>NC_057797.1:743720801-744320801 GCF_018294505.1 Triticum aestivum
TGGCTCGCCACTCGGTAGGATTTTGATAACTTAGGCGAGTGCTTGGACTGCAGCTAAGCCTCCGAGTGAGAGGGTTGCTCTTCACTCGGTAGGATTTTTGTAACTTAGGCGAGCGCAGGGCTGCAGCTAAGCCCCCGAGTGGAAGGCTGGCTTACCACTCGGTAGGATTTTTATAACTTAGGCGAGCACAGGGCTGCAGCTAAGCCCCCGAGTGGAAGGCTGGCTTACCACTCGGTAGGATTTTGATAACTTAGGCGAAACAGATTCGCAGCTAAGCCTCCGAGTGTGGGTCTGGCTCGCCACTCGGTAGGATTTTTATAACTTAGGCGAGCACAGGGCTGCAGCTAAGCCCCCGAGTGGAAGTCTGGCTTACCACTCGGTAGGATTTTGATAACTTAGGCGAAACAGATTCGCAGCTAAGCCTCCGAGTGGGAGTCTGGCTCGCCACTCGGTAGGATTTTTACAAACTTAGGCGAAACGGATTCGCAGCTAAGTCACCCACTGAGGGGGAATTTTACTGGACAAAAATAAAAAGCGACAGAAATTATGGAGGGACTATGACACTATTATTTTGAGGTCCATGAACTACAGCAGTACTTTATTGCAACTCATCCGAGTGATAAAACTTAAGTGTAAAATGGGCGGAGTAGCTCCGCGTTCCAAGCTCGGGGCTCGTCGATATTATGCTCGACGTTGTAAAGACGGTACGCCCCGTTGTGGAGAACCTTGGTGACGATGAAGGGACCTTCCCAAGAAGGAGCAAGCTTGTGTGGTTTGTGCTGATCCACTCGGAGAACCAAATCTCCTTCCTGGAAGGCTCGACCTCTCACATTTCTGGCGTGGAAACGACGCAAATCTTGTTGGTAGATGGTCGACCGGATCAGAGCCATCTCCCTTTCTTCCTCTAAAAGGTCGACTGCGTCTTGCCGCGCTTGTTCAGCCTCTGCTTCGTTGTAGATTTCAACTCGAGGAGCATTGTGGAGAAGATCACTCGGCAAGACTGCTTCAGCTCCGTAGACCAAGAAGAATGGAGTTCTTCCGGTCGACCGATTAGGTGTGGTCCGCAGTCCCCAGAGTACTGAGGGAAGTTCGTCGACGCCAAGCTCCAGCCGCGTGTTTGAGATCACGCATCAGTCGAGGCTTTAATCCCTTAAGAATCAGTCCATTAGCTCGCTCTGCTTGTCCATTCGACTGCGGATGGGCGACTGAAGCGTAGTCGACCCGTGTGCCCTGGGAGTTGCAGAAAGCTCTGAATTCCTCTGAGTCAAAGTTCGACCCATTATCCGTAATGATGCTGTGTGGGACTCCATATCTGAATATTAGTTCCCTGATGAAGCTTAACAGCAGTACCGGTGTCAAGGCTCTTGATTGGTTTAGCCTCGATCCACTTGGTGAACTTGTCGACTGCCACCAGTACATGCGTGAAGCCACTTCGTCCTGTTCTCAAAGGACCGACCATGTCCAATCCCCATACTGCGAAAGGCCAGACGAGTGGGATGGTCTTCAGAGCCGACGCAGGCTTGTGTGACATATTTGAGTAGAATTGACATCCCTCGCACTTATCCACTATCTCTTTTGCCATCTCATTCGCCTTTGGCCAGTAAAATCCGGCTCGGTATGCTTTGGCCACGATGGTCCGAGAGGACGCATGATGACCACAGGTCCCCGAGTGAATATCATTGAGGATGAGTCGACCTTCTTCTGGTGTTATGCACTTCTGACCAACTCCAGTCGCGCTTTCTCTGTATAATTGTCCTTTGATTACGGTAAAGGCCTTAGATCGACGGACGATCTGTCGAGCCTCTTCCTCATCCTCCGGGAGCTCTTTCCTCAGGATATATGCGACATACGGAATCGTCCAGTCGGGAATGACCACCAAAACCTCCATGATCAAGTCGACCACCGCTGGGACTTCAACTTCAGTCGGATCTGTGGCACTCTTGGGCTGTGGAGTTTCTTCGGTGAAAGGATCTTCTTTGACTGACGGAGTGTGTATATGCTCCAAGAACACACCACTCGGAATGGCTTCTCTCTTGGAACCTATCTTTGCTAGATCATCAGCTGCTTGATTTTTCAGTCGGGGTATATGATGGAGCTCCAACCCCTCGAACTTCTTTTCCAGCTTCCTCACTGCACTGCAGTATCCAGTCATGGCTGGGCTTCTCACGTCCCACTCTTTCATCACCTGATTGACCACTAAATCCGAGTCGCCATAGACCATCAGGCGACGGACGCCGAGTGAAATGGCCATGCGCAACCCATATAAGAGGGCTTCATATTCTGCCTCATTGTTGGAGGAATCAAAGTGAATCTGGAGCACATATCTGAGCTTATCTCCTCTGGGGGAAACCAGGACAACCCCAGCACCGGAACCATTCAACATCTTAGAGCCATCAAAAAACATGGTCCAATGCTCCGAGTGAACTTCAGTCGGCTGCTGCTGTTCAATCCACTCGGCAAGGAAATCTGCTATTGCCTGGGACTTAATGGCTTTCTTTGCCTCAAACTTGATATCAAGGGGAAGAAGTTCAATCGCCCATTTGGCCACTCGACCAGTTGCATCTCTGTTGTGCAAAATCTCTGATAGTGGAGCGTCGCTGACGACTGTGATGGAATGATCAGAGAAATAATGAGCAACCTTCTTTGTGGTCATGTATATTCCATACACAAGCTTCTGATAATGAGGATATCTCTGCTTGGATGGAGTCAAGACTTCAGACAAATAATACACTGGGCGCTGAACTTTGAGAGCTTTTCCTTCTTCTTCCCGCTCGACCGTTAGCACAGTACTGACGACTTGTCCTGTGGCTGCGATATAGAGCAACAGAGGCTCTTTGCTGATTGGAGCAGCAAGCACCGGCTGGGTGGAGAGCAGAGCTTTTAGCTCGGCAAACGCTGCATCAGCTTCTGGAGTCCACTCGAACTTGTCTGTCTTCTTCATCAGTCGGTAAAGAGGTAATGCCTTTTCACCGAGTCGTGAGATGAATCGACTTAATGCGGCCAAGCATCCAGTAAGCTTCTGGACATCATGCACTCGCACAGGGCGTTTCATTCGGAGAATAGTGCCAATCTTCTCTGGGTTAGCGTCGATTCCCCGTTCGGAAACGAGAAAACCGAGTAACTTGCCACCAGGAACTCCAAATGTGCACTTTGATGGATTGAGCTTGATATCATACCTTCTGAGGTTGGCAAATGTTTCGGCGAGGTCAGCGAGCAGGTCGGAACCTTTTCGCGACTTGACAACGATATCATCCATATAAGCTTCCACATTCCGACTGATTTGAGTGAGTAGACACTTCTGAATCATTCGCATAAATGTGGCTCCGGCATTCTTGAGGCCGAATGGCATGGTGATATAGCAGAAGCACCCGAATGGAGTGATGAAAGCTGTTTTTACCTCGTCGGGCCCGTACAGACGGATCTGGTGGTACCCGGAGTAGGCATCTAAAAAAGATAACCTCTCACATCCCGCGGTCGAGTCAACAATTTGATCTATGCGAGGGAGAGGAAAATGATCTTTCGGGCAGGCCCGGTTGATGTGCTTGAAATCAATGCACATTCGGAGCGACTTGTCCTTCTTAGGAACCATGACGACATTAGCGAGCCACTCGGAGTGGTATATCTCTCGGATAAATCCTGCCGCCAACAGTCGAGCCACTTCTTCGCCAATGGCTTTTCTCTTCTGGACGGCGGACCGCCGAAGATGCTCTTTGACTGGTTTGCAGATGAGTCGACTCTTAGGCGATGCTCAGCCAGTCCCCTGGGAACACCTGGCATGTCAGCGGGCTTCCATGCAAAAATGTCCCAGTTCTCACGGAGGAACTGGATGAGCGCTTCTTCCTATTTTGGGTCGAGTGTCGTGGAGATGCGGGTCGGAGCTGCTTCGGGGTCGGTCGGGTGAATGTGAACAGGCTTCGTCTCACCGGACGACTGGAATGCAGACTCTGTGGCGGGCTTCTTGGATCGCAGCAAGTCACTCGGATCTGCGTTTTGCTTGTATTCTTCGAACTCGACTGCTGTCACCTGGGAATCGGCAATCTTGGAGCCCTTCTGAAAGCACTCTTCTGCCTTTTTCCTATCACCGGTGACAGTGATCACTCCTTTGGGACCGGGCATCTTCAATTTGAGGTATACGTAGCATGGTCGAGCCATGAACCGCGCGTAAGCTGGTCTCCCCAAAATGGCATGATATGCACTCTGAAAATCCACGACCTCAAACGTCAACTTTTCTTTGCGAAAATGCTTTGAATCGCCAAACACCACGTCCAAAGCTATCTGGCCGAGTGACTCGGCCTTCTTCCCTGGTATAACTCCATGAAAGCTCATGTTACTAGTGCTCAGTCGGGACATCGGAATGCCCATACCTTTCAATGTGTCTGCATACAATAAGTTCAGCCCACTTCCACCATCCATCAGCACCTTTGTCAGTCGAGTGCCTTCGACAACTGGATCGACCACCAAAGCTTGCCTCCCAGGGGTGGCAATATGAGTCGGGTGATCAGATTGGTCGAATGTGATGGGTGTTTGAGACCACTTCAGATAATTTGCTTTTGCGGGGGCAACCATGTTCACCTCTCGGTTAATCACTTTCAGTCGACTTCTGCTTTCCACATCTGCAAAGATCATCAGAGTGGAGTTGATATGCGGATATCCTTCCTCACTGTCCTCCTTGTCTTCGGCCTTGTCCGACTCCTTCTCCTTGTCCTTAGACTGTTTTCCCTGAAACTGCTGGATCAGGAGTCGACATTGGCGAGTGGTGTGCTTCGGGTAAATGATATTCCCCTCTTCGTCTTTCTTCGTGTGAATGTGACATGGCATATCCATCACGTCGTTCCCTTCTTTATCCTTTACCTTCTTGGGGTTCCAGGATCCTTTTGGTTTCCCCTTAAACTTTCCTTGAGTCACGGCCAGAGCCTCTCCAGGAGCTGCCGGTTCAGCCTTCCGCTTCTGTTTCCGACTGGTGTTTCCTTTTTCCGACTGACTCGGCTTGTGCTTGCCGCTTCGGAGTCGGTCTTCTTCTTCGCCGTTGGCGTACTTGGTAGCAATCTCCATCATCCGACTCAAGGTCATGTCACCGGTTCGACCAAACTTCAAACTCAGTTCTCTGTTCTTGACACCATCTTTGAAGGCGCAGACTGCCTGATGATCAGACACATTCTCCACAGTGTGGTGCAAAGTGATCCACCTCTGAATATACTCTCTGAGAGTCTCATTAGTTTTCTGCACGCAGACTTGCAACTCTGTCAATCCAGCTGGTCGCTTGCAAGTTCCTTCAAACGTTCTGATGAACACTCGGGACAGATCTTCCCAAGTGTAAATGCTGCTAGGAGGTAATTGAGTCAACCATGCCCTGGCAGAACCTTCCAGCATGAGGGGCAAGTGCTTCATGGCCACTTCGTCGTTCCCACCACCAATCTGAACTGCCACTCGGTAGTCTTCAAGCCAAGTTTCAGGCTTTGACTCACCAGTGAACTTGCTGACTCCTGTTGCCAACCTGAAATTGGGAGGGATAACTGCGGCTCTGATAGCCCTGCTGAAACATTCAGGGCCAGAAACATGCACTCGACTGCTTGTGGGTACATCTCTGTCGAGTGCACCTCGATGGGCTCTGTTCCGGTCGACCAACCCTTGCACGATAATGGATCGCGCGTCGAAGCCTGGTTCTCTGGGGTCGACTGGAACCCTACGCCCTGTACTGTACTGACGCCTATCATCTGGCTGCCGAGGAGCGTAAGACCCACCCCTCGGAGGGGAATAGGGCACTCGACGCCTGTCATCTCGGTCGAGTCTGTCGTCATATTGATCTCGCCGATTCCCGCGCCCTTCGCGCCGCGGAGGCGATCTGGGGCTGTGCGCCGACTGAACCGTATTCACAGTGACGGATCGACTGTGAATTCTGTTGCGCGACTGAGACACGGCTGAATTCTGATCTCCTGCTGCCCGGAGTAGATCCCTGATCTGCAGCAAACCTCTGCCAGCTTCCGACTGCGAAGGCTGGATGGACTCTGCTATACGGGTCGCAGCTGCTAAATTCTGAATTGGGGTTCGATATACCTGAGTCGGCGGGAAGAGTTGACGTCGACTGGTGTCGGGAACTCGTTGCCGCGCGCGCTCGTCGAGTGCTCGCTGAAGGTTCTCCAGTCGAGTGCGCTCGGCCAAATTGGCCAGACGCGCCTCCTCCAAGGCACGAGCCTCGGGGGTTTCTCCTGCGATGGGAATACGCAGGGGATCCTCGTTCCTGCGGCGAAGTTCCTCTCTTTGCAGAGAGTCGAGTGGCTCGGGCTGGTACTCTTCGTAGCCTCGTGTAGGGTCGCCGCCGTCACCTGCTCCACCACCACGGGCGAAGCCAGGGGGACTGTGGGGCCCGTCGACCATCAAGATTTCCGCCGCTGGATCACTGCTACCGCACTCGGATGCAGTCTCTACGGAGCCAGTCGACTGATCGAACAAGCCGTAGAGAGGTTCGTCGGGCTCGATTGCCGCAACTTGGGTGGTGGCCGATTGGCGAGCCACCGCGTGCCTCACCCATCGCTGAAGCCTCGACCGGCCTGAGCGCTTGCGCTGGCGGGAGACCGGGAGGGTGGACGATAAAGGAGCCGACCGATACTGGGTCGACGGTTGCCGCAGCAGAACGCCACGGACACATGCGCGAAAATGCGTCGCACCGCGGACGGGGAGCGCATCCACGTCGAGTGGAGCCTCCTGGAGCCATGCGGAGTCGTCGGCGATGAAGGCGAGAGTGCCGAGACGGATCTCTTGACCCTCGACCAAAACTCCAGCAGACACCATGATGAAAGTACTCGGAAGAATCGCAACTTCTCCACAAAATCGCTAAAACACCTGCCCCACGGTGGGCGCCAACTGTCGTGGTTCTAAGCCTGACAGTAGAGTGGGGGGTAGGTATTGAGAGGCAAGGTCCTAGCTATGGAGAGGTTGTAAGCACAAGGGATGTACGAGTTCAGGCCCTTCTCGGAGGAAGTAACAGCCCTACGTCTCGGAGCCCGGAGGCGGTCGAGTGGATTATGAGTATATGAGTTACAAGGTGCCGAACCCTTCTGCCTGTGGAGGGGGGTGGCTTATATAGAGTGCGCCAGGACCCCAGCCAGCCCACGTAGGAGAGGGTTTAAGGTGAGTTAAGTCTGGGGCGTTACTGGTAATGCCCCACATAAAGTGCCTTTACTATCATAAAGTCTACTTGATTACAGGCCGTTGCAGTGCAGAGTGCCTCTTGACCTTCTGGTGGTCGAGTGAGTGTTTGTGGTCGAGTCCTTCAAGTCAGTCGAGTGTGTCTCTCGTTGGTCGACTGGAAGGCGACTTCTTCTAAGGGTGTCCTTGGGTAAGGTACTTAGATCAGGTCCATGACCCTACCCTAGGTACATAACCCCATCACTAAGCTAGCCGCTCTTTGTAGAAACCAATAGAAGTAGGCATGTGACTCAGATTTGTTCTTTGGTGTGCATGCGTTTCTTGCTGCCCACCAGCTCTTGTCTACAACTCGCCTATCTCTGTACCAGCTCTTGGTCTATAACTCGCCTATCTCCATGCTCGAGACGACCAAGCTCGATGCGCAAGCCGCATATGTCTGCTAGAGCTATATCCAGGCCCTATGATTTTTGGATCACTGGCACTATGGGTGCCAGGACCGGAGTCGCCCTCATCCACCAAGTGGATCAAGGAGGCCCACCACCTAGACTCTACATCGCAACATTTTGTGTTTTCCTATAAAAAGTAAAGAACCTTCTCTAATAAACGTAAATATAACCTTTTGGTTTTATAGTCTCAACTTTCCTACACTCCAATACCAGAAGGATTTCTTGGTTTTATTTAATGACCTTCTTGAATGTCATTCACTTAGAAAGGTAGTAATACAATCTGTGATATTAAGGCAAATTATTAGTCATATTAAAGTGCAAAAGGCCCTATAGGAGTCAAAGCATGACTTTTATGGTTATATTGTAATTTGCAAGATCTGAGATTTATGCAAGTGTACAATTAGAGAAGAGCCAATTAAATAGATTTTCACATTCAGAATAGTACGATTAGTGGTAGCACTTCAATTTTTTCATATTTGATCAGCTTGCTAGGTGGTTATCACTAAGCATGTTGGAACGATGAGCATAACCTAACTTAGTTCAGTACGTGTTGCTGCAAATTAGTTCAGTACGTACGAAGTTGTTGCTAATTTCAATGCCTGGCTGTTGCAAGTTTCTAATGAAAAAGTACTTCAGGTCAAAGGTCAGGGAATATACACTTTTGTTATCATGGTTGTTTCCTTATAGTGAACAACTTTGATCACCACTTCAGCAGCTACTATCTATAAGAAGACATTAGCTAAGTAGATACAGGCAAAGAAAGCATGTAGGCAAAACCAGAATTAAAAACATCCTTCTCAATAGAGCTCGTGCAGTTCGGAAGACCCTAATCATCGATGAGGGACCCCTCCGATGGTAGCATGGCGTGACAATTGCCGTCAATGACGACACCCAAAGTACCTTGCATAATCCATCGATCCAGTTCGGAACAATCAAGCACATACCTTGCAAAGTGATGTGGATCTGAAGCAGAGGTGGGAAGGTAAAGGCTCAGGTGAGGTGAGGTGGAATGAGACGTTGATATAGACGTGCACGCATGAGAATAAGGCGGTGCCCAGGATGGATCTCCATCGGAGGAGGCCGGATCCGCTAGGGAGGAGGTCGCTGTAGTACCTGCCATCTGTGCGATGGATCACGGGGCTGGCAGACAGGGGGAGGGGATAGGAGGGAGCGGGTGGGCTAGAGCGTAGATGGCGGGTGCCCCTGACGACGGCTGGGAAGGATGGTGGAGGAGGTGGATGAGGATGGCGGCGGCGGCGTCTGCGGTTGCGCCTCGTCCGCACCGTGCTGGTGGTGGTCGATGCGAGAGCCGGATGGCGTCGGCCAGAATCAGGCAGGGGCGACAAAGATTTAGAGGAGAGAGAGAATGGAGGCGATGAGCGATGGGAGGAAGGGCCACCGGCGATTGGGGTGGCCTCAGATCCGCCCTTCGTGGCCGCCTATTTCATGGGACGAACACCCGTGCTCACCGTCGGGCTCGCCTTCGGCCGCTGCCTCGCCGACATTCACGACGTAGAGCCCCTTCCTCCGATCCCATTTGCCAGGGAGGCAGCGCCATCCTTCATCGTAGAGAACGAGTCCACACTGAGATCCCAACCAGATCGTGATTGCGCCTCCCCAAACCGCAGCGGCACATCCCACTCCATCAACGACCAACCTATATGAGGCGGAGGGTCAGTGTAGGACGCGAGCGCCGTCACCATGGACGTGAGGGACGCCGTAGGTGGGAAGGAGGCGGCGACGGCGTCTGTGTTAAGAAGATCGCACGACGGTGGCGGCGTTTACTCGAGGGGGTCGAGAGGAGCTGCGTTTGGTGCCGGGTGGGTTCTTTGGTGCGTGCGTGGGGCTGGAGATTGTGATAGGTGATCAGGTGAGGGCGTGCCATACCTGGATCGATAGCCTTACCATACCTGGTGGTAATTTAAATTTATTACCATATTCGATATTTCCCGAGTTATGGCCTTACCATACCTGGATTGATAGCCTTTGGGGTAATTTAAATTTATTACCATATAATTACCATATTCAAAATTTCCTGAGTTATGACCTTACCATACCTGGATTGATTTATTACTATACGTGGATTAATTATGATTTATTACTATATGATTTATTACTATACGTGGATAGCCTTACCATACCTAGTGGTAATTTAAATTTATTACCATATTCGATATTTCCCGAGTTATGGCCTTACCATACCTGGATTGATAGCCTTTGGGGTAATTTAAATTTATTACCATATTTGATATTTCCCGATTTATGGCCTTACCATACCTGGATTGATAGCCTTTGGGGTAATTTAAATTTATTACCATATTCAAAATTTCCTGAGTTATGACCTTACCATACCTGGATTGATTTATTACTATACGTGGATTAATTATGATTTATTACTATATGATTTATTACTATACGTGGATAGCCTTACCATACCTGGTGGTAATTTAAATTTATTACCATATTCGATATTTCCCGAGTTATGGCTTTACCATATCTGGATTGATAGCCTTTGGGGTAATTTAAATTTATTACCATATAATTGTCATATTCAAAATTTCCTGAGTTATGACCTTACCATACCTGGATTGATTTATTACTATACGTGGATTAATTATGATTGATTACCATAAATACGTTGGGTATTGCCGGTCAGACGAGAAAAGAGAAAAACCGGTGGGAGGGGCTGGTGGGAGGTGGGACGAAGAAAAACCGGTTGAAAATAAACCGGTTGAAAGTGGAGGGGACTATTCAACCAATTCGTCCATTAGGAGTAGAGATAACAAGTGCTCACAAAACAGTTTGAAATTGATCACGTCCGTCTAGGTGGACAACGCAACGACCATGGACGATGACATTGAAGATGAGAAATGGCAATACAAACAGGTCGCTAAGAGCGCATGAGGATACCTTTTCTCCCGGTGCAACGCACGGGCACTTTTACTAGAAGCAACAATATTGGATTTAACATGATTATTGTTATTACTAGAAGATGAATCTTTCTTGCTCTTGTTGCTAGATTTTACTTGTGTCATGTAAGTAGACAAGAGTAAACGCTTGACAATGTAAGAAGAATTTTTTTTACGAAGATCATCATTGATTGCCTTTTAGAACCCGTGCTCTTGCTCAAGGTTGAGCTTTTCAAAGCGTAGCTTCTCATGAATCTTCAAAAGCTCTCGATGATCTTTCAAGGTAGTTTCATGAGCTGACTTAAGAGTGTTTAGTTCTTTAGTTAGACGCTCAATCTCCTTCTTATCATCGTCATTCGTTTTATCTTGATTAGCATGATTAATAGCAAGTTCATCATAGCTTTCATCACTAGAGTTGTCAACAAGTACATCATCACCTAGCAAATCATCTTCATCACTATTGAAATCAACATACTTGGGGTGTGATATCTTTGGGCCTTTAGCCATGAAGCATCTTCCAATTCCTTCATTTGGTGAGTCAAATATTTCATAGGAGTTGGTCGACACAAGTGCTAGACCGGCAACACCTTCATTTTGAGTATATTCGGAGTCAGAGTGATAACTTCTCTCGGAGTGATGGTCGGAGTCGGAGCCAGATACCCATTCACCAATGTGAGCTTGATGTCTTCGTTTTGTGTAGCTCCTTGATGACTTGTCATTCCTTTCCGAATCATTGCTTCTGCGAGAGGTTCTTCGTTCATAACGATCATCTCTACTCCTTCTCTCTCTTGGAGGTGATTCTTCTCTTCTACTTCTCCTTTTAGGTGAGTCTTCTCTTCTTTTGTAGGGAGTCGTACACTCATTTGAGTAGTGTCCGGGTCTTCCACAATTGTAGCAATTACGCTCACGACTAGAAGATCTTTTGTCATTGTAGGACCTTGACTTGGAACTTCTTTTTTTGCTTCTACTCTTGTAGAACGTGTTGAAATTCTTCACCATTAGGCTCAATTCCTCATTGAAGGCTTGTTTCTCATTTGATGATGTATGAGCATCACATGAGGCTTTGTAAGCACACTTGACTTGTTGTGAAGCTCTTCTTTATCCTTGAGTGACATCTCATGAGCAACAATTCTTTCAATGACTTCCATTGGCTTGAGATCTTTGTAGTTGGGCATCATTTGAATCAATGTGCACACGGTATCATATTTTCCATCCAAGGCTCTTAGGATCTTCTTGATGATGAATCTATCAGCCATCTCTTCACTTCCTAAGCCGGCAATCTCATTTGTGATGAGAGCAAACCTAGAGTACATTTCAGCGACACCTTCACTATCCTTCATTTTGAACGTGTCAAGCTGACTTTGAAGCACATCCAATTTGGACTCCTTGACGGAGTCGGTACCTTCGTGCATATCAATCAAAGTATCCCAAATTTTCTTTGCATTCTCAAGACGGCTGGAATATTTCTTCCTATGATAACATTAACTTTAAAATAACCATAGAACATAGCATACATGTTCTGAAAGAATTACTGTCTTTTTTGGGGGATGGGGGGCACTACGAACAGGGATACTTGCATTGATTTGGTGAACTACAGTCTAACTTACAAGATGTTTGTGTATATTAGGCTGAAGGATGATACAATTCTTTATCCAGAAGAACAGGTGCTTACAGTTATTATTATTGTTTCTTGTAGGACCTATAGCTTCGAGGAGGGGTTTCAGTACAAAGAGAAAATACTGGTAAAGGGACAACTGACCTTCCTGTTATTATTATTTCTTGTATAAAATCTATACCGCACTATATAATATCCTGCAGATAAAAGTCTTCGAATAGTGGCATGATGGTATGCTAGCATGAACCTCCAGAATTTACTGTATATGTAAAGGGTCTGCATGTTGACTAACAGACAGTTCTAACTTTCCAAGAGAAGTGTAAGGAAGCTCCTTACTGCCCAATGATAGCTTGTACTCTGGTATATTCTCAACAAGAAATGGTAAACTGGATACTACAGAACAATCTGGAAAAAAAATACAGAACTTGGAAATTATGTGTACAAAATAAAACCAAACAAAACCGATTGTCTATATTACATACCCAAATGAATTCCAGGAAGTTCCTGGATGTATATTTACACATAGAAGTACATATATGACTAGCAGTTTTCCCTGGGACAGCCTACAGCTTGAGGATTATAGTCCTCCCGTGCGGATGGCAAAATGAGAACGCAACACTGGCCCAAAATGCCAACACGAATGAGGCAGCCGTGACTATGTATAGGACTGGGTCACTAGGCACCTCTCCCACATCTTCCTCTACCACGGGATCTGGACCGGGAGCGCACATGTTCCCCTGTGTAATATTGTGAAGGTCAGTTACGTAGCTGTCCATGCTGAATGAGCCAAGCTGACCAGAGTTTGGTATACATCCCGACAAGTTGTTGTATGCCACAGAGAACACCCCCAAAGAAGATAACTGGGTTAACTGCCAAGGTATCGGTCCACTCAACTTATTGTGGGAGAGGTCCAAGCTTTCTATATCCTTCAGACTGCCAAAGGTTGTTGGGATTGGTCCAACAAATAAATTGTATGACAGATTAAGGGATTTGACATGGTTAAGATTTCCTAGCTCCCAAGGAATTTCTCCATCCAACATGTTTGCAGATAGGTCGATGCCAGACATTGAAACAAAGAAACTGCGGCCGTATGTATAGAAATTCCCTTTGGTAGCAAAAGTGAAGTACATTAATTCATAGGAAGTAGTGTAGTCGTCCGACACCCACGTAATCTCATTTGCTGGCTGAAAAAATTGATCATTTGTGTCACCTTTAAAAGAGATATTACCGATACAAGCTGGCAGAGAACCTGAAAGCTTGTTATGGGACAAATCTATTATCCTCAGGTACATGAGTCTGCACAGGTTTGGAGTGATCTGCCCTTCAAACTTATTTCCACCCAGTGAAAGTAGCCTAATGTTTTCAAGGTAACCTACCCAATTGACGTTGCCCATGAACTGATTGTGTCTGACATCCAAAGCAATTAGACTTGATGTGTTGAAAAGGGGAAAAGAGATATCGCCAGATAATGAGTTCCCAGTAAGGTTAAGAAAATTCAGCACTATGAAGCAACTGTTTGGTACAGACCCTGTAAGGTTGTTGCGCGACAGATCTAAAAGGTGAATTTCTGTGAAGCCACAAATGTGTTGGTCAATTTTGCCGGTTATACGGTTGCCAGCAAGATTCAGGACTCTCAAATAAGACATATTCCAAAATGACACATTGAGTTCGCCAGACAGCTGGTTATCATGCAAATCAATGACTCTTACTAACTTTCCTGCCAGATCATGAGGCAATGTCCCTTTAAATTTGTTACCATCCAAGCGCAATTCATATATATTGGACAGATTATTCATCCCACCAAAAATCGGACCACCAAGCTTGTTGTTTGAGACCTTCAAGACGGATAGCTCCGGATAATTAGTAAAAACACAAGCTGGAACCTCCCCAGAAAGTTTGTTGTTTGATAGGTCTAAATATCCGATGGAGCTGATCTCGCACATTGACGTTGGTATGTGCCCAAACAAGTCATTAATAGAAAAATCTAGATCATACAAAACTGGAAACATTGAGCTGAGGTTGGCCGGCAGCTCTCCTGTGACATGGTTCATGTGTATGTCGATACGGCTGAGAGAAGATTGGGTATGCCAAATTGGGTCCAGGGATCCAGTTAGCGAGTTATTCCTAAGATTTAGATCCTGTAGTGTTGCTTCCTTTGTAAATAACCAATTTGGCATGCTACCTGATAAGTTATTGTTGGACAAATCAAGCACCTTTAAGTGACGCTGTGTGCCTAAAAATTCTGGTCTTGAAATAATGTTCTTGTCAAGATCACAACCACAGAGCAATAACTGTTTCAACTGGAACGGAGGTGTCCATCCAGGAATATTGACGTCAATAACTAGTTTAGCATTGCCTGAAAGATCTATCTCTTCAAGTTTTGTGAGGTTTCCAAGCCAAACGAAAGCAAGTCTACCACTCAGATTGTTTTGGGAGAACCGAAGACTCTTAAGCGACAATGAAAGGTCCGAAGATGGATTTATTGGAAATGGTCCTTCAAAATAATTAGTTGAGAGATTTAACTGTTCAATATGTGGAAGCGAAAACAAGAATGTTGGGATGTTTCCGATGAATTGGTTGGAACTCAGATACAACTCTCGTAGGTTCTGTAGACTTTCAAATGCTGTGAATATAGGAAGATCCTGTAAGAATTAGAAATGCTGGCAGCATGTTTTTAGTAATATACGTGGAAAATACTCAATATGTACCTTGTCCAGTCGGAAGAGCTCCACTCAAATTATTATATGAGAGATCTAGGGACTTACAGATGAGGAAGTGCAAATAATGACGCGGGGAAAGATCCACTGAATTGGTTCTTACGCAATTTCAAGTTCCTGATGCTTTTAAAGGCTGTGATGCATGGAAGTAGCATAATGTTTACAGGTAGCACAAACTCAAGTATAAACATGGAATCTCTTTTCAAATAGTTAACTAGTTTTTTTACCTGTAACTGGGAGATTTCCACTGAGGTTATTATAGCTGAGATCTAACACTTCAAGTAAAATTGGTCCAGAGGAGAGTAAATTGCTGAAAGCCACCACATTTGTGGCAAGGATACTGCAAAACCACCATCTTTGCCAAAAATCACAAAAAACCACCACTTCTGTGGCAAGTGAATAACAAAATGCACTAAACAGAAACTGAGCCGCGTCTAACAGTAGAACTGACGGGTTGGCCCCACCTGCCAGGCTGATCTGGCATGCCTATGTGGATAATACGCTGAGGTGGATGGTGGACCCACCTGTCAGCCTCCTTCATTTAAGCTCCCCTTTTTTTTCTTATTGCTCCTGTTCTTCTCTCTCTCGGCGAAGGTGCTAGTCCGACCATGGTCGCCGGCAGGCAGAGCGCCCCCCCCCCCTAAGCCTCGCCGCCGGGAATCCCCTTCCGCCGAGAAGCCCCGCCGCCCAACGAGCCCCGCCGGTGAACACCGGGGACGGCATCTCCTACCCGCCTCCTGCAGCGCCCTGCATCGCCGTCGGCTACCTTCGCCGTCCTTCTCTCTTTCTTTTCCTTCAATTGGGAGGCAGGAGAGAACGCCGGCCGACGAGCGAGATGACGATGTCGTGTCCTACCTCACCCGTGGGATGGATCCAGATAATGGGTCACGCTCGCCGCCCTCGTCCGCCTCGCTTGGGCGGGGGGGGGGGGGGGCTCGTCGTGGACTGCTTTGCCGCGGTCACTTCGTCCTCTTGCGTCAGAGGTAGATGCGGGGGGGGGGGGGGGGGGCGGTTGTGGCGCTGCCGCGTGGGGGAAGCAGGGTCGGGGCTGGTGGGTGGAGGGGAGGCGTCGCCGGAGGGAGCTGCGGGGGCGGCGCGACCACGTGGGGGAAGCAGGGTCGGGGCTGGTGCGTGGAGGGGAGGCGGCGCCGGAGGGAGCTGCAGGGGGCGGCGCGGCCTCGTGGGGGAAGTCGGCCGTGCGGCAGATCAGGTGCGCCGGCGGGCATGGCGTTGACTATGAAATAAGAAGAAGAAGAAGAAGAAAGTGAAAAGAGATAAGAGGCTGACTAGTGGGACCATCTTCCACCTCATCATACTATCCACATAGGCATGCCAAATCAGCCCGACAGACGGGTCCCGCCAGTCAGTTTTTCAGTTAGACACGGCTCACAGCACGTTTAGTGCTTTTTGTTACTCACTTGCCATGGAAGTGGTGGTTTCTCGTGATTTTTGGCAAAGATGGTGGTTTTGCAGTATCCTTGCCACAAATGTGGTGGCTTTCAGCAATTTACTCTCCAGAGGATGAACTGATTGGAATATGCCCACCGAAGTTATTTATGGAGAGATCTAGGATCTTTAGATGAGGAAGTGAGAATAATGATTCCGGTAGGCTTCCATTGAAGTTACTCCAGGACATATTCAATATTCGCAAGTTCCTAAGATATTTAACAGCTGCAAAATGTGGAGGGACATATGAGAATGAACCTCTACCTTACTACTAATACCATAAGCAGTAAAATTTTGTACCTGCGTCCGGAAGACCTCCGGTCATTCTGTTACCACTGAGAGTTAAGACTTCCAGTGAGACAATTTCTCCTATAAATTCCGGGAAACCCACTTCCCACATAGTGTCACTGAGGTTGAGATAACGAAGCTTGGCTAGTCCAACAAACCCTGCAGGTGTTTTTGTTTGTGCATATATGAGAATAAGAAGCGACTACACACACAAAGTGTTATAAGAGAATTTGGAGCACGTGCGTACCTTCCGAGCTTAGTGAACACTGATAGTTGTAAGATAGATCTAGGTACTGAAGCTCATGGAATGCAGAAAACACTGTAAAGTTTAAATACCAACGATCGTCTACATCCATCGTGAAATATACAGAGGAAAGGTCGAGGTGAGACACTCGCTGTGTTGTATTGTTGCATTTCACACGCTCCCACGAGCAGCAGTCATCACCATCCTTCCCCCATGAATCAAGCGCAATCGGGGAATGCGCTCTTATCAGAGAAGACCGGATGTCCAGCAGAGCAGCTCTCTCCTCCACGAAGCAGCCAGAGGACAAGGTAAGCATGGAGTGCAACAAGAGAAACAGCGTCAAAGACAATGATCCCCATGGCAACCAGCTACCCATATCTGATAATAAGTTTTTTCCTCTCCTGTCTGTGCTCATATAAACTAGCGTTGGGCTGTAGTGGATAGACCTTGAGAGAAGAATGGTGAGCAGTCTTAACACTCTGCTGCAGATTCCTAACTTGGTAGTATCAATTACTGCTAGGGATATGCAATGCAAGCCCAACTTGGCGGCGCACATGGTGAGTCTACTTGGACCAAGACTTCAGACTTTGAAAATATATTGTCATGCACTGACAGGTGGATGGCGAATTAGTCACAGACGTCTAGACTTTTGCGGTTCTAACAACATCATATGTGGACTTCCGCACACACAAAAGGAAAAGATGACTCGACTTTCGCAGTTCTGACAACACCAGATCGAAATTTCAGAAACGACATCAGCAAGATGTGCTTGGAAATAGCAGCCGAGAAGAGACTGGTCGAGCATGAATACGACTTACACGAGCAGTGCTCCGTATGGCAGCTCGGCGCCATTTCGACACCGCGGCCATGGCCCAGCCGAAACCCTTGCGCCGTCGTCCACATCACGCCAGAGCCGCCACCTAGCCTCCCGCGGCCGCAGCCGGCGTCCCGGGCAGGGACTGAGGAAGGCGTGCGAGGACTAGGCCTTGGGCAAAGATGTGTGCTCGGTGCTCTTCCCGGATTTCGTCACTTGCAGGTGCGTCCGGTCGCCGCCGTCGGCGACGACGGCCGGGAGGGACCCTCGCTCGCCGGGTCAGTAACAGGGCCGGCTAACTCACCTCCCCGGGCCTGCTATGGCAAATCGTAGTTGTTGGGCTGCTTCCGCCACTAGGACCCCGCCTTCTGACTTTTGCTGAGCTGTAGCGCTGCCTCGGCCCATAAAACTGATACAACCCTTTGATTTTCCCCCTTTTTTCTTCTATACCTTCCTATAATCAAGATACTACCTCCGTTCCCGTGAATAAGGCGTATTTAGTTTTGTTAAGACAATACTTTTACCAAAAATTACTCGATTAATATATTTGATTTATGTGATACAAAATCACTATCATAACAAAGTACTTTTAAATACGAAGCTAGTGACACACAATTTTATATCATACTCTCTCCATTCCATATTATAGTACGTATAGATTTTTTTTTGAAAAGTCAAACTTTGATAAATTTTATAGAGAGAACTGTTTATATGTACAATGTCAAATATATAAAATAGAGAAAAGTATGTTTTTGGTCCCTCAAGTTCTCTAAAAGTATATACTTGGTCTCATAAGATTTTTTTTGGTACATATTTGGTCCCGCAAGTCTCAAAACCGGATAAGTTTGGTCCAAAACCAGATTTTGAGCACGTTGATTGGGTTTGACCGGGTTTGGCCATGTTGACCAGATTTGACTGATGAACAATAAATTCAAGAAAAATAGGAAACAAATTCAAAAAATCTGAAATTTTGTGACAACCAACATGCTTGTCAAAATCATCATGCTTTTAAATTTACTGGTCATCATTCAAACCTGGTCAATGTGGTCAAACCCAGTCAATGTGCTTAAAATCTAGTTTTGGATCAAACTTATCTGGTTTTGAGACTTGAAGAACCAAATGTATACCAAAAAACCTTAAGGGACCAAGTCTATACTTTTGGGGAACTTGAGGGACCAAAAACATACTTTTCTCTATAAAATATGAAACTACATCTTATGATAAATCTAATGATATATGTTTGGCATTATAGATGCAAATGTTTTTATTCATAAACTTGGTCAAAGCTTGTGAGGTTTGACTTTTTTTAAATCTATATGCACTACATTATGAAACCAAGGGAGTATAACCTTGAATTTATAGAGTAATTATTAGTCAAATGCATGTCTTAAGGAAAAAAAATATACTTTACTTTTAAGAATGGAGGGAGTATATAACATGCCCAAAGGAAATTGTTTTTGAACTGATTGTGTCTGATATCCGAAGCAATCAAACTTGTTGTGTTGGAAAAAAAAAGAGATCACCAGATAAGAAAATTCCCAGACAACAGTTTAAGAAAATTAAGCAACAAAAAACTACAGTTTGGTACAGATCATGTAAAGTTGTTGCTCCATAGATCTAGAAGTTTAAGTTCAAGTCCTGTGAGATTACAAATCTGTGGATGGATTCTGCCGATTCTATGGTTGCACTATTCAGGTACCAAATGAGGCAAATCAGGCTGATACCACCAAACACATATTGAGTTCGTCGGACGATTTCATTATCGTGCAAATCAAAGACCATTAAAAATCTAGTCAGTCCAAAAAGAGCACGAGGCATCACAAGCTTCAAATTGGTTATCATACAGGTGTAATTTTTTTTCGAAAAGGGGGGCTTCCCCGGCCTCTGCATCAGACAGATGCATACGGCCACATTTATAAATAAATAAAGTAGTTCAACAATGTCTTGCAAAGTGCTGCAACAAAGGATACTGGCTCACACAGAGCAAGCAAAATAAAACAAGGCCCAAAAGCCACATCCGGCTGGCATAGTAAAGAGAGATAGGTAAACTACGCACCTATCCTATTACATGACCGCCATCCAAACCGGTTGAATAAATCCCGCGCTACCATCTCCCACCGGACAGATCCAGTAACCAAACACGCCACCAAAAATCATCCAGGTGTAATGGGCTAGATTTATCATCCCACCAAAAATCACACCACCAGCTTTGTTGTTTAATAGCTTCAGAAGCCTTTTTGTAGAGTCTTCTGCACATAAGCATATAAGCCCGGGAGGTTCTGAGAGTATAGCCCCCAGCTCTGGTTACCCTGCACTGTCACATCTGTACCAGCGATTTTAAGCTGAGATACCATGTGGCCAGCATCTAGTTTATCACTCCGTAAATATTTCGATTTCACAAGGCAGTTCAGAAACCACGTCTGAATCATAGGCTTCTGAGTTCTGATGAAGATATGCTGTTTCCGTACCTGATTCTGTGAATAAAGGATGACAGGTAATGCCCCATTTCCAGAGTAAAATGAAACTTCAGAGAGCGATCTACCTTCCCTGTTATCTGCTTAACTGTGGAATGCTCACATCTCTTCAAAGGGAAGCGACACTACTGGTGAATGGACATTTGCTTCAGGGAGTCTTTGCCTTACCTTGCAACATTCACAGAAGAATATCTGTTGAGCATGTAGCCTCGGCGCCCTGGCAAACCGCTCTAAACATCTCATGAGTGCTGATACATTGGAATTTACGCCAACTATGTTTCTCTCAATTGGGTACATGCAGCTTTGGGTTTGCAACACAAGGACAATTGCTATATTCAGAATCCAAAATTTGTGGATGAGAACCCACAATTTGTGCAGGTTACATCTGATCTCAGGATACCAGAAAACACCCGGTGTGCAATGCAACACTCTCCATGGCCTTCTATTATGAACAAAATTAGAAATCAAGGTTATTATGAACCGAGAACACTAACCGAATATTTTGTAAAGACAAATCGCACTCCTGTATAAAAAATGGCTTCCAAAATGGTCATAGGAGATAGCACACATGTTGTGAAAGAAGTCAAATAATGCTAGTTTTCTGGGGCACGTAATGAACATAGATACTTGCAGTGACTTGGTGAACTACCAGTGCAAGTAAAAAATATGGTTGTGTACAATTCTTGATCTAGAACATGTGCTTACAGTTATTATTAGTGTTTCTTGTAAAAGCTATACTAGTACTTTGCAGAGGGGTTTCAGCACAAGGGACAATTAAACTTCTTGTTATTATTGTTTCTTGTAAAAACTAGACCACCCTATATAATTCCCTGCAGATAAAAGACTCAGCATGAACCTTCAGCATTTGGTGTATATGTAAAGGGCATGCGTGTTAACTAGCAGACAGTTCGGAATTTGTGCAAGAAGTGCAAGGACGCTCTTTACCGATAATTTTCCCTAGTGCTAACCTGTACTAAGCAAGTACACTATGATACATACTCCATAAGACAAATTACAATTGGATTCTACAAACACTTGGAAAATAAGAAAATCATGTGTACAAAATATAACCAAACAAAATCCATTGTTTATTGTTAATATGACATACCCAGAATGAAATTTCGGGAAGTTCTTGGGTGTATACGTACACATAAAGTACATTTGTGACTAACGATTTTTCCTCAGGACCGACTACAGCTTGAACATTACAGACGTCCCGTACGGATGGAATAATGAAAAAGCAACAGTGGCCCAAAATGCCAAAATAAACCCGGCAGCCATGACCATGTATAGGATTGGGTCACCAAACATCTCACACACATCTTCCTCCGCTATGGGGTCTAGGCTGGGAGTGCACATGTTCCCCTGCGTAATCTTGTGAAGGTTGGTGTTGGCTAGGTAGCTCTCCATGCCGAATGAGCCAAGCTGACCAGAGTTCGGTATGCATCCTGACAAGTTGTTGTATGCCACAGAGAACACCCCCAATGAACATAACTGTTGATTAGCTCAAGAAGGGGAGAGAAGTCTGGAACATTGAGGATTGACCTTATCCTTCCATCCCTCCACGGGAGTAGTATATACAAGGTGGGTTTTACATTTTCGTCCCTCTATTCTTGTTCATGTCACTAGTAGGTCCTCTCAACACTCTCCCTCAAGATGGGGCAAATATGTCTATGAGCCCCATCTTGTTACATAATTTCATATAATTTACAACACTAATACCTTTGGTTAATACATCAGCAAGCTGATCACCTGAGTTGACAAAGCTAACTTGAAGAGTTCCCTCATCTAGCTTCTCTTTGATGAAATGCCTATCTATTTCAATATGTTTCGTCCTATCATGTTGGATTGGATTATTTACTATATTTATTGTGGCTTGATTATCACAGTAGATCCGAAGAGGCCCCCTTTGTACAATTGTAGTTCAGTAAGTAGTAAGCGTAGCCATACTAATTCACATATTCCAGAGACCATGGACCGTAACTCTGCTTCAGCAGTAGACCTGGCCACTACACTTTGTTTTTTTCTCCTCCAGCTAACCAAATTTCCTCCAACAAAGATGCAGTAGCCAGAAGTGGACCTTCTATCATCTAGACACCCAGCCCAGTCAGCATCTGTGTAACACTCTATACTGAGATGTCCAGAATTTGAGAATAGAATTCCTTTCCCAGGGCATCCCTTTAGGTATCTCAAGATTCTATATGCAGCATTTAAATGTGTAGATCTTGGGTCATGCATATATCTGCTCACAATACTCACAGCATATGCAATATCTGGCCTAGTATGGGACAAATAGATTAGTCTCCCTACCAGCCGTTGATACTGACCTTTATCAACAGGATCACCCATATCTGCCTTAATTCGATGGTTTGCCTCAATTGGTGTAGAGGCAGGTTTACAGTCTAGCATTCCAGTCTCAACAAGTAAATCAAGAACATATTTCCGCTGTGAGAGATATATACCTTGTGATGAATATGCAACTTCAATTCCTAGAAAGTAATTTAGATGCCCAAGATCTTTTACTTCAAATGCTTTTGCTAGCATTTTTTTCAACCGTCTTATCTCCTCATCATCATTACCTGTAATAACAATGTCATCAACATAAACCACAAGAATTGTAAGTTTGCCATGATTACTCCTGAAAAACAGTGTATGATCAGCATTGCTTTGCTGATAGCCAAGTGAGCGGATCTCCTTGCAAAACTTCCCAAACCAGGCCCTTGGTGATTGCTTGAGTCCATATAATGATTTTTTAGTCTGCACACCTTACCCTCTGTCTCCTTACTATTAAACCCATGTGGGATTTCCATATATACTTCCTCTTGCAAGTCACCATGTAGAAAAGCATTATTAACATCCATCTGAAAAAGATTCCACTTATAATTCGCTGCTAATGAGATCAGGGTTCTAATAGTATTCATCTTAGCCACTGGGGCAAAAGTCTCATCGTAATCCACTCCGTATGTTTGACTATACCCTTTTGCCACTAGTCTGGCTTTATATCTCTCTATTTTGCCCTGAGGTGTTTGCTTTATGGTGAACACCCACTTACAACCCACAACTTTCTTACCTGCAGGAAGTATAGAGAGTTCCCAAGTATTATTCTTATCGAGTGCAGTCATTTCTTCAACCATTGCTGCTCTCCACCTTGGGTCCCTTACTGCCTCCTGCCAGTCATGTGGTAGTGGTGCCATCGAATCTAGAGCAGCTATAAATGAATTGTATTGAGGACCCACAGAGGAATATGAAACATAATTGGAGACATTGTAGGGTGACATTCTTGATGGCAATTTCCCAGCAGTTAATCGAGGTTGTTTTCGGTGGGCAATGGGTATATCTAGATCATCCAATGTAAGAGCATTATCATCACATGACGGAGTTACCTGTGGAGCCTGAGATGGTAATGGTGGGTCTGGTGTTGAGTCATTCGCATCAGGCTGCTCCACTCTGGATGGTGTTCTTTCTGGTTCATAGGCTTCATGGTGAGGCTCCAAAGAAGTTACTTCCTCCCCCTGCATTTGTTTCTCTTTTGATTGCCGCCTTCTTGTATACACTTGGCATTCCCTTTCTTCGTTTGGTTTTCGCCATTGTTGTACCTCATTTGGTGTATCTTGTTCCCTTCCTTCAGCAGGTATCACTCCAATAATCATCTTTTGTGATGTAGCATCGGTGTTCTCCACTTATTTATCTCCCCCTGTCTCATAGTTTGCATCTAAGAGGTCATCAGTAAACGAATCGGGAAATACATCAGATAAGTCGACTGATTCCCCATAAAATGGTTCATGTTCATGAAACACCACATCCATACTCACAAACATTCTCTTCTCGGATGGGCACCAACATTTATAGCCCTTCTGTTTACCAGAATACCCCACAAATATACACTTTACTGCTCTTGGATCTAGCTTCCCAACCGAAGGCCTATAGTCCTTTACAAAACATGTACACCCGAACACCTTTGGTGGAACTACATATGTAGTTCTCCCAGTGAGACACTCTATTGGTGTCTTGTAGCCAAGCACCCGAGAAGGTATCCTATTCATCAAATAAGCTGCAGTCATCACTGCTTCACTCCACAAGTACTTTGGAACATTCATGGCAAACATTATGCACCTTGCAATTTCTAAAATATGCCTGTTCTTCCTTTCTGCCAAACCATTCTGTTCTGAAGTACCTGGGCAACTAGTTTGATGGATAATTCCAAAGTTTGACAAATATTCATCAAAGTCCCCATTCACATATTCTGTGCCATTATCAGTTCGTAACACTTTCACACAAGCACTATATTGAGTCCTAACCAGATTATGGAAATCTCTAAAGCATTCAAATGTTTCACTTTTATGGCGTAACACATAAACCCAGGTAGTTCTAGTGCAGCAGTCAATGAAAGTGACAAAGTAGCGATAACCATTAATAGATGTCACTTTGCTAGGGCCCCACACATCTGAATGTATAGTTTGCAAAGGCACATCACTTCTATTATCAGATGATAAATAAGAGCTCCTAACTTGCTTTCCATACTGACAAGCATCACACATTAGTTGTTCTTTACTAATTTTACAATAGAGATTAAGGTAAATCTGACCCAAAATAGCAAAAGAAAGATGTCCCAACCGACGATGTTGAAGTAGGAATTCTTCTAGTGACGAGGGAGACACTGTAGCAGCCACTGCAGGAAATATATTACTATCCAAGTAATATAACCCATCACGCATGCTCCCTATCTCAATCTCTTTTCCAGTTCCAAGTTCCTGAAAAATACACCAAGTGGGGAAGAATATTGCAGCACAATTTAGCTCTCTAGTGATGCAGCTTATAGATAGAAGATTAATTGGGAATGCTGGAACATGTAAAACTGAAGATAATGACATATTTGGGCTGCATTTGACAATTCCAGACCCAACAATGGCTTGGGTTGAACCATCAGCCAATTTCACATTTTCCTTTTTAAAAACAGGAATATAGTTGGACAACTCCCTAATAGAACCAGTCATATGTCTCGAAGCCCCTGAGTCAATTAACCATTGTGCACCAGCTGCAAGATAATCAGTACACATTACAGTATGAGAATTATTACCAGAAAAAATTGCTAATGAAGAGGATGATGCATGTGACTCCTGAGGCTGTTCGACACAAAGATTTAGGTTCTTGAATTGACGCCACTTCTCTAGCTCATCGGGGGTTATCTCAATGCTCAATTTCTGAGACACTTCCTCGGCAGTTGAAGTGTTTGCTCTTCCGGGAAACAACATGCCTCTTCCACGGCCACCACATGCATCAAATAATCTGCCTCTGGCTCTACCTCGCCAGTCCTGGCCTCTACCACGACCTCCTCCCATCAATTTAGGGCAGCCTGCCACAAGATGTTCTGGTGATCCACATTCAAAACATTTTCTTTCACCGTTACCTGCTCCTGTTCTTTGGTATCTTCCACCTCCTGCAGCCAAGAAAACTGAGCGCCTTTGCGTTACTCCCTGTGAAGCCGATCCTGCTGCCTCCAACCTTACCCGAGTTTCTTCACTCGCTATTGCAGAAATTGCTTGCTCAAGACTTGGTAGCTTCCCACTGCCATATAGAGCTGCTCTCCTATTTTCAAACCTGGGATGGAGGCCATTTAGGAAGTCTCTAACACGTCTCCTCTCAGTCCACTTACTATGCTTCTCAATACATTTCCCACACTCCATTTCAACTGGATCATAGTAGTCCAGGTCACTCCACAACCTTTTAAGTTCAGACACATATTCCACCACTGTTCTCTCACCTTGGCTCAGCTCCTGCAACTCCTTTTGAATTTTGCATGCTAACATCTCATTTCCCACTCCTGAATATGTGCCTTTCAGGAGCCTCCAAATCTCTGAAGCATCTTTGATTCTCTCAACCTGCTTTGCAATCTGAGAAGACATCGAACTCAGAAGCCATGCCCTGACCAAAGCATTGGTTGCTCTCCATTTTTGGCCTTCTTTTGAACCTTCTTCCTCAGGTTTCTCTACTGTCCCAAGTATGTATCCTTCCAATTTCCTTGAAACCAGGATGGTTTCAGCATGCTCAGCCCAGCTTACATAGTTCTCAGGACCCTCTAACTTCACATGTGGCATCTGTAAGGGATGTATCTCCTCCTTTATTTCAGCCTCTGATTTGGAGCTGCTAGCTTGCTTGCTGATTGCATCAAACAGAGCCCTGTATTTCTCATCCATCGCTCGCAATACAGCCGCAAGCTCACCGGAAGTAACTGCTGGGGCATCACTGATTTCGGCCATCTCCTCTACATGCTACACTTCCACTTCTCAGATTCAAGCCTCTGCACGCCGCACTAGCTAGCCGTCAGCTCCTTTCTCCTTCCTAATCACACCACCAGCCTGGGCAACCTCCACACGCAACCACACAAACAGCCAACTCACCCGTGGTAAATCAGACCACTGCTCCTCGCCGCCTTGTTCCTCCCAGCACCTCCTTCACCGCCGCAGCACTCTGCTCAGTTCCGCCACTGCACTGAGTCGCCTTACGGGCCCAGGTCGCCCTCCTTCACAGCGCCGTTGACCACCAGCACCACCACCAACTTCCGCCGCCTCCGAACCCACTCAACGCCATTCCACGGCCGCCGCTGCCTCGCCGGAGACGGGTGGCTCTGATGCCATGTTGATTAGCTCAAGAAGGGGAGAGAAGTCTGGAACATTGAGGATTGACCTTATCCTTCCATCCCTCCACGGGAGTAGTATATACAAGGTGGGTTTTACATTTTCGTCCCTCTATTCTTGTTCATGTCACTAGTAGGTCCTCTCAACAATAACCGCACTAGCTGCCAAGGTATTGGTCCACTCAGCTCATTGTGTGAGAGGTCCAAGCTTTCAATCTCCTCCATGCCGCCAAAGGTCTCTGGGATCGGGCCAACAAAGAAATTGTATGACAAGTTAAGGGATTTGATATGGCTCATGTTTCCTAACTCCCAAGGAATTTCTCCATGCAGCATATTCGCAGATAGGTCGACGCCGGACATTGAAACAAAGAAACTTCGACCATATGTGTACATATTCCCTTTGGTAGTAAAGCTAAAACCTCTCAAGCCATAAGGATTGTCATATGGCTTAAGTGAGTACGGTAAACTCGTTAATACTACCTGGAAAATTTGATCGCCCCTGTCACCTTTGAAAAAGAAATTACCAATACATGAGGGTAATGAACCTGAAAGCTTGTTATGAGACAAGTCAATTATCCTCAAGTGCAAGAGTTCACACAAGTTTGGAGTGACCTGCCCTTCAAACTTATTTCCGCCCAAGGAAAGAAGCCTAATGTTATCAAGATAACATATCCAATGGAGGTTGCCTGCAAACTGATTGTTTCTGATATCCAAGGCAATCAGACTTGATATGTTGAAGAAGGGATAGGAAATATGGCTAGATAAGGAATTCCCAGACAGGTTAAGAAAATGGAGCAACATGCAGCTACAGTTCGGTACCGACCCTGTAAGATTGTTGCTCGATATATCTAAAAGTTCAAGTCTGGTAAAGCTGCAAATTTGTGGATGAATTTTGCCAGTTATATGATTGCCAGCAAGATTCAGGACTTTCAAGGAAGACCTATTCCATAATGACATATCAAGTTTGCCAGATAACTCGTTGTCATGCAAATCAATAACCATTAGAGTCCCTCCTGACAGATCACGAGGCACCGTCCCTTCGAATTTGTTACCATCCAGGTACAGTTCCGACGTAATGGACAGGTTATTCATTCCACCGAAAATCAGACCACCAAGCTTATTGTTTCAGACCTTTAAGCTCACTAGCATGGGATAATTAGTGAACACACAAGCTGGAACTTCCCCAGAAAAATTGTTGTTTGATAGGTCTAAAGACGTCATGAAGTTGATCCCGCACAATGAAGTTGGTATGTGCCCAAAGAAGTTGTTACTAGAAACATCCAGAATCAGCAACCTTGGAAACATTAAACTGATGTTGACTGGCAGCTGTCCTGTGACCTGGTTCATGTGTAAGTTGATAACCTGGAGAAAAGACTGGGTGTGCCATATTGGGTCTAGCGATCCAGTTAGCGAGTTATTTCCAAGATATAGTTCCTGTAGTGTTGCTTCCTTTGTAAACAACCAATTCGGCATGCTAACTGACAAGTTATTATTGGACAAATCAAGCACCTCTAAATGACGCTGTGTGTCTAAAAAATGTGGTTCCGCAATAATGCTCTTGTCAAGGTCACAACCAGAGAGCAATAACTGTTTCAGTTGGAAAGGGGGTGTCCATCCAGGAATATTGACATGGACAACTAGGTTAGCATTGCCTGAAAGGTCTATCTCTTCTAGTTTTATGAGGTCTCCAAGCCAAATGAAAGAAAATCTACCACTCAATTTGTTTTGGGACAATCGAAGACTCTTAAGTGACAGTGAAAGATTCGAAGATTGATTTATAGGAATTGGTCCGCTGAAGAAGTTTGATGAGAGATCCAACAGTTCAATATGTGGTAGAGAAAACAATAATGATGGAATGTTTCCAATGAATTGATTGGAACTCAAAGACAATTCTCGCAGGTTCTGGAGATTTTGAAATGCTAATGTTGGAATGTTTCCGCTGAATTGGTTGGAACTCAAATACAACTGCCGTAGGTTCCGGAGATTTTCAAATGCTGCGAATAAAGGAAAATCACGCAAGAATTAGAAAGAGTGGCAACCTTTTTAAACCATATAAGCGGGAATGCTCATTATTTACCTTGTTCAGTCGGAAGAGGTCCACTCATGTTATTACCATCGAGATGTAAGGCTTCAAGTGGAACTTGTTCCAAAGAAAACTTAATAGGAAAACCTCCCTCAAAATGATTGTATGAGAGATCTAGGAACTTCAGATGAGGAAGTTCAAGTATTGACACAGGGAGAGATCCACTGAATAGGTTGCTACCCATATTCAAGTTCCTGATGTTCTTAAAAGCTGTGATGCATGCAAGAAGTATAATTATTACAGGTACCACATGAACAGAAAGTATGAAACATGAAGTCATGAAGTAAGAAATTCCTGTTTGTTTACCTGTAATCGGGATAATTCCAGTGAGGTGATTATCGCTGAGATCTAATACTTCCAGGGAAATTGGTCGTGATGACGAACTAAGTGGAATATGCCCATCGAAGATATTCTCTGAGAGATCTAGGATTTTTAGGTGAGGAAGTGCAAATAGAGATGCCGGGAGGTTTCCGTGGAGTCTATTCATAGACATACTCAATTGTCGCAAGTTTCTAAGATTATTGAAAGCTGCAAAGGAATAGGGATGCGAGAAGGTTAAGGATATATATGAAATGTCAATCTTGACCTCAGTACTTACTATAAGAACAGTAAGTACCTGCATCTTGAAAACCTCCAGTAATGTTGTTGTTGTTGAGAGCTAAGACTTCCAGTGAAACACATGCCCCGATAAATTCCAGGGAACCCCCTCCAAGCGAAGTGAGACTGAGGTCAAGGTATCGAAGCCTGGGTAGTCCAATCAATCCTGCAGTTGTTCTTGTTACAGCTACAAGAATAAGAAATGACCACACATATGTATTGTTCTCAGAGAGAGTTTGTAATCCAAACGTACCCTCAAAGCTTAGCGAACAGGGAAAATTGAGTGATAGATCTAGGGACTGAAGCTCGTGGAATGCAGAAAACACCGACAAGTTTAAATACCAACGATCACCTACATCTGATGCATATACTAAGGAAAGGTCGAGATGAGTCACTTGTTGGGTGGTATTGTTGCATGTCACAGTCTTCCACGAGCAGCATTCATCATCATCGTGCCCCCATAAATCCGGTGAAACCAGGGAGTGTGCTCTCCTCAGTGAAGACCGGATGTCCATCAGGACAGCCCTCTCCTCCACGGAGCAGGCAGAGGACAAGTGAACCATGGACTGTAATAACAGAAATGTGACCAGAGACAATGATCCCCATGGCAAGCTTCTAGTAGTACCCATATCTGATAATGTGCTTTCCCTTCCCCTGACTGCGTACATATATACACACACTTAGGCTGGGCTGTAGTGGCAGAGGGAAAGATGGTGACTGATTTTAAGATTGTGCCGACATGCAGTTTTCGTCCGCTATGTTTGACTAGGAGTGCAACCCGGCACACAGAGTCAGTTTACTTGGACCAATACTTCACCCATCAATCATCATCCATGGATTCCCTGCAAAAAAAAAAATTGAATAAATAAATAAGGGACGAAATAAACAAGGGTACAAGTTGTCCGGCTTTGGAGTTAAGGGACCAAATCTAAACTCCGGCAAGAATTAAGGGACGAAAAGTATATTTTTCTCATAAATAATTCATTCACGGAAAATCTTGTCGAAATTTCTTCGATAGCATTCGCCAGTTGGATGGCCAAAATTAGTCAGAGAGAGCATTTGGTGCAGACATAGTATATTCAAGTTATAACAACACCATATGAGGATTAAGATAGTCAGGCACACACATGATTCTTGAGATGACTATCAGGCTCAGGAAATGGCTGTATATAATTAGGAAGTTAGACTACCAAATTCACAAACCGAATCGAAGATTCAAAAGAAATCGAGGATGCACCTTGAAATAGCAACCGAAAGGAGATAGATCAAGGAACACATGACCACAGCCCATGCGAGCGCTCCTCCGCAGTGGCGGCTCGGCGCTCATTCGACAGGCACCGCCGCCAGACGAAGCCCGACCGCTGCCATCCGAGGGCATGGCCCCCCTAATGATCGAGCAAGCACTTACCAGCGTCAAGGTAATTAGCGATAACAAGGGTGAACACTTGTACCTGGTCCCCCCTATCACGTAAACGTAAATTCTGGGAAAGGCAAAGGGCCCATTAGAAAGCCCGCTAATGGCCAGATGGCCTCGTCCGCTAGTAGTTTCCTACTCCCTCCGTTTGGAATTACTTGTCGCAAAAATGGATGTATCTAGACGTATTTTAGTTCTAGATACATTCATATCCGAGACAAGTAATTCCGAACGGAGGGAGTAGGTGATTGCGCTCTCCCGTGATTAGTGAGTGTGTGGGATTAGCCCTTCCGCCGCCGCCATCCGCTTCCCTCTGCCTGCCTCTGCCCTCCCTGCTCCAGGATCAGATTGGATTCAAACGGCGGCGCAGGTGCTTCACTCTGTCGATTCTTTAGGCTCGAGCCAACGTACTAAACTTGCCAAGGTTAAGGCCCTGCAGTATATTTTCTAAGCTTATTAGTGATCTGTGATTTATTTTGTATGTATCGATTCTTTCTCAATTCTTTATTTTGCATGTGTTGAACTTATACAACAGAATTTATTTACTTTGTTTGGGTGATCTGTGATGCCGTCAGAGTTTCTATATTGTATTTGTTCTAGAAATCACCGTAATGCAAATTATCGTATAGACTAGTTTCTATATGTGGTGCAAAAATTTCATATGACAAGCTTATAGACAATATAGTGAGTTAAACTTCAGTTCAGCCGCTATGAAGAGAAATGCGCTAATTACCAAATATCATCAGGATTAATTCATTTCAAAGCATGTTGCTGCAATTAGTTATGACTCCCTATCTCAACGGCAAGTGCAAAGCGGATTTTTTTATATTAAAATTATGAACACATGTATTAGAAGTAAAATGTGAGATGGCATGCTTTGTTATTGCTTGATAATCTACATAGGAAGATAATTACCAGATGCCTCTTTTTTCTAATAGAATGTGCTGGGGAAACCCTTTTTTGAAAAAGAAAAATTGAAAATTAACAGCTAAGATCCCTCCTGATGAAATTGTTAATATCTTCCTTTTTACTATCAATCATGGAGTCAAATTTAAACCAAAACAAATGTACATGTTTATATAGCATCAAAGCACGACCTTGTTATAGTACTATAAGAAAAAAATTGCGCTAGATTTTTTTTGTCAACTTGGCTTGGCCCCCTATGTCTAAATCCTGGCTCCGCCCCTGCAGCCGCCGTCGTGCCAGCCGCTGAGGAAGGCACGCGTGGGCTTCTAGCCCAGTGTCCTGCCCAGGGATTTCGCGTTGTTGCAGGCGCGTGCCGGCATGCGTCCGGTCGCCGGCGACGGCAGAAAGTAACCCCCTCCGCCGCTGTGTCGAGAACAAGGCCCGATGGATTATTTGTTTCATGGGCTTCTTTCTAGCATTGTCGCCGCATTGCTACTGATGGGCCTCTTCCGCGGTTAGTGCCCCTACTACTACTTTTCTGATTTTGCTGAGCCGCTCCGTCTATCCCAAGGGAAGGCCCAACACGATCAACTGTGTGTAGTGCTACCTTCCACACCCCCTTTGTGGGAGCAGGATCCTCTGACATACGGCCCCTTGATGTTGAGCCACTGACGTGTGGGTCCGAAGCCACATGTCAGTGGGCATCACGGCAGGCCAGGGAAGCCGCGTCCCACTTTGTGCCCCTTGCAACCCCTACAAGCCCTAGAGCACCCTGCTAGCCGCCGCCGTTACCCACCATAGGGTTGTGGAAGTGAATCCCCGGCAAGATGACCAAACACGACCACGAAGCGGGCTTGTCCTCTGGTTCCACGGGCCGAGGAGCGTCGCCGACTTCTACATCTCTTCGGCCGCCGCCCCCGCCGACTTCTACATCTCTCCGGCCACCGCCCCGCCGCGCATCCCATGTTCAAGAATTCATCCAATTAACCAGTTAACTTGTCGATTAATCCCTACTCATAGGGTTCTCGAGTAGCCGATTACCCGATAAATCATTCGATTAATTGATTAGATGGCCGGTTAACTTGCCGATTAGCCTATTAATCCCCTACTCACCAGCCGACCGAGCAGCTACCAGTTAACGATTTCCTCAACAGTGCGCGCATCAGGCCGTATGTCAAGGTCGAGATCTGCAGGAGGTATTGGGAGATATCCACACCGCTCCTTGGCCGGATGGGCACCCGCCGCGCATCAAACTGTATGTGTGTGTCCGGTTGCCGGCGACGACAGAAAGTGAGCCCCTCCGCCGCCGGGTCGACAACGAGGCCTGATGGATTATTGTTTCGTGGGCTTCTTTTTAGCATATGATACTGATGGGCCTCTTCCACTGTTAGGCCCGTACTACCTTTTGATTTTCACGAGGACAATATCTCTCATTAACGCGTGTTTCTTCCATCTCGTTGAAGCTTTCCTCACGCACTATAGCAACTGGCCCGACCCGTTTTTGTTAGCTTGGTTCGATCAAGAGAGTTCGCTGGTTCGCACGCATCATGTTTTTTCTTTTGTTTTTTTCGTTTTCTTTGTCTTTTCTTCGTTTCCTCACTGTGTTTTCATCGGTTTTGTTTTTTCTTTGTTTTCTATGTTTCTTTTCTCGGATTTCAATGGTTTTTTTGTTTTCCTTTTTCTTCGTTCCTTTCTTTCCAGTTTTCACTGATTTCTTTGTTTTTTATTCGTTTCTTTAGGTTTTCATTGGTCTTTTTTGTTTTTCTTTATTTAATAATTTTTATTTATTTATTTCTTAGATTTCGTCGGTTTTTTTGTTTTTTCATCCGTTTTGCATTTGTTTGTTAGATTTTTATTTTATTTTTCTTTGGTTTATTTTGTTTCTTTTTCGGTTTTCAGTTTTGGTTTTTCATTCTACATTTCTTTTATATGTCAACAACATTTTTCTAATACGCATTTAACATTATTTCAATACAAATTTAACATTTTCTTAATACACGGTCAACATTTTTTAATACACATTTAAAAAATAAAATTTTTGATTAATATTTTTCAAATACAAGATTACTTTTTTTAATACTTGGTCAATATTTTTCTATACATTTACATTTTTCAAATGCTTGATTAACATTATTCAAACACTTGTTCAAGATTTTTTAAATGCTTGATTAATACTTTTCCATACATGATAAAAAAAATTCATCGTTTTTAATACACGATTCACATTTTTCTATACACACTTAAAATTTTCCAAATGCTTGATTAACATTTTTTAAATACTTGTTCAACATGTTTTCCAAATTCTTGATTAACATTTTTTATATAGATGATAAAAAAATCTTCATTTTTTAATACATGATCAACAACTTTTCTATACACGTTAAATATTTTTGGAATGCTTGATTAACATTTTCCAAATAGTTGTTCAATATTTTCCGAATATTTGTTCAACATTTTTCAAATGCATTTTATAGTGCCATTTGTAGTATATGTATTTAGAATATTTAAAAGTATAAAAAAGTACAAAAATAAAGCAAAAACAAAAACGAAAAACAGAAAAAGGTGGATGTGGCCTCCGGCGCTTCTCAGCCGTCCCATCTCGGTCTCCCGTTTAGCAATGGTTCCTCCCCTCTCGCTGAACGCGAAATATAGGGGCGCCCTCTGGTTTTTTGCTGATTGCTGCATCTGTCACCTCGGCATATCCTAGCTAACACGCACGGCAAGCAAGGGCTTGCGATTGCTGCGTATGCGTGCGGAGACCGTTTACAATCCCGGGGCGACGCTGCCCAATTTGGAGGCTTGTGATGGCGTACTACACGCCGACGCGTTCGGTGTGCTCACTACTACTCGCAGATTGTATGCTCACGAAAGCACCCAACCACCCCCTTACTTCCGTCGACTCACTCACCTTGATGGGAGCAGAAGCACAGCATGATGATTTGCTCATTTTGCGTAGGCCGTGCGTGGAGAAGACTTTCATTCGGAGATGAGATTACATCGAATCAGCGGCTCACGATCCCGGAAAATCATGTGGTAATCTATAGGTGAGAGTGAGGCCATCCAACCGCACTTTACATTATCTCTGCTTGCTTGCTTGCTTGCTTGCTTGCGTCGTGGCCATAAACTATGCTCGTGTCCAAACAAGCCAATAAATAACTAGCACATACATTTTTTTTGCGGGTAAGCACATACAATACAATTGTTAGCTCCACAAAAATAAACATCTATCAGTAGCAAGCAAAGTAGTTGATGCAGATAATGAATTCTATCCCTAAAAGAAAGACAAAGAATTCTGACCCCGATTTTTTTATGTCTGGAAGAAAGGACTACTGTAATTTATATTTGCTCCGATGTTGTCACCTTCGGTTCGCATGTTTCGTAATGTTCCCCTGTCTCACTCGCTGTCATGCCCTGCGTCACGCCAACTGCTAGTTTACTCGCCTCTAGCCGCCGGAGGAAATTTCGTACTCCACATGATTGCATCGACGTTCGTCGCCTTTCCGTGGACGGATCCGTCCGTTATCCTTAGCCTGGTCACAATGGGGAGGAACTTAGGAGTAACATCACACATTTCAATACAATTTTGTTTATGTGTCACATATTTAATGAAGAGAGAGGTGTTTGTGGTAACTAGCTAAGTTATCAGAACATCACACGTTCCAAGAAACAATGAGTCTATAACCTAATAAATACATTGTTGCATGACACTACATAGATGTTCCTACCCACTGTGAAGATAGTAACATAGTCTAAAAAAGTGTGTAAGTTACTAGACTATGTTTTTGCCCATTGTCCTAGCTGGACTGGCGTCCCCAGATTTCCTGGGGGAGAAAAGCACGGGATTTTCGTCCGCGCCGCGCCGAGCCGAGCAGAGCGCGAGGAGATAGAGGCGAGCTACCAGTCCCAGATCAGAGTCAGACAAGGCGATAGTCATTGACTTCCACGCCCAGCCCATCGTCCACCTCCCTCCCAATCGGATCCACCCACCCACCCTTCCTCACCTCCCTCCCTATAATTTCTCTTCCCCCGCTCCCAACTGCCTCCCAGTCTCACGCCCTCCCCTTCCTCGCTTGTTCCACCGGCTCACTCCACTCCCCGCCGCTCCCCTCTGTCCGCCCGCCGGCGGAGGGTTCAGCGCTTGTTTCCCGGCGAGCTTCCTCTGGGGCGTGTGGGGGGACTGTGACTCTGCGAGCATGGCGGGGAAGGGGAAGGAGGAGGAGGTGTACGTGGCGTCGATCGACCAGGGGACGACCAGCACCAGGTTCATCATCTACGACCGCCACGCCAGCCCCGTCGCCTCCCACCAGCTCGAGTTCAAGCAGCACTACCCGGAGGCCGGGTAAGCGCCGCGCACCACCACCATCCCTTTGCCAATTCCGTCGTCTGATCCGCTCCACGTGCGCGTGCCCGTGGAATTTTTTGGGGCCTCGTCGCCCTCTTCGGGTGGTTGGTAGAACAGGACGGAATTAGAGAATTTCTAGTTAAGCTGTGCCGCCCTTTTGGTTGGCTACGCTCTGTATTTGTCCAGTGCCAAAGTACAGTCCTAACTGTCATGTCATGTCATTTCAGTGGTTCAGGTGGTTTGGCAAGCTGGTACTGTGTGCTTTTGATGACCCAGTTGTCAATTTAGGTGCTATCTGATGTCACAATTAGGATCAACCGATTTATGTCTGAAGCTCTACCTTTGTGTCTGTTATATGCTCCTGTTTATGTCGAGTACGAAAGTTCAGTCTTAACTGTAAACTCATTCAGTGTCTCAGGTTTGTCCAGTAGGTGCTGCGCGCTTTAATCTGACGATTCGATTGCTAGCTAGGACTAGATGTGATGCCGGAATTAGGTTCATGTGCTTCACTTGATTGATTTGCGATGGCTTCAAGCTTTTCTAGTGCTACATAGTAGTAACCAGGATGGTTCACTCATTTTTAAGCACAGAAAGCTACTCTACTGAACCTTTGGACTCTACAGTGTGTAGTGTTATGAATAGTTTTGGGATATGATAGATAAATATTGCTTGTTTTCCTAGAAGATAGTACGCATGATAGTTGACTTCCTGATTCAATGGAGTCATGGAAGTCCCAGTCTTGCTTGCTTTATAGGCTATCTCTTAAATTATTTAGATGCGAGTGAGACTGCCCACTGACACCTCTTTTCTTACATTAAGAGTTGCTGTGATGCTGTCTTCTAAAATGAGTTGTTGTCTCGAGTGCGTAAACCTATGGCCTAGATGGATTGAGAGGCTACTGGATAACATTTCCATACTTTACAATCACAAAAAGAAGTTGTTAAGGATTGAGGTTTTTCTATGACAGAGCAGTTCGATGTTCTTAACAGTTGTGGCATATGACTAGCCCGACTCTGTTTTCATATTTCATTTTCCTTCTACATGTTCACTGAAAACTTGAAAAGGGTCTGATCAATGACTGGCCTTGCATTCAAATGTAATGCACTTCTGGTACTAGTTAACTCGATGCACTTTTAGGACTGAAATATTCTTACTCTCCACTTGACTAAATGTTTCTTACCTGTAAACTGGCTTCTGAAGTGACATTAAATATTTTATAAGTTTCGCCGCTGTTTCCATTTATTAGTCGATATGTGAAAAAGGGAAACATGCCATACCGAACTTTGCTAGATGTTGTGATGTTCTATGCTATCTGATTGTGTTCACGGTCTGTAGTGCCATCTTCCTGTGTAAAGTGCTGGGAGTTTTCGTTGTACTGTTGTTTGCCATCCCTTAACTTTGCAGTTAGGTGATGACTTCTAACTTTTATCATCTTTGTATTTGTGAACTACAAGATGGGTTGAGCATGATCCTATGGAGATCATGGAGAGCGTGAAGGTCTGCATGGCAAAGACACTCGAAAAGGCTGCAGCTAGTGGACTTAATGTGGATGCTGGTTTGAAGGCCATTGGAATCACAAATCAGAGGGAGACTACCGTTGTGTGGAGCAAATCCACAGGCCTTCCGCTCTACAATGCAATTGTGTGGATGGATGTTCGCACTAGCTCTATCTGCAGGTCTCCTTTTATCCATCTGCCACTTTGTGTTAACATTTTTATGTTGTTTAGTGTTCTGATTCTGTTTAATGCCTCCCCTCTTCAGGAGACTGGAAAGTGAGCTATCAGGTGGCAGAACCCACTTTGTGGAGACATGTGGTTTACCAATCAGTACCTACTTCAGTGCTCTGAAGTTATTATGGTTGATGGAGAATGTTGACGCTGTCAAGGATGCAGTCCGGGCTGGTGATGCATTATTTGGCACAATCGACACCTGGTTGATCTGGAACCTCACTGGAGGCATTGGTGGGAAAGACCGTGATGGAAAGGAGTTAGTTGGGCAGCATGTCACAGACTGCTCGAACGCAGCACGCACAATGCTTATGAATCTAAAGGCACTTGACTGGGACAAGCCTACACTTGAGGCATTAGGCATTCCTGCCGGCATCTTGCCAAAGATTATCAGTAACTCGGAGAAAATTGGCGTGGTTGCCAGTGGGTTCCCTTTGGCTGGTGTTTCCATCTCAGGCTGTTTAGGAGATCAGCATGCTGCGATGCTTGGGCAGCTATGCCAGAAAGGTGAAGCAAAAAGCACCTACGGAACTGGTGCCTTCATCCTTCTCAACACAGGGGAGGAGGTCACACAGTCTACCCACGGTCTTCTTAGCACTATTGCTTACAAGCTTGGCCCAGATGCACCCACTAATTATGCTTTAGAAGGCTCAATTGCAATTGCTGGTGCAGCAGTTCAGTGGTTGAGGGACAGCCTTGGAATCATTTCCTCAGCATCAGAAATTGAAGGATTGGCTGAAAGTGTGCAAGATTCAGGTGGGATTTACTTTGTGCCAGCTTTCAATGGATTGTTCGCGCCATGGTGGAGGGATGACGCGAGGGGGATCTGTATCGGAATCACGAGGTTCACAAACAAGGGGCACATTGCTCGAGCAGTGCTCGAGAGTATGTGCTTTCAGGTGAATGATGTTCTCAGCTCCATGCATAAGGATGCTGGGGAGGCAGGAGAAGTCAAGAGTGCAGAAGGGGAATTCTTGCTGCGTGTCGATGGTGGTGCTACTGTTAACAACCTTCTCATGCAGATCCAGGTAAAGAAATTGTGTCTACTTCCCTTCAACAGTTCCTTTTCTTCTATATAAAGAAAAACTGTAGTGGAATACATCTGTTAGTGGTTCATCATATTGCTGGATAAACAGATACTCCCTCTGTCCCATAATATGGAGTAGTTACATGTTCTAGAAAAAGAATGATGGTTACACAATGTGGATTAATCTTTCTGAAAAAAAAAACTCCCAATTACACCTGAAATGCAGGAAAACCAAGCTTACCTGCCGAATAGTTTTACTTATTTCTGTATAATACTTTAGCACACAGACTGTTTTGTTGCTGAGCTGGTGTTTGAGGTACATTTTCTTGCAAGTGTAAGAACTCACCTGCAGGCCGATTTGCACAATGTGAATTTATCTTTCTTTAAAAAAATTCCAATTACATCTGAAATGCAGGAAACCCAAGCTTGTGTACTGAATAGTTTTACTTAATTTCGTATAATACTTTACCACACAGCCTGTTTTGCTGCTGAGCTGGTTTTTGTGGTAGTATTTTTTTGCAAGTGTAAGAACTCATCAAGTTCCATCAGATGACTGACGATTGTATGCACACACCTGCAGGCCGATTTGCTGGGCAGCCCTGTTGTCAGACCAGCCGACACCGAGACGACAGCCCTTGGAGCCGCATACGCAGCAGGATTAGCTGCCGGAGTCTGGACGAAGGAGGAGATATTCGCAGGCCTGCACAAGGAGAACACAACGGTTTTCCGCCCCAAGTTAGATGACGCACACAGGAAGAAGAGAGGAGAGTCCTGGAACAAGGCGGTTTCAAGATCATTTGACCTGGCTGACCTTTCTCTCTAGTTTGTTACACCTTGTTGCGCGGCAAAATTGGATCAGTGTGTGCCAGCCCATGTTTGTCGACGAATAAATGGTATGTTGTACATTATTTCGGTGGGATTTTTCTTTGGCTTTATATAGGAAGAATTGGAGCATAAATGTCCTTGTATATCTATAAGTACAGGAGCATCTGGATTCTTCAGAGAGAAGTGCTTGTGGAGTAACAAAATTCAGTTTCATGATACTTCCTCTGTTTTAAAATATACTCTCTTCGTAAAGAAATATAAGAGTGTTTAGATCGCTATATTTCTTTACGGAGGAAGTATTTGCAGATCTAGGTTTGTCCTAAGTTTGTAGAAATATGCAGCTTTGTAATTAGGCTTTCGTAGGCCAGCAGAAGCCGTGCATCCTGAGTTGCCCACAGCACAAGTACACGTCCCTACCTAGTTCCCTACTTCGTGACGGCAGAGGCTGCAACACCATACCATGCCAAGTTCTACTGCATGCTTTATGAAAAAAACAAAAAGAAACTCTAGTGCATTATCGAACTCCTTCAGCAAAATATGGCAAAGTATTTGTAAATCTAGTTTGTATATAATATATAAGAAAAATATCGTTATGAAGGTATTTCACCCGTAGTCCGTAGACCATGGTTGTGTGAACGTCTTTTGGTTCTGGTGGGGCATAAATGTGTCGGTGGACCGGCAGCTTTTAGAAGGGAGGGAGCAGTTTTCTTTTCTAGTCGGAATCAAGATCGCCAAGAACTGACGTGGCTGCCTGGCCAGCTTTTAGAAGTTTTCATCGGAAGAGAACCCGTCCGAAACAAAAAGAAGAAAAGAGAGAGCCCACTGTCTGTTCGAGCTAACAGAAACGTTCGCTGGGGCGCGACACCCTTCCAGCGAACCCCTCCCCCTTTACGTGTCTACAAACAAAACGGAAAAAAGCCTTTCAGAATGAACTAAAAGAGACCATTTCATGTACTAAAAAAAACCTGAACTCCCTGTTATTTTTGACCTCATTTAACGATGTAAAAGCACACCAGAAAAATGCCACAACATATAAGAAGGCACATATGGGATCATGAAAAAATTGGGGAACTTGTTCTCTTGAAAAAACATGGCAAATTTTGGGAAAAATGACACAGCAAATAAGTGTGAAACAACCAAAGGAACAAGAAATCTGCCATGTTATGTTAAAATAAGTTGCCATAGTATATAAAAAATTAACATAGAGTGGCAAAAAATTTGAATGGTGCATAACAAATAAATTCCACTCCCTCCGTCCCATAATATAAGAGCGTGGTGTAGTGTAAAAAACGCTCTTATATTTCGGGACCGATCGAGGGAGTACCATGCTACCTACGATAAAATACCATAGCATAACCAAATAAAAATTCCTTGGTTTTAATAAAACTGCCATTCATATTAATAATAAAAATGCCATTCTATTAATAAAACCTCCATCCTATTTTATATTAATAAAAAAGCCATGTTATTAAAAATGTGAAGCTCTTAATAATAAAAATTGGCATCCATTGATTAATAAAAATGGCATGTTATTAATTATTAAAATGCAATGTTATCAATTATAAAACTGTTATCCTATTATTAATAAAAAATAATAATATTAATTATTGCATTGCCATGCCCTTAATAATAAACTGCCACCCTCCTATTAAGAAAAGACATATTATTAATTATTAAAATGCCATGTTATCAACAAAAAATGTCATGTTGTTAATCTCTATCCATGTTATTAATATGTTTCACCGAGCCCACATATATTCATCCCTATCCGCTTCCTGGACGAATCCCTGGCCACTATATATACTCCACTCCTCCCCAAAGCACGTCGTCCCTGCGGGTCGGGCACCGAGTCAGAGATAAATGCCGGCATGCCTATGGTCCATCTGTTGCGGACGCGAGGCATGCCCGTCGTTAGAGCCACAGGTCGCGGGAGGCTGCGACGGCCCTCGAGGCCGAAGTCGCGGAGGCATGCAGGGTCGCACGTCGTCGCGCAGGCGGACCCGCACGTGGTGACCATGGGGCCGGTCCGTCCATCCACGTCTATCGTGGACCCCTCCTTTACGGGCGACGTTCAAGCCACAGGCTCCGATGAGGAAGGGCAGGGCATGAAGACGGCGGCGCTTCATGTCCCATGTGGGTCTGTCTATGTCCCATGTCCTACCCTCCTTAGCGAGCGACCGCACCTTCACTTCAAAGGGCTCACGCCCGCCGGACATGGACATAGAAGGGAACAGCAAGGACATGGAGCACGGACACCGACGAAGATTACACTGCATGTAATTATATGGATTTGATGACTTTGGTAACGAGATATCTGGTTGTGGAAGCGAACATTTGAGGGGTGACCGGTCACTGTCCATGGACGTGCCCAGACGCGTCCGCGGACATTTAGGGGTCAAGATTAGCTAGGTCCGGCACGGACCGTAGGGGGCCGGATTAGTTATGTCCGGTTGTAGATGCTCTTATACACTGTTCCCCTCTAAGGTCAATCTTCACTTGATTTTTAATGCCAGAATTTCTCTTATCAATTTTTAATGTTGATGATATATACAGTTTTGTCATACATTTCCTAAGCCTCAACTGAATGTATTGGCCGTAGCAATAGCCGTTCAGTGAGATGTACGTAAGTAAGTGTTTTTTGTTTTCATTTTTTAGCTAATAGCAATTTGCTAGGATCTTTGATTTTGTTTTGTTGCATGCTAATAAAAATGTTGCATGTGTTGAGAGCTGTAAACTTTTGCTCGATCGGTTCTCCACTCTCACTTTGTTAAAGCAACTAGCTCGTTTGCAAGTACGATTGCTTTGCTTTGCATTGGTTCTCCACTCTCACTTTGTTAAAGCAACTAGCTCTAGAATCGATAGCCACGTCTTCTTCTTTTTACCTGTCCTTCGAGTAGATGGCAAGGGTCAAGGAAAACCGCGTTGGTCATTGAGCCCCACTTTCTATTTTTGGCAAAGATAGAACAGTGCAGTTAGCATAGGGCACATGCTGACATGCAAGATCGATCACAACAACATGGGTACTGAGCTTGCAGCAAGGTTGTTCGTTAAGATAAGATACCGGCACATATATACACCAATACATCACTTACTACAAACTAGTACACCACCAGGGGCGGAGCCAGGGGGGACGAGCAGGGGCCTGCCTCCCCCCCCCCCCCCCCCCCCCCAACGATCAACAATTTTAATAGAAGCAACTAGTAATTATCAACAAGATTCGGTCAATATACGTACTCGGCCTTCCCTATACTCGAATCCTGACTCCGCCACTGTACACCACTCTAACTTTTATTTTTCCGAGAAACTATACCAGTCTAACTACATACCAGGCAAGTAGTTCAACAGTAGGCCATCAAGGACAAAAAAAAGCTGATGCATGGGGTCTCAAGATCGATCGTCAAAACCTGATCGATCGATGAGCAGCCACCTCATACACAGTGTAACTCAAAATTTTGTGGGTATGGGTGCTGGGGCAAAGCAACTAGGTGTGCCGCAAATGGAATGGCCGGGTACATAGCTGATGTGAGTGGTGCACAAAGTACGCGGGTTGCTACTGGAGTTGAAAATTAGGACTGGTTAGGAACCAGTCTGACTGAAAATTTCATTTGGGTCGGTCGATTGGTTTCAGCCGACCAATTGAAAATGAACGGCCTCATGTCTTCTTCAACCTTCAGAACCGCCTAGCTAGCCACTACAGACCTAACCGCAGCCCGCGGCCGGCGGTTCTTCCGCGCCACCCACCTAACGTGCTGTCGCTGCCGTTGGCCATTCGTCCAACTCCGGCGATGACTGGTTTTTTTGGGTGAACTTGCAAGTTGCACCACCCCACACCCCTAAGATAAATGATGGGTTAGCCTGTTACCCTAAGATAGATATCGGGGTCTTCTATGGCGAGCACTTTCCTTCCCTTCGGCGAGCTCCTTTCTTCCCTTCGGCTTCCTTCCTTCACTCGAAAATCAACATGCCCAAATTACAAATTCAGGCGACTCATCTATAGCTATTGTGTAGAAAATTAAGGTGCAATTAGAATGAGCTAGCCAGCTACTACTGTAGCATTTTACTGTCATACATGTATGCATGTGCCTGTGTGTGCACGCTGAGCTTCAGTCACATCACATGTGTGCACATCCCAGGTCCTGCTTCAACAGCGCCGGCGCAGCATAGGGCCCCGATCCAGAGGGCGTTGAAGTAGGCGGCCTTCTTGGCCCTTCAGCTCAACGCTCCCGCACCGCACCACCAACGTGGCCTGCATGCAGCGCCAGCCACTCTGCCACTCTGCCACTCCTCGCGATCGTGCTCAACAGCGCCGGCCACTGCATGTACCACGGCTCCATCTGTAAAAGTAGCGTGAAGCATATGGCTTAGTAGGGACGCGCTGCCTATTTATATAGGCATATAGATTACAGGATTTGGTTGTTAGGTAGTTGCTAGATTGATATTCAAATAATGATCTATACATGGGATATACGAGATCATCTATAACTACTCTAACAACCGGATTACAAACGCAACGCAACCTACACACGTTTACAATATACACTTTAACACGCCCCCTCAATCATAACTTTACCAAGTTGAGATTGTTCTTGAACTCTTCCAACTTGTTCCATGACAGGGCCTTGGTAAACCCATCTGCAACTTGATTATTTGTAGGAATGAAACATATGTCTAGTAGCTTCTTGGCTACTCTTTCATGAACAAAATGATAATCAACCTCAATGTGTTTTGTCCTTACATGGAACACTGGATTTGCTGATAGATAAGTAGCACCAATATTATCACACCATAAGCGTGCAACAGAAGAGTGTTTTATGCCAAGTTATCACACCATAAGCGTGCAACAGAAGAGTATTGCAGAGCACCTACAACACTTCTATAATTTGTAGCTCCTTCGGCTCCCAAAGGCTCACCCTCTTCTTTCGACAACTTTTCAGTAGTTGAAAGAGGCATATTTGAAATTTTACAATTCATCATACCTGATCTCTTCAGTATATCTGACACATATTTTTCTTGACTTAGAAGTATACCATCTGTTACCTTCTTTACTTCTATGCCCAAGAAGTAATGCAAGTCACCAAGATCTTTTAGAGCAAAATCCTTCTTAAGATCTTCTAATAGTGCATTAGTTGCTTTCTGTGATGAACTAGCCACAATTATGTCATCAACATATACCAACATAAAAATGATTACTTTGCCTCTTTTATAAAAGAAGAGAGATGTATCTGCCTTTGAGGGTCGAAATCCAAGCCTTTGGAGCTTTACACTTAACCTAGAGTACCATACTCTAGGTGCCTGTTTTAAGCCATATAATGTTTTATCAAGTTTGCAAACATAATGTTGCTTGCCTTTTACCTCATACCCAGGTGGTTGTTTCATGTAAACTGCCTCCTCTAGAACGCCATGAAGGAATGCATTCTGCACATCCCACTACTAGGAAAAGGGCTATAGATGGAATTGATACTAATGGCGCACCAGACATGTGGTGCGCCATTACTATATATTAATGGCGCACCATGTGTTGGTGCGCCATTAGTGTGCAAATACTAATGGCGCACCACATCCACGGTGCGCCATTAGTAAATTTTTTTTAATTTTTTCAAAACTACTAATGGCGCACCATGGGAGTGGTGCGCAACTAGTAATGGCGCATCACATCCACGATGCGCCATTAGTAATTTTTTTAATTTTTTCAAAACTACTAATGGCGCACCGTGGGAGTGGTGCGCCATTACTAGTTACTAGTTGAACTAGTAATGGCGCACCATGCCACGGTGCGCCATTAGTAACTTGGCCCAAACATTCGCCCGAATACACCCCCCCCCCCCCCCCCCCGTGGACCGCCTTTTCAGTTTCAAAAAAAAATGATAGAAATGTCAAAAAAATAAAAGAAAATAAGATTCCCATGTGATATGTGGTCTAGTTGTTAGCAAAATCTCTTGAGAATTTGTAAAAATAGGCATAACTTTTGCGTACGAACTCGGATGAAAAAGTTTTTTATATGAAAAATCATCTACTCGAAAAGTTACATCCGAATTTAACGGGGTTCCCCGTTAAACATTTTCAAAATCCTCAAAAACCTAACAAAAAAAAGATACGGGGCTTTTAAGATCTGGAGAGGCAAAAAATTCAAACTTACTAATGGCGCACCTGCCCATGGTGCGCCATTAGTATCTTCCCGCCTTCAAAATTCAAAATAAGTCAAAAAAATAAAAAAAAGTTACTAATGGCACACCTGCCCATGGTGCGCCATTAGTATCTTCCCGCCTTCAAAATTCAAAATAAGTCAAAAAAATAAAAATAAAAGTTACTAATGGCGCACCTGCCCATGCTGCGCCATTAGTATCTTCCCGCCTTCAAAATTCAAAATAAATCAAAAAAATAAAAAAAGTTAGTAATGGCGCACCTGCCCACGGTGCGCCATTATTATGCCGTATATATGGCTGAGCGTGGTCCTCTCCTCCTTACCTCTTCATTCTTCTCCTCCACTTCACCTCTCCTCCACTCCATCTCCTCCTCTCCTCCACTCCATCTTCCCTTCTCTCCACCATACTACCCTCCTCCTCTCCGGCGACCTCCTCCTCCTCTCTGGCGACCTCCTTCTCCTCTCCGGCGACCTCCTCCTCCCTCCTCTCCTTCCCTCATGGTTTCTCCTCCCTCCTCTCCGGTGAGCTCCTCCTCCCTCCTTTCCGGTGAGCTCCTCCTCCCTCCTCTTCTCCTTCCTCCTCTCCGATGCTTCGGTGAACTCCTCTCCGGCGACCTCCTTCTCCTCTCCGGCGATGTAGGCGAGCGCCTCTCCGGCGAACTCCTCTCCGGCAAAAGAACACGACAAAAGAACATACAAGATCCAAAAACAGGAACAAAATTTGAAATAATATCGTGCCAAAAACGAGCAAAAAAAACGAGCAAAAAATGGGCAAAAAAATCACGATCCAGATCCAAATTCAAAATTCAAAAATAGCAATGGCGCACGGTGGGGGTTAGACGGTGCGCCACTACTATTTTCCCGCTTCAAAATTCAAAAATACTAATGGCCCACCGTGGCCTATACTAATGGCGCACCAGTGGCCTATACTAATGGCGCACCGTGGCCTATACTAATGGCGCACCATAGTAAAAAATACTAGTGGCGTGATACAAATGGCGCACCAGTGATGCGCCATTAGTAGGCAAAACTGGTGCGCCATTAGTAGCCCTTTTCCTAGTAGTGTCCAATTGACGAAGGCTCCAACTGTTTGATACTGCAACAGAGAGAACAAGTCTAACAGTAGCTGCTTTAACGACAGGGCTAAAGGTATCCTCATAGTCTATTCCATATCTCTGTTTGAAACCTTTTGCCACTAGTCTATCCTTGTACCTGTCTATCTCTCCATTAGCTTTCCGTTTAATTCTATTAACCCATTTACAATCAATGATATTTCTCACCCCATGCTGGAGGGACTAGGTGACAAGTCCTATTATGAACAAGAGCATTATATTCCTCATTGAGGGAGTCCTGGATTAGGGGGTGTTCGGATGGCCAGACTATACCTTCGGCCGGACTCCTGGGCTATGAAGATACAAGATTGAAGACTTCGTCCCGTGTTCGGAAGGGACTTTCCTTGGCGTGGAAGGCAAGCTTGGCGATACGGATATGTAGATCTACTACCATTGTAACCGACTCTGTGTAACCCTAGCCCTCTCCGGTGTCTATATAAACCGGAGGGTTTTAGTCCGTAGGGCAGAAAACAATCATACCATAGGCTAGCTTCTAGGGTTTAGCCTCTCTGATTTCGTGGTAGATCTACTCTTGTACTACCCATATCATCAATATTAATCAAGCAGGACGTAGGGTTTTACCTCCATCAAGAGGGCCCGAACCTGGGTAAAATATCGTGTCCCCTGCCTCCTGTTACCATCCGACCTAGACGCACAGTTTGGGACCCCCTACCCGAGATCCGCTGGTTTTCACACCGACATTGGTGCTTTCATTGAGAGTTCCTCTGCGTCGTCGCTTTTAGGCCCGATGGCTTCTACGATCATCAACAGCGACGCAATCCAGGGTGAGACTTTTCTCCCCGGACATATCTTCGTATTCGGCGGCGGCTTTGCACTGCGGGCCAATTCGCTTGGCCATCTGGAGCAGATCGAAAGCTACACCCCTGGACATCAAGTCAGATTTGGAAGTTTGAACTACACGGCCGACATCCGCAGAGACTTGATCTTCGACGGATTCGAGCCACAGCCGAGCGCGCCGCACTGTCATGATGGGCATGATTTAGCTCTGCCACCGAACAGTGCCCTGGAGGCCGCACCCGTGTCCGCTCCGACCCCTAGCTCGGAGCCGATCACACCAACCGAGGATGGGTGGTTAGACACCGCCTCGGGGGCTGCAATCTCTACGGCAATCGAGCCGAACACCAGCCCTATTCTCTGCGAAGCCCGTGACTCCAAGGAGCCGGACTCCTCTCCGGGCTCCAAGCCCTCTGCACCCCGACCGATCGAACCCGATTGGGCGCTGATCATGGAGTTAACCGCCGCGGACATCTTTCGGCACTCGCCCTTCGGCGATATCCTGAATTCACTAAAGTCTCTCTCTCTGTCAGGAGAGCCCTGGCCGGACTATGGTCGGCAAGGTTGGGATGCGGATGATGAAGAAATTCAAAGCCCACCCACCACCCACTTCGTAGCCACTGTCGATGATTTAACTGACATGCTCGACTTCGACTCCGAAGACTTCGATGGTATGGACGCCGATGCAGGAGACGATCAAGAATCAGCACCTATAGGGCACTGGAAAGCCACCTCGTCGTATGATATATACATGGTGGACACCCCAAAAGAGGGCAATGGCGATGGAACAACGGAGGATGACCCCTCCAAGAAGCAGCCTAAGCGTCGGCGTCAGCGGCGCCGCTCTAAATCTCACCAAAACAAAAACGGTGATTCCGGCACTAGGGATAATAACACCCCGGACAGTGCCGAAGACAACCACCTCCAGCAAGATTCAGCACAGGAGGATAGAGAAGCCAGCCCTAATGAGAGAGCGGTAGACAGAGAGGTCGAGGACGATAATTATATGCCTCCCTCCGAAGACGAGGCAACCCTCGACGACGATGAATTTGTCGTACCGGAGGATCCCGTCGAACAAGAGCGTTTCAAACGCAGGCTTATGGCCACGGCGAGCAGCCTCAAGAAAAAACAGCAACATCTTAGAGCTGATCAAGATTTGCTAGCCGACAGATGGACTGAAGTCCTTATGGCCGAAGAGTATGAACTCGAACGCCCCTCCAAGAGTTACCCAAAGCACAGGTTGCTACCCCAATTAGAGAAGGAAGCACTTAAACCTACATCACCAGCACATGATGCGGCAGACCGCCTACCCTGTGGCCGCGACAGAGAGGCCTCTCGGCCCTCCACTCAAGTCGCACCCCGGCGCCGCTTAAAAACTACCAAGGCATGGGACAATGCGCCAGACCTGCGAGATATATTGGAGGATAAAGAAAGGCAAACAAGATCGATCTACGGATCACGTGGGCGCCCCACGGCACGAGACGGTACTCGTCACACCGGACACAGTAAATCCAGCCAGGCCGAACACAGTAGACAAAGCTCGTTTGAGCTGCGTCGTGATGTAGCCCAATACAGAGGCGCCGCACACCCACTATGTTTCACAGATGAAGTAATGGATCATCAAATCCCCGAGGGTTTCAAACCCGTGAACATCGAATCATACAATGGCACAACAGATCCTACGGTATGGATCGAGGACTATCTCCTTCATATCCACATGGCCCGCGGTGATGACCTACATGCCATCAAATACCTCCCACTCAAGCTTAAAAGACCAGCCCGGCATTGGCTTAACATCTTGCCAGCAGAATCAATTGGTTGTTGGGAGGACCTGGAGGCCGCATTCCTCAACAACTTCCAGGGCACTTATGTGCGACCACCAGACACCGATGACCAAAGCCACATAATTCAGCAGCCAGAGGAATCGGCCAGACAATTCTGGACACAGTTCCTAACCAAGAAAAATCAAATCGTCGACTGTCCGGACGCAGAGGCCCTAGCAGACTTGAAGCATAACATATGCGACGAGTGGCTTGCACGACACCTAGGACAGGAAAAGCCGAAATCTATGGCAGCCCTCACGACACTTATGACCCGCTTTTGCGCCGGAGAAGACAGCTGGCTAGCTCTCAGCAATAACATGACCAAGAACCCTGGTAATTCGGATACCAAGGACATCAGTGGCAGGTCGCGTCGCAACAAGCAAAAGCGCCGCATTAACAGCGACAATGCTGAGGATACGACAATTAATACCGGATTTAGAGGCTCTAAACACGGTCGGCGGAAAAAGCCATTCAAAAGAAATACTCCGGGCCCGTCCAGTTTGGAACGAATACTCGATCGCTCATGCCAGATACATGGCACCCCCAAAAACCAGCCAATCACACCAACAGGGATTGTTGGGTGTTCAAGCAGGCAGGCAAGTTAAATGCCGAAAGCAGAGACAAGGGGCTGCATAGCGATGACGAGGAGGAGCCCCGGCCGCCGAACAACAGTGGACAGAAAGGTTTTCCCCCACAAGTGCGGACGGTGAACATGATATACGCAACCCACGTCCCCAAGAGGGAGCGGAAGCGTGTGCTAAGGGACGTATATGCGATGGAGCCAGTCGCCCCAAAGTTCAACCCATGGTCTTCCTGGTCGATCACTTTTGATCGAAGGGACCACCCCACTAGCATCCGTCATGGCGGATTCGTCGCATTGGTTCTAGACCCAATTATTGACGGATTTCACCTCACTAGAGTCCTTATGGACGGCGGCAGTACCCTGAACCTGCTTTATCAGGATACAGTGCGGAAAATGGGCATCGATCCCTCGAGGATTAAACGCACCAGAACGACCTTTAAAGGCGTCATACCAGGTGTAGAAGCCAACTGTACAGGCTCAGTTACACTTGAAGTGGTCTTCGGATCTCCGGATAATTTGCGAAGCTCGGGCGAACCGCATTTGCCAAGTTCAATGCGGTGCCGCACTACGCATACCTCAAGCTCAAGATGCCAGGCCCTCGAGGCGTAATCACAGTCAATGGAAACACCGAACGCTCTCTCCGAATGGAGGAGCATACGGCGGCTATCGTAGCGGAAGTACAAAGCAGCCTCTCAAGGCAATTCTCCAGTCCGACCATTAAACGTCCGGACGCCGTCAAGCGCGCCCGGAGTAACCTACAACAAGACCGCCTGGCACGTTCCGAGCAAGCATAGCAATGCGGCCCCAACCCCAGCCCTCGTGAACTTGCGAAACCAGTGCCGCGCGTACATAACTACGCTCTAGAAATACCATGGGCACAGGGGGAGGGGCACCATTACGGCACGCCCGAAACGCGGCTTAATACGCACTAGGGGCTGCCGATTTATTAAATTTCCTCTTATTTTCAGGACTCCATTCTTCGGAAGGCTTGTCCGGCAGTACAATTGCCGCACAAACGATACAACCAGTGAAGCAGAAAGCTACGCCGCACTACGGAACTCTGAGGTGGTCTCTATAACGAGTAGTATACCTGTTTCGCATAACATTCCGCAGCTCGCCCCTGGAAAGGACATATTTGATAGTCCCATCCTTTGCTTATCGCACTATTTGTATCGTTCTGCTTTGATCGCAACTTTTTTAAATAAACAATGCATAGCTTCCGCCTATTATTGCATTACCTTTTTTACGAATATATGTTCATTAATGACATGTTGCACCCGTACACTTTGGTACGGCCAATACGCCAGGGGCTTAAGTACCCCACAACATGGTGTGAGAAGTCCGAACACTTTCACAAGTGCGGCACCCCGAACTTATAGCATTATATGCATCAGCTCCGAATCATGTCTTGGGTCAATAGTTGGGTTTGCCCGGCTCCTATGTTTTGGTACCTTACGTTCCATCATATCGGCTAAGGTAGCACTAGGAGAACTACTGCGATTGTGCCCCAGTTGAGCTGGGCTAAGCACCTCAGTAGAGAAAGCTAAAACTGACCGTCATGATGAGGCGAGAGCTGGTCGCTGTTCGAGAGGTTTTCGAGTCCCTAAAGACTTATGCCGCTTAGAGCGAGGAGTCGGCTTTGTCCGGCCTAGGCGTGGATAGCTCCCCGAACTTGGTCTTCCGAACACTAGGGGCTTTGCTGAAATTTAAAATTATAGAATTCTATGGCTAAGTGAGAGTGTTCAAGCATTATAGTCCGATTGCCTTGTTCGTTGTGTTGAGCGACTCCCTCGAAGGACCCTAGAATGGGAAAAAGAGCGCTCATGTTTATCCCGAACACCCCAGCACTCGTGGCATGGGGGCAGAAGTCGACGACTCGCCATCTCTCAAATTTGATAAACGGCCGCACAGAAGGTAATATTTTAAATTCAAAAGCGTTGCTTAGCGCATATGAACAAGTTTTCAGCGTACATGATCACAAATGCGAGTTTACTCAAAAATTACATCTTTGGAGCATTCATCCGCTATAAGGCGGGCACCCTTCAGGACGCCCTCATAATACGCTTCCGGGACGCGATGCTCCTTGCCCGGCGGCGGCCCGTCCTTCACCAGTGTCGGTGTCAAAACCGGCGGATCTCGGGTAGGGGGTCCCGAACTGTGCGTCTAGGTCGGATGGTAACAGGAGGCAGGGGACACGATGTTTTACCCAAGTTCGGGCCCTCTTGATGGAGGTAAAACCCTATGTCCTGCTTGATTAATATTGATGATATGGGTAGTATAAGAGTAGATCTACCACGAGATCAGAGAGGCTAAACCCTAAAAGCTAGCCTATGGTATGATTGTTTTTCCTCCTATGGACTAAAACCCTCCGGTTTATATAGACACCGGAGAGGGCTAGGGTTACACAGAGTCGGTTACAATGGTAGGAGATCTACATATCCGTATCGCCAAGCTTGCCTTCCACGCCAAGGAAAGTCCCTTCCGTACACGGGACGAAGTCTTCAATCTTGTATCTTCATAGTCCAGGAGTCCGGCCGAAGGTATAGTCCGTCCATCCGGACACCCCCTAATCGAGGACTCCCTCAGTAGCCCCTGAACCAGGCTTCAATGACGACGAGTCCGGCGCGCAGATTGTCTTCGGCATTGCAAGGCGGGTTCCTCCTCCAAATACTTCATAGAAGATTTTGAACACAAAGGTAGTGTCCGGCTCTACAAAATAAGTTTCCACATATTGCCATAGAGAGAATAATATTTACACAAATCTAATCCGCTGACGTATTCCGTAGCGTGACATCACACACGGCCAAGCCTTTATTTGAATCGTTTTACAGTCCCACCTTAGCGTGTTTAGCGAGGCGGTTTCCTTGGCATGTCTTGTCAAAGCAGAGATCGTGTCCCCTTATTCCGGGATTCTCATTAATACGGGCGTGGGTAACCAACCGCGCCATTGATTATGACGCTTGGGAGATAAGCGAGTTTTACCAAGCTGGTGGGGGCGCATAGTCGCGTCCGCCCATATAAGGGGATAAGGATCCACCTTTTCATCCACGCCTTCTTCCTCCTTTGCCTATCCATTTCCGCGCACTCGAGCTCCAGCGCCCAAGTCCGCACACCCCACCTCTACCTTCTCCAGCCATGTCCGGAGCGGGAGGCAAGTGGATGGTCTCCTCCGTCACGGAGAGACACATCAAAAGACTAAGGAAGGCCGGATACTTGTCTAACGACATTGCGCACCGGCTTCCCGAAGAGTGGCAGCTTATCCCCACCCCTAGGCCCCACGAGAGGGTGGTGTTCCTCCCCCATTTCCTCCGCGGACTGGGCTTCCCTCTCCACCCATTTGTCCGGGGGCTCATGTTCTACTATGGCCTGGATTTCCACGATTTGGCCCCGAATTTTGTCCTCAACATCTGGGCGTTTATCGTCGTGTGCGAGGCTTTCTGCCGCATGCGCTCCCATTTCGGCCTATGGCTCAAGACTTTGAATGTCAAGCCGAAGGTTGTGCGCGGCACCCAAGCGGAGTGCGGAGGCGCCATGGTGGGCAAGATGCCCAACATCCTATGGTTCGAGGGCTCCTTTGTGGAGTCCCTAAAGGGGTGGCAGTCGGGGTGGTTTTACATCACCGAGCAGCGCGACCCTGAATGGGTCGCAGCCCCCAAGTTCCGATCCAGACCCCCTACATGGCTCGCCTCCTAGAAAGAGACGGGCCTGTCATGGGGCAAAAAAGGAGAGCTGACCGGACTCCAAACATGCGTCCAAACCCTAGTGGACAGGAATCTCAAACTCGTCAATGTAATCCAGGTTATGCTCATCCGTCGGATCCTCCCGTGTCAACAACGGGCTTTCCACCTGTGGGAGTTCGACCCAGCGCGACACCGAACTCTGAGCAGGCTCTTCGACACGACGTACGAAGATGCCTGGAAAGTGCTTTTCAAGGGCGCCGAGGCCCCCGCATCCGCTACCGAGGATCGCGGATTCAGCACGCAGCATCACGCTCGTGCGGTAAGCTGTTTTCACCTTTTACAGGGTATTAGTTTTTCATAGTTTGACTCCATGCGGGATCTAATTTCCCTTACCTTTGACAGGATTAGCAGGAGACGTCAGGACAGATCAACTATTCGGCTCCTTTGCCCGAAGGCCCAGCGGACGCTCGCTTGGTGAAGCTGCTGGTTCCGGCACCTTACGTGGTGCCGGAGAAGAAGGCCAAGAAGAAGGCCACGGGGACTCGAAAGAGGTCCCGGCGCCAGGAGGTGTCGGATTCACCATCCGACGACTCCAAGGCTCACTCCTCCCATGAAGACGAGGAGGAGGAAGAAGAGACCTCTGCCCCCCCAGCGGGGGGAGGGAAGAAAAGGAAGGCTGCCCCAACCGGGGAGGCCAAAGGGTCCAAGAGGGGGAAGACCCTTCCTCCGGACTACTCCACCAATGCCGACGACGGCGAAGAGGAGTGGCCGCACAGGGCCAAGCCCCTGGCGAAATCGTAAGTATCCGAATACCAGAGTGATTCATAGTATTCCCATATTGCACAACTTTTCCTTACGCCGAACATGATTGTGCAGTCCGCCCAAGGCCGGGCTCGATGAGTCGTCGAGCGGCTCCCTAGACTCGTCGGATGTGAATTCGCTTCCGACGGCTTCCTCCCCCACCCTACGGACTGCGCCGAGGTGGCGTCCCAACAGGTTCCAAGCCAGGAGGAGGTGGTCCTGGAGGTGCCGCAAGGCAACCTCCCGGACTCCAGGCGTAAAGGGGATAGAACCCCCAAGGGCTCCAAGTCCGGCCTTGAGCCGGACACCGCGCCGGAACCTTCAACGGTTCCGGACTCCAGTAGGCAGCCCCCTTCCAAGAGGAGCAAGCCTACCGAGCCGGTGACCTCCGTCCAACCGGAGGCACCAGACAATTTTCCGGAGACGCTTAACGGCGCCTCCATCGACGAGGAGCACCACACTGTTATGAGTGTGGTGATCCAGAAGGTTCGGTCCGCCAAGAGATGACTGACTAAAGCCTGTGCTAACCTTCTAACAGGCTTTGAGGTAAGTAAAGAATATGTAAAAATATTACCGCATAGACAGTAGCCCCTGATGCTCTGTTCGGCGTTCTGAAAGAAAATCCGAATAGAGGATCAAATAATCGCAGGAGTCTAACATAATGAAGTCAATATGCGTATGCAAGCTTCGCTGCTGGCCTCTGCCGCACTGACTACGGAGGTGGATACGCTGAAGCAGAACCTCGAGCGGTTCGAGCAAGAGCTCGGCCTAGCCAAGCAGCAACTCAAGGAGAAGGAAGGTAAGAAATACCTTACTGAAATATGTGAAAGGTGCAATTGCAAAAAGTGACAGGATTAACGCGGCTATTGTAGGGGCCACAACTGAGGTGGCGACCCTTAAGCAAGCGTTGTCCGAGGCCGAAAAGAGAGTGGCCACGGAGCGCACCGAGCGGGAGAAGCATGAGACGCGGGTTGGCGAGGTGCTGCAAGAGCTCCAGGCTCTCATGAAAAACATGAGGGTTTGGAGCTTGACTCGAAGACGCGAGAGTCTGAGCTCGCGGCGGCCATTGAAGATGCCAAGTCTGCCAAGGCCGAAGCCTAGAAGGCCCTCCAGGAGGTTGAGGCAATAAAAAGGATAACTGCGGGTAAGGCATTCTTTATGCAAAGCAAGCACGTAAAAGTGAATTACTTGTCACTTACCCGAATCTGGAGCTCTCCAGGAGCATTCACAGACTTGCCCCGTAGTGTGTCGGATGCCACCGCCTTCTACCACGCCGAGGAGGGAAGCTCGACGGAGAAGGTGTTCTGGTCTCAGTATGCTGAGGCCGAACACCCGGTGCCCTTAAGCGACCAGCTGAAACAGCTGGTCGAGCTCCATAAGGTGGCTGAACAGGCCATGAAGGGCCTCATAGTTCGGCTGTGGCCTCGAGAGGCCATGCCTGGGAGCTACTTTGGGCTGGTGAGGCGGCTGGTGGAGGCCTGCCCAAGGCTCGAAGTCATCAAGCGCTCCGTATGCATCGAGGGTGCCCGTAGGGCGCTTGCCCGTGCGAAGGTGCACTAGGGCAAGCTGGATGCTGAGAAGCTTGTGAAGGACGGGCCACCGCCGGGCAAGGAGCATCGCAAGCCCGAGATGTATTATGAAGGCGTTCTGAAGGGTGCCCGCCTTGTGGCGGATGAATGTTTGAATGTTCCATGAATGTAATTTTTCAGTGAACTCGCTCGTTTTGTCCTGTGCGCTGAAAACTTGTTCATGTGCGCTAAGCAATGCTTTTTGAATTTAAAATATTACCTTCTGTGCGGCCATTTATCAAATTTGAGAGATGGCGAGTCGTCGGCTTCTGCCCCCATGGCACGAGTGCTGGGGTGTTTGGGATAAACATGAGCGCTCTTTTTCCCATTATTGGGTCCTTCGAGGGAGGCGCTCAAGACAACCAACAATGCAATCGGACTATAGTGCTTGAACACTCTCACTTAGCCATAGAATTCTATAATTTTAAATTTCAGTGAAGCCCCTAGTGTTCGGAAGACCGCGTTCGGGGCGCTATCCATGCCTAGGCCGGACAAAGCCGACTCCTCGCTCTAAGCGGCATAAGTCTTTAGAGACTCGAAAACCTCTCGAACAGTGACCAGCTCTCGCCTCATCATGACGGTCAGTTTTAGCTTTCTCTACTGAGGTGCTTAGCCCAGCTCAACTGGGGCACCATCGCAGTAGTTCTCCTAGTGCTACCTTAGCCGATATGACGGAACGTAAGGTACCAAAACATAGGAGCCGGGCAAACCCAACTATTGACCCAAGACATGATTCGGAGCCGATGCATATAATGCTATAAGTTCGGGGTGCCGCACTTGTGAAAGTGTTCGGACTTCTCACACCATGTTGTGGGGTACTTAAGCCCCTGGCGTATTGGCCGTACCAAAGTGTACGGGTGCAACATGTCATTAATGAACATATATTCGTAAAAAAGGGCTAATGCAATAATAGACGGAAGCTATGCATTGTTTATTTAAAAAAGCTGCGATCAAAGCAGAACGATACAAATAGTGCGATAAGCAAAAGATGGGACTATCAAGTATGTCCTTTCCAGGGGCGAGCGGCGGAATGTCATGCGAAACAGGTATACTGCTCATTATAGAGACCACCTTAGAGTTCTGTAGTGCGGCGTAGCTTTCTGCTTCACTGGTTGTATCGTTTGTGCAGTGATTGTACTTCCGGACAAGCCTTCCGAAGAATGGAGTCCTGAAAATAAGAGAAAATTAAGAAATCGGCAGCCCCTAGTGCGGTTTGAGCCGTGTTTCGGGCGTGCTGTGATGGTGCCCCTCCCCGTGTGCCCATGGTATTTCCAAAGCGTAGTTATGTACGCGCAGCACTAGTTTTGCAAGTTCGCGAGGGCTGGGGTTGGGGCCGCATTGCTGCGCTTGCTCTGAACGTGCTGGGCGGTCTTGGTGTAGGTTACTCCGGGCGCGCTTGACGGTGTCCAGACGTTTAATGGCCGGACTAGAGAATTGCCTTAAGAGGCTGCTTTGTACTTCCGCTGCGATAGCCGCCGTATGCTCCTCCGTTCGAAGAGAGCATTCAGTGTTTCCATTGACCGTGATGATGCCTCGAGGACCTGGCATCTTGAGCTTGAGGTATGCGTAGTGCGGCACCACATTGAATTTGGCAAATGCGTGTAACACCCCGGATGTAACTTTCCCAATTTGTACTCCAACTCTTGCCGTTTCCGGCGTTAAGTTAATTTATTTCCTCGGGTTCGGGTTCTTTGTCTTCGTGTGTTGTTGTCATTGTCATGCATCTCATATCATGTCATCATGTGCATTGCATCTGCATACGTGTTCGTCTCATGCATTCGAGCTTTTTCCCCGTTGTCCGTTTTGCATTCCGGCGCTTCGTTCTCCTCCGGTGGTCATTTCTAGCTTTCTTTCATGTGTGGGGATTAAAAATTTCCGGATTGGACCGAGACTTGCCATGCGGCCTTGGTTTACTACCGGTAGACCGCCTGTCAAGTTTTGTGTCATTTGGACTTCGTTTGATACTCCAACGGTTAACCGAGGGACCGAAAAGGCCTCGTGTGTGTTGCAGTCGAACACCCCTCCAATTTGGCCCAAAACCCACCTAAACCTACTCCATCATCTAGAGCGTTCGATCACGATCGCGTGGCCGAAACCGCACCTCATTTGGACTCTCCTAGCTCCCTCTACCTCTATTTAAAGCCCCCTCCCGAAATTCGCGGATCTCCTCCCTCTCAAACCCTAGAAATCGCCCCCGCGCCGGCCGGACACGTCCGAATCCGGCCGGACGCGTCTGCTCGTCACCGCCGCCAACCGCCGCCCGCCACGTGGCGCTGCCGCACCGCCCCGCCGCCGGCCCTGGTAGCCCGCTTCAGGCCCCCGCGGCCCAAAGGCCTCCGCCGCCCGCGCCCGAACTCCGCCGCCCGCGCCCGTCTCCGCCCTGGCGACCGGACCCCGCCGGCCGCCGCGCGCCGCTGCCTCGCCACCCGCAGCCTCGCCCGCCGCCTCCTCCGAGCAGCCGCCGCCCCGCTCGGGCTCGACGCCGGCCACCGCGGCCGACCCGAGCCGCCGCCGCCCCGGTCGCCCACCGCCGCCGCCGCCGCCTCTTCTCGGCCTCGCCTCCTCTCCGTCCGGCCTCCTGTCACTCGTCGCTGACCAGCCCTCCGGCGAGCTTGGATCCAGCCTCGATCTGCGTGCCTCAGGTCAAACCATAGATCTGGGAGGTTGAATTTTCGTCTAAGTCCCTAAAAATGCCAGATCCAAGTGGTCCTGTTCATAAACTCCGTAACTTTGCATCCGTAGCTCCGATTCATGCATATAGCATATCGAAATGTTCATCTCAGAGGGTACATCATTTCATTCCATAGCATCATTTTCATTTGAGCTCATCTTGATGCACGAAATGCTGTTAGAAGAGGGCTACTTGAGATAATTGTCAGATCTGCTACTCTGTTTAGGTTTTTGTCATTTTTTGTCATGATTAATGTGTGCATGATATGCCCTGATGCTCTACATATGTTTTGTTAAGAGTTTTGTCATCTTTCCAGAGGTGCAACCCATGTATTTTTGTGATGTGTGTGGTGACTAGTGCAAGCTTGCAAAGTGGTGCACTTGCTAATTCTGTTTTCAGGGACTTAGCAATTCCACTAAGTCCTTGATCTGTTTATCTCATATGCTCATATGTTCATGTTGTTTCCTAGTGATCCGTGCCTCTTTTGAGGATGATCAGTAAGGATGTTTTGTTAATCTTGTAGTGCTCTATCCATCCATGTCTTTATTTGCAATTATGGAGCACCCTAGCTTGAGTCAATCGAGCTCTACTTTTACTACTTTGTGAATCTGGGCAGGTTGTCAACTTGTTTGCAATTTTGCCGATGATGTTGTAGTTGATCCATGCATGCTATGCTATTGTTCTTGCCATGTCTAGCTTGAGTTTTGTGTGTTCTTGATAGATGTATGCTTAGCTTGTCATGACTTGCCCTGTGGTGAGTGCATGGAGCTCGTAAACATGCCTACTTGAGTTATGTTTTCAGCATGCTCCAGTTTTCACTAAGTCTGAAAACTGATTATGTTTTTTCTATGTTCGCATGCTTGCAATTGTATTTTCTGATCCTTTCTGGCTCAAGGTCACTAAGGGAATTTTGTTAAGATCTTTGAGTAGCTCCAGGCCATGCTTTACTTTGACATGTTCAGGTCCTGTAACATGTAGTTTTGTGGCTCCGAAGAGTGCTACCTGATCTGAAATTCCAGACAAGTGTTGATTTCACTAAGTCTGAGATCTGTTTGTCATATGCATTTTTGCCATGCTTGTTTGAACCTGTTAATGGATGAATTGGCCGTAGCTCAGTGCTAGACTTTTGTTAAGCATCTTGAATGCATCCCTGCCATGTATTTTGTTGTCATGTTTGGGTGCTGTAGCATGATCATCTCATTGCATTTAGATGCCTACTTGCTGTAAATCGCAGACCGGTGTCATATTTGAATCGCTTGCCGTAACTCCGATTCCGGCGTTCTTTATATCGTTTTCAAGCGATTTCATCTCATCTTTCTAGTGTCACACTTGGATTTCCAAGGTGTGGCCAGGTTCTTGCATTTCCTGTCATATCTTGCATTTTGCATCCCGCATCGCATCCCGCATAGCATATCATCATTGCATCATATTGCTTGATCCTTGCACGTGGTTGATTGTATCCTTGTTGCTTGTTTGTCTTGTTTGGGTAGAGCCGGGATACGAGTTCGCTAACGAGGATCCCATTGGGTTTGCTTTCGAGGATCCAGTCAACTTTGACAACGGTGCAGGCAAGATGATCATACCCTCGAAATCACTACTATCTTTGCTATGCTAGCTTGCTCGCTCTTTTGGTATGCCAATGCTACGATTCCTACCACTTGCTTTCAAGCCTCCCAAATTGCCATGTCAAACCTCTAACCCACCTTGTCCTAGCAAACCGTTGATTGGCTATGTTACCGCTTTGCTCAGCCCCTCTTATAGCGTTGCTAGTTGCAGGTGAAGATTGGAGGTCGTTCCTTGTTGGAACATTTATTTACTTGTTGGGATATCATTATATTTTCTTGTTATCTTAATGCATCTATATACTTGGTAAAGGGTGGAAGGCTCGGCCTCTCGCCTAGTGTTTTGTTCCACTCTTGCCGCCCTAGTTTCCGTCATATCGGTGTTATGTTCCCGGATTTTGCGTTCCTTACGCGGTTGGGTTATAATGGGAACCCCTTGATATTTTGCCTTGATTAAAGCTTTTCCAGCAATGCGCAACCTTGGTTTTACCATTTGCCACCTAGCCTCTTTTCCCCTGGGTTTCCGGAGCCCGAGGGTCATCTTATTTAAACCCCCCCGGGCCAGTGCTCCTCTGAGTGTTGGTCCGACCGAGTAGACTGCGGGGCCACCTCGGGGCAACTTGAGGTTTGGTTTTACTCGTAGGATGTCTCATTTGAGTGTGCCCTGAGAACGAGATATGTGCAGCTCCTATCGGGATTTGTCGGCACATTCAGGCGGTGTTGCTGGTCTTGTTTTAACCTGTCGAAGTGTCTTGAGTAACCGAGATACCGAGTCTGATCGGAACGTCTTGGGAGGAGGTCTATTCCTTCGTTGACCGTGAGAGCTTGTCATGGGCTAAGTTGGGACTCCCCTGTAGGGATTTGAACTTTCGAAAGCCGTGCCCGCGGTTATGGGCAGATGGGAATTTGTTAATGTCCAGTTGTAGATAACTTGAACCTTAACTTAATTAAAATGAATCAACTGAGTGTGTTACCGTGATGGCCTCTTCTCGGCGGAGTCCGGGAAGCGGACACGGTGTTGGAGTAATGTTTGCGCAGGTTGTTCTCTAGTTTCTCGCTCGCGCTTTGCCTCCTCTTCTCGCTCTCTTTTGCGAATAAGTTAGTCACCATATTTGCTAGTCGTTTGCTGCAGCTCCACATATATTTTACCTTGCCTTACCTATAAGCTTAAATAGTCTTGATCGCGAGGGTGCGAGATTGCTGAGTCCCTGTGGCTCACAGATTACTATTACACCAGATGCAGGGCCCGATGATTCCGCTCCAGCAGACGCATATGAGCTCAAGTGGGAGTTAGACGAAGACTCTCAATGTTACTATGTTTCCTTTCCCGATGATCAGTAGTGGTGCCCAGTTGGGGGTGATTGGGACCGTGTCGCATGTTGGGTTCTCTTTTATTTTGGCGCCATAGTCGGGCCATGCGTGTTTGGATGATGTAATGTTATTTATGTACTTGGTTGACGTGGCGAGTGTAAGCCAACTATGTTATCTCCCGTTTATCATTCATATTACATGGGATGTTGTGAAGATTGCCTAACTTGCGACATATGCCTTCAATGCGATTATGCCTCTAAGTCGTGCCTCGACACGTGGGAGATATAGTCGCATCGAGGGTGTTACAAGTTGGTAATCAGAGCCTTCCCCGACCTTAGGAGCCCCATTGCTTGATCGTTATTAGCGGCCGAGTTGTGTCTAGAAAAATGTTTTGAGTCATTTAGGAATTATATATCGGAGAGTTTAGGAATTCTTTTTATTTCCCAGTCTCCTCATCGCTCTGGTAAGGCATCCTGACATAGAGTTTTGACTCTTCTCTTCTCAAATTTCACTAATTTTTTTTAGGATCACGCGGGTATCTTGGAATCGTTCCGATGGTTTTATGATGAGAACATTGTCTTGGTGCCTCCTGTCAGGGGTTTAGTGGAAGTGTCCCGGGGAGTCGAGCTCTAAGGTGTTGTCATCATAATTTTATCGTTGCAGTTCTGGAATACCTGAGTCTAGTACGCTGACATCGAAAATCTCTTTTATGCAGTTCGTTGGTGAGATAACCTCGACGCCACCCAGTACTGGGGCGGGAGTTCGGGAGTATCACCATAACTTGTATAATAGATGCTTTTCGAAGGTTGAGGTTGTTGGGGAACGTAGTAATTTCAAAAAATTTCCTACGCACACGCAAGATCATGGTGATGATATAGCAATGAGGGGAGAGTGTTGTCTACGTACCCTCGTAGACCGAAGCGGAAGCGTTGACGCAACGTAGAGGAAGTAGTCGTACGTCCTCCGGTTCAACCGATCCAAGTACCGTTACTCCGGCACCTCCGAGTTCTTGACACGCGTACAGCTCGATGACGCACCCTCGATCTCCGATCCAGCAGAGGCGCCGAGGGGGAGTTCCGTCAGCACGACGGCGTGGTGACGATCTTGATGTTCTCCTGTTGCAGGGCTTCGCCTAAGCACCGCTACAATATGACCGAGGTGTAATATCGTGGAGGGGGGCACCGCACACGGCTAAGGAACGATCAATGATCAACTTATCTGTCCTATGGTGCCCCCTACCCCCGTATATAAAGGAGGGAGGGAGGAGGTGGCCGGCCCTGGGGGGGCGCGCCATGAGGAGGGGGAAACCTACTCCAAGTAGGTTTCCCTCTCTTTTCCTTATCTTATTTGGAGGTGGAAGGAAAGAGTACTAGTATTAGGAAGTAGTACTAGTAGTAGTAATAGGAAGAGGGGGAAGGAGAAAGGAAAGGGGGGGGGGCGGCCCCCCTCCCCAATTCGGATTGGGCTTGGGGGGGCGCGCCCCCTTCCCTTGCTCCTTCTCTCTTCCTCCTACATGGGCCCAATAAGGCCCATATACCTCCCGGGGGGTTCCGGTAACCTTCTGGGGCTCCAAACTTCTCCGGAACCTTTCCGGTGTCCAAATATATCCGTCCAATATATCAATCTTTATGTCTCGACCATTTCGAGACTCCTCGTCATGTCCGTAATCATATCCGGGACTCCGAACAACCTTCGGTACATCAAAACACATAAACTCATAATATAACTGTCATCGAAACCTTAAGCGTGCGGACCCTACGGTTCGAGAACGATGTAGACATGACTGAGACACATCTCTGGTCAATAACCAATAGCGGGACCTGGATGCCCATATTGGTTCCTACATATTCTACGAAGATCTTTATCGGTCAAACCGCATAACAACATACGTTGTTCCCTTTGTCATCGGTATGTTACTTGTCCGAGATTCGATCGTCAGTATCCAATACCTAGTTCAATCTCGTTATCGACAAGTCTCTTTACTCGTTCTGTAATACTCCATCTTATAACTAACTCATTAGTTACATGCTTGCAAGGCTTAGGTGATGAGCATTGCCGAGAGGGCCCAGAGATACCTCTCCGACAATCGGAGTGACAAAACCTAATCTCGAATTATGCTAACTCAACATGTACCTTCGGAGACACCTGTAGTACTCCTTTATAATCACCCAGTTATGTTGTGACGTTTGGTAGTACCCAAAGTGTTCCTCCGGTAAACGGGAGTTACACAATTCTCATAGTTACAGGAACATGTATAAGTCATGAAGGAAGCAATAGCAGAATACTAAACGATCAAGTGCTAAGCTAACGGGATGGGTCATGTCAATCACCTCATTCTCCTAATGATGTGATCCCATTAATCAAATGACAACACATGTCAATGGTTAGGAAACATAACCATCTTTGATTAATGAGCTAGTCAAGTAGAGGCATACTAGTGACTATATGTTTGTCTATGTATTCACACATGTATCATGTTTCCGGTTAATACAATTCTAGCATGAATAATAAACATTTATCATGATATGAGGAAATAGATAATAACTTTATTATTGCCTCTAGGGCATATTTCCTTCAGTCTCCCACTTGCACTAGAGTCAATAATCTAGATTACATAGTAATGATTCTAACACCCATGGAGTCTTGGTGCTGATCATGTTTTGCTCGTGAGAGAGGCTTAGTCAACGGGTCTGCAACATTCAGATCCGTATGTATCTTGCAAATCTCTATGTCTCCCACTTGGACTTGGTCCCGAATGGAATTGAAGCGTCTCTTGATGTGCTTGGTCCTCTTGTGAAATCTGGATTCCTTTGCCAAGGCAATTGCACCAGTATTGTCACAGAAGATCTTCATTGGTCCCGATGCACTAGGTATGACACCTAGATCGGAAATGAACTCCTTCATCCAGACTCCTTCATTTGCTGCTTCAGAAGCAGCTATGTACTCCGCTTCACATGTAGATCCTGCCACGACGCTTTGTTTAGAACTGCACCAACTTACAGCTCCACCGTTTAATAAAAACACGTATCCGGTCTGCGATTTAGAATCGTCCGGATCAGTGTCAAAGCTTGCATCGACGTAACCATTTACGACTAGCTCTTTGTCACCTCCATATACGAGAAACATATCCTTAGTCCTTTTCAGGTATTTCAGGATGTTCTTGACCGTTGTCCAGTGATCCACTTCTGGATTACTTTGGTACCTACCTGCCAAGCTTATTGCTAAGCATACGTCAGGTCTGGTACACAGCATTGCATACATGATAGAGCCTATGGCTGAAGCATAGGGAACATCTTTCATTTTCTCTCTATCTTCTGCTGTGGTCGGGCATTGAGTTTGACTCAACTTCACACCTTGTAGCACAGGCAAGAATCCTTTCTTTGCCTGATCCATTTTGAACTTTTTCAAAATTTTGTCAAGGTATGTACTTTGTGAAAGTCCTATTAAGCATCTTGATCTATCTCTATAGATCTTGATGCCCAATATGTAAGCAGCTTCACCGAGGTCTTTCATAAAAAAACTTTTATTCAAGTATCCCTTTATGCTATCCAGAAATTCTATATCATTTCCAATTAATAATATGTCATCAACATATAAAACTAGAAATGCTACAGAGCTCCCACTCACTTTCTTGTAAATACAGGCTTCTCCAAAAGTCTGTATAAAGCCATATGCTTTGATCACACTATCAAAACGTTTATTCCAACTCCGAGATGCTTGCACCAGTCCATAAATGGAACGTTGGAGCTTGCACACTTTGTCAGCACCTTTTGGATCAACAAAACCTTCAGGTTGCATCATATACAACTCTTCTTCTAGAAATCCATTCAAGAATGCAGTCTTGACATCCATTTGCCAAATTTCATAATCATGAAATGCAGCAATAGCCAACATGATTCGGACAGACTTAAGCATCGCTACGGGTGAGAAAGTCTCATCGTAGTCAACCCCTTGAACTTGTCGAAAACCTTTTGCAACAAGTCGAGCTTTGTAGACAGTAACATTACCATCAGCGTCAGTCTTCTTCTTAAAGATCCATTTATTCTCAATGGCTTGCCGATCATCGGGCAAGTCAACCAAAGTCCATACTTTGTTTTCATACATGGATCCTATCTCAGATTTCATGGCCTCTAGCCATTTTGCGGAATCTGGGCTCATCATCGCTTCCTCATAGTTCGTAGGTTCATCATGGTCTAGTAACATGACTTCCAGAATAGGATTTCCGTACCACTCTGGTGCGGGTCTTACTCTGGTAGACCTACGAGGTTCAGTAGAAACTTGATCTGAAGTTTCATGATCAATATCATTAGCTTCCTCACTAATTGGTGTAGTTGTCACAGGAACCGGTTCTTGTGATGAACTACTTTCCAATAAGGGAGTAGATACAGTTATCTCATCAAGTTCTACTTTCCTCCCACTCACTTCTTTCAAGAGAAACTCCTTCTCTAGAAAGGATCCGATTTTAGCAACGAAAATCTTGCCTTCAGATCTGTGATAGAAGGTGTACCCAATTGTCTCCTTTGGGTATCCTATGAAGACACATTTCTCCGATTTGGGTTCGAGCTTATCTGATTGAAGTTTCTTCACATAAGCATCGCAGCCCCAAACTTTGAGAAACGACAACTTTGGTTTCTTGCCAAACCACAGTTCATAAGGCGTCGTCTCAACGGATTTTTGATGGTGCCCTATTTAACGTGAATGCGGCCGTCTCTAAAGCATAACCCCAAAACGATAGCGGTAATTCGGTAAGAGACATCATAGATCGCACCATATCAAGTAAAGTACGATTACGACGTTCAGACACACCATTTCGCTGTGGTGTTCCAGGTGGCGTGAGTTGCGAAACTATTCCACATTGTTTCAAATGTAAACCAAACTCGTAACTCAAATATTCTCCTCCACGATCAGATCGTAGAAACTTTATTTTCTTGTTACGATGATTTTCTACTTCACTCTGAAATTCTTTGAACTTTTCAAATGTTTCAGACTTGTGCTTCATCAAGTAGATATACCCATATCTGCTCAAATCATCTGTGAAGGTGAGGAAATAACGATATCCGCCACGAGCCTCAACATTCATTGGACCACATACATCTGTATGTATGATTTCCAACAAATCTGTTGCTCTCTCCATAGATCCGGAGAACGGTGTTTTGGTCATCTTGCCCATGAGGCACGATTCGCAAGTACCAAGTGATTCATAATCAAGTGATTCCAGAATTCCATCAGTATGGAGTTTCTTCATGCGTTTTACACCGATATGACCTAAACGGCAGTGCCACAAATATGTTGCACTATCATTATCAACTCTGCATCTTTTGGCTTCAACATTATGAATATGTGTATCACTACTATCGAGATTTAATAAAAATAGACCACTCTTCAAGGGTGCATGACCATAAAAGATATTACTCATATAAATAGAACAACCATTATTCTCTGATTTAAATGAATAACCTTCTCGCATCAAACAAGATCCAGATATAATGTTCATGCTCAACGCAGGCACCAAATAACAATTATTCAGGTCTAAAACTAATCCCGATGGTAGATGTAGAGGTAGCGTGCCGACCGCGATCACATCGACTTTGGAACCATTCCCCACGCGCATCGTCACCTCGTCCTTAGCTAATCTTCGCTTAATCCGTAGTCCCTGTTTCGAGTTGCAAATGTTAGCAACAGAACCAATATCAAATACCCAGGTGCTACTGCGAGCATTAGTAAGGTGCACATCAATAACATGTATATCACATATACCTTTGTTCACTTTGCCATCCTTCTTATCCACCAAATACTTGGGGCAGTTCCGCTTCCAGTGTCCAGTCTGCTTGCAGTAGAAGCACTCAGTTTCAGGCTTAGGTCCAGACTTGGGTTTCTTCACTTGAGCAGCAACTTGTTTGCCGTTCCTTTTGAAGTTCCCCTTCTTCTTCCCTTTGCCCCTTTTCTTGAAACCAGTGGTCTTGTTGACCATCAACACTTGATGCTCCTTTTTGATTTCTACCTCCGCGGCTTTCAGCATCGCGAAGAGCTCGGGAATAGTCTTGTTCATCCCTTGCATATTATAGTTCATCACAAAGCTCTTGTAGCTTGGTGGCAGTGATTGGAGAATTCTGTCAATGATGCTATCATCCGGAAGATTAACTCCCAGTTGAATCAAGTGATTATTATACCCAGACATTTTGAGTATATGCTCACTGACAGAACTGTTCTCCTCCATCTTGCAGCTGTAGAACTTATTGCAGACTTCATATCTCTCAATCCGGGCATTTGCTTGAAATATCAACTTCAACTCCTGGAACATCTCATATGCCCCATGACGTTCAAAACGTCGTTGAAGACCCGGTTCTAAGCCGTAAAGCATGGCACACTAAACTATAGAGTAGTCATCAGCTTTGCTCTGCCAGACGTTCTTAACGTCGTCAGTTGCATCAGCAGCAGGCCTGGCACCCAGCGGTGCTTCTAGGACGTAACTCTTCTGTGCAGCAATGAGGATAATCCTCAGGTTACGGACCCAGTCCGTGTAATTGCTACCATCATCTTTCAACTTTGCTTTCTCAAGGAACGCATTAAAATTCAACGGAACAATAGCACGAGCCATCTATCTACAAACAAACATAGACAAGCAAAATACTATCAGGTACTAAGTTCATGATAAATTTAAGTTCAATTAATCATATTACTAAAGAACTCCCACTTAGACAGACATCTCTCTAGTCATCTAAGTGATTACGTGATCCAAATCAACTAAACCATGTCCGATCATCACGTGAGATGGAGTAGTTTCAATGGTGAACATCTCTATGTTGATCATATCTACTATATGATTCACGCTCGACCTTTCAGTCCCCGTGTTCCGAGGCCATATCTGTATATGCTAGGCTCGTCAAGTATAACCTGAGTATTCCGCGTGTGCAACTGTTTTGCACCCGTTGTATTTGAACGTAGAGCCTATCACACCCGATCATCACGTGGTGTCTCAGCACGAAGAACTTTCGCAACGGTGCATACTCAGGGAGAACACTTCTTGATAATTAGTGAGAGATCATCTTAAAATGCTACCGTCAATCAAAGCAAGATAAGATGCATAAAGGATAAACATCACATGCAATCAGTATAAGTGATATGATATGGCCATCATCATCTTGTGCTTGTGATCTCCATCTTCGAAGCACCGTCGTGATCACCATCGTCACCAGCGTGACACCTTGATCTCCATCGTAGCATCGTTGTCGTTACGCCATCTATTGCTTCTACGACTATCGCTACCGCTTAGTGATAAAGTAAAGCAATTACAGGGCGTTTGCATTTCATACAATAAAGCGACAACCATATGGCTCCTGCCAGTTGCCGATAACTTCGGTTACAAAACATGATCATCTCATACAATAAAATATAGCATCATGTCTTGGCCATATCACATCACAACATGCCCTGCAAAAACAAGTTAGACATCCTCTACTTTGTTGTTGCAAATTTTACGTGGCTGCTACGGGCTTAAGCAAGAACCAATCTCACCTACGCATCAAAACCAGAACGATAGTTTGTCAAATAGACTCTGTTTTAACCTTCACAAGGACCGGGCGTAGCCACACTCGGTTCAACTAAAGTGAGAGAGACAGACACCCGCCAGCCACGTTTAAGCACGAGTGCTCGTAACGGTGAAACCAGTCTCGCGTAAACGTACGCGTAATGTCGGTCCGGGCCGCTTCATCTCACAATACCGCTGAACCAAAGTATGACATGCTGGTAGGCAGTATGACTTATATCGTCCACAACTTACTTGTGTTCTACTCATGCATATAACATCAACACATAAAACCTAGGCTCGGATGCCACTATTGGGGAACGTAGTAATTTCAAAATTTTACCTACGCACACGCAAGATCATGGTGATGATATAGCAACGAGGGGAGAGTGTTGTCTACGTACCCTCGTAGACCGAAGCGGAAGCATTGACGCAACGTAGAGGAAGTAGTCGTACGTCCTCCGGTTCAACCGATCCAAGTACAGTTACTCCGGCACCTCCAAGTTCTTGACACGCGTACAGCTCGATGACGCACCCTCGATCTCCGATCCAGCAGAGGCGCCGAGGGGGAGTTCCGTCAGCACGACGGCGTGGTGACGATCTTGATGTTCTCCTGTTGCAGGGCTTCGCCTAAGCACCGCTACAATATGACCGAGGTGTAATATCGTGGAGGGGGGCACCGCACACGGCTAAGGAACGATCAATGATCAACTTATCTGTCCTATGGTGCCCCCCTACCCCCGTATATAAAGGAGGGAGGGAGGAGGTGGCCGGCCCTAGGGGGCGCGCCATGAGGAGGGGGAAACCTACTCCAAGTAGGTTTCCCTCTCTTTTCCTTATCTTATTTGGAGGTGGAAGGAAAGAGTACTAGTATTAGGAAGTAGTACTAGTAGTAGTAATAGGAAGAGGGGGAAGGAGAAAGGAAAGGGGGGGGGGCCCTCCCCAATTCGGATTGGGCTTGGGGGGGTGCGCCCCCTTCCCTTGCTCCTTCTCTCTTCCTCCTACATGGGCCCAATAAGGCCCATATACCTCCCGGGGGGTTCCGGTAACCTTCCGGGGCTCCAAACTTCTCCGGAACCTTTCCGGTGTCCAAATATATCCGTCCAATATATCAATCTTTATGTCTCGACCATTTCGAGACTCCTCGTCATGTCCGTAATCATATCCGGGACTCCGAACAACCTTCGGTACATCAAAACACATAAACTCATAATATAACTGTCATCGAAACCTTAAGCGTGCGGACCCTACGGTTCGAGAACGATGTAGACATGACTGAGACACATCTCTGGTCAATAACCAATAGCGGGACCTGGATGCCCATATTGGTTCCTACATATTCTACGAAGATCTTTATCGGTCAAACCGCATAACAACATACGTTGTTCCCTTTGTCATCGGTATGTTACTTGTCCGAGATTCGATCGTCGGTATCCAATACCTAGTTCAATCTCGTTATCGACAAGTCTCTTTACTCGTTCTGTAATACTTCATCTTATAACTAACTCATTAGTTACATGCTTGCAAGGCTTAGGTGATGAGCATTGCCGAGAGGGCCCAGAGATACCTCTCCGACAATCGGAGTGACAAAACCTAATCTCGAATTATGCTAACTCAACATGTTCCTTCGGAGACACCTGTAGTACTCCTTTATAATCACCCAGTTACATTGTGACGTTTGGTAGTACCCAAAGTGTTCCTCCAGTAAACGGGAGTTACACAATTCTCATAGTTACAGGAACATGTATAAGTCATGAAGGAAGCAATAGCAGAATACTAAATGATCAAGTGCTAAGCTAACGGGATGGGTCATGTCAATCACCTCATTCTCCTAATGATGTGATCCCATTAATCAAATGACAACACATGTCAATGGTTAGGGAACATAACCATCTTCGATTAATGAGCTAGTCAAGTAGAGGCATACTAGTGACTATATGTTTGTCTATGTATTCACACATGTATCATGTTTCCGGTTAATACAATTCTAGCATGAATAATAAACATTTATCATGATATGAGGAAATAAATAATAACTTTATTATTGCCTCTAGGGCATATTTCCTTCAGAGGTAGATGGTTTCCGAAGGTTTCTTGGTTATGTGTTGAAGGATGGATACAACTGGATGTAGGATTTGCTAGTTTGGGTGAGATATTATGCTTCCCCTGTATCCCCAACACCTGATTGCATAACCGGAAAGGTTCGGGAGTTTCATAGGTGGGAATTCTTGTAGCTCTAGTTCTTCTTCCACGGATATTGGTTTGAGATTGGGATTTCTTACCGATTATTCGTTCCTGATCCGTACCTTGTTGATTTATTTCTCTACCTTTATTCTACGTGGCTTCTCAATTTATGGATATGTGACCATTTCAAGAGGAATGCATTCGTTCATTTGGTTCGGATGTGAAGACTATATGTTGCAATTTTCATTCCGTTGGATTCAGCTTCAATATTCGTCTATCAATGTGCTAATGGATGTCAACCTCTTCAGGATGGCTCCTCCAACGCGCACGACTCCGAATCCTGATCCGCCACCACCTCCGGAGGCATGGCAAGCTGTGATGGCTGCAACCAATGCAAACACACAGTTGATCATGCAAATTCTTCAAGAGCGCAATCAAGGCAACCAAGGGAACCAAGGCAACAATCAGAGTCACTTTGCTACACTCAACCAGTTCCTTGCTAACGGGCCAAAGACTTTCAGCAATTGTGTTGAGGCAACCGATGCTGATGATTGGCTTATGGATCTGTGCAAGCATTTCGAGTGCAGTAACGTCAGGCCTGAGGACTTTGTTAAGTTCGCTTCCTTCCAACTCAAAGATCAAGCTGCAGAATGGTTCCAGCAGTACAAGGACTCCAGAGGTGGACGTGTTATCACTTGGGATGATTTCCTCGAGATTTCCGAGCTCATCATATTCCCCAGAGCGTGGTTGAAAGCAAGCGTGAGGAATTCCGCAACCTGAAGCAAGGCTCTTTGTCTGTCTATGACTACAACAAGTTGTTCCAGAAGCTCGCCCGCTTTGCCAAGCAGGACGTCCCTGATGAGAAGAGCATGATATATCAGTTCAGGGGTGGTCTCAGAGAAGAAATTCAGCTAGCTCTTGTTCTCTTCGAGCCCTTGAGGTACGATGAGTTCTACAACATGGCATTGAAGCAAGAGGCTGCTCAGTTGAGGTGTGATGCTTCCAAGAAGCGAGTTAGAGATGTTACTCCTTCTTCCTCTACTCAAGTGGCCAAGCAGTAGAAGTATTGGCTTCCTCCTCCTCCGTTCCGTCAGCCGTATCAGCAGAATAGCAAAGGTGGCAGTGGATCTTCCCACCCACCCAACCCTGGCTTTCAGAACAAGGCTTCGTCTCAAGCTCCAAGATCGAGTGCTCCGTATCACCGTCCGCTTTCAGAAGTCACGTGCAACAAGTGCCAACAGAAGGGTCACTATGCAGACAAGTGTTTCAACCAGAGGCGTCTTCCTCCTCCTCCTCGTGTCAGATCGGCAAGTACAGCTGTGGTCAAGCATAACCCCAAGTCCGCCAAGGTCAACTTGCTGAATGCAGCTCAGGCAGAGGTCTCACCAGATGTGATCATGGGTAACCATCCTGTTAATGACATTCCCGCAAGAGTTCTTTTTGACACTGGTGCATCTTTATCATTTTTATCGAAGCCTTTTGCATCTATGCATGATGTGCATACTATTGATTTGCCTAAGCCGATAGCGGTTTCTTCTCCGGGTTTGTTCATGAACACCAAAATGATGGCTCCGGATGTTACTATCACGTTTGGCGATTACAAGTTTCTCTCTTCTCCAATGGTTCTTGGTAACTCGGATATTGATCTTATTCTCGGAATGGATTAGCTTTCTAAGCACAAGGCTCAGCTTGATTGTGCAGCCAGGCAGATTCAATTGACTCATTCGTGTGAGGATGTAATTGTCTTTGCCGCTCGTGATGATACCATCCGTCTGTTTTCTCTCAATGAGAAGGGTGAATTGGATGCTATCTTGCAAATTCCAGTTGTTTGCGAATATCAAGACGTCTTTCCAGAAGAGCTCCCAGGAATGCCTCCGCACCGACCAGTTGAATTCGTTATTGATCTTGAGCCAGGCACGGAACCTGTGTGCAAGCGTCCTTATAAGCTCGGACCTGAAGAGTTGAAGGAGCTGAAGAAGCAACTCGATATTCAAGAGAAAATGGGTCTCATCCGTCCTAGTTCTTCTCCGTGGGGTTGTGGTGTTCTTTTTGTGAAGAAGAAGGATGGAACGGACCGACTTTGTGTTGATTACCGTCCATTGAACAAGAAGACCATCAAGAACAAATACCCACTTCCCAACATCAATGAGCTGTTCGAACAACTCAAAGGTGCCCTAGTATTCTCCAAGCTTGATCTCCGTATGGGTTATCATCAGATTCATATCCGTGAGCAAGATATTCCCAAGACGGTTTCAGGACAAGCTTTGGTTCATATGAATACACTGTCATGTCTTTTGGCCTTGTCAACGCTCATCCGACGTTCTCTCGCATGATGAACTTCATCTTCAACGCCTACACCAATGACTTTGTTTTGGTCTATCTCGACGACATTCTGGTTTTCTCCAAGAACAAGGAAGATCATGCCAAGCATTTGCGTTTGGTTCTTGATAAGCTCAGAGAACATCAGTTCTACGCCAAGTTCTCCAAGTGTGAATTTTGGCTCGATGAGGTTCTTTATCTTGGTCATATCATCTCTGCCAAGGGCATTGCCGTGAATCCTGAGAAGGTGTCTGCAATTGTGAATTGGGAACCTCCTCAGAACGTGAAGCAACTCCGTAGCTTCCTCGGTCTCGCAAGCTATTGCCGAAGATTTGTTGAAAACTTTTCTAAGATCGCGAAGCCTCTCTCAAATCTTCTTCAGAAGCACGTCGAGTACGTTTGGTCTCCGGAGTGTGACATTGCTTTCAACACTTTGAAAGAGAAATTGATAACTGCTCCAGTTCTGACTCCGCCTGATGAATCCAAGCCGTACGAGGTCTTTTGTGATGCCTCTCTCCAAGGTCTTGGCGCAGTGTTGATGCAAGAGAAGAAATTTGTTGCTTATACATCTCGCCAGTTGAAGCCAAATGAGAAGAACTACCCCACTCATGATCTCGAGTTGGCGGCAGTTGTGCATGCTCTTTTGACTTGGAGACATCTTCTATTGGGAAGAAAAGTGGACATTTTCACTGATCACAAGAGTCTCAAGTACATCTTCACTCAGCCTAATCTCAACCTCAGGCAAACTCGATGGGTCGAAATGATTCAAGAGTATAATCCGAGTATCGAGTATACTCCAGGCAAGGCCAATGTGATTGCTGATGCATTGAGAAGAAAGGCTTACTGCAATAGTTTGATTCTTAAGCCTTATCAACCCGAGCTTTGTGAAGCTTTCCGTAAACTTAATCTGCAAGTTGTTCCTCAAGGTTTCCTCGCCAACCTTCAAGTCTCTCTTACCTTGGAAGACCAGATTCGCAAAGCCCAGCTTCTTGACGCTATGGTGAAAAAGGTGAAGATTGGGATTGCCAAGAGTCAACCCAAGTACAAGTGCTACCGCCTTGATGACAAGGATACTCTCTTCTTCGAGGATCGTATTGTGGTACCCAAAGGTGACCTCCGTAAAGTGATCATGAACGAGGCTCACAATTCTCTCCTCTCCATCCACCCTGGGAGCACGAAGATGTATCAGGACCTCAAGCAAGCTTATTGCTGGACCCGAATGAAGCGCGAGATCGCTCAATTCGTGAATGAATGTGATGTCTGCAGAAGAGTGAAGGCAGAACACCAAAGGCCAGCAGGTCTGCTCCAACCTCTTGCCATTCCAGAATGGAAGTTTGACCACATTGAGATGGACTTCGTGACTGGGTTTCCAAAGTCCAAGCGTGACAATGATGCTATATTCGTTGTCATCGACAAACTCACCAAAGTGGCTCATTTTTTGCCTATCAAAGAGTCGATCACTACAGCTCAATTGGCGGAACTCTATACCTCTCGTATTGTCTCTCTGCACGGTATTCCACAAGTGATCTCTTCAGACCGTGGCAGCATCTTTACCTCGAAGTTTTGGGATTCTTTCCAGAAGGCCATGGGCACCAACATCCGCTTCAGCACAGCTTTCCATCCTCAAACTAGCGGTCAAGTCGAGCGTGTCAACCAGATTCTTGAAGATATGCTCAGGGCTTGTGTGATCTCCTTTGGCATGAAGTGGGAGGATTGTCTTCCTTATGCTGAATTCTCCTACAACAACAATTTTCAAGCAAGTTCGGACAAGGCCCCATTTGAAATTCTGTATGGCAGGAAGTGCCGTACCCCTCTCAACTGGTCTAAAACCGGTGAACGTCAGCTTTTGGGTAATGACTTAATCACAGAGGCAGAAGAAATGTGCAAAGTCATTCGTGATAACCTCAAAGCAGCCCAATCCCGTCAGAAGAGCTACTATGATAGTAAGCACCGCGATTTGGCTTTCGAAATCGAAGATCATGTTTACCTCCGCGTCTCTCCTATGAAAGGTACTCATCACTTCGGTATCAAAGGGAAGCTTGCCCCTAGATACGTGGGACCTTTCAAAATTGTCAGCAAGAGAGGCGACCTCGCCTATCAACTCGAGCTTCCTTCAAACATTGCAAATGTTCATGACGTCTTCCATGTCTCTCAGCTTCGGAAGTGCTTCAAGACTCCTGACCGCACCGTCAACTTCGAGGACATTGAGCTCCAAGAAGATCTCTCTTATCGTGAGCACCAAGTTGCTATTCTTGAAGATACTGAACGCAAGACTCGCAATAAGTCAATCAAATTTCTCAAAGTCAAGTGGTCACACCATTCCGACCATGAAGCTACCTGGGAACGCGAGGATCACCTCCATTCTAAGTACCCGGCGTTCTTTCAGTCCTAGATCTCGGGACGAGATCCTTTCGTAGTGGTGGAGTGTTGTAACACCCCAGATGTAACTTTCCCAATTTGTACTCCAACTCTTGCCGTTTCCGGCGTTAAGTTAATTTATTTCCTCGGGTTCGGGTTATTTGTCTCCGTGTGTTGTTATCATTGTCATGCATCTCATATCATGTCATCATGTGCATTGCATCTGCATACGTGTTCGTCTCATGCATTCGAGCTTTTTCCCCGTTGTCCGTTTTGCATTCCGGCGCTTCGTTCTCCTCCGGTGGTCATTTCTAGCTTTCTTTCGTGTGTGGGGATTAAACATTTCCGGATTGGACCGAGACTTGCCATGCGGCCTTGGTTTACTACCGGTAGACCGCCTGTCAAGTTTCGTGTCATTTGGACTTCGTTTGATACTCCAACGGTTAACCGAGGGACCGAAAAGGCCTCGTGTGTGTTGCAGCCCAACACCCCTCCAATTTGGCCCAAAACCCACCTAAACCTACTCCATCATCTAGAGCGTTCGATCACGATCGCGTGGCCGAAAACCGCACCTCATTTGGACTCTCCTAGCTCCCTCTACCTCTATTTAAAGCCCCCTCCCGAAATTCGCGGATCTCCTCCCTCTCAAACCCTAGAAATCGCCCCTGCGCCGGCCGGACACGTCCGAATCCGGCCGGACGCGTCCGCTCGTCACCGCCGCCAACCGCCGCCCGCCACGTGGCGCCGCCGCACCGCCCCCGCCGCCGGCCCGGGCAGCCCGCTTCAGGCCCCCGCGGCCCAAAGGCCTCCGCCGCCCGCGCCCAATCTCCGCCGCCCGCGCCCGTCTCCGCCCCGGCGACCGGACCCCGTCGGCCGCCGCGCGCCGCCGCCTCGCCACCCGCAGCCTCGCCCGCCGCCTCCTTCGAGCAGCCGCCGCCCCGCTCAGGCTCGACGCCAGCCACCGCGGCCGACCCGAGCCGCCGCCGCCCCTCTGGTCCAGCCTCGATCTGCGTGCTCGGGTCCAGCCTCGATCTGCGTGCCTCGGGTCAAACCCTAGATCTGGGAGGTTGAATTTTCGTCTAAGTCCCTAAAAATTCCAGATCCAAGTGCTCCTGTTCATAGCTCCGTAACTTTGCATCTGTAGCTCCGATTCATACATATAGCATATCAAAATGTTCATCTCAGAGAGTACATCATTTCATTCCATTGCATAATTTTCATTTGAGCTCATCTTGATGCCCGAAATGCTGTTAGAAGAGGGCTACTTGAGATAATTGTTAGATCTGCTACTCCGTTTAGGTTTTTGTCATTTTTGCCATGATTAATGTGTGCACGATATGCCCTGATGCTCTACATATGTTTTGTTAAGGGTTTTGTTATCTTTTCAGAGGTGCAACCCATGTATTTTTGTGATGTGTGTGGTGACTAGTGCAAGCTTGCAAAGTGGTGCACTTGCTAATTCTGTTTTCAGGGACTTAGCAAATCCACTAAGTCCTTGATCTGTTTATCTCATATGCTCATATGTTCATGTTGTTTCCTAGTGATCCGTGCCTCTTTTGAGGATGATCAGTAAGGATGTTTTGTTAATCTTGTAGTTCTCTATCCATCCATGTCTTTGTTTGCAATTATGGAGCACCCTAGCTTGAGTCAATCGAGCTCTACTTTTGCTACTTTGTGAATCTGGGCAAATTGTTAACTTGTTTGCAATTTTGCCGATGATGTTGTAGTTGATCCGTGCATGCTATGCTATTGTTCTTGCCATGTCTAGCTTGCATTTTGTGTGTTCTTGATAGATGTATGCTTAGCTTATCATGACTTGCCCTGTGGTGAGTGCATCGAGCTCGTAAACATGCCTACTTGAGTTATGTTTTCAGCATGCTCCAGTTTTCACTAAGTCTGAAAACTGATTATGTTTTTGCTATGTTCGCATGCTTGCAATTGTATTTTCTGATCCTTTTTGGCTCAAGGTCACTAAGGGACTTTTGTTAAGATCTTTGAGTAGCTCCAAGCCATGCTTTACTTTGCCATGTTCATGTCCTGTAACATGTAGTTTTGTGGCTCCGAAGAGTGCTACCTGATCTGAAATTCCAGACAAGTGTTGATTTCACTAAGTCTGAGATCTATTTGTCATATGCATTTTTGCCATGCTTGTTTGAACCTGTTAATGGATGAATTGGCCGTAGCTCAGTGCTAGACTTTTGTTAAGCATCTTGAATGCATCCCTGCCATGTATTTTGTTGTCATGTTTGGGTGCTGTAGCATGATCATCTCATTGCATTTAGATGCCTACTTGCTGTAAATCGCAGACCGGTGTCATATTTGAATCGCTTGCCATTTCCAAACCGTAACTCCGATTCCAACGTTCTTTATATCATTTTCAAGCGATTTCATCTCATCTTTCCAGTGTCACACTTGGATTTCCATGTTGAGGCCAGGTTCTTGCATTTCCTGTCATATCTTGCATTTTGCATCCCGCATCGCATCCCGCATAGCATATCATCATTGCATCATATTGCTTGATCCTTGCACGTGGTTGATTGTATCCTTGTTGCTTATTTGTCTTGTTTGGATAGAGCCGGGAGACGAGTTCGCTAACGAGGAGCCCATTGAGTTTGCTTTCGAGGATCCAGTCAACTTTGACAACGGTGCAGGCAAGATGATCATACCCTCGAAATCACTACTATCTTTGCTATGCTAGCTTGCTCGCTCTTTTTCTATGCCAATGCTACGATGCCTACCACTTGCTTTCAAGCCTCCCAAATTGCCATGTCAAACCTCTAACCCACCTTGTCCTAGCAAACCGTTGATTGGCTATGTTACCGCTTTGCTCATCCCCTCTTATAGCGTTGCTAGTTGCAGGTGAAGATTGGAGGCCGTTCCTTGTTGGAACATTTATTTACTTGTTGGGATATCATTATATTTTCTTGTTATCTTAATGCATCTATATACTTGGTAAAGGGTGGAAGGCTCGACATCTCGCCTAGTGTTTTGTTCCACTCTTGCCGCCCTAGTTTCCGTCATATCGGTGTTATGTTCCCGGATTTTGTGTTCCTTACGCGGTTGGGTTATAATGGGAACCCCTTGATATTTCGCCTTGATTAAAGCTTTTCCAGCAATGCCCAACCTTGGTTTTACCATTTTCCACATAGCCTCTTTTCCCCTGGGTTTCCGGAGCCCGAGGGTCATCTTATTTATACCCCCCCCCCGGGCCAGTGCTCCTCTGAGTGTTGGTCCAACCGAGTATACTGCGGGGCCACCTCGGGGCAACTTGAGGTTTGGTTTTACTCGTAGGATGTCTCATCTGAGTGTGCCCTGAGAATGAGATATGTGCAGCTCCTATCGGGATTTGTCGGCACATTCGGGCGGTGTTGCTGGTCTTGTTTTAACCAGTCGAAGTGTCTTGAGTAACCGAGATACCGAGTCTGATCGGAACGTCTTGGGAGGAGGTCCATTACTTCGTTGCCCGTATAGCTTGTCATGGGCTAAGTTGGGACTCCCCTGTAGGGATTTGAACTTTCGAAAGCCATGCCCGCGGTTATGGGCAGATGGGAATTTGTTAATGTCCGGTTGTAGATAACTTGAACCTTAACTTAATTAAAATGAATCAACTGAATGTGTTACCGTGATGGCCTCTTCTCGGCGGAGTCCCGGAAGCGGACACGGTGTTGGAGTAATGTTTGCGCAGGTTGTTCTCTAGTTTCTCGCTCGCGCTTTGCCTCCTATTCTCGCTCTCTTTTGCGAATAAGTTAGTCACCATATTTGCTAGTCGCTTGCTGCAGCTCCACATATATTTTACCTTGCCTTACCTATAAGCTTAAATAGTCTTGATCGCGAGGGTGCGAGATTGCTGAGTCCCTGTGGCTCACAGATTACTATTACACCAAAAGCAGGGCCCGATGATTCCGCTCTAGCAGACGCGTATGAGCTCAAGTGGGAGTTCGACGAAGACTCTCAAAGTTACTATGTTTCCTTTCCCGATGATCAGTAGTGGTGCCCAGTTGGGGGTGATTGGGACCGTGTCGCATGTTGGGTTCTCTTTTATTTTGGTGCCGTAGTCGGGCCATGAATGTTTGGATGATGTAATGTTATTTATGTACTTGGTTGACGTGGCGAGTGTAAGCCAACTATGTTATCTCCCCTTTATCATTCATATTACATGGGATGTTGTGAAGATTGCCTAACTTGCGACATATGCCTTCAATGCGATTATGCCTCTAAGTCGTGCCTCGACACGTGGGAGATATAGTCGCATCAAGGGTGTTACAATGCGGTTCGCCCGAGCAGTGCGTGATAGCCACTGCGGAATGGGACTATGTCGAAGATTAACTCCTCGCTTCGGAAATTATCCGGAGATCCGAAGACCAGTTCAAGTGTAACTGAGCTAGTACAGTTGGCTTCTACACCTGGTATGACGCCTTTAAAGGTCATTCTGGTGGGTTTAATCCTTGAGGGATCGATGCCCATTTTCCGCGCTGTATCCTGATAAAGCAGGTTCAGGCTACTACCGCCGTCCATAAGGACTCTAGTGATGTGAAATCTGTCAATAATTGGGTCTAGAACCAATGTGGCGAATCCGCCATGACGGATGCTAGTGGGATGGTCCCTTCGATCAAAAGTGATCGGGTAAGAAGACCATGGGTTGAACTTTGGGGCAACTGGCTCCATCGCGTATACGTCCCTTAGCACACGCTTCCGCTCCCTCTTGGGGACGTGGGTTGCGTATATCATGTTCACCGTCCGCACTTGTGGGGGAAAACCTTTCTGTCCACTGTTGTTCGGCGGCCGGGGCTCCTCCTCGTCATCGTTATGCAGCTCCTTGTCTCTGCTTTCGGCATTTAACTTGCCTGCCTGCTTGAACACCCAACAATACCTGTTGGTGTGATTGGCTGGTTTTTCGAGGGTGCCATGTATCTGGCATGAGCAGTCGAGTATTCGGTCCAAACTGGACGGGCCCGGAGTATTTCTTTTGAATGGCTTTTTCTGCTGACCGAGTTTAGGGCCTCTGAATCCGGCATTAACCGCCGTATCCTCAACATTGTCACCGTTAATGCGGCGCTTTTGCTTGTTCCGACGCGACCTGCCACTGTTGTCCTTGGTATCCGAATTACCAGGGATCTTGGTCATGTTATTGCTGCGAGCTAGCCAGCTGTCTTCTCCCGCGCAAAAGCGGGTCATAAGTGTCGTGAGGGCTGCCATAGATTTCGGCTTTTCCTGTCCTAGGTGCCGTGCAAGCCGCTCGTCGCGGATGTTATGCTTGAAGGCTGCTAGGGCCTCTGCATCCGGACAGTCGATTATTTGATTTTTCTTTGTTAGGAACCGTGTCTAGAATTGTCTGGCTGATTCCTCTGGCTACTGAATTATGTGGCTTAGGTCATCGCCGTCTGGTGGTCGCACATAAGTGCCCTAGAAATTGTCGAGGAATGCGGCTTCTAGGTCCTCCCAACAACCAATTGATTCTGCTGGCAAGCTGTTGAGCCAATGCCGAGCTGGTCCTTTAAGCTTGAGTGGGAGGAATTTGATGGCGTGTAAGTCATCACCGCGGGCCATGTGGATGTGAAGGAGATAGTCCTCGATCCATACCGCAGGATCTGTTGTGCCATCATATGATTCGATGTTCACGGGTTTGAAACCCTCGGGGATTTGATGATCCATTACTTCATCTGTGAAGCACAGTGGGTGTGCAGCGCGTCTGTATTGGCTACATCACGACGCAGCTCAAACGAGCTTTGTCTACTGTGTTCGGCCCGGCCAGATTTATTGTATCCGGCGTGACGAGTATCGTCTCGTGTCGTGGGGCGCCCACGTGATCCGTAGATCGATCTTGTTTGCCTTGCCTTGTCCTCCAATATATCTCGCAGGTCTGGCGCGTTGTCCCATGCCTTGGTAGTTTTTGAGCGGCGTCGGGGTGCGACTTGAGTGGAGGGCCGAGAGGCCTCTCTGTCGCGGCCACGGGGTGGCCGATCTGCCGCATCATGCGCTGGTGATGTAGGTTTAAGTGCTTCCTCCTCTAATTGGGGTAGCAACCTGCGCTTTGGGTAACTCTTGGAGGGGCGTTCGAGTTCATACTCTACGGCCGCAAGGACTTCAGTCCATCTATCGGCTAGCAAATCTTGATCAGCTCTAAGCTGTTGCTGTTTTTTCTTGAGGCTGCTCGCCGTGGCCATAAGCCTGCATTTGAAGCGCTCTTGTTCGACGGGATCCTCCGGTATCACAAATTTGTCGTCGTCGAGGCTTGCCTCGTCTTCGAAGGGAGGCATATAATTATCGTCCTCAACCTCTCTGTCTGCCGCTCTCTCATGAGGGCTGGCTTCTCTATCCTCCTGTGCTGAATCTTGCTGGAGGTGGTTGTCTTCGGCACTGTCCGGGGTGTTATTATCCCCCGTGCCGGAATCACCGTTTTTGTTTTGGCAGGATTTAGAGCGGTGCCACTGACGTCGGCGCTTAGGCTGCTTCTTGGAGGGGTCATCCTCCGCTGTTCCATCGCCATTGCCCTCTTTTGGGGTGTCCACCATGTATATATCATACGATGAGGTGGCTTTCCAGTGCCCTATAGGTGCTGGTTCATGATCGTCTCCTACATCGCGTCCATACCGTCGATGTCTTCGAAGTCGAAGTCGAGCATATCGGTTAAATCATCAACAGTGGCTACGAAGTGGGTGGTGGGTGGGCTTTGAATTTCTTTATCATCCGCATCCCAACCTTGCCGACCATAGTCCGGCCAGGGCTCTCCTAACAGAGAGAGAGACTTTAGTGAATTCAGGATATCGCCGAAGGGCGAGTGCCGAAAGATGTCCGCGGCGGTGAACTCCATGATCAGCGCCCAATCGGGTTTGATCGGTCGGGGCGCAGAGGGCTCGGAGCCCGGAGAGGAGTCTGGCTCCTTGGAGTCACGGGCTTCGCAAAGAATTGGGCTGGTGTTCGGCTCGATCGCCGTAGAGATTGCAGCCCCCGAGGCGGTGTCTAACCACCCATCCTCGGTTGGTGTGATCGGCTCCGAGCTAGGGGTCGGAGCGGACACGGGTGCGGCCTCCAGGGCACTGTTCGGTGGTAGAGCTAAATCATGCCCATCGTGATAGTGCGGCGCGCTCGGCTGTGGCTCGAATCTGTCGAAGATCAAGTCTCCGCGGATGTCGGCCGTGTAGTTCAAACTTCCAAATCTGACCTAATGGCCAGGGGCGTAGCTTTCGATCTGCTCCAGATGGCCAAGCGAATTGGCCTGCAGTGCAAAGCCACCGAATACGAAGATCTGTCCGGGGAGAAAAGTCTCACCCTAGATCGTGTTGCTGTTGATGATCGGAGAAGCCATCGGGCCTAAAAGCGACGACATAGAGGAACTCTCAATGAAAGCACCAATGTCGGTGTCAAAACCGGCGGATCTCGGGTAGGGGGTCCTGAACTGTGCGTCTAGGTCGGATGGTAACAGGAGGCAGGGGACACGATGTTTTACCCAGGTTTGGGCCCTCTTGATGGAGGTAAAACCCTATGTCCTGCTTGATTATTCTTGAAAATATGAGTAGTACAAGAGTTGATCTACCACGAGATCGGAGAGGCTAAACCCTAAAAGATAGCCTATGGTATGATTGTTTTTCCTCCTACGGACTAAAACCCTCCGGTTTATATAGACACTGGAGAGGGCCAGGGTTACACAGAGTCGGTTACAATGGTAGGAGATCTACATATCCGTATCGCCAAGCTTGCCTTCCACGCCAAGGAAAGTCCCTTCCGGACACGGGACGAAGTCTTCAATCTTGTATCTTCGTAGTCCAGGAGTCCGACCGAAGGTATAGTCCGGCCATCCAGACACCCCCTAATCCAGGACTCCCTCAACCAGCTTCTCCGCATCCATCTTGCCCCTGTGCACTTTAGCACGGGCAAGCGCCCTACGGGTGTTGGAAATATGCCCTAGAGGCAATAATAAAAGCATTATTATTATATTTCCTTGTTCATGATAATTGTCTTTATTCATGCTATAACTGTATTATCCGGAAATTGTAATACACGTGTGAATACATAGACCATAATATGTCCCTAGTAAGCCTCTAGTTGACTAGCTCGTTGATCAACAGATAGTCATGGTTTCCTGGCTATGGACATTGGATGTCATTGATAACGGGATCACATCATTAGGAGAATCACGAGGAGTTCCGGAATGGTCCGGAGGTAAAGAATTATATATAGGAAGTGCTATTTCGGCCATCGGGACAAGTTTTGGGGTTATCGGTATTGTACCAGGACCACCGGAAGGGTCCCGGGGGCCCACCGGGTGGGGCCACCTGCCCCGGGGGGGCACATGGGCTGTAGGGGGTGCGCCTTGGCCTACATGGGCCAAGGGCACCAGCCTTAGTAGGCCCATGCGCCTAGGGTTTCCAAAGGGGAGGAGTCCCACTAGTGGAAGGCACCCCTAGGTGCCTTGGGGGGAGGGAAACCTCCCTTGGCCGCCGCACCCCTAGGAGATTGGATCTCCTAGGGCCGGCGCCCCCCCTAGGCCCTCCTATATATAGTGGGGGAAGGAGGGCTTTTCATCCATGCCTTTGGTTGCCTCCTTCTCCCTCTCCAACTCCTCCTCCTCCTCCATAGTGCTTGGCGAAGCCCTGCCGGAGTACTGCAGCTCCATCATCACCATGCCGTCGTGCTGCTCCTGGTGCCATCTCCCTCAACCTCTCCTCCCCCCTTGCTGGATCGAGAAGGAGGAGACGTGGCTGTTCCGTACGTGTGTTGAACGCGGAGGTGCCGTCCGTTTGGTGCTAGGATCTTCGGTGATTCGAATCACGTCGAGTACGACTCCCTCATCCCCGTTCTTTGAACGCTTCCGCTCGCGATCTACAAGGTATGTAGATGCATCTAATCACTCATTGCTAGATGAACTTCTAGATGGATCTTGGTGAAACCGTAGGAAAATTTTGTTTTCTGCTACGTTCCCCAACAGTGGCATCATGAGCTAGGTCTATGCGTAGTTCTCTTGCACGAGTAGAACACAATTTGTTGTGGGCGTTGATGTTGTCAACTTTCTTGCCGCTACTAGTCTTATCTTGCTTCAACGGTATTGTGGGATGAAGCGGCCTGGACCAACCTTACACGTACGCTTACGTGATACCGGTTCCATCGACTAACATGCACAAATTGCATAAAGGTGGCTGGCGGGTGTCTGTCTCTCCCACTTTAGTTGGAGCGGATTCGATGAAAAGGGTCCTTATGAAGGTTAAATAGAAGTTGACAAATCACGTTGTGGCTTTCACGTAGGTAAGAAAACGTTCTTGCTAGAACCCTACTTCAGCCACGTAAAACTTGCAACAACAATTAGAGGACGTCTAACTTGTTTTTGCACCAAGTGCTTTGTGATATGATATGGCCAAAGTTGTGATGAATGATGAATGATCTATGTGTGATGTATGAGATGTTCATGCTATTGTAATAGGAATCACGACTTGCATGTCGATGAGTATGACAACCGGCAGGAGCCATAGGAGTTGTCTTTATTTTGTATGACCTGCGCGTCATTGAGAAACGCCATGTAAATTACTTTACTTTATTGCTAAACGCGTTAGCCTTAGTAGTAGAAGTAATAGTTGGCGAGCAACTTCATGGAGACACAATGATGGAGATCACGATGATGGAGATCATGGTGTCATGCCGGTGACAAGATTATCATGGAGCCCCAAGATGGAGATCAAAGGAGCTATGTGATATTGGCCATATCATGTCACTATTATTATTTGATTGCATGTGATGTTTATCATGTTTTGCATCTTGTTTGCTTAGAACGACGGTAGTAAATAAGATGACCCCTCATAATAATTTCAAGAAGTGTTCTCCCCTAACTGTGGACCGTTGCTAAAGTTCGTCGTTTCGAAGCACCACGTGATGATCGGGTGTGATAGATCCTTACGTTCACATACAACGGGTGTAAGACAGTTTTACACATGCAAAACACTTAGGGTTGACTTGACAAGCCTAGCATGTGCATAGACATGGCCTCGGAACATAGAAGACCGAAAGGTCGAGCATGAGTCGTATAGAAGATACGATCAACATGAAGATGTTCACCGACGTTGACTAGTCTGTCTCACGTGATGATCGGACACGGCCTAGCTAACTCGGATCATGTTATACTTAGATGACTAGAAGAGGGATGTCTATCTAAGTGGGAGTTCATTATAATTTGATTATATGAGCTTAATTATCATGAACTTAGTCTAAAATCTTTACAATATGTCTTGTAGATCAAATGGCCAACGTAGTCCTCAACTTCAACGCGTTCCTAGAGAAAACCAAGCTGAAAGACGATGGCAGCAACTATACGGACTGGGTCCGGAACCTGAGGGTCATCCTCATAGCTGCCAAGAAAGATTATGTCCTACAAGCACCGCTAGGTGATGCACCTGTTCTCCCTGCAGAACAAGACGTTATGAATGCTTGGCAGGCTCGTACCGATGACTACTCCCTCGTTCAGTGCGGCATGCTTTACAGCTTAGAGCCCGGGCTCCAAAAGCGTTTTGAGAGACATGGATCATATGAGATGTTCGAAGAGCTGAAAATGGTTTTTCAAGCTCATGCCCGGGTCGAGAGATATGAAGTCTCCGACAAGTTCTTCAGCTGTAAGATGGAGGAAAATAGTTCTGTCAGTGAGCACATACTCACCATGTCTGGGTTTCATAACCGCTTGACTCAGCTGGGAGTTAATCTCCCGGATGACGCGGTCATTGACAGAATCCTTCAGTCGCGTCCACCGAGCTACAAGAGCTTTGTGATGAACTTTAATATGCAGGGGATGGAAAAGACCATTCCTGAAGTATTTGCTATGCTGAAATCCGCAGAGGTAGAAGTCAAGAAGGAACATCAAGTGGATGGTCAATAAAACCACTAAGTTCAAGAAGGGCAAGGGTAAAAAGAACTTCAAGAAGGACGGCAAGGAAGTTGCCGCGCCCGGCAAGCAAGCTGCCGGGAAGAAGCCAAAGAATGGACCCAAGCCCGAGACTGAGTGCTTTTATTGCAAGGAAAGTGGTCACTGGAAGCGGAACTGCCCCAAATACTTAGCGCACAAGAAGGCCGGCAAAACCAAAGGTATATTTGATATACATGTAATTGATGTGTACCTTACCAGTACTCGTAGTAACTCCTGGGTATTTGATACCGGTGCCGTTGCTCATATTTGTAACTCACAGCAGGAGCTGCGGAATAAACGGAGACTGGCGAAGGACGAGGAGACGATGCGCGTCGGGAATGGTTCCAAGGTCGATGTGATCGCCGTCGGCACGCTACCTCTACACTTACCTACGGGATTAGTTTTGAACCTCAATAATTGTTATTTAGTGCCAAGTTTGAGCATGAACATTGTATCAGGATCTCGTTTAATTCGAGATGGCTACTCATTTAAATCCGAGAATAATGGTTGTTCTATTTATATGAGAGATATGTTTTATGGTCATGCTCCGATGGTGAATGGTTTATTCTTTATGAATCTCGAGCGTAATGCTACACATATTCATAGTGTAAGTACCAAAAGATGTAAGATTGATAATGATAGTCCCACATACTTGTGGCACTGCCGCCTTGGTCACATAGGTGTCAAACGCATGAAGAAGCTCCATGCTGATGGACTTTTAGAGTCTCTTGATTATGAATCATTTGACACGTGCGAACCATGCCTCATGGGTAAAATGACCAAGACTCCGTTCTCAGGAACAATGGAGTGAGCAACCAACTTATTGGAAATCATACATACTGATGTGTGCGGTCCAATGAGTGTTGAGGCTCGCGGTGGCTATCGTTATGTTCTCACCCTCACTGATGACTTGAGTAGATATGGGTATGTCTACTTAATGAAACACAAGTCTGAGACCTTTGAAAAGGTCAAGGAGTTTCAGAGTGAGGTTGAAAATCAACGTGACAGGAAAATCAAGTTCCTACGATCAGATCGTGGAGGAGAATACTTGAGTCACGAGTTTGGCACACACTTAAGAAAATGTGGAATGGTTTCACAACTCACGCCGCCTGGAACACCTCAGCGTAATGGTGTGTCCGAACGTCGTAATCGCACTCTATTGGATATGGTGCGATCTATGATGTCTCTTGCTGATTTACCATTATCATTTTGGGGATACGCTCTAGAGACAGCTACATTCACTTTAAATAGGGCACCATCGAAATCCGTTGAGACGACACCGTTTGAATTATGGTTTGGGAAGAAACCTAAGCTGTCGTTTCTAAAAGTTTGGGGATGCGATGCTTATGTCAGGAAACTTCAACCTGAAAAGCTCGAACCCAAATCGGAAAAATGCATCTTCATAGGATACCCTAAAGAAACTATTGGGTATATCTTCTACCTCAGATCCGAAGGAAAGATCTTTGTTGCCAAGAATGGGTCCTTTCCAGAGAAAGAGTTTCTCTCGAAAGAAGTAAGTGGGAGGAAAGTAGAACTTGATGAAGTATTACCTCTTGAACTGGAAAATGGCGCAACTCAAGAAAATGTTCCTGAGGTGCCTGCACCGATTAGAGAGGAAGTTATTGATGATGATCAAGATACTTCTGATCAAGTTCCTACTGAAATTCGAAGGTCCACAAGGACACGTTCCGCACCAGAGTGGTACGGCAACCCTGTCTTGGAAATCATGTTGTTAGACAGTGGTGAACCTTCGAACTATGAAGAAGCAATGGCGGGCCCGGATTCCGACAAATGGCTAGAAGCCATGAAATCCGAGATAGGATCCATGTATGAAAACAAAGTATGGACTTTGACTGACTTGCCCGTAGAGCGGCGAGCCATAGAAAATAAATGGATCTTTAAGAAGAAGACAGACACGGATGGTAATGTGACCATCTATAAAGCTCGGCTTGTCGCTAAGGGTTATCGACAAGTTCAAGGGGTTGACTACGATGAGACTTTCTCACCGGTAGCGAAGCTGAAGTCTGTCCGAATTATGTTAGCATTTGCCGCATTCTACGATTATGAGATATGGCAAATGGACGTCAAAACCGCATTCCTTAATGGTTTCCTTAAGGAAGAATTGTATATGATGCAGCCGGAAGGTTTTGTCGATCCTAAGAATGCTGACAAGGTGTGCAAGCTCCAACGCTCGATTTATGGGCTGGTGCAAGCATCTCGGAGTTGGAACATTCGCTTTGATGAGATGATCAAAGCGTTTGGGTTTATGCAGACTTATGGAGAAGCCTGCGTTTACAAGAAAGATAGTGGGAGCTCTGTAGCATTTCTCATATTATATGTAGATGACATACTTTTGATGGGAAATGATATAGAACTCTTGGACAGCATTAAGGCCTACTTGAATAAGAGTTTTTCAATGAAGGACCTTGGAGAAGCTGCTTATATATTAGGCATCAAGATCTATAGAGATAGATCAAGACGCCTCATAGGTCTTTCACAAAGCACATACCTTGATAAGATATTGAAGAAATTCAATATGGATCAGTCTAAGAAGGGGTTCTTGCCTGTGTTACAAGGTGTGAAATTGAGCTCAGCTCAATGTCCGACCACGGCAGAAGATATAGAAGAGATGAGTGTCATCCCCTATGCCTCAGCCATAGGTTCTATTATGTATGCCATGCTGTGTACCAGACCTGATGTAAACCTTGCCGTAAGTTTGGTAGGAAGGTACCGAAGTACTCCCGGCAAGGAACACTGGACAGCGGTCAAGAATATCCTGAAGTACCTGAATAGGACTAAGGAAATGTTTCTCGTTTATGGAGGTGACGAAGAGCTCGTCATAAAAGGTTACGTCGACGCTAGCTTCGACACAGATCTGGATGACTCAAAGTCACAAACCGGATACGTGTATGTTTTGAATGGTGGGGCAGTAAGCTGGTGCAGTTGCAAGCAGAGCGTCGTGGCGGGATCTACATGTGAAGCGGAATACATGGCAGCCTCGGAGGCAGCGCATGAAGCAATTTGGGTGAAGGAGTTCATCACTGACCTAGGAGTCATACCCAATGCGTCGGGGCCGATCAAGCTCTTCTGTGACAACACTGGAGCTATTGCACTTGCCAAGGAGCCCAGGTTTCACAAGAAGACAAGGCACATCAAACGTCGCTTCAACTCCATTCGTGAAAATGTTCAAGATGGAGACATAGAGATTTGTAAAGTACATACGGACCTGAATGTAGCAGATCCGTTGACTAAACCTCTCCCTAGAGCAAAACATGATCAACACCAGAATTCCATGGATGTTCAATTCATCACAATGTAACTAGATTATTGACTCTAGTGCAAGTGGGAGACTGTTGGAAATATGCCCTCGAGGCAATAATAAAAGCATTATTATTATATTTCCTTGTTCATGATAATTGTCTTTATTCATGCTATAACTGTATTATCCGGAAATCGTAATACACGTGTGAATACATAGACCATAATATGTCCCTAGTAAGCCTCTAGTTGACTAGCTCGTTGATCAACAGATAGTCATGGTTTCCTGGCTATGGACATTGGATGTCATTGATAACGGGATCACATCATTAGGAGAATGATGTGATGGACAAGACCCAATCCTAAGCATAGCGCAAGATCGTGTAGTTCGTTTGCTAGAGCTTTTCCAATGTAAAGTATCTTTTCCTTTAACCATGAGATCGTGTAACTCCCGGATACCGTAGGGGTGCTTTGGGTGTACCAAACGTCACAACGTAACTGGGTGACTATAAAGGTATACTACGGGTATCTCCGAAAGTGTCTGTTGGGTTGACACGGATCAAGACTGGGATTTGTCACTCCGTATGACGGAGAGGTATCACTGGGCCCACTCGGTAATGCATCATCATAATGAGCTCAAAGTGACCAAGTGTCTGGTCACGGGATCATGCATTACGGTACGAGTAAAGTGACTTGCCGGTAACGAGATTGAACGAGGTATTGGGATACCGACGATCGAATCTCGGGCAAGTAACATACCGATTGACAAAGGGAATTGTATACGGGGTTGCTTGAATCCTCGACATCGTGGTTCATCCGATGAGATCATCGAGGAGCATGTGGGAGCCAACATGGGTATCCAGATCCCGCTGTTGGTTATTAACTGGAGAGTCGCCTCGGTCATGTCTGCATGTCTCCCGAACCCGTAGGGTCTACACACTTAAGGTTCGGTGATGCTAGGGTTGTAGGGATATGTATATGCAGTAACCCAAATGTTGTTCGGAGTCCCGGATGAGATCCCGGACGTCACGAGGAGTTCCGGAATGGTCCGGAGGTAAAGAATTATATATAGGAAGTGCTATTTCGGCCATCGGGACAAGTTTTAGGGTTATCGGTATTGTACCGGGACCACCAGAAGGGTCCCTGGGGCCCACCGGGTGGGGCCACCTGCCCCGGGGGGCCACATGGCCTGTAGGGGGTGCGCCTTGGCCTACATGGGCCAAGGGCACCAGCCCTAATAGGCCCATGCGCCTAGGGTTTCCAAAGGGGAGGAGTCCCACTAGTGGAAGGCACCCCTAGGTGCCTTGGGGGGAGGGAAACCTCCCTTGGCCGCCGCCCCCTAGGAGATTGGATCTCCTAGGGCCGGCGCCCCCCCTAGGCCCTCCTATATATAGTGGGGGAAGGAGGGCTTTTCATCCATGCCTTTGGTTGCCTCCTTCTCCCTCTCCAACTCCTCCTCCTCCATAGTGCTTGGCGAAGCCCTGCCGGAGTACTGCAGCTCCATCATCACCATGCCGTCGTGCTGCTGCTGGTGCCATCTCCCTCAACCTCTCCTCCCCCCTTGCTGGATCAAGAAGGAGGAGACGTGGCTGTTCCGTACGTGTGTTGAATGCGGAGGTGCCGTCCGTTCGGTGCTAGGATCTTCGGTGATTCGAATCACGTCGAGTACGACTCCCTCATCCCCGTTCTTTGAACGCTTCCGCTCGTGATCTACAAGGTACGTAGATGCATCTAATCACTCGTTGCTAGATGAACTCCTAGATGGATCTTGGTGAAACCGTAGGAAAATTTTGTTTTCTGCTACGTTCCCCAACAACGGGCACCTTCGATGCAGACGGAGCGCTTGATTACTTCAAGTCGTGGACAGGCATCCACCAGCCGCCTCATCAGCCCGAAGTAGCTCCCAGGCAGAGCCTCTCCAGGCCACAGCCGAACTATGAGGCCCTTTATGGCCTGTTCGGCAACCTTGTGGAGCTCGACCATCTGCTTCAGCTGGTCGCTCAAAGGCACCAGGTGTCCGGCCTCAGCATACTGAGACCACATCACCTTCTCCGTCGAGCTCCCCTCCTCGGCTTGGTAGTAGGCGGCGGCATAAGACGCACTGCGGGGCAAATCTGTGAATGCTCCTGGAGAGCTCTGGACTCGGGTAAGTAACAAATAATTCACTTTCATGTGCTTGCTTTGCATAATGAATGCCTTACCCACCGCTATCTTCTTCATCGCGTCAATTTCTTTGAGGGCTTTCTGGGCTTCGGCCTTGGCAGACTTCGCGCTTTTGAGGGCTACCGCAAGCTCGGACGCTTGCGTCTTTGAGTCAAGCTCCAAACTCTCGAGTTTTTCCACGAGATCCTGGAGCTCTTTCTGCACCTCCTCCACCCGCGCCTCCTGCTTCTCTCTCTCCGTGTGCTCCGCGGGCGCACTGTTTTCGGCCTCGGACAGCGCTTGCTTAAGGGTTGCCACCTCGGCCGTGGCCCCTATAATAGCATGTTGATCCTGTCATTTTTTGCAACCACATCTTCTCTATATAATTGCGCATGGTATTACTTACCTTCCTTCTCCTCGAGTTGCCTCTTGGCATGGTCGAGCTCGTTCTCGGACCGCACGAGGTTCTGCTTCAGCGTATCCACCTCCGCAGTCAGTGCGGCGGAGGCCAGCAGTGAAGCCTGCATACGCATATTGACTTGATTATGTTAGACTCCTGCGATTATTAGATCCTCTATTCGGCTTTTCTTCCCGAACGCCGAACAGAGCATCAGGGGCTACTGTCTATGCGGTAATATTTTTACATATTCTGCACCTACCTCAAAGCCTATTAGAAGGCTGGCACAGGCTTCAGTCAGTCCGCTCTTGGCAGACTGAACCTTCTGGATCACCGCACTCATAATAGTGCGGTGCTCCTCGTCGATGGAGGCGTCGTTAAGCGTCTCCAGCAAATTGTCCGGTGCCTCCGGTTGGACGGAGGTCACCAGCTCGGTAGGCTCGCTCCTCTTGGAAGGAGACCGCCTACTGGAGTCCGGAACCATTGAAGGTTCCGGCGCGGTGTCCGGCTCAAGGCCGGACTCGGAGTCCTTGAGGGTTTTTATCCCCTCCACGCCTGGAGTCCGGGAGGTCGCCTTGCGGCGCCTCCAGGACCACCTCCTCCTGGCTTGGAACCAGTTGGGACAGCACCTCGACATCGTCCGTAGGTTGGGGGAGGTAGTCGTCCAAAGCGAATTCACATCCGACAAATCCAGGGAACCACTCAACGACACGTCGAGCTGGTCTTTGGGTGGACTGCATAAACATGTTCGACATAAGGAAAAGCTGTGCAATGGAAGGATACTATGAATCGCTCTAGTATCCGGACACTTACGATCTCACCAGGGGCTTGGCCCTGTGCGGCCACTCCTCTTCGCCGTCGTCGGCGTTGGTGGAGCCATCCGGAGGAAGGGTTTTCCCCTTCTTGGACCCTTCGGCCTCCCCAGTTGGGGCGTGAAGGAAATATGCCCTAGTGGCAATAATAAAGTTATTATTTATTTCCTTATATCATGATAAAAGTTTATGATTCATGCTAGAATTGTATTAACCGGAAACATAATACATGTGTGAATACATAGACAAACAGAGTGTCACTAGTATGCCTCTACTAGACTAGCTTGTTAATCAAAGATGGTTATGTTTCCTAACCATGGACAAAGAGTTGTCATTTGATTAACCGGATCACATCATTAGTTGAATGATCTGATTGACACGACCCATTCCATTAGCTTAGCATCCGATCGTTTAGTATGTTGCTATTGCTTTCTTCATGACTTATACATGTTCCTATGACTATGAGATTATGCAACTCCCGTTTGCTAGAGGAACACTTTGTGTGCTACCAAACGTCACAACGTAACTGGGTGATTATAAAGGAGCTCTATAGGTGTCTCTAAACATACATGTTGGGTTGGCGTATTTCGAGATTAGGATTTGTCACTCCGATTGTCGGAGAGGTATCTCTGGGCCCTCTCGGTAATACACATCACTTAAGCCTTGCAAGCATTGCAACTAATGAGTTAGTTGCGGGATGATGTATTACAGAATGAGTAAAGAGCCTTGCCAGTAACGAGATTGAACTAGGTATAGGATACCGACGATCGAATCTCGGGCAAGTAACATACCGTTGACAAAGGGAACAACGTATGTTGTTATGCGGTCTGACCGATAAAAGATCTTCGTAGAATATGTAGGAGCCAATATGAGCATCTAGGTTCCGCTATTGGTTATTGACCGGAGACGTGTCTCGGTCATGTCTACATTGTTCTCGAACCCGTAGGGTCCTCACACTTAAGGTTACGATGATAGTTATATTATGAGTTTATGCATTTTGATGTACCGAAGGTTGTTCGGAGTCCCGGATGTGATCACGGACATGACGAGGAGTCTCGAAATGGTCGAGACATAAAGATTGATATATTGGAAGCCTATGTTTGGATATCGGAAGTGTTCCGGGTGAAATCGGGATTTTATCGGAGTACCAGGAGGTTACCGGAACCCCCCGGGAGGTATATGGGCCTTAGTGGGCCTTAGTAGAAGAAGAGAAGAGGCAGCCAGGGCTGGGCCGCGCGCCCCTCACCCCTAGTCCGAATAGGACAAGGAGAGAGGGGGCCGGCGCCCCCCTCCTTCTCTCTCTCTCTTTTCCCACCCCACGAATCCTATTCCAACTAGGAAAGGGGGGAGTCCTACTCCCAGAGGGAGTAGGACTCCTCCTGGCGCGCCACACCTTGGCCGGCCGGCCCCCCTCCCTTGAACCTTTATATACGGAGGCAGGGGCACCCCTAGAGACACAAGTTGATCCACGTGATCATACTCTTAGCCGTGTGCGGTGCCCCCTTCACCATAGTCCTCGATAATATTGTAGCGGTGCTTAGGCGAAGCCCTGCGACGGTAGTACATCAAGATCGTCACCACGCCGTCGTGCTGACGGAACTCTTCCCCGACACTTTGCTGGATCGGAGTCCGGGGATCGTCATCGAGCTGAACGTGTGCTAGAACTCGGAGGTGCCGTAGTTTCGGTGCTTGATCGGTCGGGCCGTGGAGATGTACGACTACATCAACCAAACGCTTCCGTTGTCGATCTACAAGGGTACGTAGATCATACTCTCCCCTCTCGTTGCTATGCATCACCATGATCTTGCGTGAGCGTAGGAATTTTTTTGAAATTACTATGAAACCCAACAGTGGCATCCGAGCCTAGGTTTTATATGTTGATGTTATATGCACGAGTAGAACACAAGTGAGTTGTGGGCGATATAAGTCATACTGCTTACCAGCATGTCATACTTTGGTTCGGCGGTATTGTTGGACGAAGCGGCCCGGACCGACATTACGCGTACGCTTACGCGAGACCGGTTCTCCCGACGTGCTCTGCACATAGGTGGCTTGCGGGTGACAGTTTCTCCAACTTTAGTTGAACCAAGTGTGGCTACGCCCGGTCCTTGCGAAGGTTAAAACAGCACCAACTTGACAAACTATCGTTGTGGTTTTGATGCGTAGGTAAGATTGGTTCTTGCTTAAGCCCGTAGCAGCCACGTAAAACATGCAACAACAAAGTAGAGGACGTCTAACTTGTTTTTGCAGGGCATGTTGTGATGTGATATGGTCAAGACATGATGCTAAATTTTATTGTATGAGATGATCATGTTTTGTAACCGAGTTATCGGCAACTGGCAGGAGCCATATGGTTGTCGCTTTATTGTATGCAATGCAATCGCGCTGTAATGCTTTACTTTATCACTAAGCGGTAGCGATAGTCGTGGAAGCATAAGATTGGCGAGACGACAACGATGCTACGATGGAGATCAAGGTGTCGCGCCGGTGACGATGGTGATCATGACGGTGCTTCGAAGATGGAGATCACAAGCACAAGATGATGATGGCCATATCATATCACTTATATTGATTGCATGTGATGTTTATCTTTTATGCATCTTATCTTGCTTTGATTGACGGTAGCATTATAAGATGATCTCTCACTAAATTATCAAGAAGTGTTCTCCCTGAGTATGCACCGTTGCGAAAGTTCTTCGTGCTGAGACACCACGTGATGATCGGGTGTGATAGGCTCTACGTTCAAATACAACGGGTGCAAAACAGTTGCACACGCGGAATACTCAGGTTATACTTGACGAGCCAAGCATATACAGATATGGCCTCGGAACACGGAGACCGAAAGGTCGAGCGTGAATCATATAGTAGATATGATCAACATAGTGATGTTCACCAATGAAACTACTCCATCTCACGTGATGATCGGACATGGTTTAGTTGATTTGGATCACGTAATCACTTAGAGGATTAGAGGGATGTCTATCTAAGTGGGAGTTCTTTAAGTAATATGATTAATTGAACCTAAATTTATCATGAACTTAGTACCTGATAGTATCTTGCTTGTTTATGTATGATTGTAGATAAATGGCCCGTGCTGTTGTTCCGTTGAATTTTAATGCGTTCCTTGAGAAAGCAAAGTTGAAAGATGATGGTAGCAATTACACGGACTGGGTCCGTAACTTGAGGATTATCCTCATTGCTGCACAGAAGAATTACGTCCTGGAAGCACCGCTGGGTGCCAGGCCTGCTGCTGGAGCAACACCAGATGTTGTGAACGTCTGGCAAAGCAAAGCTGATGACTACTCGATAGTTCAGTGTGCCATGCTTTACGGCTTAGAACCGGGACTTCAACGACGTTTTGAACGTCATGGAGCATATGAGATGTTCCAGGAGTTGAAGTTAATATTTCAAGCAAATGCCCGGATTGAGAGATATGAAGTCTCCAATAAGTTCTATAGCTGCAAGATGGAGGAGAACAGTTCTGTCAGTGAGCATATACTCAAAATGTCTGGGTATAATAATCACTTGATTCAAATGGGAGTTAATCTTCCAGATGATTGCGTCATTGACAGAATTCTCCAATCACTGCCACCAAGCTACAAGAGCTTCGTGATGAACTATAATATGCAAGGGATGAATAAGACTATTCCCGAGCTCTTCGCAATGCTGAAAGCTGCGGAGGTAGAAATCAAGAAGGAGCATCAAGTGTTGATGGTCAACAAGACCACTAGTTTCAAGAAAAAGGGCAAAGGGAAGAAGAAGGGGAACTTCAAGAAGAACAGCAAGCAAGTTGCTGCTCAAGAGAAGAAACCCAAGTCTGGACCTAAGCCTGAAACTGAGTGCTTCTACTGCAAGCAGACTGGTCACTGGAAGCGGAACTGCCCCAAGTATTTGGCGGATAAGAAGGATGGCAAGGTGAACAAAGGTATATGTGATATACATGTTATTGATGTGTACCTTACTAATGCTCGCAGTAGCACCTGGGTATTTGATACTGGTTCTGTTGCTAATATTTGCAACTCGAAACAGGGACTACGGATTAAGCGAAGATTGGCTAAGGACGAGGTGACGATGCGCGTGGGAAACGGTTCCAAAGTCGATGTGATCGCGGTCGGCACGCTACCTCTACATCTACCTTCGGGATTAATATTAGACCTAAATAATTGTTATTTGGTGCCAGCGTTAAGCATGAACATTATATCTGGATCTTGTTTGATGCGAGACGGTTATTCATTTAAATCAGAGAATAATGGTTGTTCTATTTATATGAGTAATATCTTTTATGGTCATGCACCCTTGGAGAGTGGTCTATTCTTATTGAATCTCGATAGTAGTAACACACATATTCATAATGTTGAAGCCAAAAGATGCAGAGTTGATAATGATAGTGCAACTTATTTGTGGCACTGCCGTTTAGGTCATATCGGTGTAAAGCGCATGAAGAAACTCCATACTGATGGACTTTTGGAACCACTTGATTATGAATCAATTGGTACTTGCGAACCGTGCCTCATGGGCAAGATGACTAAAACGCCGTTCTCCGGTACTATGGAGAGAGCAACAGATTTGTTGGAAATCATACATACAGATGTATGTGGTCCGATGAATATTGAGGCTCGTGGCGGATATCGTTATTTTCTCACCTTCACAGATGATTTAAGCAGATATGGGTATATCTACTTAATGAAACATAAGTCTGAAACGTTTGAAAAGTTCAAAGAATTTCAGAGTGAAGTTGAAAATCATCGTAACAAGAAAATAAAGTTTCTACGATCTGATCGTGGAGGAGAATATTTGAGTTACGAGTTTGGTGTACATTTGAAACAATGCGGAATAGTTTCGCAACTCACGCCACCCGGAACACCACAGCGTAATGGTGTGTCCGAACGTCGTAATCGTACTTTACTAGATATGGTGCGATCTATGATGTCTCTTACTGATTTACCGCTATCGTTTTGGGGTTATGCTTTGGAGACGGCCGCATTCACGTTAAATAGGGCACCATCAAAATCCGTTGAGACGACGCCTTATGAACTATGGTTTGGCAAGAAACCAAAGTTGTCGTTTCTGAAAGTTTGGGGCTGCGATGCTTATGTGAAAAAGCTTCAACCTGATAAGCTCGAACCCAAATCGGAGAAATGTGTCTTCATAGGATATCCAAAGGAGACTATTGGATACACCTTCTATCACAGATCCGAAGGCAAGACTTTTGTTGCTAAGTTCGGAAACTTTCTAGAGAAGGAGTTTCTCTCGAAAGAAGTGAGTGGGAGGAAAGTAGAACTTGACGAGGTAACTGTACCTGCTCCCTTATTGGAAAGTAGTGCATCACAGAAAACTGTTTCTGTGACACCTACACCAATTAGTGAGGAAGCTAATGATAATGATCATGAAACTTCAGAACAAGATACTACTGAACCTCGTAGATCAACCAGAGTGAGATCCGCACCAGAGTGGTACGGTAATCCTGTTCTGGAAGTCATGCTACTAGATCATGATGAACCTACGAACTATGAAGAAGCGATGGTGAGCCCAGATTCCGCAAAATGGCTTGAAGCCATGAAATCTGAGATGGGATCCATGTATGAGAACAAAGTATGGACTTTGGTTGACTTGCCCAATGATCGGCAAGCAATTGAGAATAAATGGATCTTCAAGAAGAAGACTGACGCCGACGGTAATATTACTGTCTACAAAGCTCGACTTGTCGCAAAAGGGTTTCGGCAAGTTCAAGGGATTGACTACGATGAGACCTTCTCACCCGTAGCGATGCTTAAGTCTGTCCGAATCATGTTAGCAATTGCCGCATTTTATGATTATGAAATTTGGCAGATGGATGTCAAAACTGCATTCCTGAATGGATTTCTGGAAGAAGAGTTGTATATGATGCAACCGGAAGGTTTTGTCGATCCAAAGGGAGCTAACAAAGTGTGCAAGCTCCAGCGATCCATTTATGGACTGGTGCAAGCCTCTCGGAGTTGGAATAAATGCTTTGATAGTGTGATCAAAGCATTTGGTTTTATACAGACTTTTGGAGAAGCCTGTATTTACAAGAAAGTGAGTGGGAGCTCTGTAGCATTTCTGATATTATATGTGGATGACATATTACTGATTGGAAATGATATAGAATTTCTGGATAGCATAAAGGGATACTTGAATAAGAGTTTTTCAATGAAAGACCTCGGTGAAGCTGCTTACATATTAGGCATAAAGATCTATAGAGATAGATCGAGACGTTTAATTGGACTTTCACAAAGCACATACCTTGACAAGATTTTGAAGAAGTTCAAAATGGATCAAGCAAAGAAAGGGTTCTTGCCTGTGTTACAAGGTGTGAAGTTGAGTCGGACTCAATGCCCGACCACTGCAGAAGATAGAGAGAAGATGAAAGATGTTCCCTATGCTTCAGCCATAGGCTCTATCATGTATGCAATGTTGTGTACCACACCTAATGTGTGCCTTGCTATAAGTCTAGCAGGGAGGTACCAAAGTAATCCAGGAGTGGATCACTGGACAGCGGTCAAGAACATCCTGAAGTACCTGAAAAGGACTAAGGATATGTTTCTCGTATATGGAGGTGACAAAGAGCTCATCGTAAACGGTTACGTTGATGCAAGCTTTGACACTGATTCGGACGATTCTAAATCGCAAACCGGATACGTGTTTACATTAAATGGTGGAGCTGTCAGTTGGTGCAGTTCTAAACAAAGCGTCGTGGCGGGATCTACGTGTGAAGCGGAATACATAGCTGCTTCGGAAGCAGCAAATGTAGGAGTCTGGATGAAGGAGTTCATATCCGATCTAGGTGTCATACCTAGTGCATCGGGTCCAATGAAAATCTTTTGTGACAATACTGGTGCAATTGCCTTGGCGAAGGAATCCAGATTTCACAAGAGAACCAAGCACATCAAGAGACGCTTCAATTCCATCCGGGATCTAGTCCAGGTGGGAGACATAGAGATTTGCAAGATACATACGGATCTGAATGTTGCAGACCCGTTGACTAAGCCTCTTCCACGAGCAAAACATGATCAGCACCAAGGCTCCATGGGTGTTAGAATCATTACTGTGTAATCTAGATTATTGACTCTAGTGCAAGTGGGAGACTGAAGGAAATATGCCCTAGAGGCAATAATAAAGTTATTATTTATTTCCTTATATCATGATAAAAGTTTATTATTCATGCTAGAATTGTATTAACCGGAAACATAATACATGTGTGAATACATAGACAAACAGAGTGTCACTAGTATGCCTCTACTAGACTAGCTTGTTAATCAAAGATGGTTATGTTTCCTAACCATGGACAAAGAGTTGTCATTTGATTAACCGGATCACATCATTAGTTGAATGATCTGATTGACACGACCCATTCCATTAGCTTAGCATCCGATCGTTTAGTATGTTGCTATTGCTTTCTTCATGACTTATACATGTTCCTATGACTATGAGATTATGCAACTCCCGTTTGCCAGAGGAACACTTTGTGTGCTACCAAACGTCACAACGTAACTGGGTGATTATAAAGGAGCTCTACAGGTGTCTCCAAAGGTACATGTTGGGTTGGCGTATTTCGAGATTAGGATTTGTCACTCCGATTGTCGGAGAGGTATCTCTGGGCCCTCTCGGTAATACACATCACTTAAGCCCTGCAAGCATTGCAACTAATAAGTTAGTAGCAGGATGATGTATTACAGAACGAGTAAAGAGACTTGCCAGTAACGAGACTGAACTAGGTATAGGATACCGACGATCGAATCTCGGGCAAGTAACATACCGATGACAAAGGGAACAACGTATGTTGTTATGCGGTCTGACCGATAAAAGATCTTCGTAGAATATGTAGGAGCCAATATGAGCATCCAGGTTCCGCTATTGGTTATTGACCGGAGACGTGTCTCGGTCATGTCTACATTGTTCTCGAACCCGTAGGGTCCGCACGCTTAAGGTTACGATGACAATTATATTATGAGTTTATGCATTTTGATGTACCGAAGGTTGTTCGGAGTCCCGGATGTGATCACGGACATGACGAGGAGTCTCGAAATGGTCGAGACATAAAGATTGATATATTGGAAGCCTATGTTTGGATATCGGAAGTGTTCCGGGTGAAATCGGGATTTTACCGGAGTACCGGGAGGTTACCGGAACCCCCCGGGAGGTATATGGGCCTTAGTGGGCCTTAGTGGAAGAAGAGAAGAGGCAGCCAGGGCTGGGCCGCGCGCCCCTCACCCCTAGTCCGAATAGGACAAGGAGAGAGGGGGCCGGCGCCCCCCTCCTTCTCTCTCTCTCTTTTCCCACCCCACGAATCCTATTCCAACTAGGAAAGGGGGGGAGTCCTACTCCCAGAGGGAGTAGGACTCCTCCTGGCGCGCCACACCTTGGCCGGCCGGCCCCCCTCCCTTGAACCTTTATATACGGAGGCAGGGGCACCCCTAGAGACACAAGTTGATCCACGTGATCATACTCTTAGCCGTGTGCGGTGCCCCCTTCCACCATAGTCCTCGATAATATTGTAGCGGTGCTTAGGCGAAGCCCTGCGACGGTAGTACATCAAGATCGCCACCACGCCGTCGTGCTGACGGAACTCTTCCCCGACACTTTGCTGGATCGGAGTCCGGGGATCGTCATCGAGCTGAACGTGTGCTAGAACTCGAAGGTGCCGTAGTTTCGGTGCTTGATCGGTCGGGCCATGGAGACGTACGACTACATCAACCAAACGCTTCCGTTGTCGATCTACAAGGGTACCTAGATCATACTCTCCCCTCTCGTTGCTATGCATCACCATGATCTTGCGTGAGCATAGAATTTTTTTTGAAATTACTACGAAACCCAACAGGGCGGCCTTCCTTTTCTTCTCTCCCCCCGCTGGAGGGGGAGAGGTCTCTTCCTCCTCCTCCTCGTCTTCACGGGAGCAGTGCATCTTGGAGTCGTCGGAGGACGAATCCGACACCCCCAGGCGCCGGGCACTCTTCCGAGTCCCCGTGGCCTTCTTCTCCGGCACCACGTAGGCTGCCGGAACCAGCAGCTTCGCCAAGCGAGCGTCCGCTGGGCCTTCAGGCAAAGGAGTCGGACAGTTGATCTGTCCGGACGTCTTCTGCCAATCCTGTCAAAGTTAAGGGAGCTTAAGATCCTGCATGGAGTCAAACTATGAAAAACTAATACCCTGTAAAAGGTAAATACAGCTTACCGCACGAGCGCGACGCTGCGTGCTAAATCCGCGATCCTCGGTAGCGGATTCGAGGGCCTCGGCGCCCTTGAAAAGCACCTTCCAGGCATCTTCGTACGTTGTGTCGAAGAGCCTGCTTAGAGTTCGGTGCTGCGCCGGGTCAAACTCCCACAGGTTGAAAGCCCGTTGTTGACACGGGAGGATCCGGCGGATGAGCATAACCTGGACTACGTTGACAAGTTTGAGCTTCTTGTCCACCAAGGTTTGGACGCATGTTTGGAGTCCGGTCAGCTCTCCTTCTTTACCCCACGACAGGCCCATTTCTTTCCAGGAGGTGAGCCGCATAGGGGGTCCGGATCGGAACTCGAGGGCTGCGACCCATTCAGGGTCGCGCGGCTCAGTGATGTAAAACCACCCCGATTGCCACCCCTTTAGGGACTCCATGAAGGAGCCCTCGGGCCATAGGACGTTGGGCATCTTGCCCACCATGGTGCCTCCGCACTCCGCCTGAGTGCTGCGCACCACCTTCGGCTTGACATTCAAAGTCATTAGCCATAGGCCGAAATGGGAGCGGATGGAGAAGAAAGCCTCGCACACGGACAAAATTCGGGGCCAGATCGTGGAAATCTAGGCCATAGTACAACATGAGCCCCCAGACAAATGGGTGGAGAGGGAAGCCCAGTCCACAGAGGAAATGGGGGAGTAACACCACCCTCTCATGGGGCCTAGGGGTGGGGATGAGCTGCCCCTCTTCGGGAAGCCGGTATGCAATGTCGCTAGAAAAGTATCCGGCCTTCCTCAGTCTTTTGATGTGTCCCTCCGTGACGGAGGAGACCATCCACTTGCCTCCCGCTCCGGACATGGCTTGAGAAGGTTGAGGTGGGGTGTGCGGACTTGGGCGCTGGAGCTCGAGTGCGCGGAAATGGATAGGCAAAGGAGGAAGAATGCATGGATGAAAAGGTGGATCCTTATCCCCTTATATGGGCAAACGCGACTATGCACCCCCACCAGCCTGGTAAAACTCGCTTATCTCCCAAGCGCCGCAGTCAATGGCGTGGTTGGGTTACCACACCCGTATTGATGAGAATCCCGGAATAAGGGGAAACGATCTCTGCTTTAAGAAGACGTGCCAAGGAAACCGCCTCCCTAAATGCACTGAGGTGGGACAGTAAAACGATTCAAATAAAGACTTGGCCGTGGTGTGATGTCACGCTACAGAATACGTCAGCAGATTAGATTTGTGTAAATATTATTCTCTATGGCAATATGTGGAAACTTATTTTGTAGAGCCGGACACTACCTTTGTGTTCAAAATCTTCTATGAAGTACTTGGAGGAGGAACCCTCCTTGCAATGCCGAAGACAATCTGCGCGCCAGACTCGTTGTCATTGAAGCCTGGTTCAGGGGCTACTGAGGGAGTCCTGGATTAGGGGGTGTCCGGATGGCCGGACTATACCTTTGGCCGGACTCCTGGACTATGAAGATACAAGATTGAAGACTTCGTCCCGTGACCGGAAGGGACTTTCCTTGGCGTGGAAGGCAAGCTTGGCGATACGGATATGTAGATCTCCTACCATTGTAACCGACTCTGTGTAACCCTAGCCCTCTCCAGTGTCTATATAAACTAGAGGGTTTTAGTCCATAGGGCAGAAAAACAATCATACCATAGGCTAGCTTCTAGGGTTTAGCCTCTCTGATCTCGTGGTAGATCTACTCTTGTACTACCCATATCATCAATATTAATCAAACAAGACGTAGGGTTTTACCTCCATCAAGAGGGCCCGAACCTGGGTAAAACATCGTGTCCCCTGCCTCCTGTTACCACCCGACCTAGACGCACAGTTCGGGACCCCCTACCCGAGATCTGCCGGTTTTGACACCGACATTGGTGCTTTCATTGAGAGTTCCTCTGTGTCGTCGCTTTTAGGCCCGATGGCTTCTCCGATCATCAACAGCGACGCGATCCAGGGTGAGACTCTTCTCCCCGGACAGATCTTCGTATTCGGCGGCTTTGCACTGCAGGCCAATTCGCTTGGCCATCTGGAGCATATCGAAAGCTACGCCCCTGGCCATTAGGTCAGATTTGGAAGTTTGAACTACACGGCCGACATCCACGGAGACTTGATCTTCGACGGATTCGAGCCACAGCCGAGCGCGCCGCACTGTCACGATGGGCATGATTTAGCTATGCCGCCGAACAGTGCCCTGGAGGCCGCACCCATGTCTGCTCCGACCCCTAGCTCGGAGCCGATCACACCAACCGAGGATGGGTGGTTAGACACCGCCTCGGGGGCTGCAATCTCTACGGCGATCACACCGAACACCATCCCTATTCTCTGCAAAGCCCGTGACTCCAAGGATCCGGACTCCTCTCCGGGCTCCGAGCCCTCTGCGCCCCGACCGATCGAACCTGATTGGGCGCCGATCATGGAGTTCACCGCCGCGGACATCTTTCGGCACTCGCCCTTCGGCGATATCCTGAATTCACTAAAGTCTCTCTCTCTTTCAGGAGAGCCCTGGCCGGACTATGGTCGGCAAGGTTGGGATGCGGATTATGAAGAAATTCAAAGCCCACCCACCACCCACTTCATAGCCACTGTCGATGTTTTAACCGACATGCTCGACTTTGACTCCGAAGACATCGACGGTATGGACGCCGATGCAGGAGACGATCAAGAACTAGCACCTATAGGGCACTGGAAAGCCACCTCGTCATATGATATATACATGGTGGACACCCCAAAAGAGGGCAATGGCGATGGAACGGCGGAGGATGACCCCTCCAAGAAGCAGCCTAAGTGCCGGCGTCAGCGGCGCCGCTCTAAATCCCGCCAAAACAAAAATGGTGATTCACGGGGGATAATAACACCCCGGACAGTGCCGAAGACAACCACCTCCAGCAAGATTCAGCACAGGAGGATAGAGAAGCCAGCCCTCATGAGAGAGCGGTAGACAGAGAGGTCGAGGACGATAATTATATGCCTCCCTCTGAAGACGAGGCAAGCCTCGACAACGACGAATTTGTTATACCGGAGGATCCCGTCGAACAAGAGCGTTTCAAATGCAGGCTTATGGCCACGTCGAGCAGCCTCAAGAAAAAATAGCAACAACTTAGAGCTGATCAAGATTTGCTTGCCGACAGATGGACTGAAGTCCTTGCGGCCGAAGAGTATGAACTCAAACGCCCCTCCAACAGTTACCCAAAGCGCAAGTTGCTACCCCAATTAGAGGAGGAAGCATTTAAACCTACATCACCAACGCATGATGCGGCAGACCGGCCACCCCGTGGCCGCGACAGAGAGGCCTCTCGGCCCTCCACTCAATTCGCACCCCGACGCCGCTCAAAAACTACCAAGGCATGGGACAATGCGCCAGACCTGCGAGATATATTGGAGGACAAGGCAAGGCAAACAAGATCGATCTACGGATCACGTGGGTGCCCCACGGCACGAGACGGTACTCGTCACACCGGACACAGTAAATTCGGTCGGGCCGAACACAGTAGACAAAGCTCGTTTGAGCTGCGTCGTGATGTAGTCCAATACAGAGGCGCCGCACACCCAGTATGCTTCACGGATGAAGTAATGGATCATCAAATCCCCGAGGGTTTCAAACCCGTGAACATCAAATCATACGATGGCACAACAGATCCTACGGTATGGATCGAGGACTATCTCCTTCATATCCACATGGCCCGCAGTGATGACCAACACGCCATCAAATACCTCCCACTCAAGCTTAAAGGACCAGCCCGGCATTGGCTTAACAGCTTGCCAGCAGAATCAATTGGTTGTTGGGAGGACCTGGAGGCCGCATTCCTCGACAACTTCCAGGGCACTTATGTGCGACCACCAGACACCGATGACCTAAGCCACATAATTCAGCAGCCAAAGGAATCGGCCAGACAATTCTGGACACGGTTCCTAACCAAGAAAAATCAAATCGTCGACTGTCCGGACGGAGAGGCCCTAGCAGCCTTCAAGCATAACATCCGCGACGAGTGGCTTGCACGGCACCTAGGACAGGAAAAGCCAAAATCTATGGCAGCCCTCACGACACTTATGACCCGCTTTTGCACGGGAGAAGACAGCTGGCTAGCACACAGCAATAACATGACCAAGAACCCTGGTAATTCGGATACCAAGGACAGCAGTGGCAGGTCGCGCCGCAACAAGCAAAAGCGCCGCATTAATGGCGACAATGCTGAGGATACGGCAGTTAATACCGGATTCAGAGGCTCTAAACCTGGTCAGCAAAAAAATCCATTCAAAAGAAATACTCCGGGCCCATCCACTTTGGACCGAATACTCGACCGCTCATGCCAGATACATGGCACCCCCGAAAAACCAGCCAATCACACCAACAGGGATTGTTGGGTGTTCAAGCAGGCAGGCAAGTTAAATGCCGAAAGCAGAGACAAGGGGCTGCATAGCGATGACGAGGAGGAGCCCGGCCGCCGAACAACAGTGGACAGAAAGGTTTTCCCCCACAAGTGCGGACGGTGAACATGATATACGCAACCCACGTCCCCAAGAGAGAGCGGAAGCGTGTGCTAAGGGACGTATACGCGATGGAGCCAGTCTCCCCAAAGTTCAACCCATGGTCTTCCTGCCCGATCACTTTTGATCGAAGGGACCACCCCACTAGCATCCGTCATGGCGGATTCGCCGCATTGGTTCTAGACCCAATTATTGACGGATTTCACCTCACTAGAGTCCTTATGGACGGCGGCAATAGCCTGAACCTGCTTTATCAGGATACAGTGCGGAAAATGGGCATCGATCCCTCGAGGATTAAACCCACCATAACGACCTTTAAAGGCGTCATACCAGGTGTAGAAGCCAATTGTACAGGCTCAGTTACACTTGAAGTGGTCTTCGGATCTCCGGATAATTTCCGAAGCGAGGAGTTAATCTTCGACATAGTCCCGTTCCGCAGTGGCTATCACACACTGCTCGGGCGAACCACATTTGCCAAATTCAATGCGGTGCCACACTACGCATACCTCAAGCTCAAGATGCCAGGCCCTCGAGGCGTCATCACGGTCAATGCAAACACCGAACGCTCTCTCCGAACAGAGGAGCATACGGCGGCTATCGCAGCGGAAGTACAAAGCAGCCTCTCAAGGCAATTCTCCAGTCCGGCCATTAAACGCCCGGACGCCGTCAAGCGCGCCCGGAGTAACCTACAACAAGACCGCCTGGCACGTTCCGAGCAAGCGTAGCAATGCGGCCCCAACCCCAGCCCTCGCGAACTTGTGAAACCAGTGCCGCGCATACATAACTATGCTCTGGAAATACCATGGGCACAGGGGGAGGGGCACCATTACGGCATGCCCGAAACGCGGCTTAAACCGCACTAGGGGCTGCCGATTTCTTAAATTTCCTCTTATTTTCAGGACTCCATTCTTCGGAAGGCTTGTCCGGCAGTACAATTATCGCACAAACGATACAACCAGGGAAGCAGAAAGCTACGCCGCACAACGGAACTCTGAGTTGGTCTCTATAACGAGCAGTATACCTGTTTTGCATAACATTCTGCAACTCGCCCCTGGAAAGGACATATTTGATAGTCCCATCCTTTGCTTATCGCACTATTTGTATCGTTCTGCTTTGATCGCAGCTTTTTTAAATAAACAATGCATAGCTTCCGCCTATTATTGCATTACCTTTTTTTACGAATATATGTTCATTAATGACATGTTGCACCCGTACACTTTGGTACGGCCAATACGCCAGGGGTTTAAGTACCCCACAACATGGTGTGAGAAGTCTGAACACTTTCACAAGTGCGGCACCCCGAACTTATAGCATTATATGCATCGGCTCCGAATCATGTCTTGGGTCAATAGTTGGGTTTACCCGGCTCCTATGTTTTGGTACCTTACGTTCCGTCATATCGGCTAAGGTAGCACTAGGAGAACTACTGCGATTGTGCCCAAGTTGAGCTGGGCTAAGCACCTCAGTAGAGAAAGCTAAAACTGACCATCATGATGAGGCGAGAGCTGGTGGTTGTTCGAGAGGTTTTCGAGTCCCTAAAGACTTATGCCGCTTAGAGCGAGGAGTCGGCTTTGTCCGGCCTAGGCGTGGATAGCGCCCCGAACTCGGTCTTCCGAACACTAGGGGCTTCGCCGAAATTTAAAATTATAGAATTCTATGGCTAAGTGAGAGTGTTCAAGCATTATAATCCGATTGCCTTGTTCGTTGTGTTGAGCGCCTCCCTCGAAGGACCCAAGAATGGGAAAAAGAGCGCTCATGTTTATCCCGAACACCCCAACACTCGTGGCATGGGGGCAGAAGTCGACGACTCGCCATCTCTCAAATTTGATAAACGGCCGCACAGAAGGTAATATTTTAAATTCAAAAGCGTTTCTTAGCGCATATGAACAAATTTTCAGCGTACAGGATCACAAATGCGAGTTTACTCAAAAATTACATCTTTGGAGCACTCATCCGCTATAAGGCGGGCACCCTTCAGGACGCCCTCATAATACGCTTCCGGGACGCCATGCTCCTTGCCCGGCGGCGGCCCGTCCTTCACCAGTGTCGGTGTCAAAACCGGCGGATCTCGGGTAGGGGGTCCCGAACTGTGCATCTTGGTCGGATTGTAACAGGAGGCAGGGGACACGATGTTTTACCCAGGTTCGGGCCCTCTTGATGGAGGTAAAACCCTACGTCCAGCTTCATTAATATTGATGATATGGTAGTACAAGTGTAGATCTACCACGAGATCAGAGAGGCTAAACCCTAAAAGCTAGCCTATGGTATGATTGTTTTTCCTCCTACGGACTAAAACCCTCCGGTTTATATAGACACCGGAGAGGGCTAGGGTTACACAGAGTCGGTTACAATGGTAGGAGATCTACATATCCGTATCGCCAAGCTTGCCTTCCACGCCAAGGAAAGTCCCTTCCGGACACGGGACGAAGTCTTCAATCTTGTATCTTCATAGTCTAGGAGTCTGGCCGAAGGTATTGTCCGGCCATCCGGACACCCCCTAATCCAGGACTCGATCAGTAGCCCCTGAACCAGGCTTCAATGACGATGAGTCCGGCGCGCAGATTGTCTTCGGCATTGCAAAGCGGGTTCCTCCTCCAAATACTTCATAGAAGATTTTGAACACAAAGGTAGTGTCTGGTCTGCAAAATAAGTTTCCACATATTGCCATAAAGAGAATAATATTTACACAAATCTAATCCGCTGACGTATTCCGTAGCATGACATCACACCACGGCCAAGCCTTTATTCGAATCATTTTACTATCCCACCTCAGGGCGTTTAGCGAGGCGGTTTCCTTGGCACGTCTTGTCAAAGCAGAGATCGTGTCCCCTTATTCCGGGATTCTCATTAATACGGGCATGGGTAACCCAACCGCGCCATTGATTACGGCGCTTGGGAGATAAGCAAGTTTTATGAGGCTGGTGGGGGTGCATAGTCGCGTCTGCCCATATAAGGGGATAAGGATCCACCTTTTCATCCACACCTTCTTCCTCCTTTCCCTATCCATTTCCGTGCACTCGAGCTCCAGCGCCCAAGTCCTCACACCCCACCTCAACCTTCTCTAGCCATGTCCAGAGCGGGAGGCAAGTGGATGGTCTACTCCGTCATGGCGGGACACATCAAAAGAGTGAGGAAGGCCAGATACTTGTCTAACGACATTGTGGACCGGCTTCCCGAAGAGGGGCAGCTTATCCCCACCCCTAGGCCCAACGAGAGGGTGGTGTTCCTCCCCCATTTCCTCCGTAGACTGGGCTTCCCTCTCCACCCATTTGTCCGGGGGCTCATGTTCTACTATGGCTTGGATTTCCACGATCTGGCCCCGAATTTTCTCCTCAACATCTCGGCGTTTATCGTCGTGTGCGAGGCTTTCTTCTGCATCCGCCTCCATTTCGGCCTATGGCTCAATACTTTCAATGTCAAGCCGAAGGTGGTGCGCGTCACTCAGGCGGAGTGCGGAGGCGCCATGGTGGGCAGGATGCCCAACGTCCTATGGCCCGAGGGCTCCTTCGTGGAGTCCCTAAAGGGGTGGCAATCGGGGTGGTTTTACATCACCAAGCCGCGCGACCCTGAATGGGTCGCAGCCCTCGAGTTCCGATCCGGATCCCCTACGCGGCTCACTTCCTGGAAAGAGACGGGCCTATCGTGGGGTAAAGAAGGAGAGCTGACCGGACTCCAAACATGCGTCCAAACCCTGGTGGACAAGAAGCTCCAACTTGTCAACGTAGTCCAGGTTATGCTCATCCGCCGGATCCTCCCGTGTCAACAACGGGCTTTCAACCTGAGGGAGTTTGACCCGGCGCAGCACCGAACTCTAAGCAGGCTCTTCGACACAACGTACGAAGATGCCTGGAAGGTGCGAGGCTTTCGTCTGCAGCTGCCCCCATGTCGGCCTATGGCTCAAGACTTTCAATGTCAAGCCGAAGGTGGTGCGCGGCACCCAAGCGGAGTGCGGAGGCGCCATGGTGGGAAAGATGCCCAACATCCTATGGTTCGAGGGCTCCTTCGTGGAGTCCCTAAAGGGGTGGCAGTCGGGGTGGTTTTACATGACCGAGCCGCGCGACCCTGAATGGGTCGCAGCCCCGAGTTCCGATCCAACCCCCTACGCGTGCCTCCTAGAAAGAGACGGGCCTGTCATGGGGCAAAAAAGGAGTGCTGACCGGACTCCAAACATGCGTCCAAACCGTGGTGGACAGGAATCTCAAACTCGTCAACGTAATCCAGGTTATGCTCATCCGTCGGATCCTCCCGTGTCAACAACGGGCTTTCCACCTATGGGAGTTCGACCCGGCACGGCACCGAACTCTGAGCAGGCTCTTCGATACGACGTATGAAGATGCCTGGAAGGTGCTTTTCAAGGGCGCCAAGGCCCCTGCATCCGCTACCGAGGATCGCGGATTCAGCACGCAGCGTCACGCTCGTGCGGTAAGTTGTTTTCACCTTTTACAGGGTATTAGTTTTTCATAGTTTGACTCCATGCGGGATCTAAGTTCCCTTACCTTTGACAGGATTGGCAGGAGACGTCCGGACAGATCAACTGTTCGGCTCCTTTGCCCGAAGGCCCAGCGGACGCTCGCTTGGCGAAGCTGCTGGTTCCGGCACCTTACGTGGTGCCGGAGAAGAAGTCCAAGAAGAAGGCCACGGGGACTCGAAAGAGTGCCCGGCGCGAGGAGGTGTCGGATTCACCATCCGACGACTCCAAGGCGCACTCCTCCCATGAAGACGAGGAGGAGAAGAAGAGACATCTCCCCCCCCCCAGCGGGGGGAGGGAAGAAAAGGAAGGCCGCCCCAACCGGGGAGGCCGAAGGGTCCAAGAGGGGGAAGAACCCTCCTCCGGACTACTCCACCAATGCTGACGATGGCGAAGAGGAGTGGCCGCACAGGGCCAAGCCCCTGGTGAAATTGTAAGTATCCGGATACCAGAGTGATTCATAGTATTCCCATATTGCACAGCTTTTCCTTACGTCGAACATGATTGTGCAGTCCGCCCAAGGTCGGGCTCGATGAGTCGTCGAGCGGCTCCCTGGACTCGTCAGATGTGAATTCGCTTCCGACGTCTTCCTCCCCCCACCCTACGGACGGCACCGAGGTGGCGTCCCAATAGGTTCCAAGCCAGGAGGAGGTGGTCCTGGAGGCGCCGCAAGGCAACCTCCCGGACTCCAGGCGTAAAGGGGATAGAACCCCCAAGGGCTCCAAGTCCGTCCTTGAGCCGGACACCGCGCCGGAACCTTCAACGGTTCCGGACTCCAGTAGGCAGCCCCCTTCCAAGAGGAGCAAGCCTACCGAGCCGGTGACCTCCGTCCAACCGGAGGCACCGGACAATTTGCTGGAGACGCTTAACGGCGCCTCCATCGACAAGGAGCACCACACTGTTATGAGTGTGGTGATCCAGAAGGTTCGGTCCACCAAGAGCGGACTGACTGAAGCCTGTGCCAGCCTTCTAACAGGCTTTGAGGTAAGTAAAGAATATGTAAAAATATTACCGCATAGACAGTAGCCCCTGATGCTCTGTTCGGTGTTCGGAAAGAAAATCCGAATAGAAGATCAAATAATCGCAGGAGTCTAACATAATCAAGTCAATATGCGTATGCAGGCTTCGCTGCTCGCCTCCGCCGCACTGACTGCGGAGGTGGATACGCTGAAGCCGAACCTCGAGCGGTCCGAGCAAAAGCTCGGCCTAGCCAAGCAGCAGCTCGAGGAGAAGGAAGGTAAGAAATACCTTATTGAAATATGTGAAAGGTGCAATTGCAAAAAGTGACAGGATTAACGTGGCTATTGTAGGGGCCACAACTGAGGTGGCGACCCTTAAGCAAGCGTTGTCCGAGGCCGAAAAGAGAGCGGCCACGGAGCGCACCGAGCGGGAGAAGCATGAGACGCAGGTTGGCGAGGTGCGGCAAGAGCTCCAGGCTCTCATGAAAAAAACATGAGAGTTTGGAGCTTGACTCGAAGACGCGAGAGTCTGAGCTCGCTGCGGCCATTGAAGATGCCAAGTCTGCCAAGGCCGATGCCTAGAAGGCCCTCCAGGAGGTTGAGGCAATAAAAAAGATAGCGGCGAGTAAGGCATTCTTTATGCAAAGCAAGCACGTAAAAGTGAATTACTTGTCACTTACCCGAATCTGGAGCTCTCCAGGAGCATTCGCAGACTTGCCCCGTAGCATGTCGGATGCCACCGCCTTCTACCGCACCGAGGAGGGAAGGTCGACGGAGAAGTTGTTCTGGTCTCAGTATGCTGAGGCCGAACACCCGGTGCCCTTAAGCGACCAGCTGAAACGGCTGGTCGAGCTCCATAAGGTGGCCGAACAGGCCATGAAGGGCCTCATAGTCCGGCTGTGGCCTGGAGAGGCCATGCCTGGGAGCTACTTCGGGCTGGTGAGGCGGCTGGTGGAGGCCTGTCCAAGGCTCGAAGTCATCAAGCGCTCCGTATGCATCGAGGGTGCCCGTAGGGCGCTTGCCCGTGCGAAGGTGCACTGGGGCAAGCTGGATGCTGAGAAGCTTGTGAAGGACGGGCCACCGCCGGGCAAGGAGCATCGCAAGCCCGAGATGTATTATGAGGGCGTTCTGAAGGGTGCCCGCCTTGTGGCGGATGAATGTTCCATGAATGTAATTTTTCAGTGAACTCGCTCGTTTTGTCCTGTGCGCTGAAAACTTGTTCATGTGCGCTAAGCAATGCTTTTTGAATTTAAAATATTACCTTTTGTGCGGCCGTTTATCAAATTTGAGAGATGGCGAGTCGTCGGCTTCTGCCCCCATGGCACGAGTGCTGGGGTGTTCGGGATAAACATGAGCGCTCTTTTTCCCATTCTGGGGTCCTTTGAGGGAGGCGCTCATCACAACGAACATGGCAATCGGACTATAGTGCTTGAACACTCTCACTTAGCCATAGAATTCTATAATTTTAAATTTCGGCGAAGCCCCTAGTGTTCGGAAGACCGAGTTCGGGGCGCTATCCACGCCTAGGCCGGACAAAGCCGACTCCTCGCTCTAAGCGGCATAAGTCTTTAGGGACTCGAAAACCTCTCGAACAGCGACCAGCTCTCGCCTCATCATGACGGTCAGTTTTAGCTTTCTCTACTGAGGTGCTTAGCCCAGCTCAACTGGGGCACAATCGCAGTAGTTCTCCTAGTGCTACCTTAGCCGATATGACGGAACGTAAGGTACCAAAACATAGGAGCCGGGCAAACCCAACTATTGACCCAAGACATGATTCGGAGCCGATGCATATAATGCTATAAGTTCGGGGTGCCACACTTGTGAAAGTGTTCGGACTTCTCACACCATGTTGTGGGGTACTTAAGCCCCTGGCGTATTAGCCGTACCAAAGTGTACGGGTGCAACATGTCATTAATGAACATATATTCATAAAAAAAGGGTAATGCAATAATAGACGGAAGCTATGCATTGTTTATTTAAAAAAGCTGCGATCAAAGCAGAATGATACAAATAGTGCGATAAGCAAAAGATGGGACTATCAAGTATGTCCTTTCCAGGGGCGAGCTGCGGAATGTTATGTGAAACAGGTATACTGCTCGTTATAGAGACCACCTTAGAGTTCCGTAGCGCGGCGTAGCTTTCTGCTTCCCTGGTTGTATCGTTTGTGCGGCGATTGTACCGCCGGACAAGCCTTCCGAAGAATGGAGTCCTAAAAATAAGACAAAATTAAGAAATCGGCAGCCCCTAGTGCGGTTTGAGCCGCGTTTCAGGCGTGCCGTGATGGTGCGCCTCCCCCTGTGCCCATGGAATTTCCAGAGCGTAGTTATGTGCGCGCAGCACTGGTTTTGCAAGTTCACGAGGGCTGGGGTTGGGACCGCATTGCTAAGCTTTCTTTGAACGTGTCGGGTGGTCTTGGTGTAGGTTACTCCGGGTGCGCTTGACGGTGTCCGGACGTTTAATGGCCGGACTAGAGAATTGCCTTAAGAGGCTGCTTTGTACTTCCGCTGCGATAGCCGCCGTATACTCCTCCGTTCGGAGAGAGCGTTCGGTGTTTCCATTGACCGTGATGACGCCTCAAGGGCCTGGAATCTTGAGCTTGAGGTATGCGTAGTGCGGCATCGCATTGAATTTGGCAAATGCGGTTCGCCCGAGCAGTGCGTGATAGTCACTGCGGAACGGGACTATGTTGAAGATTAAGTCCTCGCTTCGGAAATTATCCGGAGATCCGAAGACCACTTCAAGTGTAACTGAGCCTGTACAGTTGGCTTCTACACCTGGTATGACGCCTTTAAAGGTCGTTCTAGTGGGTTTAATCCTCGAGGGATCGATGCCCATTTTCAGCACTGTATCCTGATAAAGCAGGTTCAGGCTACTGTCGCCGTCCATAAGGACTCTAGTGACATGAAATCCATCAATAATTGGGTCTAGAACCAATGCGGCGAATCCGCCATGACAGATGCTAGTGGGATGGTCCCTTCGGTCAAAAGTGATCGGGCAGGAACACCATGGGTTGAACTTTGGGGCAACTGGCTCCATCGCGTATACGTCCCTTAGCACACACTTCCGCTCCCCTTGGGGACGTGGGTTGCGTATATCATGTTCACCGTCCACACTTGTGGGGGAAAACCTTTCTGTCCACTGTTGTTTGGCGGCCGGGGCTCCTCCTCATCATCGGTATGCAGCCCCTTGTCTCTGCTTCCGGCATTTAACTTGCCTGCCTGCTTGAACACCCAACAATCCATGTTGGTGTGATTGGCTGGTTTTTCGGGGGTGCCATGTATCTGGCATGAGCGGTCGAGTATTCGGTCCAAACTGGATGGGCCCGGAGTATTTCTTTTGAATGGCTTTTTCCACTGACCGGGTTTAGAGCCTCTGAATCCGGCATTAACTGTCGTATCCTCAGCATTGTCGCCGTTAATGCGGCACTTTTGCTTGTTGCGACGCGACCTGCCACTGCTGTCCTTGGTATCCGAATTACCAGGGATCTTGGTCATGTTATTGCTGCAAGCTAGCCAGCTGTCTTCTCCCGCGCAAAAGCGGGTCATAAGTGTCGTGAGGGCTGCCATAGATTTCGGCTTTTCCTGTCCTAGGTGCCGTGCAAGCCACTCGTCGCGGATGTTATGCTTGAAGGCTGCTAGGGCCTCTGCGTCCGGACAGTAGACGATTTGATTTTTCTTTGTTAGGAACCGTGTCCAGAATTGTCTGGCCGATTCCTCTGGCTGCTGAATTATGTGGCTTAGGTCATCGGCGCTGGTGGTCGCACATAAGTGCCCTGGAAATTGTCGAGGAATGCAGCTTCCAGGTCCTCCCAATAACCAATTGATTCTGCTGGCAAGCTGTTGAGCCAATGCCGAGCTGGTCCTTTAAGCTTGAGTGGGAGGTATTTGATGGCGTGTAAGTCATCACCGCGGGCCATGTGGATGTGAAGGAGATAGTCCTCGATCCATACCGCAGGATCTATTGTGCCATCATATGATTCGATGTTCACGGGTTTGAAACCCTCGGGGATCTGATGATCCATTACTTCATCTGTGAAGCATAGTGGGTGTGCAGCGCCTCTGTATTGGGCTACATCACGATGCAGCTCAAACGAGCTTTGTCTACTGTGTTCGGCCCGGCTAAGTTTATTGTATCCGGCATGACGAGTATCGTCTCGTGCCGTGGGGCGCCCACGTGATCCGTAGATCGATTTTGTTTGCCTTGCCTTGTCCTCCAATATATCTCGCAGGTCTGGCGCGTTGTCCCATGCCTTGGTAGTTTTTGAGCGGCGTCGGGGTGCGACTTGAGTGGAGGGCCGAGAGGCCTCTCTGTCGCGGCCACGGGGTGGCCGGTCTGCCGCATCATGCGCTGGTGATGTAGGTTTAAGTGCTGCCTCCTCTAATTGGGGTAGCAACCTGCGCTTTGGGTAACTCTTGGAGGGGCGTTCGAGTTCATACTCTTCGGCCGCAAGGACTTCAGTCCATCTGTCGGCTAGCAAATCTTGATCAGCTCTAAGTTGTTGCTGTTTTTTCTTGAGGCTGATCGCCGTGGTCATAAGCCTGCGTTTGAAATGCTCTTGTTCGACGGGATCCTCCGGTATGACAAATTCATCGTCGTCGAGGCTTGCCTCGTCTTCGGAGGGAGGCATATAATTATCGTCCTTGACCTCTCTGTATGCCGCTCTCTCATGAGGGCTGGCTTCTCTATCCTCCTATGCTGAATCTTGCTGGAGGTGGTTGTCTTCGGCACTGTCCGGGGTGTTATTATCCCTCGTGCCGGAATCACCGTTTTTTTGGCGGGATTTAGAGCGGCGTCGCTGACGCCGGCGCTTAGGCTGCTTCTTGGAGGGGTCATCCTCCGATGTTCCATCGCCATTGCCTTCTTTTGGGGTGTCCACCATGTATATATCATACGACGTGGTGGCTTTCCAGTTCTCTATAGGTGCTGGTTCTTGATCGTCTCCTGCATCGGCATCCATACCGTCGATGTCTTTGGAGTCGAAGTCGAGCATGTCGGTTAAATCATCGACAATTGCTACGAAGTGGGTGGTGGGTGGGCTTTGAATTTCTTCATCATCAGCATCCCAACCTTGCCGACCATAGTCCGGCCAGGGCTCTCCTGACAGAGAGAGAGACTTTAGTGAATTCAGGATATCGTCGAAGGGCGAGTGCCGAAAGATGTCCGCGGTGGTGAACTCCATGATCGGCGCCCAATCGGGTTCGATCGTTCGGGGCGCAGAGGGCTCGGAGCCCGGAGAGGAGTCCGGCTCCTTGGAGTCACGGGCTTCGCAGAGAATAGGGCTTGTGTTCGGCTCGATCGCCATAGAGATTGCAGCCCCCGAGGCGGTGTCTAACCACCCATCCTCGGTTGGTGTGATCGGCTCCGAGCTAGGGGTCGGAGTGGACACGGGTGCGGCCTCCAGGGCACTTTCGGCGGCAGAGCTAAATCATGCACATCGTGATAGTGCGGGGCGCTCGGCTGTGGCTCGAATCCGTCGAATATCAAGTCTCCATGGATGTCGGCCGTGTAGTTCAAACTTCCAAATCTGACCTGATGGCCAGGGGCGTAGCTTTCGATCTGCTCCAGATGGCCAAGCGAATTGGCCCGCAGTGCAAAGCCGCCGAATACGAGGATCTGTCCAGGGAGAAAAGTCTCACCCTGGATCGCCTCGCTGTTGATGATCGGAGAAGCCATCGGGCCTAAAAGCGACGACACAGAGGAACTCTCAATGAAAGCACCAATGTCGGTGTCAAAACCGGCGGATCTCGGGAAGGGGGTCCCGAACTGTGCGTCTAGGTCGGATGGTAACAGGAGGCAGGGGACACGATGTTTTACCCAGGTTCGGGCCCTCTTGATGGAGGTAAAACCCTACGTCCTGCTTGATTAATATTGATGATATGGGTAGTACAAGAGTAGATCTACCACGAGAACAGAGAGGCTAAACCCTAAAAGCTAGCCTATGGTATGATTGTTTTTCCTCCTACAGACTAAAACCCTCCAGTTTATATAGACACCGGAGAGGGCTAGGGTTACACAGAGTCGGTTACAATGGTAGGAGATCTACATATCCGTATCGCCAAGCTTGCCTTCCACGCCATGGAAAGTCCCTTCCGGACACGGGACGAAGTCTTCAATCTTGTATCTTCATAGTCAAGGAGTCCGGCCGAAGGTATAGTCCGGCCATCCGAACACCCCCTAATCCAGGACTCCCTCAACCATCTTCTCCGCATCCATCTTGCCCCAGTGCACTTTAGCACGGGCAAGCGCCCTACGGGCACCTTCGATGCAGACGGAGTGCTTGATTACTTCAAGCCGTGGACAGGCATCCACCAGCCACCTCATCATCCCGAAGTAGCTCCCAGGCAGAGCCTCTCCAGGCCACAGCCGAACTATGAGGCCCTTTACGGCCTGTTCGGCAACCTTGTGGAGCTCGACCATCTGCTTCAGCTGGTCGCTCAAAGGCACCAGGTGTCCGGCCTCAGCATACTGAGACCAGAACACCTTCTCCGTCGAGCTCCCCTCCCCGGCTCAGTAGTAGGCGGCGGCATGAGACACACTGCGGGGCAAATCTGCGAATGCTCCTGGAGAGCTCCGGACTCGGGCAAGTACCAAAAAATTCACTTTCACGTGCTTGCTTTGCATAATGAATGCCTTACCCGCCACTATCTTCTTCATCGCGTCAATTTCTTTGAGGGCTTTCTGTGATTCGGCCTTGGCAGACTTCACGCTTTTGAGGGCTGCCGCAAGCTCGGATGCTTGCGTCTTTGAGTCAAGCTCCAAATTCTCGTGTTTTTCCATGAGAGCCTGGAGCTCTTTCTGCACCCCTCCATCCGCGCCTCCCGCTTCTCTCTCTCCGTGCGCTCCGCGGCCGCCCTGTTTTCGGCCTCGGACAGCGCTTGCTTAAGGGTTGCCACCTCGGCCGTGGCCCCTATAATAGCATGTTGATCCTGTCATTTTTTGCAACCACATCTTCTCTATATAATTGCGCAAGGTATTACTTACCTTCCTTCTCCTCGAGTTTCCTCTTGGCATGGCCAAGCTCGTTCTCGGACCGCACGAGGTTCTACTTCAGCGTATCCACCTCCGCAGTCAGTGCGGCGAAGGCCAGCAGCGAAGCCTGCATACGCATATTGACTTGATTATGTTAGACTCCTGCGATTATTAGATCCTCTATTCGGATTTTCTTTCCGAACGCCGAACAGAGCATCAGGGGCTACTGTCTATGCGGTAATATTTTTACATATTCTTCACCTACCTCAAAGCCTGTTAGAAGGCTGGCACAGGCTTCAGTCAGTCCGCTCTTGGCGGACTGAACCTGCTGGATCACCGCACTCATAATAGTGCGGTGCTCCTCGTCGATGGAGGCGCCGTTAAGCGTCTCCAGCAAATTGTCCAGTGCCTCCGGTTGGACGGAGGTCACCGGCTCGGTAGGCTCGCTCCTCTTGGAAGGAGGCCGCCTACAGGAGTTCGGAACTATTGAAGGTTCCGGCGCGGTGTCCGGCTCAAGTCCGGACTCGGAGCCCTTGAGGGTTTTATCCTCTCCGCGCCTGGAGTCCGGGAGGTCGCCTTGCGGCGCCTCCAGGACCACCTCCTCCTGGGACAGCACCTCGGCATCGTCCGTAGGGTGGGGGGAGGTAGCCGTCGGAAGCGAATTCACATCCGACGAATCCAGGGAACCGCTCGACGACACGTCGAGCTGGTCTTTGGGTGGACTGCATAAACATGTTTGACATAAGGAAAAGCTGTGCAATGGAAGGATACTATGAATCGCTCTGGTATCCGGACACTTACGATCTCGCCAGGGGCTTGGCCCTGTGCGTCCACTCCTCTTCGCCGTCGTCGCCGTTGGTGGAGCCATCCGGAGGAAGGGTTTTCCCCTTCTTGGACCCTTTGGCCACCCCAGTTGGGGCGGCCTTCCTTTTCTTCTCTCCCCCCGCTGGAGGGCGAGAGGTCTCTTCCTCCTCCTCCTCGTCTTCACGGGAGGAGTGCGTCTTGGAGTCGTCGGAGGACGAATCCGACACCCCCAGGTGCTGGGCACTCTTCCGAGTCCCCGTGGCCTTCTTCTTGGCCTTCTTCTCCGGCACCACGTAGGGTGCCGGAACCAGCAGCTTCGCCAAGCAAGCGTCCGCTGGGCCTTCGGGCAAAGGAGCCGGACAGTTGATCTGTCCGGACGTCTCCTGCCAATCCTGTCAAAGGTAAGGGAGCTTAAGATCCCGCGTGGAGTCAAACTATGAAAACCTAATACCCTGTAAAAGGTAAATACAGCTTACCGCACGAGCGCGACACTGCGTGCTAAATCCGCGATCCTCGGTAGCGGATGCGGGGGCCTTGGCGCCCTTGAAAAGCACCTTCCAGGCATCTTCGTACGTTGTGTCGAAGAACCTACTTAGAGTTCGGTGCTGCGCCAGGTCGAACTCCCACAGGTTGAAGGCCCGTTGTTGACATGGGAGGATCCGGCGGATGAGCATAACCTGGACTACGTTGACAAGTTTGAGCTTCTTGTCCACCAGGGTTTGGACGCATGTTTGGAGTCCGGTCAGCTCTCCTTCTTTACCCCACGACAGGCCCGTCTCTTTCCAGGTGGTGAGCCACGTAGGGGGTTCGGATCGGAACTCGGGGGCTGCGACCCATTCAGGGTCGCGCGGCTCGGTGATGTAAAACCACCCCGATTGCCACCCCTTTAGGGACTCCACGAAGGAGCCCTCAGGCCATAGGACGTTGGGCATCCTGCCCACCATGGCGCCTCCGCACTCCGCCTGAGTGCTGCGCACCACCTTCGGCTTGACATTGGAAGTCTTGAGCCATAGGCCGAAATGGGGGCGGATGCAGAAGAAAGCCTCGCACACGACGATAAACGCCGAGATGTTGAGGACAAAATTCGGGGCCGGATCATGGAAATCCAGGCCATAGTAGAACATGAGCCCCCTGACAAATGGGTGGAGAGGGAAGCCCAGTCCACGGAGGAAATGGGGGAGGAACACCACCCTCTCATGGGGCCTAGGGGTGGGGATGAGCTGCCCCTCTTCGGGAAGCCGGTGCGCAATGTCGCTAGACAAGTATCCGGCCTTCCTCAGTCTTTTGATGTGTCCCTCCGTGACGGAGGAGACCATCCACTTGCCTCCCGCTCTGGACATGGCTGGAGAAGGTTGAGGTGGGGTGTGCGGACTTGGGCGCTGGAGCTCGAGTGCGCGGAAATGGATAGGCAAAGGAGGAAGAAGGCGTGAATGAAAAGGTGGATCCTTATCCCCTTATATGGGCAAACGCGACTATGCGCCCCCACCAGCTTGGTAAAACTCGCTTATCTCCCAAGCGCCGCAGTCAATGGCGCGGTTGGGTTACCCACACCCGTATTGATGAGAATCCCGGAATAAGGGGACACAATCTCTGCTTTAACAAGGCGTGCCAAGGAAACCACCTCACTAAACGCGCTGAGGTGGGACAGTAAAACGATTCGAATAAAGACTTGGCCGTGGTGTGATGTCACGCTACGGAATACGTCAGCAGATTAGATTTGTGTAAATATTATTCTCTCTATGGCAATATGTGGAAACTTATTTTGCACAACCGGACACTACCTTTGTGTTCAAAATCTTCTATGAAGTACTTGGAGGAGGAACCCGCCTTGCAATGCCGAAGACAATCTGCGCGTCGGACTCATCGTCATTGAAGCCTGGTTCAGGGGCTACTGAGGGAGTCCTGGATTAGGGGGTGTCCGGATGGCCGGACTATACCTTCGGTCGGACTCCTGGACTATGAAGATACAAGATTGAAGACTTCGTCCCGTGTCTGGAAGGGACTTTCCTTGGCGTGGAAGGCAAGCTTGGCGATACGGATATGTAGATCTCCTACCATTGTAACTGACTCTGTGTAACCCTGGCCCTCTCCGGTGTCTATATAAACCGGAGGGTTTTAGTCCATAGGGCAGAAAAACAATCATACCATAGGCTAGCTTCTAGGGTTTAGCCTCTCTGATCTCGTGGTAGATCTACTCTTGTACTACCCATATCATCAATATTAATCAAACAAGACGTAGGGTTTTACCTCCATCAAGAGGGCCCGAACCTGGGTAAAACATCGTGTCCCCTGCCTCCTGTTACCATCCGACCTAGACGCACAGTTCGGGACCACCTACCCGAGATCCGCCGATTTTGACACCGACACTCATCCATAGCATTTTTCCACTTTTTTACTTTCAAAAGCCTCACTTAAATTGTTGGGTTCACGCGTGACAGCAAGACCTCCAAAACGCTTGTCATACCTGACCGTACCATCACTACGAATTTTTGGTTTGGCAACTCCATGTTGTGACCGTGTTCTCGGTGCTGGCACATGAGCTGCAGCAGAATCGCATGGCGCAGAGGATCCGACGGTGTCCGAGGCAGCAGCACGCGATCCAGCGACACCCGATCCGAGGCGGATGTTATCAGAGACTGGCGGCGGCACACCCGCGCCTGCTCCCGTGTCTCCATCGGGCTGGGCCACTTGGCAAGGCCCAGTTGGTTGGGTAGCGGAGTCGAGGGACCGCTCGGTCGGGCACGTCAACGCGGATGGTGAGGCAGATGGCCCACCACCGGTATGGGGCCCACCACGAGGCATCGCTGTCTTGCCCGCTGGGCCGCGGGGGGATGCGTGGCCACCTGGCGATGGCCCGCCTGGCCCCGAGGCGGATACGCCGCCACTGCCTGGCGCGGCAGGCGAGGACGGATCGCCTTCGGGAGCGCTGCCGTCAGAATCTGGTACAACACCTGAATCCTCCTCGTGTCCTGTGTTTGTCTCTTGCTGCTGCATAAAATCATGACACAAAATAGGATTTCCACCAAAATTTACTGCAGGATTTTCATGAAAATTACCCAAAGGGTCATTTGCTAAATGTTCGTGCCCCTGATCAACAGAAGTAGGCAAGGTGTTTTCGGAAAGGAGAAGAACTTCAGATCTAATGAGAGCACCGGCGTTCGGATTGAGGGCAGCAAACGGAAAAACTGTTTCGTCGAACACAATGTCACGTGAGATGTAGACACGTCCAGCAGCGACATCTAGGCATTTGAAACCCTTGTAAAGATTGCTATAACCAAGAAACACACATTGCTTTGACCGGAATTCTAACTTGTGAGAATTTAAGGGACGGAGATTAGGTCAGCAAGCACAACCGAACGTGCGGAGAGCATGACAGTTTGGTTTCTCATGAAAGAGCTTTTCCAAAGGTGTTTCAAGGTTTATTACATTGCTAGGGGTACGGTTGATCAGGTATGTGGCAGCAATGAATGCTTCATCCTAGAACTTCAAGGGCATGGATGCATGTGCTAAGAGGGAGACACCAACTTCGACAATATGGTGATGTTTTTGCTCGGCAGAGCCGTTTTGCTGATGAGCGTGCGGGCAAGAAACATGGTGTGTGATGCCAATTTGGCAAAAGAAGGAATTTAATCGCTCATACTCACCACCCCAATCTGTTTGCATGGTGATGATTTTACGATCAAAGAGTCTCTCAAGAAGTACTTGAAATTCATGAAACGCTGTAAAGACCTCAGATCTATGTTTGAGAAGAAATATCCAGGTGAACTTGCTGTAATCATCGATAAAACTCACATAATAGTTTTTCTTATTTATAGAATCACGGGCAGGCCCCCATACATCCGAAAAAATAAGCTCTAAAGGAGCATTTGAAGTGCTACTAGAAAGCGGATACGGGAGTTGGTGACTTTTGCCTTTTTGGCATACATCACACACTCCTTCTTTATTCAACTCTTGATTGGAAAAAGGAATTTTATTCTGCCGAAGAACATGTTGGACGATTTGCAAAGATGGATGACCTAATCTAGTGTGCCACCTTGAAGGAGATATCTTGGTGGCGCCGAAAGCTTGCCTGCCCGAGTGCAACGAAGCTGATGATAGGGGATAGAGACCGACTCTACACCTGCCTTGGAGGAGGGTGCTCCTCGTTGCCTTGTCCTTGATGAAAAAGAAGCGAGGGTGAGTTTCAAGGAACACATGATTATCTTGGGACAAACGATGGGCAGAAACAAGATTTTTCGTGGCTTTAGGAGAATAAAGGACATCTTTTAGATGAAGATTGCGAGTGGGAGTACGAACATAAGCTTGACCAACATGAGTAATTTTCATACCTGACCCGTTGGGCATGTTCACTTGGTCATGGCCATTGTACCTCTCCCTCATGGTGAGCTTGTCCAACCCGCCGGTGATGTGATCAGTGGCACCAGTGTCGACGTACCAGTTGGTGTCGACGCCATAGGATGAGTTAGCCACGACACTTGCACTCTTTTCCTTGGTGAATGCAATGTCAAAGCGCGGGTAGCACTCAACAGCCGTGTGGTTTGGCTTCTTGCAGATCTGGCAAAAAACCTCCGGGAGATTGTCGCGGCCGCCTCCTCCTGCATGGCCACGCCCACCGTGGCCATTGTCGTTGCCACGGCCACCGTTGCCTCCATTGCCACGACCGCAAGCATGGCCACGACCACCTTCGTTCCTGCCATGACCTCCACGAGTGAAGCCACGGCTGCCGCGAGAAGCGGCGTTGGCGGAGGAGTGGGATGATGATGAGTTTCCCTCGAAAATGGCGAGGCGACTCTCGAAGCTGATCAACCGGGAGTAGAGCTCGTTGGGCTTGATGGGGACGGTCCTGGCACAGACGGAGGAGATGAAGGAGATGTAGTCGAAGTCGAGTCCGACGAGGATGTACGACACCATGTCGTCGTCGGTGAGCGGCTTGCCGATGGCAGCCATCTCATCGCCAAGAGCCTTCATGCGGCCAAGGTACTCGGCGACGGTGGAGTTCCCCTTCTTGGTGGTGGAGACGGCGATCCTCGTGTTGACGATGGCCGCATGCGTCTGGGAGATGAATATCTCGGTGATTGCAGTCCATGCTACTGACGCCGCGGTGCAGTTTGCAGTCTGAACCATCACAGGAGGTGAGATGGAATTGAACAAAAAACTCAGAACCTGAGAATCCCGTGCCCTGTCGATCTCATAGGCCAGGTTGGGCATGTCGGTGGGCTTGCCATCCTTGTCAGCAAGCTTGAGAGCCGGGATCTCCCTCTGCGGATCGAGATAGGAGACAAGCTAAGCACCGCGGATGGTGGCTAGGGCTTGCGCACACTAGACATTGAAGTTGGAGCGGTGGAGCTTTTCAGCTATGGGGATAAGGACGGATGCGGCAGCGGCGGTGCTTGAGGAAGACATGGCGGCGCAGAGAGGATGTGCTAGAGGGGATAGGCTTTGAATACCATGTAAAAGTAGCGTGAAGCGTATGCCTTAGCAGGGACACGCTGCGTGTTTATATAGGCACATAGATTACAGGGTTTTGTTGTTAGGTAGTTGCTAGATTGATCTCCAAGTAATGATCTATACGTGGGATATACGAGATCATCTGTAACTACTCTAAAACCGGATTACAAACGCAACGCATCCCTTATCTCGTATGTACGGTTTATACACATACTGTACACACGTTTACAATATACACTTTAACACCGTCTACATCCTCCGCCGAGGAGACTACTTCACCGTGTCCTCGCTCTGGTTCTGGGTGGGCGACATCATCAGCTCCTTCGGACCTACAAGGTGAGCATTAGCGCAAGCAGGGGATTGTGTAATTTTTTTACTTCCCCATGCATGTCTGCATGTGCCTCTGCGTTTGTCTGCGGCTCTGCGCGGGCTGAGCTTCACTCACATGTCACATCACATGTGTGCATATCCCAGGTCCTACTTCGGCGGACCTCTACCAAGGCTGAGCCTCACTCTCTTCAGAGCCTGCGCCACGGCCTTCGGCCTCTACCACCTCCCCTGCAGGTAGGTAATTACCCCTAGGACGCTTGACATTCCGATCGAGTTTCTGACAGACCAATCGATCACGCGCCTATCTTGTTCGTCGTCTGCATGCAGGCTTCGTTGGTTCGGCGGTGTGCGTGCGTTGAGCTGACGGGAACCAAGGCTGCCTTCTTTAGCTCCCTCTGGATTGGCATCCTCTGCTGCACCGCATCCCAGGCGGCCGCGGCGGCGCTGGCGCTGCTGCTCCCGCGCCGCCACCACCGGGTGAGCCGTGAACTGGCCTCCCTCGCGTTCGTGCTCTCCACCGCCGGCCACAGCATGTACAACGGCACCGCCTACCTCCTTCGTGCAGAATACTAGTATTTCACGAGTATTTGATAAAAAGCTACCACATTAGGGGTATTCGTCCCACAGAACTACCACTTTCAAAAAAGTGACTAATAACTACCGTAAATTTCTAATTTTGTGACAAAAAACTACCAAGTCAGGTTGATCGTCCATTTAGCCGTTTTAACCGCTTAACTAACAGGGATGGCCCACATGGCAGGCCGACGGCGGCCAAAACGGCTAACGGACGCCCACTCGCTGCCGTTAGTGGCCCGACTCGGTCGGAACCAGCCAAGGGCTAGGTCAAAACGACCGACCGGCAGGCCGACCCTCACTCACTCCTCTCCCCGAGCTCTCTTCTTCCTCTGTTTCCTCCGGCAACTGCGATGCAGCGGCGCGAGGATGCCTTCCTGGCCCAACAGCAACGAGACATCCGACACCGACGATGACGGGTACATGGATGAGTACAACAACATGCAGATAGAGTATTTTGTAAATGAGCTCACTCTGTTCTCTTCTATGCTAGGGTTAGGGTTAGGGTTTGAGCTCACTCTGCTCTTCCATGTAGTTCTTATGTGTGAGGTGTTGTGGCTGATATATATGGGGTTGGTACTGCAACAAACTCCTGACACGGTGATAGATCCAAGTTTCAGTGGGCTTGTGGTTGAATCTGACCGTAAGTGCATCCTGCATAGGCAGAGACCAGGCAGGTTTGTGGCATTTGAAGGGACTAACACTGGAAGGAGATTCATTGGATGTGCTACTACGGTAAGAGCAACTATTATTATTGGTTTTCATGTGTAGATTTATTTGGTGGTACATAGTGCAAACAGCATTGATATTCTTGTTGTTTCAGTATCTGTTTACTGAAAACTGAAGTACAAAGCTGGTGTAGTGTTCATGTGTTAGCTAAATCTCTGATAGGAACTGATTCTAGGAAGCATCTAAAATTGGTCTAACTGAATTTCTTTGTTACTGCATTCAGACAAACATTGATATGTATGTATGAATTCTGTAACTGAATTTTACTGGATTTAGTTATCATTAGTATTTCACTGCATTTTCAGGATGGTGTGAACTATGGTGTTCTAGAGTTGGTAGATGCCCCTTGGCCAGTAATTCTGCAGAGGTGTTTAACCAAGCTATGGGATATGTATCATGAGGAGAACCTTGGTAGAGTCCAAGACAAAGAAGCTCATGAGATAGAGGTTGAGAAACTGAAGAAGGAGCTGGATTCTCTTGCCAATCAGTACAGTCAGCTTGTGGATGATGTATCCAAGCTGTTTGATTACCAGGATGGGCAGAAATCCCATGACATGGATTACACAAGCCAGGAAATCAATGAACTTAAGGAGAAGAAGCATCACCTTGAGGAGAAGGCAAAGATTGAGGTTCAAATGGAGAAGCTTAAGCTGAAGAAAGAACAAAGGTGCATCCTACAAAGTCAAGCTGATATCATTCAAAACACCATGAAGGCCATGAAGGAGATACAAGTGGAGAGAGACCTCCTTAAAGAAGAGAAGAAGAAGCTGCAGCATGTCATTTCTGAGCTACTGAAGGCTGGTCATGGGTGCAAGGAAAAGCTGGACAAGATCAAAGAAGTTGTCATGGAGGAGTGATTTATTAGGCATGGTTGGTAAGTAAATATGAGGCCTCTATATATAACTGGCCTAGCAATGAAGGAGTCTGATGCAAATATGCATATCAGTACTAATATTAGCTAATGAACTGCCTAAGCCTAAGAACTGTCTATGGTTCAGATCATTTTGGTTGTGGTGTGGGGTGTTGTTATGGCCCTGATCTGTAATGCTCTAAGATGATGTTATCTTTAATGCCCTGATGCTAAGTTAAGAACCTTATTATCTAAGCCTCCTGCAGTTTCTATCTGTCTTTTTTATCCTACCTGCAATATGGTCCTGAGAAGTTTGTTGTAACATTTCACAGATTGCACAAACTTGGTAACACTGAACAAAGGTAGGTAGTTCACATAGGAGGCACCATAGGTAGTGTCGGTGTCAAAACCGGCGAATCTCGGGTAGGGGGTCCCGAACTGTGCATCTAAGGTGGATGGTAACAGGAGGCAGGGGACACGATGTTTTACCCAGGTTTGGGCCCTCTTGATGGAGGTAAAATCCTACGTCCTGCTTGATTAATATTGATGATATGGGTAGTACAAGAGTAGATCTACCACGAGATCAAGGAGGCTAAACCCTAGAAGCTAGCCTATGGTATGATTGTTGTATATATCATCTATCGACTAGCCTGGCCTCGGTTTATATAATGCACCAGAGGCCTAGGATAACAAGAGTCCTAGCCGAATACGCCGGTGGGGAGGAGTCCTTGTCTTGATCGCCAAGTCTTGTGGAATATTCCTTGTATGCGGCAGCTGTCCGAACTGGCCCATGAGTATACGGCCATGGGGGTCCTCGGCCCAATCTAATAGATCGGGAGATGACGTGGTGAGTACCCCCTAGTCCAGGACACCGTCAGTAGCCCCCTGAACCAGTCTTCAAGTTAGGGATGCTCCTCGATTCTTCCGAACTGTTCTTCATCTTCGGTTGACGGTCTTGAAAACTGGTTCAACAAATCTTCTCATCTTCGATCTTGAGGATCGCCGAAATGCATTCGGCGAGTTTACACGTCGGGTATCCGAGGAGCCCCTTTAAGTTTCTGGCCTTTATGAATGCCTTGTTATTTTTATGCCACACCTCGGGTTTGAAGTTGTTCCTGGGCGGCAGCGTCCTCTTGTGTTCGAGCTCCAACACCGGACTACATTCGAGGTATCTTTTGCAGCTGAGCACCAACGCCGGACTGCTTCCCAGCTCTAACTCCGGAATGTATCCGAGCTCCAACGCCGGACTATGTATCCGAGCTCCAACGCCGGACTATATCCGAGGTGTCATATCACCTTGGTTCAAAAAAGTTTGAAGGAGTTTAGTCGAGCTTAATATCGGAAATGCCCTCTATGGAGCCAGCCACTAGCGCCCGAGCTTTATGCCGGACTGCTTCCGAGGTGGTGCACCACCCCGAATGTGGGCCGATTTTTGTGAATATTTTTTATTGGTGCAATTTATTCTCTGCCGAGATATATAGCCAGTAGCCCTCAAGGTGTGTATCGGTCTAAAACCCGAGATGCACCTGAAGGATGACGTAAGACTGCTGATCCTAGTAGCCGCTGAGACTCAGGTTGATTTGCAAAATTGGCCTGAGGATCAAGTCCAAACTCGGCAGAATACTTCGGGACACTAAAAGTGGTGTGCACAGTCCTCGAGGCTCGGGTTGGGTGCGGCCGACCAACCTGAGGATCAAAATCTCCTCGGAAACTATATTGCACATAAAATTTTCTGCATTGGACAAGCAATGCAGTAGCCCCCGAGACACTGGTCGGGTGGCAACACCAGATCAGGGGATCGATGTGCCCCTTTAATATTTGTAAATAATAAGCCCGAAGCCCAGTAGCCCCCGAGCCTTAAGGCGGGCACGGGTGGCCGAATTAAGGATCAATATCCATAGTAAAATCACAAATTATGTGTAATGACTCTATGTATCCAAGTACTTTACGTCATTAATGCTCGGATCCGCATTGTACAAAACTTTGTTTGACCGACCATCGGCTTCCACCTCCTCGGCCAGTAGCCGAGGAGTGTTTGTCCTACTTTATAAAGCCTTTATGAGGGCAAAGATTTAAAACAAACAAGGAAATCTGGCCATACGGTTTTATAAACAAAGGTACGCAGAGAGTTATATCACTGTTTAACAGAAGAAATGTCTTCCAAAGAAAATAGTCCCGCTATCGGTTCCTTTCTTTGGGTTGTCATGCTAAGCATGATCATTAAACCTCAGCTCTAATGTAAGAGCAAAATATTAAGGATTTAGTTTGGGAGGCCAGTTAATAGCCCCCGGTAGTGTTCGGCGACAGTCGGGGTCAAGCCGTAAACACTTCGGCCAATGTTATGAACGGCCCATCATTTAACATAGTCATCGGATCGCTGACCAGTTTACGCTTATTGTGAAAGTCAGTTTTCGGCTTTCTCCACTGAGGTGCTTAACCATGTGAGCTGGAAGCACAATCGCAGTGGTTCTCCCTTTGCACGCCTAGCCGAACAAAACAGAACATAGGAAGCAAGTGCAGGAGTCGGGCAACCCAACTATTGACCGAAGACACAATTCGAAACCGATGCATATATAGCAATATCTGAGAATGTTTTTGCCGAATCCCTAAAGGTGTCCGGCGTTGCACTGCGAGACTAATGCTGGAGAAGCGCAAATAGTTTTAAAAGTGCCAAAAAGCTTGAAAAACCAAGAAACGTCAGTAAAAACATGACGTCCGAACAATATCAAGTGTTCGGTGCCAATCCGAAAGTTGGTCTGAGAAAAAAGAAGTGCTTCTGTCGTGCTTTAACATGATACATCCTATCTCAAGACTTCGAGCGGGTCAGCCTACGGCTTCAACCTCCTATCCCGAGGGCGGAGTACTTCTCATCAGGCCAGTTTAGCAAACTAAACTCTAGCGGCTTTGAGAGAGAAATTAGGCTCCCCGGCTAGTGACCGCACACTCGTGTCGAAAAAGGAGTGATAAATAATAATAAAACTTTGCAACGACTAAGAAGAAGAACACTTATTATAAAACGGCTCAAATAAACTTAAGAGCCCCCAAGTGACTTGGGTAGAGGAATGATTGCATGTACCGAAGTACTTATATCATATCTATGTTGAACCGAACTTTAAACGTGTCTTAACCGACCGTCAGCTTCTCCCTCTTCGGTCAAGGACCGGAGAGTGTTATGTACTCCATTGGTCGAGAATATCGACAGTGTTTCCAATAACCAGGCAATCAGGCCATAAGGCTGTAACAGACAAAGCGCGCTCAGGAAACTTATGCTATATTACCGTGAAGTGTAAGAAGCATCTTCGAAGAAAATAGTACCCCCACCGGTACCTTTCTTCGGTGCTCATTGTTATTATGAGACTTGTGCAATATATTTTTTGTACTCATGAGTTCCGTTGTGTGCCGACCATCATTGAAAACTATAAGAGCGCTAGCTTTCGGCTTCACCCAGTCTGAGGTCCGGCTCGGTTGACCCGATCGTGACAATCGCAGAGGTGCTCCCTTTACTCCCTAGCCAAACAATCGGAAACGTAGGGGTAAACACAGGAGCGAGGCAACCCATCTTGCAAATCGCTTAAGTCAATATGGTGCATATTGTGGCATAATACACGAACAAGGAACGAAGCCGTACAAGTATAATCATATGCAAGAGGAAAAGCTTCATAAATGAAGCCCCCAAGTGAATTGGGTCCTTGAATTTGTGTGTCACAAACAAAGTTTGGACAAGGAAATTTTTTACAAGCAACTTTTTTCAAAAAAAGTATAATGCTTGGTCGAACCGAACACAAGTTAGAAATTAAAGCTTTGAGCATGAAAGCGACTTAGCTGGTTAATGTGCTCGGTATTGATGATGCGGTCCGAGCTTGATGCGGGGCAAGGTTCCATCCCCCAAGCTGGTCCTGAGGTGGAGGAGCGGAGAGATCGACACGCCGAAGTGGTGACATAGCACGGTCAATGCAGACCGGCAGAGTGACGCCGAAGTCCCCGGATCATTTTCCTGTGCACAAAAAATAGTGCAAACCGGAGATAATAGTAATAATGATAATTAAAAAAATGTGTTGCATAATAAATAATTTATGAAAAGTGAGGAATAGAAGAAATATAGCCTGGCGCCGCGGTCAATGTCGATGCAGGGCATCAGCGTGATGTAGTAAAGGCGTGGCAAAGCCTGAATTCACAGGTCGGTCCGAGCTTCGGATGCGACGTTCGCCGGACTATGTACGGAAACTGATCCAAGCACCACGCGACCGTCATTAATGCGGTCACCATTTGATAGACCTGTGTACATATCATGGACAAACCAGAGTAATAATTCCTTGGGAAAAATGAACCCAAACAAGCAAAAAATACTGGGATTAATAGCACCTGGTTTATTTGTTGTAGCAATCCGAAGGAAGGTGATTCCCAAAATTGGGACTCGCTCCGCACACCCATTGCCTGATGGGTGATAAAACGACGGCATGGCAATGCTGGTAAAGGTTGACTCGCCGAGGCAAAGCCCTCGGCCCGGCTAACGTGACGGAGTTGGTCGGCTAGTGACGCTGAAGTGTCCGGAGTAGGTTGATGAAGAGATGGCGAAGCCCTCGGTCCAGCCAAGATGTCGAAGCCTCGACGTCAGCCGATGAGTCGAAGCAGGTCAGCGTGACGGACACCAGCTTGAAGAAGCAGTAGTGCGGCCCTGTCGATGCAGGTCGTGACGTGGTTGATGCTGGCTTGATAAAGCGACCGTGCAGCGATGCCGGTCTGCCCGCTCCGTGTAATCCGTGGGGCGGCGATGTTGATGATGATTTATCCTTCGCGATGCTGGACTCTTGTTCGGCTTACCGAGATGATGATCCAAAGAAGTTGAGCTCGGCTAAAGTGACGACGTGTCTAGCGCAGATCGGCAGCCGTGGAGTAATATTGTCGGACTGATTTGACACCAGCATGATGTTGAAGATCATGTTCAAAAGATCTTAAAGTTAGTGGGATGTGTTCGGGAACGAAACACAATACCCCATACAAAACTTCCTTCAAAAGGGATGTCCGAAATCCTGTTCATAAAAAAGACGAACTCGGGTCGAATTCGTTTTCGCGCAGAAAACAGATCCGAAAAGTGATACACTAATCGGAAGGTTCCCGGAGTTTGGACGGTCGGATCGAGCTGAAATTTTGAGAGGTGGTAGATATAGGAATTCCGCAGCCGATCAACGGTTGGATCTTTCAAAGGACGTCCGAGCTAGAAGTTGGACACCATGCCCTAAACTCATCCAGATTCCCGTCCAGATTTGACAGGACTTCGGTATATCATAGATTGCCAGAGATTCCTCCATCGGAACTCGACAAAATTTTCCAGGGTTGTTGTAGACTCGATTCCGCACAATTCCACCGAAGCGATCGTTAAAGCGATGCTCGAGCAGGCGGTGGCGGCGGATACACGTTCGCTGTTTGGAAAAACAGCACGGTCGCTTGAGGGCAATATTGACGTTGAGCCCCTGAGCTCCATAGATGATTCCTCCGTGATCTTGATAGAGATCAGAGTTGATGTTTTATGAAGGCCCTCGTCCGAACATGGTGATCCGAACACGGGGCGCAATTCTTGGCCGAACCAAGGTGACCAGTCGAGCTGGTGACGAAGATGCAGAAGTCGCAGTTGATCTGCAGGTGAGCCATCGATCCTTTTGTCGATCACACAGGGGAACTCTCAATGAAAGCACCAATGTCGGTGTCAAAACCGGCGGATCTCGGGTAGGGGGTCCCGAACTGTGCGTCTAAGGTGGATGGTAACAGGAGGCAGGGGACACGATGTTTTACCCAGGTTCGGGCCCTCTTGATGAAGGTAAAACCCTACGTCCTGCTTGATTAATATTGATGATATGGGTAGTACAAGAGTAGATCTACCACGAGATCAAGGAGGCTAAACCCTAGAAGCTAGCCTATGGTATGATTGTTGTATATATCATCTATCGACTAGTCTGGCATCGGTTTATATAATGCACCAGAGGCCTAGGATAACAAGAGTCCTAACCGAATACGCCGGTGGGGAGGAGTCCTTGTCTTGATCGCCAAGTCTTGTGGAATATTCCTTGTATGCGGCAACTGTCCGAACTGGCCCATGAGTATACGACCACGGGGGTCCTCGGCCCAATCTAATAGATCGGGAGATGACGTGGTGAGTACCCCCTAGTCCAGGACACCGTCAGGTAGCATTACATAGATAGCACAATACTTGCTAAAACTGAAGATTACTTACACTGCCGAAACTGACATAGGTAGTTCAATTGACGAAACTGACATAGGTAGGTCAACTACTGACGAAACTGAATCTGAAACTTATAGTTTCAGATTCATTTAGTTGTCTGTCCTGCTAAGTGTCCCGATCATCGTACCTCTTGCTTCAGTTGGGTGGGATTTGGCTGCACCTCCACCTCCTCTTCCTCTTCGTCTTCATTGATGATGATGGTGGGAGGAGGACGGCGGCGATCCTGCACAACTGGCTGTGCGACGATCTGTAGGTCGTCGTCGTCTTCGTGCACCTCTACTGCGTTTGCATTTGATGTAGCTTGTGCTAGAGCGACATAGCGGTGGTCTGCCCACCACTGCCTCTGCCCAGCATCGCCGGAGTCGGCCTCCTTCATTGCCCATAGGAGAATGTCGATGGGCATGACCACCTTACCTGGGTTTCCATAGCGCTGCTCCATGCGCTGCTTCTCCTCGCTAGTCGCCTTCTTCCTCACTTCCTATGCTGCATCTACCAGCCCAATAGCGCTGGTGTACCTCATGGCGACCTTCATGTAGTCGAGGAAGAGTTCTTGGTCATCGCGTGCTGAACCAAGAAGCATGGCAACCCATCCCTTGCCAGTTGGGAATGGGTTTAGCCATGGGTCTGGGGAAGGGGAAGAGGAAGAACCAGCCATGGTTGGAGCTAGGGAGAGGAGGAGTAGTTGTGGGTGCGGCAGAAGTGAGGTGGATAGGTGTTGGAGTAGTAGTTACGTGGAGGAGTTAAGTGGGGGGTGTTGTGTGGCAGTGGAGTAGTAATAGTGAGGTGGTAGATGTGCTGTATTTAATGTTCACAGTTTCAGTGTGTTGAAACTTGTGATAATTTGCTGCCATTTCTAATCGAGAAAGTGAAAGTTAGGTTGGCATGTAACCAAACACAAAAAAGAATTCTCAAGTATTTACAGACATTCATAAAGGTAAACCTGATTCATAAACTTAAATCAAATTTAGAAACATTCAGCAATGCTTAGATAGCATGATCCTTAACCAGATTCAGACATAGATAGAGACGAAACATTCAGTACCACGCATTAAAATGCATAAAACATAGATAGTTCGAGCTGATTTAAGCAAACATAGTACTAATACAGACGACGAAGATGACGATAATTTGCTAATGCATCTCCATTGTTGCATGCTCTCTCACTCTGCAGACGACGAAGATGACGTCGCTCTGAACATTTAGAAGTAACAACAATAAGTGCAGGCAAATGCAGTATAAAGGAAGAAATAAGTTCAGAGACATACATAAACAGAAAACACAGAGCATGCAGATAACATGTAGAGAACTAATCCTCTCTTCCTTCGAACGCAGCCAACATCCTAGTCCACCGAGTCCTTGTTACTTGGAATCGATGGAAGCTTGCCCTGTCTCTTGCCCACCAGATGACAAGGTCATCCATGTTGTGCGTTCCTTCTGGGAACGCCTCATTGAACTGCTTGACATCGTTGGCGTTGCGTTCTGCCATAATCCTGGCAGCCAGCCTCCGCCGTCGCTCCAGCACGTGCGCTCTGCGATTGGCCCTCGCAGCAGCCCTATCAACCTCCTCATGGTCATACACTACCTCTTCTAATGCTGGATCCATCTCTGGCTGAACTAGGGTCCGCGTGTTTCCGCGGCGGCTAGGTTTTGGGTTAGGGGAAAGAGGTTGTACGATCACTGCGACTTTTGTAGACAGAATGTCAGGCTTGGAAGGGGGGCAGAGAGATCCAATAATCGAGCCCAGTACCAGGCCCAAATTAATAAAGCATAACAGGGCAGCAGGCCCATCTTAGACAAGTTCAGTTTTAGACAAATTCAGTTTCAGACAAGTTCAGACAAGTGCGGAAACTAAGTGCAGAAACTAAGTTCAGAAACTAAGTTCGGAAAAGTTCAGAAACTAAGTTCAGACTTACCATTAGTTACCACTTGCATAGAAGTAGCCCTTCAATTTGGAGCTTGGATACCTCTTCCTTTTGATCCCTGCCAAACCTTGTGCAGAAGTTGTGGCAGATCTTGGTGCACTGAAACCAGAATTTCTCCCTCTACCTGCAGGCCTGCCCCTTCTAGATGTACCAACAGGGGCTGGTGCTGATGCAGAAGGGCCTGGAGCAGAATGGGATGCTTTATTTGCTATTGCAGCAGGGATTGATATGGTAGGATTGACTCTTCTTCTAGTTGTAGCATGGACTTGAGCTGGTGCAGCTGGTGTATCTGCATAAACTGCCCTGTTTTCCTGCATTCAAGAACCATGACACATTTAATGAGGTAAATACCATGGAAAAAGGAAACTTGTAAGTCATGTAATTACCTAATGTTTGTTTTTCTTCATCTGAAGCTTAGGCCTCAGAGCCTTCTGGCAACTTGTATATTTGTATCCTTCTAGCCCACAGTTACTACATGTTATAGTCCCCATCCTACTACTATCTCTTGGACCTGGAACTTCAAACCGCCATTTCCTCCTTGCAGTTTGTTTTTTCCCTGCCTTTTCTTTAAAAATAGGAGGCTCAATGTCTGGTGTGTTTGTTTGAGGCCAGCAATCTGGACCAGGGACAGGGAATATGATTTCTTTGTATGTCTCAGAATATAGTGTCTTCTTGAAAAATTCACTAACATAGTCCTCAGGATGCAGTTTTTGCTTTGTCATTGCAGATATGTCATGACTGCAAGGTACTCCTGACATGTTTCATCTCTTGCAATCACAAGTATATTTTTTCATGTCAACAGAATATTGTTTTTCTTTGCTGGTAACTTGCCATATTGTTTCACCTGCTCTATCAGCCTGGCAATACTTGGCATATTTCTTGTTCTCTTCTAAAATCTCTGCATAGTTGGGTGTGATTGTCCACCTGCTAATCTATAACTTCTCTCTGGTCTGCTACCTCTTGATCATCTGTTTGGTCCTAATCCCTTCAAACATTGTCCTTATAGGCTTAGCCCTAACATCCAGTATCATCTTGTTGAACACTTCACTCAGGTTGTTCACCACTAGATCTGTTTTGTATGTATGATCCATAGCAAACCTAGACCAAGCAGAAGCATCAATCTTTTTTAGCCATTTCCAAGCATCCTCACACTGTACTTTCAAATCTGCCATCCCTAATTCATGACCATGCTTTGTGTAAGAGTAGCTAGTCTGGTCCACACATTTCTTTAGTTCCTGCCCCCTAAATCCAGTTGCTTGGAAATTTGCATATATGTGCCTAAGACAGTACCTTTGAGGTGAATCAGGGAATACCTCATTTATTGCCTTAAGCAAGCCATGTACATTAACAAATTAGTAATGCACATGATCAAACTTAAATAATTCCAATAGGTACTAAAACCACATTGATCAAACATATTTGTGCATAAGACACTAACCTTTTGCCTGTCAGATATGATGGTGTATGTTCCAAACTTGTTGCCACTACCAATGCAACATCTCAACTGAGTTAAAAACCAAGTCCAACTCTCTCAATCTTCCTTGTCAACCACACCAAAAGCTATGGGGTAGATGTTGTTGTTGTCATCCCTTCCTGTGGCTGCAAGTATTTGTTTTCCAGTGGTTAACTTGATGAAGCATCCATCAAGACCTGGATTAAGTGACAAATTAGCTACAACATAGAACTACTAGGAAACCACTAATTAATAACAGTTAAATCTTCAAAAATTACCTATAAATGGTCTGCAACCATTAAGGAAGCCTTCCTTTGAAGCTGCAAAACAGTAGAAAAGATACTTGAATCTAGGAGTAGGTGCTGGGTTTTCTGGATCTTCAAGTGTTGTCACTATACACCTGCTCCCAGGGTTTGTATCAAGAACATCTTGAAGATAATCTCTTAACCTCAAACACCGCTGCTTGTGATCACCTTGCACCACATCAACAGCCTTCCTCCTTGCCCTATATGCCACACTCCTTGACACATCCACTGAAAACTTGGTCTTTGTCTTTTTAATTAATGCATCCACAGGAGATCTAATGTCTTCTTTCAATGCTTCATGTACTGATCTGGACAACCACTTTGTAGTAACCTTTGTGTACTCTGCACATGCTCCATAAGTGTGCACAATATCACACTTCTTGATGCAGAAAGTTTTCTTATGAGCTATTTTAGAGGCAGTGATATAAAAATCACATCCTTGTGCTCTCTCTGAGCACCAAACAATAATCCTATCTGGGGCATCTCTATGGTATTGAAAGTTCCTCAATGTCCTAATGTGAAAATCCCTAAGTGCATCTCTGTACTCATAAACACTGGTGAAGCACAATCCCTTACAAAATTGTTCTTCTGTGTTTGGTAGTTTGGGATTGAACCATACCATTTCCTTCAACTTCATATTCCTTCTCTTCCTACCACTTGGTAGTTTATAGGATCCTTCAGGCTCATCTTCTTCATCACTAATGCCATAATCACCAGAAAAACATTTTTCATCAGCTTCAGGGAACCAATCTGGTTTTTCCATTTTCTCAGCCTCATTGTGTGATCTAATTGTTGGACTAGGATTTCTCACTGGCTTTAGTGTCTGTGCCATTGTTCTATCTTCATCATCAGATGAAGAAACTGCTTGCAGTTCCACACTGTTGCCATCTGAATCGGACAGAAATTCTGACACATCAGTGTCACCTTCAAAATGATTGAGGTGAGCTTCTCTCTTTTCTTAAGCTCTTCCTTTCTGTCCATGCTTCTATCCACCAACTTAGTGCAACTTTATTGGGTGTTAATGCAATGATCAACAAAATAATAATCTTTGTTTTCATCTGCATTACACAGCTCATTTGCTCTCACAACTCTTATGTTCACACTTTTTTCATTTAGAGAGTGGAGCAACATCAGAGCATCACTAACATAGTACATATAATCATCAGAGCAGCAACCCTCACTCCTAATAAGAGATATCAGAGTCCCAAATGATATGTCTGACTGGTACATGTTTCTAACAACAGAATCTCTGCCTTCTAAATGGAACCAAATTCCTCATTTTGGGTCATCAATACTGGACAAAAATGGAATGGATTATTATAAAGAATGCACACTGCTAAAGTTTCTAACAATTTGCAATTACTCTGTTATCATACATTAGGGGAAATTGACCTAAAATACATCCTGTCAATAAAACTGAAAAAGAAGAAGATATGTTGTACCTGCAGCCTCCCGCACGAGGAAGCTTGCGCCGGCCGCGAGGTGCACTTCTTGTCGATGTCGGTGGTGGAGCCGACGCCAACTCCTAGGATGGCTCATCGGTGGTCGAGCCGCCGCCGCCGCCAACTCCAGATTCAGGTTGTTGCGCCGCAAAGCTAGAGCTGCCTAGCCACGTATCGACCTCCGAAAGGTCGACGCGGCCCCCAACTACGTCAGGAGGTTGGCCGCCGAACAAATCGCCGTCGGGGTTTGGATCCACCGCCGCCATTACCACCGCCGCCTAGGGATACAGAGGAGAGAGCTCGGGGAGAGAGATGTGGTTCGGTCGGTCGGCCGGCCGGTCGGTCGTTTTGACCTGGCCCCTGGCTGGTTCCGACCAAGCCGGGCCACTAACGGCCACCAGTGGGGAGCCGTTAGCCGTTAGGGCAGCCGTCCGCCTGCCTGTGGGCTATCCCTGTCAGTTATGCGGTTAAAACGGCTAAATGGACGATCAACATGACTTGGTAGTTTTTTGCTACAAAATTTATAATTTTCGGTAGTTATTAATCACTTTTTTGAAAGTGGTAAATTCCGTGGGACGGATATCCCTAATGTGGTAGTTTTTTGTCAAATACTCAGTATTTCACCATGGTCCGTGGCCACGTTCTTGTTCGTGGTGGGCGACATCATCAGCTCCCTGGCTCTCCTCCTATAGTATGCTATGCACGCAGTATGCTAAGAGGACTGATTGTGATCGAAGGCCGTATGCGTATGTGTGAATATACTAGTGTCCGATTTATGTTTAGACTGGCTCCGTTGAGATCGAGTTGACGTCTTTTGGCTCCGTCGATCTGGTGTGGACTCGACGACGCGCGGGTACCTACTTGCGGGGTTTCAGATAGCTAGGTTGGTTCCATGCATGCATGGTGGATGCCGAGGTGTAGTGACGTGGCGACGATGATACTGCTTGGTATATATTGAGCCAACTCCTTTTGCTTTCTGGAGGAAACGTCCGTGTCACTTGCATCGTACTAGTGTGCGCTTGAACTGATGCTCTCCTGCTTTTCTTGCCGCTTAGTTTTGGTATCTTTGATCTTTTTTTGCTTGGATGCTAATAATAATGTTGCATGTGTTGAGAGCTATAGACTTTTGATCGATCAGTTCTCCACCTGTTTAGACCGTCTCACTCAGGGCTCTTTTGACCAAAGGAATTTTGAAGGATTAGAATCCTTAGAAAAAATAATTCTATGTTTGCTGTTTGATTTGTAGGATTGAATCCTATAGGAATTTTATCTAACGATTTCTTTGTACTAGTTTTCGTAGCATTTTTAGCATCCACTCAACCCTCTTTGAAAGAAGCCTTTGTTTTCCCTATGATGCAAACAAACAAACTAATATCCTATAGGATTGAGATGAACATGACATTTCAATCCTATGTTTTTAGAATCTGCGAATCAAAAAGGCCCTAAAGCAACTAGCTCGTTTGTAGGTATGATTGCTTTGGTTTGCACTAGTTTGTTTTCGTTGTCACCGCTTATCATCACATTTTCTGTTTCTTTTCAAACGTCCTTCGAATAGATGACAAGGGTCAAGGAAAACCGCGTAGGCCTTTAGAGCACCACCTTTCATTCTTGGCAAAGATAGAACAGTGCGGTTATTAGAGTGCACATGCTGACATTAATTCAAGAAAACGGCTACTGAGCTTGCAGCAAGGTGGTGTTAGTGACGCAAATGGAATTGCCAGTCGATAGCTGGTGTTAGTAGTGCACAAAGCATGAGAGTTGCTACTGGAGTAGAAAATTACTGCAGTTAAAATGAGCTTGCCAGCTACCGTAACCTTTTACTGCGATGCATGTGCAGATCGTACAACATGTACACTACTTCCTTCCTTTCTAAATACTAGATGACCCGTTGCGCCGATGGCGCAAGGGGCGAGAGTAAGGCATGTATTGTGAGAGTGAACATAGATGAGTAGATGGATGTGGTGCCCATGAGTAAATACGGTCATGCACTTCAATACATGGAGAGTAAAGAGGTGGTTTAACTATGTAGTCTTCTGAAAATAGCAGGAGAAGGAAATATAATCTCAATGCACCGAGTTTTGAAATTAAGTACTGACTCTGGATTTTTAATTCCTGCCGGATGCCTGTTGAGATTCAAAGAAGGGCAAAAGGAACCTTGCATGGTTCATCAGATGGCAGAACATAATACTTGGCCTGTGAACCAAAATTCATGCATTCCCTTTGCATGAAGCAACCAAGCAAAATCAGGAGCAAAATAAAGAATGGATAATGTTAGTATCCCATTTAGAAGAACAAATCAATCTCCAGTGTTCCAAACATTAAAGGAAGGGCAAAAGAATCTCTAATGATCAGGAATGTACATTACGTTTACTCTGCGAGATGAATAAATTAGTAAGAAAGGAACGCCTTTATGTTAGCAAGCATACCAGTGAACATAAAACATAAGAAGGTGTGCACATTATAACAACAAGAAGACTTAGATTAAGTAGCATGGCCCAGCGGCATTTACAATGAGTAGAAAGTTTTATAAGGAGATAAGGTAGAAAAGGCCGGCGAAGATATTTACAACGCATGGAACCTAATCTGTTCGAGGACCTAAATAGAGGAATTGTCATGACAGTGGCTCGACATAGTTTTTCAGGTGTCAAAGCCTTGCCTTACAAAGGTGCACAAAATAAACCCAGTGCGTGCCCAAAAGTGCGCTGAATTGACGATCTTCAGTCCCGATGGACAGACAGTTGATGAGATGCAGCAGAGGTTAGAAGCTGTGTTCAGAAACACACCCTTCCAGCGCCGGACTTTGCTTGATAAGCAAGCAGAACACAGAAGATACCCTGAGGAAGAAAAGGAACAGAAGTAATTATTATACCATCACACACTCCCTCCGTAAAGAAATATATGAGTGCGTGCAGAAAATATGGAACCCAAGAAGTGCCGGCCGTACCGTATGTACATATGTAGCTTAATCCATGGAGGAACTACTGCCTCGCTTTCTTTGGAGTGCCAGCTCCCTTTGCAGGAGTGTTTGCCCTGAGTTTGATTCATTAATAATAATAAAAGTCGTGTTAATAAACAACTAAAGCTAGAGTGTTATAAAAACAACAAGAACATATAGATTAGACACGTAGCAAATTCAGTTGTATAGCTAATTAGTTTGTATGAACAATTGTATAGGCAATTAGCTGGATGAACAAAGCAAGTGAATTTGCATGGAACAGCAAGAAGTGCGTGTACATGCAAAAGAGGAAAGGAAGAAGAATGCATATTACAATTTGAAGGCAAAAGGATGTTTTCTTGAGCTTATTATTAATTTGGACATAGCAGTCATCGGGGAAAGAGCTTGATTAAATAGCACTGCACATCAGCGAAGGAAAAACCATTTTTGAGATGTATAGATTTTCTTCTCAAAGGACAAAAGACCCATCAGGTTCTTAAAACCACAGGGTACAAAGCAAGTTATTTTGCTTGCAACAGCAAGTATTCCCTGTACATGTAAGAGGAATGAAAGAAGAATGCATATTACACTTTGAAGGTAAAAGGATGTTTTATTCAGGCTCTTATTAATTTAAACATAGCAGTCATGGGAAACAAAGCTTGATTAATTAGCATCGCACACATCAGGTTAGAAGAAACCGTTTTTGAGATGTATAGAGAAGGATGTTTTTGTTTTCAAAGGACAAAAGACCCATTAGATTCTTATACCACATGCTGATTTTACTGGTTAGACATCTAATCTACAGTGCGTTGGTGAGCAACAAAACAATAAACGAGCCTGACAAGGAATCTAGCCTACCGGATACTGAAACCTGACGCTAATTTTCTTGGATAGCTAATGATCCTGCATATAATAGTGATCTATAGAACATCTAACCAACCTAACAGTGAACCTGTATTCAGTAGCTTCTTAAAAGGTATGAGCAAGCAAATAGACAAAAGAACTACTGGAACTTAGAACTGCATCAGGAAGAATTGAGCCAATTAATAATGTAACATCACAATTCTATTTGTTTTTTAACAGGTAGAATTTCCTTGCTGGCACGAATATGAAACCTAACTCATTTCTTTGGTCATATGAGCTGAAGTAATTGAATGGAACATGCCATGAGTCTTTACCTCTTGGTTTTAGAGGGGTCAGGAAGGAGGCTGTCTGAATTTTCAGTAGCTGCAGCTTCATTCTCCTGGCTAACCTGTTTAATTTGATGCCATCAAATATTATTATATGTGAAGCATGATTTGTACATAACAGAAATGATATTCGCATATCAAACATAGGCATGTACATTTGGCATGGATGTAGGCTGAACAACATTTCCAGGAGGAACAACGTCTCCCGTCTGGGTAGCCAACTCGGGAGCAGAGCCAGATAGCTCTTCGTCCCTAGACTTAGAGAGCTCAAGAACAAGTTTGCGGCGAGCGCTTTTTTGGCATGGTGATTTGCTGTTTAAAACAGAAGTGTATCAGTCACAGGCAAAGAAAAAGAACATTCAAAATGTATATGACAGAATAAAGGAAGGGCTGATACCTGGGTGTTTTAGGCATAGAAGCCTGTCCTTTTCCTCTGAATGCAGATATGGGAGTGTTCATCTGACGAACAAGCAACACAGGAATTAAATGACTGAAAAGTGATTTGAAAGAGGAAGCCAGCAGCAGTTATACCTCATCGGGAGGTAGGTCAACAAGTGTAGATGATCCTGTAGCGAAAGACGTCGGAATGGGCACCGCTATGCCTGAGCTCCCAGCAGAAGATGACGCACCGCCAAATCCAAAGGATGCTAGTTCAGGCTTAAAGGTTTCATCAACCCTGCCAACTTGGAAGGACAGCTGGGTGCTTGCAGGCTGAAAGCTTTTGGTGGAGATAGAAACGACAAGTCTATACTTCTTGGTAACAAGGCGTGAAATTTCAACAGGCAAGCCTACATCAGCACCTCCTATATAAGGCAGATCAAGCGCACTTGTGAAACCAGGATACTTGCGGTAAATCAAAGTCATGAGTGGCTTCACAACAGCACTCTTTGCAGCTCTATCAAAGAACATAAATTCTGCCTCAGCTGCGCCGTCGCTTCCGAAAGTGCACAGACAGTATCTAGACATTGCAAGGGAAATGGATTTAAAAGCAATTCAGTAGACAGACCAGAATAGAAACTACCATGGAAAAAGCGCTCACGAGGGATCTGCTGCAACAGAAGAGCAGCCGTGGTCCGAGCAACGGTACTGCCTTCCAGCCGTATAGGCTGTTTTATGGCATTCCCGGCATGAGAGAAACCACCAACGGTTGTCAGAGCCCATGCGTGTAATAATAACCTTGACCATAAATTGCTTTTTCTGCATTTAACGACAAACATAAGTACAGTGAGAAGGATGCTAAAAAGAGAATAACAAGAATACAGAAGAAGTAAATAGAGAGGGTACCAGATTATTAAACGGGTCAAGAGCAAGCAGCTGTTGAACACTCAGTTCGACAAGAGGCTCACGAACAGGTGCTGGAACAATTGCCTGTTCTCCTGGTATGTGAGCAGTGACAGCAGCAAGACTTTCTGGAAGGCTGGATCAAAGAGAGTTCATTGTAACAGAGATGAAACATCTGTATAAACCTCGATTAATGGAAAGCACACAGAAAGAGAAAATACCTAGCACGAAAGGCATTCATCTCTGGCAAGTCCTCATTAATGTACCAGCGGCATGCAGAGCTACCACTTAGTCCTTTAATTCCTATCGAGAGACACAAGGAAGTAAAAATGTGTATCAAGATGGCAGAGCAATCAATGGGCTAAGCGAGGTGTGGATCAAACAATGACCTCGGTAGGTTTTTGGCAGTGTCCCCACAAAGATAGTAATGACAGCTCCTGATTGGCTTGCAATACGGACCTCTTCTGCCTCAAACTCACGAGCTCGAGCACCCCAAAGAACAAGCTTGATCTCATTCCCTCTATAACCAAGCAAGAGCAAGTCAATAGGGCAGAAGCCAAGAGAAATGAAGAACAAATAGACAAGCAACTCACGCTTGATCTTCGAGAACTATAGTCCTGGTTTCTGAAGGTTCAGGCTGGTATTGAGAGTGGACAATAACTATGTCTGTCACTGCAGTAATTCGACCAATGACATCTGCAAATAACATAACAAACCTAAGATGATATGATGAAAGAACAAGACCAAACAGGGCATAGATGAGGGCAGTATAGAGTGGCTAACCGAGAAAGCGACGAGTGTTTGGGCCTGGCATTGGGATATCCGTGAAGGACAGGAGGTCGTAAGTGCGGTACGGGAAGTTTTCTTCATCACCCGGCTGGGGAATAGCAGTACTAAAGCGAGTGAATTGCATCATGTATGGGCTATCAACAGCCCTGTAAGTCTGCTTTGCTTGTTTACACATGAATCCCTTCATCAGATAAACATTGCCTTCCACCAAGACATCTTTCAGCCGCTCCGATGGCTCAGGAGGAATCTGGCCATACATGTGGGTGCCCTGCACATTTGCATTACAACTCAGAGTCAGAGATCAACATCAACAGTATGAGCACAACCACCACAACCACAACACAAAACAAACCTCTTGGTCAAGCACCACTAAGTCAGTGTGCACAATGTTACCCTCATCAGTCCCACCTCGGAAGTGCCAGATGCGAGACACGAGAACCTTAGCATTCCAGAAGAGCACTTTCTCATGGATCTGCGAGAGAAGGCTGATCCTTTTGTTCGACATCTGTAGCTTAAAAATAGAGTTAGAAAAGATGAATAGAAGGAGGGAAAGAAAGACTAAATATGAAGATGATATTCACACAAACTCACTTGGTCATGCGCAAACTAAAAAGCAAGCAGAAAGAAGGAAACCAGCAGGTAAAGTAAGCATCACACGCGATTGCAAAAGTTTTTTTGGCGCAGAAAATTGTAGAAGCCAGTAGATAGGTCAAAAGAACTGATAAACATATAAAAATAGCAGCTTTATTGCATCAAGGCCATAGAAGCCACCAAAACCTAGATAGGCAGATTCTTATGCTATATATACTATAGGCTGTTACTAACACCACCTAGCGAATGGAACGAAATATCTCAGGGAACACGATGTTCCTTGTCTGCGAAGCAGACTCACCATCCTCTCCTTTGATCAAGATTTTTAATGATTTCTTTGAAGTAACACGCGACACTGCCACATAGAGTTGCCCGTGCGTGAACACAGGTGTATCCAAGTACAAGCCAACATTTGAAAGAGTCTGCCCTTGACTTTTGTTAATGGTCATTGCATAGGACACTCTAACAGGGAATTGGCGACGATGCAAAGTGAAAGGCCATTTAGGAGCTTTTGAGGTTAGGCCTATCCTTGGAATGAAAACAACATCACCTATGTTTGAACCAGTAATAACAGTTGCCTCAATAATCTTATCAGCAAGTTTTGTGATTATAAGCCTTGTGCCATTACATAAGCCTGTTGATTGGTTCAGATTTCTCAAAAGCATGATAGGAACGCCTACCTTCAGTACTAACCTATGGTATGGGAAGTTATTCACCTTGATCCCATTCAAGTACTCGACAGGATAGAAAGCATCTTGATTGCGAACCGCGTCAGCTGAATTCCCTATAGTATCACAGCTTAGGTACTCCCTCTCACTGGTAGGCAGCAAAGATAGAACACGTTCATTTATTTTTTCAGCCATTTCGTTCGTTGGTGTTAGAACTGCCCTTTCTTTTAGATAATCAACATCAGAATACCTAGTAGAAATATCTTTGTATACAGCCTGAACAATGGCATCAATTTTGTCACCATCAGTGTGTATTAAAAGCTCATCAGGGATAGTTATCCATGATGCATCCGACTCTCCCTCATGGGCGACAGTAGGGGCCGTGCCATCGCCCAAGCTGAGAACCCACTCAGCAAAGGCAGCCACCTCAGATTGGAGAATTGGATCATTTGTGTGTGCAGTCAAACGCATATTAATGTTCAAGTGCAAAACATCTACAATATTTCAGAGAGGAGAATTAGTGATTGCAGCAGCAAGAATCTGCGCTCGAGACCCGCCCTCAATGACAGGTAATATTTGTCTAAGATCTCCACCCAACACAACAACCTTGCCGCCAAAAGGAATTTTAGCTAAATTAGGATCGTTAGCCGACAGTACATCACGAAATGATCGGTCTAGGGCCTCAAAGCATTTCCGATGGGACATCAGTGCCTCATCCCATATAATAAGATCAGCCGATTCAATTAGAGTGGAGAGCATGGTAGACCGTTTAATTTCACAGGTGCCATGTTCAGGTAGATCAATAGGTATTTTGAACCTAGAATGGGCTGTTCTGCCAGCAGGCAAAAGCAAGGCAGCAACCCCCGAGGATGCAACCGACAACACCACTCTCTTACTACCTCTAAGATAAGCATCCAGCGCATTCCAGAGGAATGTTTTCCCAGTACCACCATACCCAGAGACAAAGAAGAAACCAGGTTTCCCAGACTTAATGCGATCAATTATAGCAGAGTAAGCATGCAACTGGTCTTTATTCAATCTATTATACATTACCTCTGCCTTTTTTAGAAGATCAACAACATCAACATCCAGTGCATCAGCAAGCATATCAGTTTGCACAGAAGTATCATGGCATGTAGATTTCAAGGGCAATTTGTGATCTAGGATGCATGCACTATTCTTAGCAAATATAGCAGTCAATTCATCAAGCAGCATGTCTCTTAATGAAACAGGAGGAACAACATATGTAAAATTATTTCTAGACTGCTGAATTTTATACCGAATGTCATCAGACAAGTAATCCTCATATTTTTCAAAGAAGAGAGCTTCATCATTAACAGCACAGTGAAGAATCATAGTAACAAATAACTGGCGTAATTGGTTCCCCATACCCCATTTGACAGCTTCGTCAAAAGCACTATACCACTCCATGTCATCGCCAAGTAACCCTCTCGCCCCACATGCTTCTCTGAACGTCGAGTATACAATGCCATTGTAAGTCCTGACATCCTCGTAGCATCTCGCTCCTTTCACAATCATAAGCAACATTCTAAAATAAAAAAGTTCTCCGCACGCCGGATGCACAGAGTATATCCTACCAATTCTATCGCTTCTTGTCCTAGGTTTCCATCTTTTGTCCTCAGCTATCCATGACCACCTAGTAGGGAAATCACAGTAAGTTAAGGATCTAGCCGCAGGATAAAGGTTGTTCGCTACAAACCATTCCGTTAGCATTGTTTTTTGCAGCCAGGCATCATTAATCACTGAATTCAGAGCAGTATGTGCACGAAAGCGCACAATATGCATGTTCAGGAGATGGACAGGTAATCTCTCAACAGATGGTGTTTTACCATGTATATCATAGCCGTAAACCCTCCAAAAAGAATCATAATCAACTATGTAACGGCACTCTCTATACTCTTTAATCTCATCAACATCCTGGTCGCCGTCACGTCTAATATTCTCAAACAGAGTTTTTGATTTGTCTGGCCCTTTAGTAACATATTTATATAGGTACTTGATAACATATGTTTTATTACACCATTCAACATTAATATGTGCCTGCCACTTTTTTAATATAAGCATGTTATATGGAACCACATGTCTATTATCAAGCCTGACATTGTTCTTCATCACGAAACGACCATTGTTAGGACGCCTATATAATGGAAACCCACTCTCATCGATAGAAGTTTCATCCTGAAATGATTTTGGGAATTTTTTTGAGCAAAACCCTTTTTTCATGCAAGGGCATTTTGGGCCATCAATGCCACAAGGGCCATGCATCATGAACTCAGCGACAAGGGCATATCCCAAAGGATCCTGTACAGGATCAGGGATCTCAGCCGAGATATAAGAATTTATAAGAGCCGGTGTTACAACCCTATCGTCCTCCTTCTTTTGCCAAACAAGGATGTGCGCGTGCGGCAACCCCCTATTCTGAAACTCAATAGTGTGCAGGACTGAAAACAGGAGGAAAAAGCGACAATAAATATAAGGAAGCCATAGAAGAAGGAAAAGGAAATGGAAAGAGGCCTGCAAGGGGCAGTACCAGCAACAACAGGACCAAAGGCATTTCCTTTCTTAATCCGATGAAGATACTGAGCAAGTTTCATGTGGTACACCCTAACAGCAATGTCAGCCCTATATGCCGCTGTTTGGCCAGGCTCAACAGAATCAAGGATTTCTTCCCACTTTGGGTTACACGTGAAAGTTGTGAAGACATCCGGCGACCCATGAACCCGCGAGACAGCAATAGCATCTTGGAAATTTTCATACATGTATCGACGACCACCAGTGTAAGCCGAAGGCATAATATTCTTCTTCCCAACCTCTGAGCCACCAACCATACCCTGGCCTACCGCGTCGACAATGCCCTGAAGATTTTCAGCCCGCATCTCGTCATTACATTTAAGAATAAAACTGAGCCGGCATTCATCAATGCAAGCCCGGAAATCAACAGCAGCCTGTGACGACAACAGGCCACAACATAGGTATGGATTATGCTGGTCTGGTTTATAATGTGAACAGAAGCAATAGAAGTCTTGCATCGTCATTTTAACTCTCTTACTCGTGTCATTAACATCAGTACCAATATAGCGAACACCGAGCTGAAAGCCACGTTCACCATATGGGAACAGCAGAGGGTATTGCAAAGACATGTAAGTAGTATCTAAAGAGGAAATACGATGAAGCCAATCTGCTTTACTGCGTATAATCAGGTCTCTACACGGCGCTTCCAACGTGAACTCACCATAAACTAAAGCCGCCAATTCATCTGTTGCAGGCAAATTAAATTGAGCGCCATCATTTTCACCAGGAGCTATAAGCCTTATTGAAATTACCTCATGTTTATTATTTTTCAGTATGTCGCTAGCCATACGGAATTTCTTCACCAAAGAATTGTTTGCATCAAGCATCTTCATAAGACCCTTAACAATCTCCTTGTCTAACCCAGTGCTGGTTTCATTGTGGTGGTTTAGGGCCTGAATTCTGTTGTTAACCTCATTTTCTCTGTCATGTATGTATAACTCTGCATATTTGGGGGAATCACCCTGATTTGGAAGTAGTGAGCCTATACGATGACAAACCTGACCATTAATTTTAAAAAAAATTGGACCTCCACCATCATTCACAGACCGGTCAATTTTTGCCCCCATGGATGTAAAAGCAAATAGGCAATTGTACTGGCGTATTTGCTTAATAAACCTTAGGCTGTGGGGTGGGCCTTTATAATCAAGCAGGGATGCTAAGAACGGAGGCGGTTTTTTAAAGGGCTCAACAAAGACCTTCCCAGCCTTACAACAGTTGTTGTAAACCACTTTTCTTTTTGTAATAGCAGACTGCGATTTCACCCTCTCACGCCACCAAAAGCTAGCCTTGCAGCGGCTGCATCGGTAATCTGGACCTCCATAGTATGATCTTTTTGGATAAAAAGCTGTAGGAGAGTCGTATGCAATAAGGACGGATGACACCGGGAAGGCAGAAAGGAACATGGCTGACAAGAGCACATAGGCATACCTTTAAGTATGACCACTTCGTCAGAAGAAAAACCAACCCAATCAGGATGCAGAGGCGATGCAATAGTAAGCTCTGCTAGAGGCATAAGAAGAAATGCTAACAGGACACACACAAAAAGTGAAGGAACCTATGAACAACGAAGGGAAACACGAACTGACCACCCTTCCTGTGAGCACCCCGCCTTATCAACAAGAACTTGCATCTCTTACGATTCCGCGCAGTCTCAGCAGAAGAAAGGAACGGAAAGAAGCCATCTCCTATGGATATAGAAAAGGAAGAACATGCTAAGGGAGCAAGACCTACCCATGAACACATATCCAATAGAATTCATAGTAGGAGAAGAGGAACAGAGCATACGCTTCCTCTTCCGAACAAGGGGAATAGCAGGTCCGACAGGGACAGTAGGCAAAGCATGGACAGCACGAGCAGCCCGGCGTGGGGCAACCGCACAACCCAAAATGGAAGCACGCCCCAAAGGACCAGGAGATCGCGCAGGAACAGGTCGGCGCGGAGGCATACCGCAAGCAAAGGAACTACGGCCACGGGAGAAAGGACAGCATAATGCTGCAATACAAGACAAAACAAACAGGCACAGCACATTGAAATTGCTCTCATGGGAACTAAATAATAGAAGCACAGCAAAACAAGCCACGGAAATGGAATAATAGAAGCACAACTAAATAACTAAATTGCTCTCATAGAAAATAATGCGCGGGCAAGATAATAAGGGGTGACAGCAAAACAAATTTACAAACTGAACCCAGGAACAGGGAATACAATATCATCATCAAATAAATAGAACAATCGAACAAGAACAACACCCTGGATTGACTAAATACAACACACAGACGCTAGAAGCCTTGAGTACAGCAAGGATAGATTAGGAGGCGGCTGTGGATAGGCACAAGAGACACTAATAGACGGGGCTGCGGTGGACGAGCGTGTACAAGCAAGAACCCTCTCCAAATAAGCTGCATAGCGACAGCCGATGCAGAAATAGCAATCGCCGCGTTTCCACAATTCCTATAGACAACAACGCATTCGTAGTTGTAATCTCTAACCACAAAGTCATACAATCCCTGCAAAAACCTAAGTGCCTCACGAGCAACCTGCTCGTACGCTCCCGCACAACCCAGACACGCAGGGCGGCAGGAAAAAAAACTTCGTGCCATCACCAGAACACCATCCCCAGGAAGCTGAATCTCTACCCCAGCAAGGACATTGCCTTTCCCATCAACCTCACACAGATAGTGGGCTACCACGGCCTATAGAATAGGCACGACAAATGTACTACAACAGGCATCCTGAGCATGTGAAGAAACAATAGAATCACAAGAAGTTCGAGAGCGATGAGTAAAAGCAGCCATAAGGAACAATCATCAACAAGTAATAGTAAAGAAAGACACGAAACGACACAATGCACGTAGCACACATGGTTAGAACCAAGCAGGAGACTAACTTTTAAAAGAGCACAACAAAGGAAAGGGCAGGGAAGAAGATGGAACCTTGGCAAGATGAAAGACAAGGCGCGGGGCGTGAGGTGAACCAAACTGCAGCAGGCCTTCCACGAACCAGGAGCGAGGAGATCAGTTGATCGGGCAGGCAGACGTCGGAAAGGAGGACCTACAGCACATAGAAAATCAAACAAACGTAAGTAAACGTGCATTAACCCATGGACTCCCTCGGACAGAGTAAGCTTTCGCAATATATTCAAACATAGCAGGCCCTAGACCAAACAAACAGGAAGAAGGAAGGCAAAGAAGGATGACAACCGCAGCACACTGAGCACACTGTGCAATGCCACTGTGAAAAAGGAAAAATAGAATACTTTATTATGACTAAGTGTAGCAAACCTGATGACTATGAAAGGATATAATTATTGGGCTGACCAAATTCGATTGGTATTAACTAAAAGTCTTTTTCTCCTGAAAGAAAGTGAGAATCCTTACATGCTTCAGGTTTGCTAATTTAATCGGTACATGCTTCAGGTTTGCTAATTTAATCAGAGCAAATTGATGAGCCTATGGTGTAACTATATGTATGTACTGAACAAAAAGAAAATAAAATTAACGAGCTACTTGCACGTCTAAAACTGACAGGAATACAAACAAAGCTTTTTTGGATTGAACCTAATATACTCATCAGAGCAAATTGATGAGCAAATTGATGAGCTTAGTATGTATGTGCTGACAGGAACACAAAAGCTTTTTTAGATTGAATCAAACATAGAAGGCCCTAGGCCAAACAAACAGGAAGGAAGGGAGAGAGGATGACAACCGCAGCACGTACATGTGTAGGAAGAGCAGACAAAAATTTAATGAATAAGAACAAACTCCAGTCAAACAAACAGAGGTATTTAATCAGATGAACAGGAGCATTAAAGGGTAGACAGCTCAGGAACAAACCTAAATAGAATTCACCTGGGGCAGAACCCATGGGCATACAAACCTAGACAAGAACACAAAGGAGTCCTAAACGAACCGAGCCAATGCCTAAATGTACGGACCGCAGCAACCAAAGAAGAGAAACATATGCGAGAACACCTCCTAAAACCACCACACATCTGTAAAAGCATCACACAGCGGATCCAACACTCATTCATGTTGCAGAAAAACAAAGAAACGGTCCCAGCCCGGCAGAAACCTAGTCACGCATTTCATCGAGCAGATCATAAGCAGGGTAGCAGGCAAAACCTCACCTCACAGAGGAGGATTAAATAGACGCACAAGCGGAGAGCAAACCAGACGCAGCAGCCCTGCAAACAAGAGAAAGGAGAGGGAAAAAGCAAGAACAAGTCAGCAGAGATCAATCTATGACGGGAGCAGCCGGAAATCAACCAAATAGAACAAGAACCTCACCCTAGCCAAACGCAACAGCAGCAGTGCGAGGAGCCATGACGGAAACAAGCGGAGGAGGGCGAGACGAGCAGGCGAGGACCGAGAACGGCGAGCGACGAGGAGCGACAATGGCGGGCGAGCGGATGAGGGCGAGGCGAGGAGACGCAGGCGGGGGAAGTGGGATGAGACGGGAGGCACAGAGGGAGAGACGAGCAGAAGGAGACCACGCACCCAGACCGAAACAGGCGTTGTAACTCCTAGAGAGACCTGGAGAGAAACCCAACTCGCCCAACGCTTGGAACCAAGGACAGAAGGGGCCACCTGCAGCGTGACGAGATCAAGGCAGCCCGCGTAGCATCACGCAGAGGACGAATAACCTCTTTTACCCAGCGGGCCGAAGCGAGCCGCCCGCGTAAACAACGGAGACCAAAACGCTGTGCACCCACGAGGCCGACAGATGGGGCCAGGCGCGGCTGAAGCCGAGGCGCCGCCGCTGGGTGCAATCGAGGGAGGTAAAGAACGGCCCGCCAGCCCGCGAAAGCCGCGCTGCCCACGAACGACGCGCTGCCAGACCGCGGTAAAATACACATGCACGCACAGCCCGTCCTGCTGCAACGCTGGCCCTCGCGTAAGCCTGGCCTATCTGTCAGCAGCTGTAGGCTGGTCACGCGGCGTACAGGAAAACGAGCGATCAGATGTTGACCACGGTGATTAAAAGGACGCTGGCGTCGGCCAGCGAGGCACAACGAGCGAGCCGGATGAATCTGAACCAGCGATGGCGCTAGATCAGCGGGTTGCGTAGCTTGATTTATATGTTCAATAAATCCTTTTACAAATTTCAATGTAGACTAGATATAGATGTATATAAAGGGATTTTAGAGTGAGATTCATCTATTTTGTGGGTCCATATTAAAATCTTTTAAATAGATTTATATTTAAAAACGGAGGAAGTAATGAGCATGTGGTAGATTCTCATGAGCAGAGGACAGGGATTGCTCAGGCCCAAGCTCAAAGATTTACGTTACATCAATCAAGGCTTGGATCCCTTCCAAGAGTAACTAGTAGTACCGAAAATGGAATGGCCAGTCGATAGCTGATGTTAGTAGTGCACGAGGGTTGCTACCCGAGATCGAGAGGAACTGTACCAGTCTAACCACCAGGCAAGAAGTTGAACACTAGGACCAAAAATAAGCTGAGGAATGGGTCTCATGATCGATCATCAGAACCTAATCGATCGATGAGCAGTCACCTAGTAGTACGCAGTGTAACTCAAAATTAAGGTTGTGCTGCCTTGTACATACCGGCCGACGACATCCAAGGTAGAATAATCTCACACCAAAATAAATGAAAAATTAAACTATAGTCAAAATAATGTACTACTACCTGCAAGTAGGCTCCTAGCCCTAGGCTAGAAATAATCTCAAACCAAATTGTTGGAAGCACCAGTCCTCCAAATGGTATGGGTTCTCTAGGGGAGGGGAAGCAACTAGTAGTACCGCAAATGGAATGGCCGGGTTCCTAGCCGGGGTTAGAGCATCTTCAGCGGCGCCCCCAACAAATCCACCTCAGACGTTTTTTACCGCCGTCGTCTAAAAACGACTCAGTCACGTACTCAGGAGTCCGTTTTTCGCCGGTTTGTGCCAAAACAGGCGCCAGGGGACCCAGGCCGAACCCGGCGCGCTGGGGTCCCCTGGGGGACGCCGGGGAACGCGGTTTTGGCGCGAACGGGGATGGGCCCGCCGAGTCAGCGAGACGCCGCTTCTTGTCCTCATCGCCTCGATTCCCGCGGGAATCAATGCCAAGGCTGCCGCGCTGCGGCGCCGGTCAGCGTCCATTGATCCCTCACAGGCGGCGCAGTGAAGGCGACACCGACGCGCGTCCCACCCGCTCCCGCCACATGTCGCCCGGCATGCAGGCTCTCACCGCCCGCTTCGGCGATAAAAGCCGATCTCCCTGCCGGTGAACGCCACAGTCGCCACACCTCGCCTCGCCACAGAAAGCACCACTCCCCCCTCTTCCCGCCGACGAGCAATGGCTGAGAGGTACCCCGGCGACGCCGCGGCGGCGAACAGCTTCGGCCGGCGCTTCCTCCATGAGGATGAGGCCCGACTCCTCTACGAGGCCGACTATCCGGCGCCCCCGAACATGCGTGTGCCGGGGTCATGGAAGTTGAGCGCCGGCAGCGCCCCGGTGCCACCGGTGCCCGAAGGGGCTGCACGGCGGGCCGAGATCGCCCGCATCCGCTCGCCGCTGACGAAGGCGCAGCGGAATGAGCCGAGGTACGCCGTCGACAGCCACACGCTGTGGACGATGTTCTTCGAGCGCCGCCGCGAAGAGCACACTAGTAGAAAAAGGGTCAAATGTGAGACACATTAGTGCCGGTTTGCAGTTGAGCCGGCACTAATGTGTCCATTAGTTCCGGTTCAAATAGCTAGGCGGGAGGAGATCTTTAGTACCGGTTCATGCCACGAACCGGTACTGGCCCGGCCAGCCCCTTTAGTACCGGTTCGTGGCATGAACCGGTAGCAAAGAGGTTGTGGCAGGTTGTTTTTAGTCCCACCTCGCTTCCCTAGCAAGATTTTTACCACCTTAAATATGTTACTTCTCAAACTAGCACAAACACTTGGTCTTCATTGAACTCTATGTGTAGAATTTGTGGTCGCAATATGAGTGTTCATCGGTTTCTAAACCGTTGAGGACTCATATTGACAATTCAGATTGTACACAAAAAAATCATTGATAATCAATGTATTTTTTATGATAATTAATGTTTTTTAAACTTTTTTGAACTCCAGACTATTTTTGCATTCAGTATGCAGCATTTAAAGCGACGTCATCAATTTCCAACACGTTCTGACATCATTTGCTATTTTTCAGTCATTTATCAATTTGTTTAGAGAGCTAAATAACCGTAAAATTGAAAATCACTACAAAATAAACTCTAAAAATGTTGGAACTTGGCATGGTATCATCATTTCACCCGCATAGCATGTGCAAAAGAGTAGAGAGGGTCACGGTGAAAACTGGACGCGCTTCGTCTACAAACTGGACAATCTCTTTCGGAGTATCAGGGTTTCGGACGAGAACTCATCTGTTACACGGGCACTTCAATATTTTTTAAACTTATTTGAACTCCAGCCTATTTTTGCATTCAGTATGCAACATTCAAAGCGACGTCATCAATTTCCAACACGTTCTGACATCATTTACTGTTTTTCAGTCATTTACCGATTTGTTTAGAGAGCTAAGTGACCGTGAAATTGAAAATCACTACAAAATGAACTCTGAAAATGTTGGAACTTGGCATGGTATCATCATTTCACCCGCATAGCATGTGCAAAAGAGTAGAGAGAGTCACAGCGAAAACTGGACGCACTTCGTGTACAAACTGGCCAATCTCTTTCGCAGTATCAGGGTTTCGGACGAGAACTCATCTGTTACACGGGCACTTCAATGTTTTTTAAACTTATTTGAACTCCAGGCTATTTTTGTGTTCAGTATGCAGCATTCAAAATGATGTCATCAATTCCAAACACGTTTTGACAATCTCTTTCAGAGTATCAGGGTTTCGGACGAGAAAGCAAAAATATTCACAAAGAAACTAAATACAACAAAAAAAACTACTCAGAAATAAATAGAAGAAAATAAATAAAACAGAAAAGACAAAAACTATATAAAAAATTATTCAAAAATAAATAGAAGAAAATAAAGAACGCAGAAAAGAAAAAAAACTATATAAAAATTTGTTGGGGCGCTGCCCAGTGGGCCTGCCAGACCTAGGGTATGCAAATTCAGGCCCAGAAGGGCCTGTAGGCTCACATGGCAGCGCACCATAGTTAGGCCCAGAAGCCTGCTATATAGAGAAGTTCGAAGGAGCAGCCACGACTGGGTTTATAAATCAGTGCGGCTGCCCTTCGCTCGGCGAGGTGGGACTAAACATTGTGCAACGCCGGTGGCAGCGCACAACCATTAGTACTGGTTGGTGGCTCCAACCGGTACTAATGCGTGGGCCTTTAACACCGGTTCAAGCCACGAACCAGTAATGAAGGGGTCCGTTTCCCGCCGCTTGACCTGGCGAAAATTGGCCTTTAGTACCGGTTGGTGGCTCCAACCGGTACTAAAGGTCCCTCCTATATATATAGCACTTACGAAAAATCCAGTTTCATCGACCACCATTTCTTCTCCAACTTCTTCGCGCAACATCGCCGCCGCCGCCGCGCCGTCGCCCATCGCGCCACCCTTACCGGCCCCGCCGCCCTCGCCGCCCCCGCCACGTGCCTTCTCCCCCGCCGCCCGTCGTCGCCGTCACCGCCGTCGCTGCCGCCGCCCGTCGCCGCCGCCCCGTACTACGTCGCCGTCTCGATCGCGACGTCGTCCCCGGCCCGCCGCCCGTCGTCGCGCTGTCCCCGTCGCATCACCGTCTCACGCCGCCGCCCCCCGCTCGTACACACACACACACATACACAGACATAGACACACACACACACACACACATTTTTTTACTTATTTTCTGTTTTCTGTTATTAGATTAATGTTAGATGAATTACGTAGATAAGAATATTAAAATGTTAATGTTAGATGAATTATATGGAAAAGATGTTAAATATTAATGTCAATTTTAGATGAATTAGCTAGATATTAATTAGGTATATATATGAGATTTGAAGTAGTTGAATTATTATAACTAGTTTATTTTTAGTCTAAAAATTAATAGAACAAGTTTATTTTTAGTAAGAAAATTTAGGTATATGAAATTATTTGAACTAGTTGAATTAATATAACTAGTTACTTTTAATAAATGCTTAGTTGAACTAGTTGAATTAGTAGAACCAGTTTATTTTTAGTAAGAAAATTTAGGTATATGAGATTTGATGATGTAATTAAAATATTACTATATATAGCTACTTTATATATTTTATTAAGAAAATTAATAGAACTAGTTTATTTTTAGTAATTGTTAGTTGAATTAGTTGAATTAATAGAACTAGTTTATTTTTAGTAAGAAAATTTAGATATCTAAGATTTGATGATCTAATTAAAATATTACTATATAGAACTAGCTACTTTATTTTAGTAAGAAAATTAATAGAACAAGTTTATTTTTATTAAATGTTTAGTTGAATTAATAGAACTAGTTGAATTAATAGAAGTAGTTGAATTAGTTGAATTAATAGAACTAGTAACTGTTTAATGTTTCACCTATATAAACATAGGAAATGTCGTCTGACGACGAAGAAGATTTCATTAAGTGCGAATACTGTAAAGACCAGCGCGACCTGTGCAACAGAAATTTCCTTGTTGATGATAGACGCTTCAGCATCAAGCTGGATGAGACCTTCGAAGTGGATACATTAAGTCACAATGACGAGTCTTTTTTTTGTAATTAAGCATGACTTATATATGCTTCATTTGCTTCAACTTATAATTTTAAATTTTCACTGTTCTACTTGTGCATCCCCTGCCATGCAAGAATTTTTGTCTTGGATAAAATAGGTTTCAGTGCTATGGAAACTATGGAGGTAAAGAGAGTTTACTTGAAGACCGAGCATGGTTATACTTTCAACGTCAAATTATACAATGCAGACACGTGCACCTATTTTGACTGCAAAACTTGGCAAGCACTATGCAAGGCTTATGCATTTGAGTCTGATATGGTTATCACCTTTGATATTCGTCCGAAAGATGATATTGAAAGTAATAGAGACATCTGGCTCGATGTGCAGACGCCTCCAGTTCTACCATTATGTGAGTTTCTCAACCATATTTATGTCTTTGATATTGTTTATTCAAAAATAGTTGACAACTAGTTTCTATTGAAAGCTTATTTCCATTCAAGCAAACATGTCCGGCGCTTGATAGACAGGACCTACTACTGTCCCGGAGCTGAACTAAACTGCGAGGAGATAAGTCATTATGTTTCATGGCTTGAGGATCTTCATACGGTCAACACAAATTTTCTTCCTGCACTTAGAAATGTTAGTACTCAAAACGTGCGACCAATAGTGATCGTATTGAACTACGGTCACATCTATTTACGAAAGATGATAAGTTTTTACTATTTGTCCTCAGTGCATCTTTTGCATACATTATTATTTTTGCTAAACTTTCATTGCTAAGTATATTAATTACTATACGATGTTCTTCAACAGGGACTCCCGATGACAGTTGTGCCTGAGTGGATCGAGACTAAAGGTCACATGTCAATGGTTAGCTTACGGACAAGATATCCTACATTGCACATGAGTGCATTCAGGATTTCTAAAAGCGATGAATGCTTAATAGTGAAAGATTGGAGCAAAATTGTTAACGATCCCAGAGAAGTACTAGGGGGCAGCAATGAGAAGCGCAGATTAGGAGACAGGTTCATCTGCATGCTTCAGTATGATGAATCAGGAGAGCTATACATGTTCTATGCTATTTTACCTGAGAGAGAGAGAGAGCAGCAGGAGTGATTTAGCTAGTTCATGCTCTTAGTACTTTTGTCCTCTCATGTCCGTGTTCTTCGTCCTGAACTTAACCTCAAAGGGTGATTTGCTTTTGTGGTGTTATGAACGCTTATAATATCATGACCATATTGAACTCGATGATATCTTTGCTTCTGGTACAAGTGAATGTTTTTTCTTTAAGCTAGTGTTGGTGATGATTAGATAGCGGTAGTGACTATGATGATTAAACAGTGGTAATGACGACTATGATGATTTTTAGCTAGCTAGTATACTGTTGTTGATGATAGGATGCAAGAGTTTTTATATTAATATGATGATGATGATGATGAGTTATTATATCATTCATGAAAGAAACCGTAGATTAGTTTCAGCTGGATGGATCCTAGCTAAGTGATCAAGTATATGTCATATCCATATTATACTTGATCACTTAATTATAGGTGATCAAGTATAATATAGATATGGCATATACTTGATCACTTAGCTAGGATCCACATGCATCCAGTCGAAACTAATTTGCGGTACTTTCACTTAATGATTTAACAACTAAAATAATCACTAAATTAAATTGAAAACACAAAATTAAAAGTTAAATAAAAAATAATACCAAAACATCCCCAAACATTTAGTAACAGTTGATGTTACCAACCGGTACTAATGTCCTACACGCACCCGGGCCTGGCTCGTGTCACGTGGTGGCACTTTAGTCGGTTCGTGATGAACCGGTACTAAAGGGGGAGGGGGAACCTTTAGTCCCCACTTTTTAGTGCCGGTTGTGGAGCCGGCACTAAAGGCCCTTACAAACCGCCGGTTCTGCACTAGTGGCAAATCGCCTCCGCCAAACTGCAGGGGACTGTATGTGTCCATGGATCAGCTCAAGATCGAGGTACTGATGAGCTAGTTCTCGCCAAGGAAGAATAAATCTATTGTAGTAGTATGCAGTATGCTGCGTGGAGTGATGGAGCGAGTGCAGTATGTATGTATGTGTGAATATACAACTAGTGCCTGATTTATATATGTTCATGAACTCATATGCTGTTCCTGGCGTTGAGCATTACTATTGTTTTCCATTCAACCTGCAACCGCTAGCTGGCGTATGTATCTGTTGGAACTAATCTTGTTATTAGTATTAAGTGAATAGGACTAGTCTTATGTTTATCTCTGTTTGATGACATTAGTTGTAGTAGTCGACAAAGTCTTAGCTAGTTGTATGCATTCAGTCTGGCAGCGGCCGGATCGGCAGAGAGCACAACACCAAGAGATAGTGTGTGTATTGCAGCGAGTCGGATCGGCAACCATCAGTTGAGTATATGCATGCAAGTGTTGTTAGGATGAGTCATGTATTTAGTGACGAGTTAGTTAGTGCATGCAATTAAGATGTGGTTTGGATACAGAAGTATTAGGCCTTGTACAACGGCGAATCCCTCTTGTCTCAACATCAGGCCGCCGTCGGTGGAGGGGATTGCCCGCATTCCGCCGGAGTTCCTCCCCCCGGGGGTGGAGCTGCCCCGCCGTCGTCAGTAATGGATCCCGCGCCCCGCCTGTCCCATCACCGTGCCATCGACCCCCCTCCTTGGCCTGGTGAGAAAGGTATGCATAATTTCCACCTCCCCCGTACATTTCTTCCACGAATTTTGGCTCTGCGTTTGCGGAGATCCCAGCTTATGAGACCGACGGGGTGCTTTCCGTCTCAATTAGTTGAATCAAATGTGGGTGGGACTCTTCCTACCTTGTATGATAAACAAATTGACGCTGCTGCTGCCATTTCTATGGCTTCTGGACTTGCGATTAACTCAAAACTAGGTGAGATTATGGGTAAATCAGATGCGACGATTGCTTCTATCAATGATGTTGCCGTTTCTACGGTCAGTAAATCTATGAACAATTTGAATTTAGGCGATAGCCTACTCCATGGCACGGGGGGATTCTGCAAAAAGTCATCCTCTGTACCTACTTTGAGTGCGACAGGCCCCAGTTTCAGAATTCGTGAGCTAGGGAGGAAAACGTATTCTCAGGGGGCGCGTTTGCGTGAGCAGGGTGACCTAGAAACTATAGAAGAGCATTTTGGCCAGCTTTGGGTCATTCCGTCCCCTCCCCGCCGCCGCCTACCTTCTCCACAAAATTCTGCTCGTGTCCATACCTCCTCTTCTGGGTTCACTTGCTGGATCCGGAAGGATTTGATTTCCAACCTCTCGTTCACGGCTGCTGACTGTCATCCGGCACCGCGTCGATCCTTTGATCCAATTCCAAGAACTACCAAGGTGTCGAGGGAGGGTTTGGGCCCCGGATCTCTTTCGTTTACGGCTGCTGTGAAGCAAGGGAGTGCGATGGCTGACCGGCGGGGGACTGGTACGGGATCTGGGGTAGGTGGCCCCTCGAAGACTGCTAACCAAAGAGCCAACCCACAAGGAGGGAGGAGGTAGCCATCTGCCACCACCTCGAAAGATCTGGTGCCAGCAGCTAAACCCACCAGATCCACGGCCTCTACAGCCGCTTCATCACAGGTGCAGTCCTCTCAATCGATTGAGGTAGAGATGGAACAAGTTTTAGATCCTAGGTACAAAGATATGATCTGCTTCAACTGCGGTGGTCCAGGGCATTATGTTGAGAATTGTATTAAGCCAAAATCATGCTTCATATGTCAGCAAAATCACGATGTGAACAATTGTGCTGCCTGGACTAAGGTACAACCAACAGCTGCCTTTTTTGGTAGTGGAGCAAGTGGTCTTGGTTTTTACCATGTGGATGTCCCTGTTGCTAATGAATCCAATTGGTTGAATTTTCAAAACTGTGTTGTGGTCAATATTCTCAAAGGTGATGTGGATAAGGAGTTGTTGTTAAATCTTTTGACTGCTACCTTTTGCAAAACCAGACAGTGGCCTTGGCAGATCAGGGGTCTGTCCAGTAAGATATTTCTGGTGAGATTCCCACCATCGAAGAAAGTGGAGGATCTCATTGAGTTGCCTGGATTTTCCTTGCCTCAAGATGTTTCTGTCACACTTACTGAGTGGAAAGGGGCTTGTGACCCGTTTGGAGAACTTATTGAGGCTTGGGTTTTGATTGAGGGAATCCCACCCAAATGGTGTACCTGGAAGGTTTTCGCCCAGATTGCTTCCCTGTTTGGGGTTCTGACTGATGTAGACTGGAATGGGATGTTTAGGACTTTTTTTGAGAATGTAAGGATCAAAATTTCTTGCAGAGACCCCACAAAAATTCCTTTTGAAAGGCTCATTGAAATGAAGAAGAAGTTATTTTTGCTGGGTTTTACTGTGGAGGGCTTTGAACAAGTGGGTGGGGTTGATTCTGTTATTGATATTGAGGATGATGAGGAGTTTGAAGGAGATGGTGCTGCTGAGAGACAGGAGGATGAGGGTGGAGATGGTCATAAGGATGGTCTGGAGGACTTACATGACAGTGAGGAGGCAATTGATGAGTTAGATAAGGCTAATGTCACTAGTTTGGGGAAGAGTACAGAGAAAAAGGTGCAAGCTGGTATGTTCTGCTCTGATTCTGATCATGAAACCTTTATCCTGGAGTGTGTTAACACTGGCAAAAAAACACCTAGTAACTGATAAGAGAACTGACCTTGAGGATTTCTGTCCTCCTGTCCTGATGGATTCCACTCCATCTAAGTCAGTGGTGATGTTTGTTGAGGGAAACACTAGCTCTGGGAGGAAGCTTGAGAACATGGAATATTGTGAGAGTATCCTTAAATCTATTGACTTTTCTGAGTCTGAGGAAGAGGACCCCAACAATGATGACCTTGAAACTCTTCCTGCTGAAGCTATATAGGCTATTCAGACCACTTCTCTGAAAAGATCTCTGATGGAATCTCTTGACCAAGCTCATATCTCTTCAGAGGCTAGGAAATCCAAGTGGGGGCCTGTGTTGGTTCAGAAGCCTAATACTAGAGGGCATGGCAATTTAAACATCATGGAGAAGGCTGCTGCTTATAAGATGAAGCAGAACCTGGAAATTCCAAAAAACTTTAAAGGTAAATCATTCACTAACACTGGTCATGACATCCTGCTTGATCATATGAATAAAATTGACATTTGCATTGGGGGGATGATGTTAATAGACTTGAAACCATTGCATTTTGGTTGATGGGGAGAAGGAGAGGTGTTTGGCTTTTGCCAATAATAACCCTGAAATTGTGCTGCCAGATAACTTAGAACTAAACCATGATGAATTGGTTGGGACACCTTTGGATGTTCACCCTCTCAAGCCAGTTGGCACTGCTGATGCTTTGAGGAGAACCCCAAATGTCCTAACCAAAGCTAGGCCTTGTGGCCTGTCTCGTCCTTTTAAAGTTGCTTAGATATGATAGGTCTCATTTGGAATATTAGAGGGCTTGCTAAACCTGGTAAAGTTCAGTGCCTGTGTGACACCATTGCTAGAGCTAACCCTGATTTTATTGGATTCCAAGAAACTAAGAAAGAGGTTATTTCTGAGGGTTTCCTCAAGGCTATAGACAGAAGTGGTAACTTTGATTGGCATTAGTTACCTACTGTTAATACTACTGGGGGGATCCTTTTGGGTCTTAGGAAAAGCTTGTTTGATACTGTTGGTTTTATTAACCATGAATTTTCAGTTACTGCCACAGTTAAAAATAAGGAAGATGGTTTCCTATGGCACCTTGTTAGCGTTTATGGTTCTGCTTACCCAGAATTCAAGGTAGATTTTGTGGCTGAATTGCATAGTATTCTTGAGTCTGCCTCATATCCTATTTTGATATGTGGGGACTTCAACTTAGTTAGGAATGTGAGTGAGAAGAGTAGTGGGATTGTTAACCATCATACCACTTTTATGTTCAATGATTGGGTTAACAGATGGGGGCTGCTAGAGATTTCTATCTCCAACAGGGGTTTCACTTGGTCCAATAATCAGGATGACCCTGTTTTTGCTGTGCTAGATAGGGTGTTTACTTCTGTGGATTGGGATGCTCATTTTCCTTTGTCTTCACTAACTGCTCTCCCTAGAGTGGGGAGTGATCACACCCCTTTGGTGTTAGATACTGGGGAGCGCCTATCGTCTAGCCCTAAAATGTTCAGGTTTGAGAAGTGGTGGCTTTCTCAACCTGGTTTTGATCAATTGGTTCGTGAAACCTGGTCTTCTGTTTCATCATCCACTTCTTCGGTGGATAATTGGCTATCTAAAACCAGACTCCTTCGTAAAAAAACAAAAGGGTGGGCTATTAATATTGAGGCTGCGATGAAAAAAAAAAGAAGAAATCTCTCCTTATGGAGTTTGACCTGCTAGATGTTTTATCTGAATCCCAACAATTGTCTTCTACTGACCATGACAGAATGAAAGCTGTGAAAAAAGAATTGGAGGATATCTGGAAAAAGAGGAGACTGCCTTCTGGCAGAAGTCTAGGGATAGGAAAATTCTTGAAGGGGACCGCAATAATGCTTATTTCCAAGCATTAGCTAACCACAGACATAGAAAGAATCATTTGTCTGAGTTGATGGGTCCTTCTGGACCTGTGACATCCACTACTGATATGCTGGAAGTAGCTACTAATTTCTATAAAACCCTGTTTGCTTATGAACCCAAACCTGACCTACATTTAGGGAATGGTTTTTGGTCTGAAACAGAAATGATTAGTGAGGAAATGCAGAGAGACCTGGAGAGATCCTTTTTTGAGGATGAGATCAAAGAAGCAATTATGAGTTCATATGCTAGTGGGGCCCCTGGCCCTGATGGTTTGGCATTCCTCTTTTACCAGAACTTCTGGGATCTCATTAAGAATGACTTTATGTGGATGGTTAGGGATTTTGAGAATGGGGTACTAGATATCTATAAACTGAATTATGCTATCATTACCCTCATTCCTAAGGTGCCCTTAGCTAGAGAGATGAAGAATTTCAGACCTATTAGTCTTAGCAACTGTGCTGTTAAAATCTTTTCCAAAGCTATGAATACTAGGGCTTCCCCTATCTGTGATAAACTCATTTCTCATAACCAAACTGCCTTTATTAAAGGGAGATTTATATTGGAAAGTGTTGTTATGGCCCATGAAGTGATTCATGAGGTTCATAGGTCTAACACTAGTGGGCTGATTCTTAAACTAGATTATGAGAAAGCTTATGATAGGGTCAGCTGGGAATTCCTGGAGGAAATGCTTCTTTCTAGAGGCTTTGGGACTAAATGGGTTAGTTGGGTGCTTAGCACCTTGAAACATGGTACATTTCAGGTTAGAATCAATGACACAAATGGGCCAAACTTTGTTGGGGGTAAAGGGTTGAAACAAGGGGACCCCCATTCCCCCCTTCTTTTCAACCTGGTGGCTGATGTTTTTTCCAAAATGCTGGTTAAAGCTGTTAATAATGGCTTGATTGGTAGGCTTCTCCCACATGCCATCCCTGGTGGTGTAGTTAGTTTACAGTATGCTGATGATACCATTCTGTTCATTCAAGAATCTGTGGAATATGCAAAAAACTTGAAGTGGATCCTGACCTGTTTTGAGAAGCTGCCTGGCTTAAAAATCAATTTTCATAAAAGTGATTTGCATACCATTCATGTTCCTGAGCAAATGTCTAGAGAATTTGCCCAAATCTTTTGTTGTCAGTTTGGTGACTTTCCTTTAAAATATCTTGGGGTGCCACTTCATTATAAAAAACTGAGGAGGGAAGACTTGCAACCTATCATTGATAGGATTATAAAAAATATTGCTGGTTGGTTAGGCAAACTCTTATCCTACAGAGGGTAGCTGATTCTTTTAACTACTTGCATTGCCAGCATTCCATCATATCTTATGGCCATGATTAAATTCCCAAATGTCTCATTTCTTTTGGGGCAATGTGGGTGAGGTTCACAAATATCACTTAGCTAACTGGGGCCTTGTGGCCAGAAGGAAGGAATTTGGTGTCCTGGGTGTCCCTAATCTCAGGGAGTTTAACATGGCTCTCCTGGCTTCTTGGGGGAAAAGGTTCTATGATGGGAGGGAGGGGGATTGGAAAAAACTTCTTTGTTTCAAATATGCTACTGATAAACCTAATATTTTCCATGCTAAGCCTGCCTCTGGGTCTCCCTTCTGGAAAAGCATTTCTTGGGCTTTTGCTGCTGCAAATTTTTTTTGGAAATGGAATCCTGGGAATGGGGATAACATTGCCTTCTGGCATGATAACTGGATTGGGGGGTGCTCCCTAAAAACTGCCTTTTGGGAATTATATGATATTTATCATCAACAGGATGCCACTTTGTCCCAGGTTTGGGATGGTGTGAACCTATGTCTCACATTTAGGCGTTGTGTGGATGAGGCCATGATGCAGAGATGGGATTATTTTGTTAGCCTGGTTTCACAAACTACCCTTTCAGATCGGCCAGATAACCCTGTCTGGGCCCTGGAATCAAATGGTCAATACTCTGTTAAATCATTCTATAAACTGATCAACTTTGGGGGCGTTTCTTCTGAGATTAAAGATTCCATTTGGAAAATCAAAGTCCCTCCAAATATCCATGTCTTTTTATGGCTGATGTATAATAATAAAAACCTTACTAGAGACAATTTGGCCAAAAGAAGGCATGTTGATGATAAAACTTGTGTTTTCTGTGCTGAGTTGGAATCTACCCAACATCTTCTATTTGACTGCATTGTTGCGTCTAATGTCTGGTCTGTGGTTGCCGAAGCACTTGGCATTCCCCCTCCTGTCTCATTTTCATCCTTGACTTCTTTTTGGAAGAGAAAAAAACAATGCGAAGCTGCGAATATGGTTACCTCTGCTACCTTGTGGTGCTTATGGGAGTTACGCAATGACTTTGTCTTTCAGGGGGGAAGATGGCGAGATATACGTTGTGTGCTGGGACAGGTGGCGGCAACAATCAGGCAATGGAAAATCCTATCTTCAGAGGCCCAGGGTGCTCTACTTCTCCGGTGCTTAAGACTTTTGGAGCATCGAAGAGGGGAACTGCTTAGAATTGCTTGGGCTTAGTGTTTGGTAGTGAGTGAGTTATCATCTGGTGTGTGGTCTGTTGAGTCTAACTCTCTTATGGGATGTAATAGGGGTAGTAGAAACCCTGATGTATGTTTGATCTATGGCAGCTACTTTTGGTTGTCGCCGAGAGCTGTTTAACAGTCTGGCCTCTGCCGTTGCCTTGGCTTAATAAAAGTTGGGGCGGGGGCGACCCCTCTCTTTTCAAAAAAAAAATAAACCAGATTTTTTTAAGCACCGGCTAAGAGTGAGAATTGAACAAAGGAAATGGCACAAGTGTGTGCGGTGCCACAAAAGAATTGCCTGTGTATTCATGTTCTACCTCTTGTGTATGTGTGTAGTTTCTTTCTACCTTCATCCTGGGCAAAGCCAACAGTATCCATATGGGTTCTGCTATGTCGTCGGTTTGGTCCGGATTTTTCGTTAAGGGGTACCTTAATTACCTGTTCCTCTCGGTTGGCTCTGTTTGGCCTGAACGACGTACAGGTACCTACTTGCGAGGTTTGAGATAGGTTGGGTCCATGGTGTATGGGCATGGCTCTGGCTAGCTGGCAGATCCATCATGGTCGCGCACACATGACGAACGTGTTTTGGCATTGCCACAACGATGCAAGGTCACAGGCCGCATTGGTAGTGATACAGACGGACCATGCACGCTCTCGTTCAACGGAGGAACATGCCACTCGTTCGGATCGAGCCTCAGTTAAGCTTATGGGTGCAAGCAGAAGCTGAGGCCTCTTTTGGTTCATAGAATAGAATTATCATAAAAATAGGAATTTTGTAAGAAATGAGATGACATGTATCTCAAATCCTATGAGTAGGAATAAAAAACAAGATGTCATTTGATTGACACGAAAGAAATTTTTCATTGAGTTTAGGCTCTTTTTTGTTTTCTTATGAAATGTGGAGGATAGAAACCAAACTATGTAAAAATAGGAATCCATTCTTATAAATCAAAGGGCTTTAAAGAAAAAAATCCTATAAAAATCCTATCTTCTAAAATTCCTATAAAATTCCTCTAAATAGGCCTCAGTACGCGGCCATTTCTCAAAAAGAAAAAAAAAGCTACAGCGGCCTATCCCGACCGACCCGTGGGCGTGTGGCCAGCAGCAATCCCACGTAGACGTAACACGTACGGTCATATCCTCCATGCATGTCCATAAAAAGAATATCCTGCATGCATGAAATTTCTAAAATAACAAAAAATGCTCCATGCATGCATGCATGCGTGCCATGGTGATCTCAGGCTTTTACGAATTTTCTTTTCCAAGAGCACAACTCTGTGGAAGAATTCAGTATTGTTATCCACTATTCCCTTTTAAGATCAAAATCTTCACTTGTTTTCCGATGCCAGAATTCCTCTTATCTATATATGTATTTTTTATATCTATATCTATTACTTATTAATAATAAATCGACAAAGATTTCATGATTCTTTTTCGTCACCCCTTTATATATGTCAATTTTTGTGTCAACGACAAAGATTAACGGCTGAGATTTAAAACGACAATGTTTTTTTTGTAGAAAAACGATTTGCATTGTCCATCAGTCTAGGTCGTGGAAATTACCTCCACATCACCATGTGACACATGTGGTAAGCAATCCAAACTATTAAAAAAAATTACCTCCACATTGTCTACGGGTACGAATCATCAAGACGTTGTGGATAGAGCAACTGCTCCCTCCAAGAGCGTCTGCGCCGCCACCCGGATTCATTGGAGCCGAATCGCCCGCGAGGTATGCTCCATGTAGCCGATCAGGCCTACACCACACAGCTCGACATCGATCAAGCCGCCGTCGTGCGCCATCCTGGATCTGCGAGAGAAGGAGAGAGGGCAAACAAGGACAAGGAGCCATGGGCCGCCGCCACAGCTATGGGGAGGGGATGAGCGGGAAGAAGGTTGCCTCCCTCCGGTGCGCATCTGGCGGTCAATCCAGGAGGTTGGGAGGTGGCCACCGTCGATCCGGACAACCACCAGCACCATTGCTGGGTACTCGCCCGTACTGCGATTGGCTAGCTACGGCCTACGGGCACGCGGGCCGACGTTGTGTGCGCACGTGCGGCTACTGGCTGAGCGCACGCAGGGCCGGTTGAGGCTCTAAATGCGGCGGTAACTTAGCAGTTTCCTCATGTTGCTTTTCTCTGATTGCAGGGTCTCAACCCGAACGAACAGGGAGAGTTCACATAGTAACGCATCTGATATATAAGATCTGGCACAAGCACAAGTAGTAGGCACGCATGATGGCTTCCTTGTGACTATAAGGCCTTGTACAATGGGAGGTATTTAGGGGAGATGCTTAGAAAAATAAACCAGGCTTTCCTTAAACACCGGTGCTTATTTGTATAAGGTAGACGCTCCTATAGAAATATGCACCGGTGCTTCAGAAAAACTCGGTTTATTTTTCTAAACACCTCTCTAAGCACCTTTCATTGTACAAGGCCTGCTTCTGATATATAAGAATGAGATAAGGACAAACTTGTTACTACTGGTCTTTTTGCTGCTACTGAGTGTTTGTGACGATGCAGACTAGGCGCTATGAACGCGTTTGTGGCTGGGTAAGGCCTTGTACAATGGAAGGTGATTAGGGGGTGCTTCGAAAAATAAACCAGGCTTAACTTAAGCACCGGTGCTTATTTGCACAGGGTAGACGCTTAACCAAGCGTCTCTCCTGTAGAAATAGGCACTGATACTTTAAAAAACCTAATTTATTTTTCAAAGCATCTCTCTAAGCACCTTCCATTGTACAAGGCCTAATGAGCCAAGGATCACGCGCTGGTGCACCTCCGGCTGGCCACGACAGAGTGCGTCCGCATGACGCGGTTTGCCTCAGTTAACTTTCCTTACCCTGCCACCGTTTCCCCTTGAACCGGCGGAGAAAAAAAAGGCGACTTTCTTCAGTGCTTCACAATGGCCTCCGTTAGTAGGGACCTAGATACAGCAGCAGGGTATACCAGCAAATAAAGCACCGAGAGAAGGGTAGAAGTAGAGGATCAGGGGTAGGCAGCAGTAGCGGGTAGTAGAATTCAGAGCAGACAAGGTACACGATGGGTTCAGTTGTCAGTTCACACAACGCTAAACGTCGATTCAAACATCCAAGCTTCCTCCTCTGTTAGCCTGATGGACAAACTTTGTCGATGACATCCGTCTCGCCTCTAATAAATGGACACTACCTTACGTTGTTTGTTGTGCTTGTGCTTCCAGTTGCACGGTATACTATAGATGGATAATACTAACAAAACTTAAAACTGCAGCCAAAAGTAATGGATAATACTAACAAAAGTTGAAAACTGTTGCAGGAGCATTAGATTCAATTTTGAGTTCCAAAAATATAAACTTGTAGTTCAATACTTGCTTGTTTAGCCATGTTAATGGCAGTTGGCTGTACAGATTACATTCAAGCGTGACTGTAGTACAACACGACAAAGAAAGCATTCAGGTTCTATGAATGGAACGTGCTTTTTTTGGCTAATTTATGTAAACCTTTTTTAAGACAGTGATTTTCAGATCTACTTTGCATTATGGTTTATATTAACCAGCTGAATGGTGCTTAAACTAATGAGGTGCCTTAGAGCATATCCAGCCGTTGCGCCCCCTAGGAGGCATTTTTTTCATCGCTTGAGGGGCTGCCGGCAAAAAAAATTCCACTCGTTGCGCCCCCAGGAGCAGGTGCGCGCCTGCGCCCACGGCCTTCTTGTGCTCGTCGTTGCCGAGGACCGCCTCCTCCACGCACGGCGGTAGGAGGGACCGATGGACGACGAGGCAGTGGAGACGTGGAGACGGGGCCGGGGCCGAGGCCAGTAGTTACTCACCGATGGCTTGTTGGCTTGTTCCTGCTCGGGCCTCGCGCCCGGCTCGGTGAGGTTGGACTTGCGCACGGCAGCGTCCGGCGAGGGGGTGGCATTGGGGCCGCAGGATCTAGGCGGGGAGTGGCGCTTCTTGCGGCCGCGGGGGCTGGCGGGGCAGGGCTTCCTGTGGACGGCGCAGGTAGTGGCGTTGCGATGGCGGCGAAGCCCAGCGGCAGCGCCTCCTCCACCAGCTCACGAGCGCCGAGGGGATGAGCGGGAGCGGGGGCAGACCAGAGTGGTTGGTGGCGGTGGATCGGAAGCCCGAGCGGCAGGAAGGGGAGAGAAAGGGATAAAGGGAGAGAGAGAGAGAGAGAGAGAACGTGGTGGGTGAGAGAAGGACGTGGTGGGGCCAGCCTGGTTTGGGAAAGTCGCCGACAGGGGCCAAAAAGGCAAAGAAAACAGCGCTGGTGCCCCCCAGGTGCCCCACGAGATCTTGGGTTTCGCCTGGGCTCGCCGGCTGTATTTTTGACTAATCCGACGAAAAGTGAGGGTCGTGGGGGTGTGGCTGGGACTTCTTTTCTCCGCCGGCGCTGAAAAAGTGCTCCTGGGGGGCTTTTTGGCGGGACGGCTGGAGATGCTCTTAGTTTAAGCTCCAAAGGACAATGTTTAAAAAAATTGTGTCTTGGTTATTGATAGAGTGAACTGTTTTTTTTATCAAAGATGTTATATATATGCAACAACATGATCTTGAATTATTCAGTTGTGCTCATATGCCATTCAGAAGAACAATGTCAATTCTTTTTGTCATTGTCAACATTTTCATAAGGATCACTCTGAGCAGCCTGATGAAATCTCCACCATCCCGTCTTACATCAATGGTTGTACTACATGCATGATACATGTCGATTGTTTCCTGATGAAAGGAAATAAATGTTTCCTAAACATGTTGAACTTACAACCGTTGCAAGTATAAATTGTTCGAATTATATTTGTTGATATGTTGTTTGAATTGGTAGTTATAAGATAATACTAAAATATAGAAAAGAGAATACAGACAACCTACGTATAGACAAATTTACTGCAAAACTGGTTGTGTATAGGAAGGAATCTTTCTAGACTGTGCACATAGACATTTTAGACAATGCGATATAGACACGCAGTTAGAGTTGCTACAGGCTGGCTTGCCCACCAGCGCTAGATAATCCTGGTTGAGAAAAATAAATACACGGTCGAGAGGATTCAAACCCTAGTTTCTTGGAAAGACCCAGCAGCCACGCTGACCACCACATCCAGCTGAACTATTTGTTCAAACGGAAGAACTTACTTTTCTCTATTAGGCTGCGATCCAACCGAGCTAACTCTAGCTTTTGTAGCTAAAGTGGGTTCCTTCACATATTGCATAGTCCCACCTTGCTCTCTCCTTTCCACGGATTTAATTTGAGTACATGTCAAAACTTTATCTCCTTGCAACGCACGGGTGTATGTGATAGTCCATTCTATAGAACATCTAGAACTTCAATTTACCGATTAAACTTATGTTGATGATGTGTTAAAAAAACCTATGATGATATTTGCACGTAGGTGTATTTTTCTCTTTTTGAGGTACAATTTGCAAGGATCCTCATGTTTTGTTGGAAGAAAACAACATGTTCTTTCAAGTATTGAGCGCTTGGACTTCTGATCGATTGGTTCCCCACATGTATAGTGACCGTCCCACTTTGTTAAAGCAACTATTACTAGTAGGACTAATAAATCAGGACGGAGGTAGTAGCTCGTTTGCTCGTTTGCTCACTTTAGCCTAAGGCAAGCGTGATTGCTTTGCGTTGCATTGGTTTGTTTTCTTCAAGGGGCTGAGGACCAGTGGCAGAGCCAGGATTCGAGTATAGAGGGGGCCGAGTACGTATATTGATCAAATCTCGTTGGTAATTACTCGCCGCTCCTACTAAAATTGTTAATCGTTGGGGGGAGGGGGGGAGGGGGGCAGGCCCCTGCTCGTCCCCCCTGGCTCCGCCCCTGCAGAGGACGTGTGTCATTGTCATCGGTCATCATCACATTTTCTTCTTCTTTTCACACGTCTTTCAAGTATTAGATGCCAAGGGTCAAGGAAAACTGTGTAGCCCCCTCTTCCATTCTTGGCAAAGCTAGAACAGTGCAGTTACAGTGCACATGCTGACATGAATAAATGCGCAAGGTGGTTCGGTAACATATATTAGGGCCATATGGACACGGTGTTTGTGATACCGACCTCACATGCATCTGGTCCGGGTGAAGAGTAAAATCCAGAAAATAGTAAACAAAATTATCATCATCAGTGTTACTAGGAACTATACCATCAACTTTTATTTTTGCCAGAAACTATACCACTATAACTCCCATGCAAGTAGTTAAACACTAGACCCTCAAGACCAAAAATAAGGTGATGAATGGGTCCATCTTCAAAACCTAATCGATCTATGTTGTTACAAAGTTTAACTTGGCACAAATCTAACATGCAGAGTAAAAAGGACCGGAGGGAGTATGCATGTGTCTGTCTGCGCGCCGGCGCTGAGCTTCACTCACATCACTTGTCTGTACATCCCATTGCGCGAAAGGAATTAGCGTTGCCAAAGGACCGATCGATCAGGCTCCACAGACGCTGCTTGCCCGCAGTTTCCTTCCTTGTGCCCAGCCCCATCGCCACTGCCATCCATTCATCGACACGCTGCACACCCCGGCCGCGTCGTCGCTTTCCATCGCAGCGGGGCTCGCAGCTCCTCTTAAACCGCTACACGAGTGTGGCCGTTCTGCCCCGCCATTGCTCTCCTCTCTCCAGCTCGAACCCGTCAAGCTAGCTAGCAATCGGAGCAGTGAGTGTGACTGTGTGAGTCCCATCGATGCCTCCTGTTGAAATTAAGCTGATTGTGTGCTACGTTGTAGCTCATCTCGTCCTAGCAGCCATGGACGGCCAGAAGATCCCAGGTTCTGTCAGGCTGGCCTGCGGATGGGTGCTCCTCAGCGCCTGCGCCATGGGCTTGGTCCACTACACCCTCTCCTGCAGCCAGGTAATTACCCCTTGGACCCTGTACATTCCGATCGAGTTTCTGACCGACCGATCCATCACGCGCCGGTCCTGTTCGTCGTCTGCATGCAGGCCATGACCTGCAAGTGCGATGCGCTGACGGACACCAAGGCCGCCTGCTTCAGCGCCCTCTGGATCGGGACTCTGTGCTGCGCTGGATCCCAGGCTACCGCGGCGGCGCTGGCGCTGCTGCTCCCACGCCGCCCCCGCTGGATCATCCGTGAACTGGCCAACTTCTCGGTCGCGGTCGCCGGCGCCGGCTACTGCATGTTCCACGGCGCCATCTACATCCTCCACCCAGGAGTCTACTTCGCACTGGCCTCGATCATGTTCATGCTGGGCGACATCATCTGCGGCATGACTCTCTACCTGGTAGGTGAGGACTGAGGAGTAGGGCAAGCAGCGAATATGGCGAATCCTATCTGTTTGCGCGCGCAACGCGAATCCTCCCTGTCGATGAATCATGTGGATCAGCGCGCCCAGGCCCACCGGTCCCAAACAAAACGATTCCCTAGTTCTTTTTTCGCACGGTTATACGACCGGATACAGTCACATCGTATCTGTCCAGGCGACCAGGCCCCTACACCATTGAGCTGCGCGCCTACACCATCACTCGGTTGCCCCATCCACCCCAGCGATTTATAACTTGCCAAATTTCGATTCCCAGACTCCAGATCTAGCCTCATGTGAGTTCTTTCCCCAATTTTCTCTGTTGGATTTTTTCTAGTTGTTACTTAGGCTGCATGCGTATCATTGTTCCACTCATCTGTGTGTTTGAGATCTGCTAATTTATGTGCATCTTTGTTTCCTCCCGCAAGATTGTTTAACATGTGAACTCCATGTGCAGGGTTTGTTCTGCTGCTCCTGAAATCGATGGCGGCCCGCCTCTCCGACGTCCTCCTCCACGGCGAGCCGCCCAAGCACCGTGATGCATTTTCTTCCCCCATCAGCGCTTCACCAAGTAGCAGCACATGGAGTTGGAGGCAAGAAGAGGAGGAGCAAGAAGGGGAGGACGCGGGCGACTAGTTCCTCCCCTGAGCTCGAAGGCCGAGGGCCCAGATCCGCGGTTGTTCTTCCCAAATCTTGATGCCATTTGCTTTCCTGCGATTCTTCATGTGTCGCTGTTAGTTTTTGTTGGGTTGCTAAGAAGAATCAGGAGGAGCCGTCCTCTGCTCCTTCTCAAAATTTCCCTCCCAGATCTGTATTCTTGGGCATCGGTTTTTTATCTTTTGCTTGACCATCAATCGCACGTACTTATTACTTAAGATTTTTTGTGCTGCTGTGTTGGATTTGGGGGTGAGGCTTTTTTTTCTGGTGCGGTCAGCACTGATGGTGTATGAATTACGATGTGGTATGTGTGCTGCCTTGCTAATCTCCTCAAATTCTGGATCTCATGTCTCTACAACATTTTAGAAAAATGCATTTAATTTTATGACCAGCCTGACATGGATTGAGTGTACTCGTATCATGCATATACCATATGTGATGTAGTGTTTAGTGATGACAATATCACAATAAGTGTGAGACAGAACCAAAGGTCGGAAACCATACCAAATGTGCCATATAACCGCCGATGCGCACTTTATATCCTCGGTTATGGTCCTGTTATGGTTGACCGTGAAGAACTTTAAAGATAACAACCATATATACTCGAAGGCGGGTCTCTTTCACCCGACCATGAAGAACTTTAATGTTATATCGATTGGTAAGTTTTTTCACTAGGGATTGGGAAAATAACCTCATAATTATTGTGATATTTTCATCACTGAACACTACGTCCCATATAACCTTCGATGTGCACTTTATATCATCGGTTCCTGTCTCCTTATGGTCGACCACGAAGAACTTTAGAGATAGCAGCCATATGTACTCGAAGTCGGGTCTCTTTCACCCGACCATGAAGAACTTTAATGTTATATCGATTGGTAAGTTTTTTCACTAGGGATTTGGGAAACAACCTCATAATTATTGTGATATTTTCATCACTGGACACTACGTCCCATATAACCTTCTATGCACACTTTATATCCTCGGTTCCGATCCTTTTATGGTCGAATGCGAAGAACTTTAGAGATAGCAACCATACGTACTCAAAGGGGGGCCTCTTTCACCCGACCATGAAGAACTTTAATGTTATATCGATTGGTAAGTTTTTTCACTAGGGATCTTGGAAAACGACCCCATAACTAAATTAAAAAAATTATATTAAGACATTTCTATTTGTAGTGCAATGTTGTGTTGAGGAGGTGAGCATCTGCCAGCCGCAGCATGCTGGTGACGTGCTAGCTGTGCCCCGCCGATGGATTAATTAATTTTTTAAACTGTAGTCTCAGAGATTCTTGAGTCATTATGTAGTGTACACTTTTGTTTCCCTGTGTAAACGTTTTTTGGCAACTTCAAAGAACTTTTTGTAGTGCAACGGACGACTCCTTGCAAGCGAATCTCCACGCCGTAAAGGCTCATGAGCAGTGGCGGAGCTTGGGCCAAATCTTTGGAGGGGCAATGGGCTAAGGAGGGGCAAAACTATGAGATTTAGGTTGTTTTTACTGGACATATGATAGAAAAACTAATGAGTAGTAGGTGTTTTTTTCTTGGGCTGGGGGGGCCACCGCCCAGGTTGGCCCCCATGAAGCTCCGCCACTGCTCATGAGGTTCTTTTTTACCAACAGTCCCGGTACGTTACTTGCTCACCACAAAGAACTTTTTTGCATCGGATATTTAATCCTTGTGAATAAATAAATTAATATACACGTGTAAAAACTAGTACAGTACTATTACTTAAACTTACGACTAGTACTCACGTCAAGGGATGCTATTTAGCATGTAATCTTCGCGCTAGATAATACTAATAGGAGAAGCAGACGGAATGGTGCATGCTGTACAGTAGGGTAGGATCGAATCTTATAGCTTGGCCCCACAGTACGACGCGTCAGGTGGAATACTGCTCATATACACCAGTATCAATCTATTCAGGAGTCTATTACACCAGAGATACCTTGCAGATCTGACAGCATAGTGGACCTAGTGATGTGACATGCATGGCTGATGTGCGGCCGAGATATAAGATGTGCGGGCAACGAGTTAGACAAAATCCACGTCCGGCAAGCAGCACGTACGCACCACGCAGCCACGCTTAGTTGAGCTAGCTGCATGAGATTATGTGTGATTATGTGCATGTATCAGCTCGTAGGAGAGGTACTGATGACATCGTGGTTCTAGCTAAGGAAGAATAAACCTATAGTATGCACGCAGTATATGATGGAGTGCCGTATGTATGTGTGAATCTACTACTAGTGTCCGGGATTTATTTTCATGAACTCAAATATGTATGCCGTTTCTCGTGTTGAGCATCGCTGTTTTCCATTAAATCAACCACCTGCAACTGCTGGCGTATGCATGTATTCATCTGGGTTCAGCGGTGTCGTCGGTTTGGCCCGGATTTGTCGTCACGGAGTACCTTACGTGTTCCTCTCGATTGGCTGGGTGCGTCGTGGCTCCGTGCAGATCGTGTTGACGTCTTGGCTCCGTTTGGTCTGGAGCATATCTGGACTCGACGACGGGTACCTACTTGCGAGGTTTCAGATAGGTTGGCTCCTTCGGATGGGCATGGCTCTGGCTGGCTGGCTAGTACGAGCGGTGCAGATCCATCATGGACGGCTGCGTGCAGATGACGGACGTGCTCGTGCTTTGCCACAACGATGCAAGGTCGTAGTCGTAGCAATATGACACACGGCACGGGCCATCCAGCAAGATGAATTGGCGGCTAGCTGTCGCGGTCATCCTGCGTGTAACTACTCAAAAGAGAAAAGGCTGTAGCGGCCATTCGTGACCGACGCGTGTGGCCAGCAGCAATCCCTCCCACGTAGCACAGACATGATCATATGCCGCATGCAACTTGTGGTTTGTAAGGTTATATCCGCATGGCGTGTGGCCATTAGTGACCGACCCGTGTGGCCTGGCCGGCAGCAATCCCACGTAGTATGCATGCAATTTTCTTTTCAGTTTTGCTAAAGCACATCTAGATGTGCCATAAGTATTGCGTATCTAAGTCCTAAGTCATTGATCTTACACGGAGATTCTTGTGCATATTTCTTTTTTCTTTTTCTTTTACTTCTTATGCTTGATTGAGTGACTTAGATGTGCAATAACTAGAGCACATCTAGATGTGTCCTAAACAATCCTTTTTCTTTTTCAGTTTTGCTAAAGCACATCTAGATGTGCCATAAGTATTGCACATCTAAGTCATATGTTATTGATCTTACATTGAGATTCGTGTGATTATTTTCTTTTTTTCTTTTTCTCTTTATGGTTGATTCACTCATTTAGATGTGCAATAACTAGAGCACATCTAGATGTGCTCTAGACACACCCTTTTTTTCTTCTTTTTTTGCGGGTGTCATGCATGCAATTTCTAAAACACAATAAATGCTCCATGCATGCATGGATGCATGCGTGCCATGCATGGTGGTCTCAGGCTTTTAAGAATACTAGTAAACTTGCACGTGCAACACATGTCTCAAACTTTGACTAAGCAAAATTCATAGGAATAAAAAATTGATACACCACTTTTTCTTTAGAAGGATTGGTAAACAATGTTGTCGTTCTTTAACAAATGTCGACACAAAAATATACAGGCAAGAAAAATTGTATCCAGTGAAAATTTCGCTAGTGTATGCATATTTATAATGATACATTACTGCTAACTTTTTAAATGTTTGATTATACATGAGTGGTAGGGGGTAATGGATCTTGCGCCATATGTATAGGTGTAGGGTTTGCTTTAGGAATAAATCATATCTTAGCTTTTCTCATGTTCCTGATATTGTTGAAGCTGTGGTGGTTGGGATAAACATCACTGAAATTGGCCGGAAGGTGGAAGGCGGATGGTAAAAGAAGGGGTGGTGGTGCGCAAGGTGTTGAGGTATGGATTTGCAGATGAGCATTCACAACGATAGAATGATAATAAGATGAGCATGTCCACCTCACAAATAGTTTCTTTAATTACTTCACTTTTATTGTAGAACCTTGCAACTAAAATCTTGAGCTGAACCAAAAGGAGCACATGAGGCTGGAGAGAAGAAATGCTTGAGTCATTGTTTCCTTTCTGAATCATACCTGCATACCAGCTGAATGAAATTAAAACTTCCCTTACAATGTGTATAAGCTCTAATCCATTTTTGTGTTTCTACTGGAGTACATTTCGTACTTCAAATAATTTGCAGGGCTCTAGAGACCAACACCAACTTTGTTGCTTCATCAACTACTAATTTCTTCACCCGCAAAAAAAACTACTAATTTCTTAAAAGAAAATTATAAGTGTCAAAGGAAAATGAATACTTTTGCAGTTGCCATGTATAATTACAGTTGTGTACTACAAAAGAGAAAAAGGAAGAAGCCAAATCAAGGACAATAGGACATGTTTTAATTCTCGGTCTAGCCATTGCAAATTTCGTGCTTATTAGTTATTCCAAAGAGTGATGTCAATAACTGTAAATAATAACTGAAAGGAATACCTAGTTAATCTGTAAGCCTACCAAGATTGCCTCCAAGATTGCAGACTCATGCCTTTAACTGGATAGAAAACGCTAAAAATCTACTCCCCTTTGTCTCAAAATATAAGACATTATATGACTCTATTTTGAGGCAGAGGGAGTACTAAATAATTGTAACCCCGGAGATTTTACATCTTTTCAGAATCACCCACATAAGCATGCTTACCTTCCATTGACCCAATAATGCCATGGGGCACAAAATACGAATACCTCCTAATATAGAGGTGTTCTAAATGTGTGTGCTAGTATCACAACCTCTTACGGGCCTTATACCTCTTTTTGTGTACTTGGACTGCTCCCCCCTTGGATCCAACAGTATCAGGGAAATAGTCATGACAACATTTCCAAGGCACATTGCATCTGCAGGTATGTAGAAAGAAAAAGATAACACACAATAGTACCACGTAACTACGATCCAGTGAGGAAAATGGAAGTGTAAGCAAATAAGAAAATACTGTACTAATAAATTTTGAAGAATCATTTATAGTTTCTTATTAAGGTATGTCCACTAACATCAGTGTGGTGACCAATGTCAGCAAACATGCGCAAATATTTAGCAAAACCTATCTCTAGTAGACAACTAACCCATTATGTCGACGAACAGGATTACAAAATCCTCAACAAAAGGCAATCATAAGTATCCAAAATCCACAAAAAAGGCAATCATAAGTATTCATCTGCCAATGAAATAGTTACAGTAGTTCACTACATTGAAAACAACATTGGAAGTATTTTCAAATATAACCTAAATGGCACATACATGAAGAACCATCATAATCTTCTAACCCCTCTTCGTGTCATCTGACTTGAACTTGGAAAGTTGGTTGTCACTTTACCAGAGAAAACATCAATGTAGACGGCAAGAACCATGCTGAAAAATTTAAAGAAATGTGATTAGCACTGACCATTATCACATTCTTTTAAAATTACACAAATAATAGCACAGAAAATCACATATTGTCTGCAACAATATAGGCACTCAAACAGGGATTACTTTGTTCTTCATCCAAAAGAGAGCTTCTTTATGGTAGGATTTTAGAATAGAAACAAGAGTACGTGGCTACCATGCTTCCTATTTTACATAGCATACACCAAATATTCAAAATGGTAAATTAGTTCCAATGCAATAGGATAGTGTGAGTAAGAGTAGAAATAGAAGGGCACTACTTCTGTTACCTTAATGTCATATATGTGGTGACCATACTGTCAGCAAACATGCGCAAATATTTAGCAAAACCTATCTCAGGTAGACAACTAACCCATTATGTTGACGAACAGGATTACAAAATCCTCAACAAAAGGCAATGGTAAGTATCCAAATCCACAAAAATGGCAATCATAAGTATTCATCTGCCAATGAAATAGTTAATCGGTAGTTCACTACATTCAAAACAACATTGGAAAGTATTTTCAAATATAACCTAAATGGCACATACATGAAGAACCATCATAAACTTCTCCCGCTCTTTGTGTCATCTGACTTGAACTTGGAAAGTTGGTTGTCACTTTAGCAGAGAAAACATCAATGTAGACGGCAGGAACAAAATGATGCCCCATTAGTAAATTCAAGATGCGATTCCCCTAATTCACTGGCTGATAAGTACAAAGAGAATAGCTGCTAAATTCACTATTTAAGTATGGAGAAGTTACCATTTCTCAAGAATCGAGAAGAATATAATAGTAGAATCCCCAAAAACATCTTTCTGAACAATAAACATTTTCTTCACTTCCTTCTCATGTTCATGATCTCTCAAAATATAGCTAAAGATAATAACAAATATTTAATCGACACTGGCACATTTAAATCATTTCTTCACAAAAAATCCTTTGTGCAAAGTTAGAAAGAGAAACAAATGATACCTGTTTCAGCTACTTCTAAAAGTATCTCTTCTTGTGTCATACATTTTTCCCTCTTTCCTCTTAATTTGCTGGACCATTATAAAAAGAGGGTTTAGTCAACTAACCTAAAAAAATGACATCCTTTGGGTACAAGTTGGATGGTTGACGAAACCAATTTAACAACATTCGATGCAAACCTCAGTGGTTTGATTTTAACCAATTTAACAACATTCACTTTTTAGCTTTTGTCATGATGACAGGTGGGTTGGTCGATTGCCTAATGCTCCTCCCAGGAACCCAATAATGAGGAAAGTCCAATGTTCATCCTCTCGTTTTATCTAGTCAATTGTTGAGGCATGGATTAACAGTATAACTGAATAATTATACAATAGATGCTTATCTTCTGATATACTTATGAGCTAACACCGGTACCTCTCACATACATCCTTCTCTGGTCATCATCAGGATCAGGTTCCTGCAAAGGAATTGGATTAGGAAATGGAATGACAAATTTAGTTGGAACAAATAGAAGATCAACAAAAGCTACAGAAAATCAATTTGACAGATTGGAAGGAGAAGGAGGGATCTCATATCCTCGCCAAAAACACTGTCGAATTATCACAAGCAGGAAAGTACCGTGACCAAACAAGGAAAAGGGGCAATTTAACAACAAGAAACAATGAATTCGGAGGAGTAATCGATATTCCTCACCTTCAGATGGAGGAAGCTCGTAGGCCTTCAGATGGAGGAAGCTCGCAGGCGAGATAGCAGCCAAGGATACATAGTAGACGCCTTGACTCGGTGGCTGGATGGTGGCGTCGGGGAGAGGCGAGGCGAGGTGGTGCGGCCGGCGGAGAGCTCGCCGCGGGCTCAGGCGCGGCCAGCCTCATACACCTGAGCCCGCGGCGTGGCGTCGCGGAGCTCTCCGCCGGCGGTTAGCCCGCATAGGTCCATGTCCCTGTCGGTGGCAGCAGCTCCCGCGTGCCTCTCGCCGTCAAGGATGAGGGGCGGCAGCGTAGGGTAGGGGCATGTGGGGGGAGGCGGGGGCAGGCGACGGAAAGGGGAGGGGGTGCGTGCGTCGGCGTGGTCGGCAACGAGATAATGGGCGTGCCGCGGTTGGGGCATACAGATCGTGGGGGGATTTTATTAGCATGGTGGACCAAGGTATTTGCGGGCACTAAAACACGATGGCTTGGTGTTAAACACAGGAGAATCATGAGTCGCTAGATTTAATGTACCGACGGTGAAGATTGCTTGGTTCTCCGCACTTTCTTTCTTTTATAGTGGTAGTAGATAATAAATTTTTTTCCAAGACCACAACTCTGTGAAAGAATTCAATTTTGTTAAGATCAATTTTCACTTGTTTTCTAATGCAAGAATTCCTCTTATCCTTTCTAAAGAACATCTAGGACTTCAATTTACCGATTTAACTTATGTTGATGACATAGTTATGCCATACATTTCCTAGCCTCAGCTGAAGCGAAATAAATTTTATGGCCATAGCAATGTCGTCCAGTGACAGTGAGCTGTTTGCACGTAGGACAAACAATGAGCTGTGTGCACGTAGGAGTAATTTGCAAGGATCCTCATTGTTTGTTGGAAGCAAACAACATGTTTCGACTTTCAAGTATTGAGCGCTTTGTACTTCTGATCGATTGGTTTTTCACATGTACTGTAACCGTCTCACTTTGTTAAAGCAACTACCACAAGAGGATTAATGAACCAGGATGAAGGTAGTGGTTTGTTTGCTCACTTTAGCCTAGAAAAGCGTGATTGCTTTGCTTTGCATTGCATTGTTTTCTTCAAGGGGCTGAGGGGAGGTAGATGATGCAGATGTGCGTCATTGTCATCGGTGATCATCACATTTTCTTCTTCTTTTCACATGTCTTTCAAGTATTAGAAGCCAAGGGTCAAGGGAAACCGTGTAGGCCTTTAGAGCCCCATTTTTCATTCTTGGCAAAGAAAAAACAGTGCAGTTCGCACATGCTGACACGAATATGTTACTGGCCTTGCACAATACGTAAGGTGGTTCGGTAACATACTAGTGGCATACGGACACGGAGTTTGTGATCCCGAACTCACATGCATCCGGGTGAAGAGTAAAATCAGGAAAATAGTAAAAACAAAGCACCATCAGTGTTGCTAGGAACTCTATCATTAACTTGTATTAGTGTGAGAAACTATACCACTATAACTCCCATGCAAGTAGTTAAACACTAGGCCATCAAGACCAAAAATAAGCTGATGAATGGGTCTCAAGACCAATCGTCAAAACCTTATCGATCTATGACCTGTAACCTAATATGCAAGGTAACTCCAAATCTTACATTCTTAAGAAGTTGATCCCCACTAGGAGCAATTCTCTCTACATGCACACTATCTACATCAACATGATGCCACATCAGCATTCTCTCAACATGCAGCCTCCACCTCAGCAGAAAATAATTAACAAATCGTTTCTAATCTGAGTGGGTTATCATAATTGTTTTAGGCGTTTATCCAATCTAGCCTAGCCAACTGCACCCATCTGATCTCTTCTCATCGTTGTATTTCATCTCTTCTGCTGCACGCGGCTGATCCTATGGTCACCGAAAAGAGCGGCCCCTTCGTCTTCTGCGCCCAGTAACTGACGGGTCAATCTGTTGGAAATATGCCCTAGAGGCAATAATAAAAGGATTATTATTATATTTCCTTGTTCATGATAATTGTCTTTTATTCATGCTATAATTGTGTTATCCGGAAATTGTAATACATGTGTGAATACATAGACACCAACATGTCCCTAGTAAGCCTCTAGTTGACCAGCTCGTTGATCAATAGATAGTCATGGTTTCCTGACTATGGACATTGGATGTCATTGATAACGAGATCACATCATTAGGAGAATGATGTGATGGACAAGACCCAATCCTAAACATAGCACAAGAGCGTATAGTTCGTTTGCTAGGTTTTTCCAATGTCAAGTATCTTTTCCTTAGACCATGAGATCGTGTAACTCCCGGATACCGTAGGAGTGCTTTGGGTGTACCAAACGTCACAACATAACTGGGTGACTATAAAGGTATACTACGGGTATCTCCGGAAGTGTCTGTTGGGTTGACACGGATCAAGACTGGGATTTGTCACTCCGTATTGACGGAGAGGTATCTCTGGGCCCACTCGGTAATGCATCATCATAATGAGCTCAAAGTGACCAAGTGTCTGGTCACGGGATCATGCATTATGGTACGAGTAAAGTGACTTGCCGGTAACGAGATTGAACGAGGTATTGGGATACCGACGATCGAATCTCGGGCAAGTAACGTACCGATTGACAAAGCGAATTGTATACGGGGTTGCTTGAATCCTCGACATCGTGGTTCATCCGATGCGATCATCGAGGAGCATGTGGCAGCCAACATGGGTATCCAGATCCCGCTGTTGGTTATTGACCGGAGAGCCGTCTCGGTCATGTCTACATGTCTCCCGAACCCGTAGGGTCTACACACTTAAGGTTCGGTGATGCTAGGGTTGTAGAGATATGAATATGCAGTAACCCGAAAGTTGTTAGGAGTCCTGGATGAGATCCCGGACGTCATGAGGAGTTCCGGAATGGTCCGGAGGTGAAGAATTATATATAGAAAGTGCAGTTTCGGCCATCGGGAGAGTTTCGGGGGTCACCGGTATTGTACCGGGACCACCGAAAGGGTCCCGAGGGTCCACCGGGTGGGACCACCCATCCCGGAGGGCCCCATGGGCTGAAGTGGGGAGGGGAACCAGCCCATAGTGGGCTGGTGCGCCCCCTTTGGCCCACCCCATGCGCCTAGGGTTGGGAACCCTAGGGTGGGGGGGCGCCCCACCTGGCTTGGGGGGCACTCCACCCCTTGGCCGCCGCCCCTCCTAGGAGATCCCATCTCCTAGGGTCGGCGCCCCCCTAGGGGAGCCTATATAAAGGGGGGAGGGAGGGGCAGCCGCACCCTTGACTCTTGGCGCCTCCCTCTCCCCTGCTACACCTCTCCCTCTCGCAGAAGAACGGCGAAGCCCTACTGCGGTGACTGCTGCATCCACCACCACGCCGTCGTGCTGCTGGATCTTCATCAACCTCTCCTTCCCCCTTGCTGGATCAAGAAGGAGGAGACGTCACGCTGACCGTACGTGTGTTGAACGCGGAGGTGTCGTCCGTTCGGCGCTAGGATCTCCGGTGATTTGGATCACGTGGAGTACGACTCCCTCATCCCCGTTCTCTTGAATGCTTCCGCTCGCGATCTACAAAGGTATGTAGATGCATCCGATCACTCGTTGCTAGATGAACTCATAGATGGATCTTGGTGAAAACGTAGGAAAAATTTTTGTTTTCTGCAACGTTCCCCAACAGTGGCATCATGAGCTAGGTCTATGCGTAGTTCTCTTTGCACGAGTAGAACACAATTTATTGTGAGCATAGATGTTGTCAACTTTATTGCCGCTACTAGTCTTATTTCGCTTCAGCAGTATTGTGGGATGAAGCGGCCCGGACCAACCTTACACGTACGCTTACGTGAGACCGGTTCCACCGACTGACATGCACTAGTTGCATAAGGTGGCTGGCGGGTGTCTGTCTCTCCCACTTTAGTTGGAGCGGATTCGATGAAAAGGGTCCTTATGAAGGGTAAATAGAAGTTGACAAATCACGTTGTGGCTTTCACGTAGGTAAGAAAACGTTCTTGCTAGAACCCTATTGCAGCCACGTAAAACTTGCAACAACAATTAGAGGACGTCTAACTTGTTTTTGCAGCAAGTGTTTTGTGATGTGATATGGCCAAAGTTGTGATGAATGATGAATGATATATATGTGATGTATGAGATGTTCATGCTATTGTAATAGGAATCAGGACTTGCATGTCGATGAGTATGACAACCGGCAGGAGCCATAGGAGTTGTCTTTATTTTTTGTATGACCTGCGTGTCATTGAGAAACGCCATGTAAATTACTTTACTTTATTGCTAAACGTGTTAGCCATAGTAGTAGAAGTGATAGTTGGCGAGCAACTTCATGGAGACACGATGATGGAGATCATGATGATGGAGATCATGGTGTCATGCCGGTGACAAGATGATCATGGAGCCCCAAGATGGAGATCAAAGGAGCTATGTGATATTGGCCATATCATGTCACTATTATTATTTGATTGCATGTGATGTTTATCATGTTTTTTGCATCTTGTTTACTTAAAACGACGGTAGTAAATAAGATGATCCCTCATAATAATTTCAAGAAAGTGTTCCCCCTAACTGTGCACCGTTGCGACAGTTCATTGTTTCGAAGCACCACGTGATGATCGGGTGTGATAGATTTCAACGTTCACATACAACGGGTGTAAGACAGATTTACACATGCAAACACTTAGGTTGACTTGACGAGTCTAGCATGTACAGACATGGCCTCGGAACACAGAAGACCGAAAGGTCGAGCATGAGTCGTATAGAAGATACGATCAACATGAAGATGTTCACCGATGTTGACTAGTCCGTCTCACGTGATGATCGGACACGGCCTAGTTAACTCGGATCATGTTATACTTAGATGACTGGAGGGATGTCTATCTGAGTGGGAGTTCATTAAATAGATGAACTTAATTATTATGAACTTAGTCTAAAATATTTACAATATGTCTTGTATATCAAATGGCCAACGTTGTCCTCAACTTCAACGCATTCCTAGAGAAAACCAAGCTGAAAGACGATGGCAGCAACTATACGGACTGGGTCCGGAACCTGAGGATCATCCTCATAGCTGCCAAGAAAGATTATGTCCTACAAGCACTGCTAGGTGAAGCACCTGTTCTCCCTGCAGAACAAGACGTTATGAACGCTTGGCAGACACGTACCGAAGATTACTCCCTCGTTCAGTGCGGCATGCTTTACAGCTTAGAGCCAGGGCTCCAAAAGCATTTTGAGAGACACGGAGCATATGAGATGTTCGAAGAGCTGAAAATGGTTTTTCAAGCTCATGCCCGGGTCGAGAGATATGAAGTCTCCGACAAGTTCTTCAGCTGTAAGATGGAGGAAAAGAGTTCTGTCAGTGAGCACATACTCACTATGTCTGGGTTACATAACCGCTTGACTCAGCTGGGAGTTAATCTCCCGGATGACGCGGTAATTGACAGAATCCTTCAGTCGCTTCCACCGAGCTACAAGAGCTTTGTGATGAACTTCAATATGCAGGGGATGGAAAAGACAATTCCTGAAGTATTTGCAATGCTGAAATCAGCAGAGGTAGAAGTCAAAAAGGAACATTAAGTGTTGATGGTGAATAAAACCACTAAGTTTAAGAAAGGCAAGGGTAAGAAGAACTTCAAGAAGGACGGCAAGGGAGTTGCCGCGCCCGGCAAGCAAGCTGCCGAGAAGAAGCCAAAGAATGGACCCAAGCCCGAGACTGAGTGCTTTTATTGCAAGGGAAGTGGTCACTGAAAGTGGAACTGCCCCAAATACTTAGCGGACAAGAAGGCCGGCAACACGAAAGGTATATGTGATATACATGTAATTGATGTGTACCTTACAAGTACTCGTAGTAGCTCCTGGGTATTTGATACCGGCGCAGTTGCTCACATTTGTAACTCAAAGCAGGAGCTGCGGAATAAGCGGAGACTGGCGAAGGACGAGGTGACGATGCGCATCGGGAATGGTTCCAAGGTCGATGTGATCGCCGTCGGCACGCTACCTCTACATTTACCTACGGGATTAGTTTTGAACCTCAATAATTGTTATTTAGTGCCAAGTTTGAGCATGAACATTATATCAGGATCTCATCTAATACGAGATGGCTACTCATTTAAATCCAAGAATAATGGTTGTTCTATTTATATGAGAGATATGTTTTATGCTCATGCTCCGATGGTGAATGGTTTATTCTTAATGAATCTCGAGCGTAATGCTACACATATTCATAGTGTGAGTATCAAAAGATGTAAGGTTAATAATGATAGTCCCACATACTTGCGGCACTGCCGCCTTGGTCACATAGGTGTCAAACGCATGAAGAAGCTCCATGCAGATGGACTTTTAGAGTCTCTTGATTACGAATCATTTGACACATGCGAACCATGCCTCATGGGTAAAATGACCAAGACTCCGTTCTCAGGAACAATGGAGCGAGCAACCAACTTATTGGAAATCATACATACTGATGTGTGCGGTCCAATGAGTGTTGAGGCTCGCAGTGGTTATCGTTATGTTCTCACCCTCACTGATGACTTGAGTAGATATGGGTATGTCTACTTAATGAAACACAAGTCTGAGACCTTTGAAAGGTTCAAGGAATTTCAGAGTGAGGTTGAGAATCAACATGACAGGAAAATCAAGTTCCTGCGATCAGATCGTGGAGGAGAATACTTGAGTCACGAATTTGGCACACACTTAAGAAAATGTGGAATAGTTTCACAACTGACGCCTCCTGGAACACCTCAGCGTAATGGTGTGTCCGAACGTCGTAATGGCACTCTATTAGATATGGTGCGATCTATGATGTCTTTTACCGATTTACCGCTATCATTTTGGGGCTATGCTTTAGAGACTGCCGCATTCACTTTAAATAGGGCTCTGTCGAAATCCGTTGAGACGACACCGTATGAATTATGGTTTGGGAAGAAACCTAAGCTGTCGTTTCTAAAAGTTTGGGGATGCGATGCTTATGTCAAGAAACTTCAACCTGAAAAGCTCGAACCCAAGTCGGAAAAATGCGTCTTCATAGGATACCCTAAAGGAACTATTGGGTACACCTTCTACCTCAGATCCGAAGGCAAGATCTTTGTTGCCAAGAATGGATCCTTTCTAGAAAAGGAGTTTCTCTCGAAAGAAGTAAGTGGGAGGAAAGTAGAACTTGATGAAGTATTACCTCTTGAACCGGAAAATGGCGCAACTCAAGAAAATGTTTCTGAGGTGCCTGCACCGACTAGAGAGGAAGTCAATGATGATGATCATGAAACTTCAGATCAAGTTGCTACTGAACTTCGTAGGTCCACAAGGACACGTTCCGCACCAGAGTGGTACGGCAACCCTGTCTTGGAAATCATGTTGTTAGACAACGGTGAACCTTCGAATTATGAAGAAGCAATGGCGGGCCCAGATTCCAACAAATGGCTTGAAGCCATGCAATCCGAGATAGGATCCATGTATGAAAACAAAGTATGGACTTTGACAGACTTGCCCGATGATCGGCGAGCGATAGAAAACAAATGGATCTTTAAGAAGAAGACGGACGCGGATGTTAATGTTACCATCTATAAAGCTCGACTTGTCGCTAAGGGTTATCGGCAAGTTCAAGGGGTTGACTACGATGAGACTTTCTCTCCCGTAGCGAAGCTGAAGTCCGTCTGAATTATGTTAGCAATTGCCGCATACTATGATTATGAGATATGGCAAATGGACGTCAAAACGGAATTCCTTAATGGTTTCCTTAAGGAAGAATTTTATATGATGCAGCCGGAAGGTTTTGTCGACCCTAAGAATGCTAACAAGGTATGCAAGCTCCAGCGATCCATTTATGGGCTGGTGCAAGCATCTTGGAGTTGGAATATTCGCTTGATGAGATGATTAAAGCGTTTGGGTTTATGCAGACTTATGGAGAAGTCTGCATTTACAAGAAAGTGAGTGGGAGCTTTGTAGCATTTCTCATATTATATGTAGATGACATACTTTTGATGGGAAATGATATAGAACTTTTGGACAGCATTAAGGCCTACTTGAATAAGAGTTTTTCAATGAAGGACCTTGGAGAAGCTGCTTATATATTAGGCATTAAGATTCATAGAGATAGATCAAGACGCCTCATAGGTCTTTCACAAAGCACATACCTTGATAAGATATTGAAGAAGTTCAATATGGATCAGTCTAAGAAGGGGTTCTTGCCTGTGTTGCAAGGTGTGAAATTGAGCTCAGCTCAATGTCCGACCACGGCAGAAGATATAGAAGAGATGAGTGTCATCCCCTATGCCTCAGCCTTAGGGTCTATTATGTATGCCATGCTGTGTACCAGACCTGATGTAAACCTTGCCGTAAGTTTGGTAGGTAGGTACCAAAGTAATCCCGGCAAGGAACACTGGACAGCGGTCAAGAATATCCTGAAGTACCTGAAAAGGACTAAGGACATGTTTCTCGTTTATGGAGGTGACGAAGAGCTCGTCGTAAAGGGTTACATCGATGCTAGCTTCGACACAGATCTGGATGACTCTAAGTCACAAACCGGATATGTGTATATGTTGAATGGTGGAGCAGTAAGCTGGTGCAGCTGCAAGCAGAGCGTCGTGGCGGGATCTACATGTGAAGCGGAGTACATGGCTGCCTCGGAGGCAGCACAAGAAGCAATCTGGGTGAAGGAGTTCATCACCGACCTAGGAGTCATACCCAATGCGTCAGGGCCCATCAAGCTCTTCTGTGACAACACTGGAGCTATTGCACTTACCAAGGAGCCCAGGTTTCACAAGAAGACCAGGCACATCAAGCGTCGCTTCAACTCCATCCGTGAAAATGTTCAAGATGCAGACATAGAAATTTGTAAAGTACATACGGATCTGAATGTCGCAGATCCGTTGACTAAACCTCTCCCTAGGGAAAAACATGATCAACACCAGAACTCTATGGGTGTTCGATTCATCACAATGTAACTAGATTATTGACTCTAGTGCAAGTGGGAGACTGTTGGAAATATGCCCTAGAGGCAATAATAAAAGGATTATTATTATATTTCCTTGTTCATGATAATTGTCTTTTATTCATGCTATAATTGTGCTATCCGGAAATCGTAATACATGTGTGAATACATAGACACCAACATGTCCCTAGTAAGCCTCTAGTTGACTAGCTCGTTGATCAATAGATAGTCATGGTTTCCTGACTATGGACATTGGATGTCATTGATAACGAGATCACATCATTAGGAGAATGATGTGATGGACAAGACCCAATCCTAAACATAGCACAAGATCGTATAGTTCGTTTGCTAGAGTTTTTACAATGTCAAGTATCTTTTCCTTAGACCATGAGATTGTGTAACTCCCGGATACCGTAGGAGTGCTTTGGGTGTACCAAATGTCACAACATAACTGGGTGACTATAAAGGTATACTACGGGTATCTTCGAAAGTGTCTGTTGGGTTGACACAGATCAAGACTGGGATTTGTCACTCTGTATGATGGAGAGGTATCTCTGGGCCCACTCGGTAATGCATCATCATAATGAGCTCAAAGTGACCAAGTGTCTGGTCATGGGATCATGCATTACGGTACGAGTAAAGTGACTTGCCGGTAACGAGATTGAACGAGGTATTGGGATACCGACGATCGAATCTCGGGCAAGTAACGTACCGATTGACAAAGGGAATTGTATACAGGGTTGCTTGAATCCTCGACATCGTGGTTCATCCGATGAGATCATCGAGGAGCATGTGGGAGCCAACATGGGTATCCCGATCCCGCTGTTGGTTATTGACCGGAGAGCTGTCTCGGTCATGTCTACATGTCTCCCGAACCCGTAGGGTCTACACACTTAAGGTTCGGTGACGCTAGGGTTGTAGAGATATGAATATGCAGTAACCCGATAGTTGTTCGGAGTCCCGGATGAGATCCCGGACGTCATGAGGAGTTCCGGAATGCTCTGGAGGTGAAGAATTATATATAGGAAGTGCAGTTTCGGCCATCGGGAGAGTTTCGGGGGTCACCGGTATTGTACCGGGACCACCGAAAGGGTCCCGGGGGTCCACCAAGTGGGGCCACCCATCCCGGAGGGCCCCATGGGCTGAAGTGGGGAGGGGAACCAGCCCATAGTGGGCTTGTGCGCCCCCTTTGGCCCACCCCATGCGCCTAGGGTTGGGAACCCTAGGGTGGGGGGGCGCCCCACCTGGCTTGGGGGGCACTCCACCCCTTGGCCGCCGCCCCTCCTAGGAGATCCCATCTCCTAGGGTCGGCGCCCCCCTAGGGGAGCCTATATAAAGGGGGGAGGGAGGGGCAGCCGCACCCTTGACTCTTGGCGCCTCCCTCTCCCCTGCTACACCTCTCCCTCTCGCAGAAGAACGGCGAAGCCCTGCTGCGGTGACTGCTGCATCCACCACCACGCCGTCGTGCTGCTGGATCTTCATCAACCTCTTCTTCCCCCTTGCTGGATCAAGAAGGAGGAGACGTCACGCTGACCGTACATGTGTTGAACGCGGAGGTGCCGTCCGTTCGGCGCTAGGATCTCCGGTGATTTGGATCACGTCGAGTATGACTCCCTCATCCCCGTTCTCTTGAACGCTTCCGCTCGCGATCTACAAAGGTATGTAGATGCATCCGATCACTCATTGCTAGATGAACTCATAGATGGATCTTGGTGAAAACGTAGGAAATTTTTTTGTTTTCTACAACGTTCCCCAACACAATCAAGGGAGAGACCCATCAAAGGTTGCCAGCGTATAAACAGCAATGATACACATACAGGTTTTTACAGGATTGATTTGATGTGGCAGTTTTTGATTGGGTGTAAGGGGAGTACGCGGGCCCACCCCCATGAAAATCAGGGGGGTGTTTATTAAGTTTGGAAGGAGTGTGTAACATCCTGTAAAGTCATGTACGTGTAGAATGGCTGTCTTGCTCCCTCGATTTAGCTGAGCCCATCGACCTCCTTTCCCCCATGTACAGTCCAACGTGACGGTCGAGATCCCATCTCACTCCCCTCCGGTAGGACCGCCGACTTGGCTCCCCTCTGCAATTCCCCGGGGTTCGCTCGGGGTATGTTCCCCCTCTCAGTGTGGTTCCTGAGTCCGTGGCTTGAAGGTCCTCCTGAGCTGCCGGTCCGTACTCATGGGCCTCCTCGCGTGCTTCAGACAGGACGGCGGCCGCCGCTATGATGGAGCAAGAGGTGCGGCCTCGGTCGGGGTGGGTGCGGCAGCGACGCTCAAGGAAGAACCTGCGGTTGCCTTCTTTGGAGGACCTTTCACATATGTTGGCGATGACAAGGCTGCAAGCCATCACCTGGACGAGCTCAAGTCCGTCACAAACCCACCTCCAACTTCCTCGGTGAGGTCGGCTTCGGCCCCATCAACATGGTATCCATCGACGGCGGCCTCTGCCCCGGCCTCGCCAGCAGCAGATCGCGTCGGCTTCGACAACAACGACATCCAGTGGCACCACCAGTTGCAGGTACGTCGCCGTTATTCGGTGCCATTGAGAGTCCAGTCATCAACCACAGATTGTTGGTTGATTCATTGATCTGTGATGACTGGTTGATTTTTGGTTTGGTCGAACAGCCGGAGGTGATGTATCTGTGAATACCCAGCCACCTGCACCTGCCGTAATGGTAGCCATTCTCCAGCCGAGCTCCTGCATATTAGTAAGAAGTCATGTTCCTGTGTACCCTGCATAGAGTAAATTGCAAAAAACCACCACAATTGGGGACCCTAAATCAAAAAACCACCATCATTTGTTTTTTTGCAAAAATCCATCACTATTGTGCTGACAGTTTGTGAAAAACGCTGATAGGTCAATTAGAGCAATTTGATTGAAAACCTGATGAGTAGGTCTCACTGTCAGGTGCCACGTGGCGCTGATGAAGACTGCGCTTGTCACACCGTTTGGATCACCCGTTAGGTTGACTTGGGACCCACCCCACTACAGTTAGCGTTGCCGCCGCCGATGGGGTTGATACGGCAGCGCCGCCCTCGTGCGCGCCGGCCGGCCCCGCCGCCACGTCTGGGCAGCTCGCACCGCCGCCGCTGCTCCTTGCGCCCGCGGCCGGCCACCCTCTTTTCCTTTTCCTCTCCTCTTTCTGTGCGCGTCCGCAAGCCACATAGCTGTGGCCATGGCTCGGTCGGAGGTCAAAGCCGGTGGATCTTATGCCGCACCGAGCTCCGGGAGGTTCCTCGGGCGTCTCCAGCTCCGGTTAGCCCCGGACCACGTTCTTTGCTACCTCGCGTCTCCAGGAGGTTCCTCGGGTGCTGCACCGAGCTGGGCAAGATCCGGAGCTTGGAGACGACGAGCACCGAGCCGTGGAGCGAAGCCGTCGAGGTGAGCCACATCAACGCCGGAACCCGTCGTCGTTCGCGCGCGAATACATACGCACGTACAGGTGCACAACAAGCTGCTTGATTGATTCATACGGAGGCTAGCCAGCTATGTACTGGCGGATGGATTGAAGACCTGAGTCACTGACCACCTCCGGGAGCACCCGTGCACCAGCGAGTTCGGATGGCGCTGCGTGCGCATGGCGAACAGCGAGCCCCGCGCTCAGACGCGTGCAGCGGCCCGGAGCAGCACGATGGCCAGGGTGTGAGCCGAGGTCTCGTGCCTGCACGGCGGCTCGGACGCACCGACACAGAGGCGGCGCGGTGGTGGCCACCACGCGGCGGTGACAGCGCACGGCGGCGGCGACAGCTCGGCCGAAGTATGCGGCCAGCACGGCGATGCCCGTTATCTGGGAGGTTGAGGAGCATGGGGTTGTCGTGGATATTGTCAAGGACCTTGAAGACCCAGTGGCGCACTACCCAGGCGGCGCGGCCGCGTCTTGCCACGCTGCCTGCTAGGTGTTCGATCAAATGCAAGGAGATGGAGGAGGGCCTCTTGGGAGCTCGACCATGGCGGAAAGGAGGCGTCCGGCCTACTGCTAATCCATTTGAGCATATAGGCGGCGCACGTGCACAGCTTGCACGAGGTGGAGCAGCATAAGAACTCCGCGTCCAGTGCTGGCGCTGGTTGGCTTCCGACGAGCCGAGCGTCGTCCAGAGCGACGTCCATGGCGGGCAGGAGCTGCAGCGGCGGGCGGTGCGCCATGTCCGACGGCGGCGCAGGGCGAGGGCGGTGGGCTCGGGGGACCCAGCTGCACCGGCGGGCGCGCGTGCGGGCAGACCCAGCTACCGTGGCTGGCGCTGCCGCGCGAGTCAAAGCCCCTATCGACTTAACAATATAGGCTAACGGTGTGACATTTGACCGCCACATCAGCACTTACAAATGGGTCCCATCTGTCAGATTCTGTGTTAAAAGCTGCTTATTGATCGGTTAGTGTTTTTTACAAAAGGATTACTGAATACCTGGTGGTTTTTACAAAAAAAAAAAAGAATGATGGTGGTTTTTTGATTTAGAGTCCACAATTGTGGTGGTTTTTTGCAATTTATTCTCCATATCACCATGGAGCTGCAAAGTTGCAGAACCTGGAGAAGTTGAAATGGGGTTATCTAGATGAAGTTCTTAAATTGAACCCTACGAAAACATTACTGGACTACTTGCTGGCGACCAGGGATTTCGCACAAGAAGCAAGGTACTGTTATTCTGAGGATATTGATATGACTGATGAGGATTTTATGCGTATGCTCTTACTGGACGGATGCTTCATTCTAGTTGCTCTTGGTGGAATTGAAAAAATTATAGCACAGAAAAAGGAAGCAGAGAGTAAGAGATGTGCTCTAGAGGAAATAGTTGTTGAAGATGCTAATATGCTAGGGGGACAGACATCTCTTGATTCAAACAATGATAGGCAAAACACAGGGAGCGAAGCTGCTTTTGATGGTAACCAGACTGATAGAAAAGGGGCAAATGAAGATGGTCAAAACCATGCAGCATTTGCGATGTGGTTCATGATAGATTCCTCCATCATGACCTGTTCTTGCTGGAAAATCAAATTCCATTTTTCATTGTGAAGAAACTCTATGAGCTAGCTTCTGGTAGTGTCCCATTGGCTCCATCCATCACTGATGCTTTGAACAAAGTTGTGGAAGAAGCATTCTCTTTTTATCCAAAGGCAATCCGAGGGCTCAACAGGCCAGGAGATTTTCAACATTTGCTTCACTTGTGTCATATGTATCTTAGGCCTAATCCAAAGGTGGATAATAGCCATCATTATCAGGTTGGACCTCAGTACATTTATAGGTTTTTTAGTTTCGGATGGAGATATTTTAGACTCGGTCATCATCCTGAGGTCAACGAGCAAATTCAGTTAGCTCAACAGAAGGAGGATTCCCTACAATCAGGTCAAGAACTGAATCGATGGAGGCGGGCGGGTAGCACAATATCTAGAGGCAGGAGTCAAGTTTAAGAAACGCGAATACGATAATATGGATCCTCATTCTCTCTTAGACATTAAGTTTAGCAATGGTTCCATTGAAATTCCATCCCTTGTTGTTGATGAATATTCAGGCAGTCTTTTCAGGAATATCATTGCATTTGAGCAAACATGTCCTCAGTTTGGAGATGACTTCACAGCTTACATTGTCTTCCTGTCACAGATTATTTGTATGCCAGAAGATGTAACACTACTTGTTGAAAGAGAAATAATTGTGCACCAACTTGAGAGCGACGAACATGTCTCTGATCTATTTACCATGCTTAGTAAAGATGTTGTGTTTGATTTCAATGGTATGCATTACTTAAAATCACTTTGTCAGGCTATGGAAGAATTCTACCAGAGTCGCCTGAACCGATGGATTGCGTGGCTCTTGATGAATCATTTCAGTAATCCGTGGTTGGCCTTAGCTGCAGTAGCGACGGGTGTTGTGCTTGCCTGCACCATCGTGCAAACCATCTTCACTATCGAAGCATACAGGAAACCCCCTGGTCATGAGTAACCACTGCAAATGAATCAGGTTTGGGTCATCAGTAGGACATGTAACTTGTATGGTACTTTACATGCATTTTTTGTTCTTCATCATAAACTGTTGGTATTCAATGTATCTCTATCTGGCAAACAATTCAGTTGGCCTTGTACTCTTACAAAATATTTATTAGAATATCCTCTATCAATTTGGAGACCTTATGTTGCTGCCATCTGTATCATTAAATTGGGCGGTGACCATGCCGAACTACTAGTAGAAATTGCTGTGAACATAGGAATCTAGAAGATATTTGTTCCACCTAGTTAACATAGAGTTCTCAAGAATGCAAGCATCCAAGCGCCAAACATATGGAAAAAAATATCAAGAAAAGATGGTAGTGGGTGGATGGATGGGTATAAAAGCTGGTGTGATAGAGAAAGAGTTCATCTGTTCTCCTTATCTCTGAAGGTTGTGTTGAGATGAATTCCAAGCATGCTATCACCATTGCCATTCTCCTGGCTATGTCCGTCACATCACTCCCTTTTGTTGCTGCACGACGGCTCCCAGAACTGAACCATGGCCTACCAGAGAGAAAGGTGCTGGCAATCAGCACGCCGGTGAAAGGTATGTTCCTTCTTCGTTGTGATCTCGCAACTTAATTTCTGCTACTTGTTTTGGGGATTATTTAGTACGCATTTACTACTGAGGCTTACAGTCCGGAGCTTTAAGCATTTCTTGTGTTTCTAGGAGCAAAAGAACGGATGTATGCCAGAGACGAGAAAATCATTATCGGCCTACCCAATACCATGATCCTTCCACGCCCTCCCTCTCCGTCGTGCAAGGCCAAGGCGTGTTAGGATGATACTATCGCGGCCCACATGGAGGAATATATGCTCTGGACGAGAATGTGTCTGCTTCGTATTGAATAATTGAGCTTGTCACTCGTGTGTGTTAAAATAAAGAGCTTGCAACTCATGTATCTACTAGCTGAATATCCATGTGTTGCTACGGAAATAAACGTTCACGTCTTACAGTCTGAATTTCGTCTTAACTATTTCTGTTACCCCATTCCAAATTTCCAATCAATACTGCTTAAACAACTTATTATATTTTGTTGGCCTCACTACCAATTATATTTCTCGAATTTAACTTTCTGTAAAAATCGAACCCAAATCGATAAATTCCTTGAGATAAAAGCATGCGCTAGCTTTTTTTTTCCAGTCTTTACATACATTCATGAAGAAACGGGACGCTTATGTGACCAGGGCACAGTAGACAACATGTGAATCCTGTCTTGCGCGAAAATTATTTATACGAGTGAAATGATACATCAAAAGCAATGCTCTCATTCCGTGCCCTACTGAGCGAAAGGTCGTGCGCTCTGAAAAGAGCTCTATAAGTCTGTCAGAGCATAGAGTCCTGTCTCCCTGTGAACAGGGGAGGATACCATGGATAGACACAATAGTAAGCTAAATTGTCTGGACACATAGCCAAGTTCTTCAAAGAATAAAAATGAACGGGTGCCTCGCCTCCATTGCCGTCCTTACCGCTTGGCACCTCTGGAAACACCGGAACGGGTGCCTATTCGACGGCGACCAGCCTGCTGTGGGACGCGTAGTGCACATGATCCAGGAGGAGGTGCGGCTATGGGCGCGCGCCGGTGCCAAGGGCATGGCCCTCATCCTGCCAGAGACGTAGGCTCTGTCTGATCGGGCAGCACACCCCGTCGTCTGTGTGCCAAGGCTATCGATGCTGGCCGTCCTTGCGCACGAGCTAACTAGCCCACCATTCATCTTGTAAGACCCACATGTATCGCTACTCTACCTATCAATGCAATGATACGCAAAGCTTTTGCGTATTCACGAAAAAAAAGAATAAAGATAATCTAAATTACATTATGCAGGTTTGACAAAGGGCAACACAGTATATATGGTCTGGACGATGGTGCAGACAAGCACCACTACAGCAGCGAACGCTGCCAACGCCAACCACGGGTTTACAAAGTGGTTATGCCATAACCAAGCTATCCATCTATTCAAGCGATTCTGGTAGTGGGCTTCCAACTTGTGGCACAAAGGTTTTAAGTAATATTTTAAATCAAACCTAATTGTCAATTGCTTGGTGAGTCTAGTGAATAGAGCTGACACCTCTTCGTCACTATCCAACATATGCACAATTATGCCTTTCTCAACCAGCAGCGTGGCATCAGCAGGCGTATCCATGATCTGGGACATGAAAGTGGCATAGGCACTGATGTCGTTGCCGAACCTGTAGTCCATTTGCTCCAGTGCTAGCAGGTTCTTGAAAACCGATTCACTGGACTCGTCAACTGGCAAACACGGAATTTCCATAACTCCATTGATGAACCTTATGTCCAGCAGAGAATGCCTACTTTGTCCGTCATACTCCCTACGCATGAACTGAACCCCCGCTTCATGGTATTCTTCTGCTCGACGCCAACGCTTAAAAAGCTTACCTGTTTCCAAGCGCTCCATCTGCTCTAGGTTTTTGTCAGGGTCAACTGATTTACCTGACATATTCCATCGACGTAGAAGACCATGAAAATAACCTGTCTTCCCCTGATACTGAAGCTCCTCATCAAATCTCTGACTAGGTCTCAAGTACGTGTGATATAAGTGGAGCAGATGATGGAAATGTTTGGGTCTATCGTTCTCTTGTATAGCTATTGGATAATGACGCAAGAGGACCTCTACAAGTTCAGCAGCTTTTCTTCAAAGCGATCCAACTTCTGTACATTCACCTGATACTAACTCGTAGACCCTCTCCATAACGAAAAAGGGTATCTGGTTCTCCAGCAAGGAGAGCATGTCATGCCATGCAGGGCCACTCAACCAATCCCCGGGACCGTAACTGTTCTGAACGCTTGTCCGTTGGTTTGCATCCTCCTCTCTGGTATTTGTTCCTGTTTCCTGAATAATTTCCACATAAATCTGTTCCAGCTCTTCTCCCGTCACGTTTCCATCAACTTCTGTTTGGGTGGATCCTTGGTTCAAAGTTCTGGAATTTGACATCCTGGTGCCGACATTTTCATCAATATTCACAAGTATGAAGCACCCATCCAACAAAAGCATCTGCACAAACTTTTTCCTTTCCATTATTATCTGCTCCGAGTAGCATTTCCTTGCTTGCTTCTCTACTTCGGCGATTGCTTTAATGTAATCATGCAGAGTTCTATTACAGTTCAGTTTTAGTACCCTGTCTAAATGTTCCCATTTTTTCTTCTCCATGTATTGAAAGTGTTGGCCTCCATGGTGATACGGGCCAAACGATATAATGATTGGTTCGTAGGCCACACGGTCAACCTCACGAATGTGTTCTGGGACTCTATGGATTGGGCACATGTTAGTGCCATAACCACCCGGATCATATTGTGACCAGAAAGATTTGATATCCCTCGTCATGGAACTGGCCATCTTATCTATGTCTATACATTTGAATCTTGACCTTTCACGGGCAGCCATTTGTTGCTTGGTTATTCAGGATGCCGATCAACCTTGAGAGATGTCAGCAGATGGCTCGCAATATTTTCAGCAGCAGCAAATTTACCTATGTAAGAGAGAAACTCAAATTGCTGAGCAGTGAAAATGTGATTTACAATAATAAATATCAATTTCGCAGCTACAATTGCTTGGTCAAAATACATCGGCAGGGGAAGCTCGCAAGACACGCCTCGACATTATTCACAAAATTGGACATAAGGTAGCATAATGACATATGAAAGTAACCCTAGATCGTCACGTACCTTTACTTTGCTTTGGAAGATGTGTCTTGGACCAAAATTACCAGAGTGAACCAGAGATCCACACTCACAAAATTGACGAGGAGCGGAACTCATGGACAGAGAGAGATCGGCGGATCTACTGGCAAGAGGGGAAAATAGGGAACGGCCCGAAGAAACTTCTTTGCATCTAGATCTGACTGTTTCTTTTCTCAAAACCAGCCAAATTGTTTGCTAAATGGATCAGAATATCCAAGCGGCTACCTTTCTCCTCTTCGCCAATGCTATCTGCCCCCGCGTCCGTTCAGATCCGACATCTATGGTAACACACATGGTGCGTCTTGGCTCTCGCTCACGGCGCCGCCGGGGACAACGGACCGAAGCCCTGAAGCCCGGACCTAGGGGCTCAAGCTATACCTGTCCATCCCTCGGGCCTGGCCAACCAAAGCCCGACACAAAAAACCCAGGCCCGGCCCGGCTGTTGGGCCTAAAAATTGGGCCCAAGCCCAGCCCATCATGCTAAAAGCCCATCGGGCCTCAGGCCACGTGCCGGGCCTCTTCATTAAACGGCAAAAATGACAGGCCCGGGCCCAGCCCGGCCATCGGGCTCAAAACTTAGGCCCGAGCCCATCCCGTGGATAAGGTCGGGTCGAGCTGGGTCGGGCCGACCGGGCCGGGCTGTCCATGGCCAGGACTGCACAGGTGTTGGCTGCATGTGAGGCGTTTTGCATTTGGGTTTCGATCCGGGTTGCGTGGGTTTGTTTTACTATTTCAGCAGAATTAAAAAATTACACTTATCCTAACTTTTGGCCGTCTGTTTTTTTAGGGATTTGGCTGTCTGTTTTTCATTTCACTTCAGGTTGTGTTTTTTTCGTCGTCTGATCGTGTACGAATCTCACTGCCACAGTGCACCTCATTTTTCAGTGGAGAGGAGGCGAGAGAGAGGATTCATTTTCAAGGTACATCCCCATCTAGGAGCCAAAGACCAGGTCTCCTCAGCATCCGAGTGTGGCTGTGCGGGGCGATGAGGGAGAACAAAATTTTACATTCTCATGATTTCCTTTAAAAATGTCATGAACATACTTTTAATTGTCCGTACACTTTTTAAATATCATGAACATTTTTTGGAAATGGTATGAACCATTTTTAAAATTGCGGGAACAATTTTTCACATTACATGAAAATTTATTTATATTTTTAAAAGTGAAGTAGATTATTTCTAAATTTTTGTTTATAATTTTAAAATTTAGAAAAGGAAAGAGGGAAAAAGAAAGAAACTAACACACGTAATACTACTGAGCCGGCCCATTACATACTCTACTTGAGGCGAGGCATATGTCTATCTCGTACTCCCTCCGTTCCTAAATACTTATTTCTCTAGGCATTTCAACAAGTAACTACATACGGAGCAAAATGAGTGAATCTACACTCTAAAATATGTCTACATACATCCGTATATAGTAGTCATTTGAAATGTCTAGAAAGACAAATATTTAGGAACGGAGGGAGTAATAGGCAAGATACAAACACATCCAGAATAACATTCACGAATTATCAACCGTGTGGCACAACCTAAGACAAAAAGAATATCAACCTATTTCTTAAGCGATTCTAAAAAAATCTATTTCTAAGCCCATGTATAAATGTACAGAAATGCTAATGGGCAAACGTTCGCTGGCAAGGCACTTCCAGCAAACGCCCTCACAACCATTGGATCCAAATCACTTGGATGGCATTTAAAAACGATCACTGGCAATTATTTCTTATACATGGGAATTTTTCATTCCGTACATGGCATTTCCCTCAAAATGCATGGCAAATTTAGTTATGTTGGCATGGCGAGAGGGACGTTCGCTGGCAATTCGCCCCCAACAACGTTCGCTAGATAAACATGTCCTAAATATAAGGTTCTTGGTTCTTACATTACGGGTCTAGTAAATTTGTATGGCCTTGGATCAGCGAGATCTTCCTCGGTGAAAAAAACATCGTCCCCCGCTACCGTTTGGAGGGATGATGCATTCATCGGTTTCAGATCTCACCCGCAACCATTGGATATGACTTTGTCATCATGTTCAAGGTGCATTCATCGGTTACGGATCCCACATAGCCTGGGTGCCTCAAGCGGCTTAAAAAATTTCAAGGAGGATTCTTGGTGGAGTTCTCATGGCAGCGCAGATGGTTTTTTGCTACAATGACGTTCTCGGTGTGGGTGATTCACGTCTACGACAACTCGCTGATGTTAGAGGTTGTTATTATTCTGTATTGCAAAGTCTGTTTTGCAAAACTGCATTTGTATTGTTCTTATCTGAATGAAGCAGTTTGTGTTTAAATAAAATAAAATGGTATGTCCTGTGGTCAACACGTTGATGGCCTATGCGACAAAAGTTTTATTACCTAAGCTAGCACCTCGCACATGCTAATTCATGTCGATGGCCGAACTCATGGCGGCTGGGCAGTTTAGTTTGGCACCCTTTAACATATAGTGTGGACTGATTCCTCCTTTGTTGAATAGTCTACTTAATTTCCAGCATTGCATGATGCTGAGAAGGCCTAGTGGACTCTACAAGATATATTTGCCTTGTTATGCGATGGCCGAACGTGAGCCTGTCACATTGGCGTCTGTTATATAGCAAGCACCATCCCAGTTTCATTTCACCCAAACAAGCTCTTTCAGTAGTGGAGTGACCGAGCCCAAAATATGGCCTCCAAGGTGTTCGCAGTGCTGGCTATCGTTCTGGCCCTCACCCATGGGCATCTCCCTGCTGTGATGGGCGAGACGACGCCATCAGATCGTCCAAAAGTCTTACCACGTCAAGATGCTGCTCCGGGTAAGACCTTCAAACTTGAACACAGTCGTTCTTGCTATGTATTTTCAATCTCATTCTACAGTTCAGAGAGGGGAAAGAAACTTGTTCTTCATTTGCATATGTTATTTCCGTAGGCACCATAATTTGCAAACTTTTTATGGCAACACTGTACGTAAAATTGTCTGAGTTTTTCATAGCAAGCGATCCATTTGTTTCTTTTTGCCCCACGCGTTGCTTTCATTTACTTGAAACAAAGGGACATTCAGCCTCTTCTTGTATACGTAGTATGAATACTTGGTTAGATTCTGACGATTGCTCCAATTTTTGTTCATGATAAATTGCAGCAGCAGCTGGGAATGGTGCAGCTGCAGCCCCTGGATTCACTGAGGAGAAGGGATGGTTCTTTCAGCGTCCGCTAGCAAGGCCGACCCCTCTTCCTCCTTCCTTAAAGCTGTGAAGTGACTTGATATCTTCCTAGAGTTTGTATCTGCTCATTATAATGAAGCAGAGTACGCAAAGCGAATAAGTAGACCACTACTGGCTACAAATGGTTGAGTTCCCCGCTATGGTACCGTTATATGATGTTTGCCTGGACACACGGATGTGCTTGGGCAAAACAGTGTGCTAACTATATCAGATAATATCAGCCTCTCGGTTCTGAACAGCAAACTTGCCGAAAATTTCTTTGTGCATATTTACCGTATTTATGTACTCGTTTCCCCCTCTAGGACTAGGAAAAGAAAGAGCAACCCCACACACCATTTTATCCGTTGACAAACAAGGGCTAACTGATACACCACCTAACCTTGGTACACACTACACAGTACACACACTGACGCCTTTTACTGTCCAACAAGGTGTAACAAACTAGAGAGAAAGATCGGCCAGAACAAATGATCCTGAAACCGCCATGTACAAGGAGTCTCCTCTGTTCTTCCTGTGTGCCTCATCAACCTTGCAATGGGGCAGAACACCGTCGTGATCTCCTTGTGCAACAGTGCAAGCCTGCAAAAAATTTCTTCAGTTCCGTTTTCTTCAGTTCTGTCAGGTTCAGAGTTGCTCCAGCATTGCTCTGCTTTCTCCCTTTCTTCAGTTCCGTTTTCTTCAGTTCTGTCAGGTTCAGAGTTGCTGTGCTTTATCCCTGCCTGCTTCAGCTCGATTGGCCAAAGCATGGTCCCGTCTCTTCTCTTCTCCCAACGGCTGTAACAGTCAGTTATCTGCTGCAAAGTCAATTTGCGGGTGGAGATCTCAGATCAGATTTAAATCAAGAGCAAGGCCAAAACTTGACGGCATGCAACAAGCGCTTCGAGGGTCAGTAATATCGCTGAAAACCATGACCGATCAGTTGACCCAGTCCTGGCCGAACAGCCGGCTGTTGGGCCGGCGGTTCCTCCTAGGCCTCGGCTCAACGAGAGGCACATCCCCGCGGCCCCTCGACCTTGAGGTAGTTCCCACTGTCGTGGTCGGGGTCCCTGCGACGGTGGACGAGGTAGCCGTGGTCGTGGTCGGCGTCCCTGCAACGGTGGACGGGGTAGTCGTGGTCGTGGTGCTCACCCTAGTAGCCGTGACCGTGCCTGTCGTGGGCGGTGCACAGACAACCTGCACGCCTAGGCATAGTACGGCTGTTATCTTGGAGATCTTGAACTTCAGCTTGAGGTTGTGCCTCAGCTAGGGAACCGATGCAACCAAGATCAGGATCCACATCCATGTTCCCGAACACAGCGCGTGTATCACCTTGCACAGTCCATGGCATAGCGCGGACAGCAGTTGTTCCCGGGGAGTCGAGGAGGCGCCGGAGACGGAACCAGTCGATGCCGGCGCGGGCGTGGTAGGTGGTACCTTGGAGGCTCACAGTGCACCGGCGTTGGAGAGCTCTGGACAGCGGGGTGAAGGACCTCCGCCAGAGGGGCACCCCGATTGAGGCGATCATTATTGCCACGAGCAACTTCACTGGAGCGGCGAGGATGGACACCATAGGGACGGCGAGGATCAGAGTGAGCGCGCCCCCGAGGATCGGAGACGAGATCTCCATTCCGAAGGGTTCCTCCTTCGTCCCACCCCCTATGCTGAACTCCAACTCGTCCTCGGAGCCATCCTCCTCTTCCGCCGCTCCGAGGCTCGGTGCCAGTGTCTGCACCAGGCCTCCCGCCGTTCCGAAGATGGACGGTGTAACTTCGAACGCGATGCAGAGTAAAACTGCCAAGAGCAGAACGAGGACATTGATCCTGTAGCGCCCGGCGGCGAAGACGCCAGCGAGGCCGGTCACGACAAGGATCACAGACAACCGCAGCGCGTGCCATCGCAGTCCTCTCGCTGACGGGGCCTTCCTGTTCACCGGCATCACGATGATGGATAGGGACGCGAGAAAGACGGTGGCTTTGCAGTACGAGAACACCAGGCACCCGTAGTAGTTGAATGGGTCATCGGGTGGGAAGCCCGCACCGGCATGGTACGCGCGAATTCCTGCGAGAATTGCAAGGAGCAGCAGAAGCTTGCGCCTCTTCTCCAGCTTCAGTGACATGCCTACCGCCCCCTCTGCGTGTCCATTGGTTGACGGACCAGCAAACAACATCTTCAGCCTACGGGGCACACAGAGCTCCATCTTCTCTCTGAACGCCTGCCGCCATCTTGCGCCTGGCAGGAACACCGCTAACAGCAAGAAGACACGGAGGGACACCCAAACGACAACCTAGATGGACAGGTCGAAGCTCACGGCGATATAGGCTCCGATCACGATCAGGATAAACTGGTCCAGGATCATGGCTACCAACAAGACGCGGTAGTACTTGATTCCTAGTGCGCCGAATACATCCATCAGGAGAATGATCAGGACGACAGCCAGCGACATGAGAAAGAAGGAGGCGTTGCAGCACAAGAACACCGGGATTCTCACGTGGAGAAGAAAGGCGTGGGAGCGGTAATGGGCACCGGTCGCTTCGCCTTGCCAAAAGCCGCCCGGTGGGGCCAGTTGATCTTGATAAGTGGCACTCATCGCAAGAGTCCCGAACAAGAGCAGATGTGTTGGAGATTTCTTGAGAGCCCGATTAGTATCTCCATTGCATTGGCCGGACAAGAGGCTGCCCGGCAGGCTCAGCCCCGTCATGTAGGTAATGCTGGATGTGAGAGTGCTCACGACCAGCGCGTGTTTGCGCCGCCAGTCGACGCGCGTCGCCATGGTTCGGCCCTTGAGTTGTCTGGTGGCGGTGGGCCGATGGGGGTGTGTGTGCTGGGTGGGGATGAGAGGGGTTGTGTTGGGTACCGCCTGTGTTTTATGAGCAGTCGTAACGCCAAATTTCCCCGAAGCTACCTCGTGCTCTTTTTGTTTTATCATGTGTGGGTAGCAGACCACGTCTTCCACGTGGTGAAGCTACATCGTGCTCGTGGCGAGTCTCTGCGACGCTCGGCTCTCGGCTCGGTGTAGTCGAGTTAATTGCAACGAGATATCACACTTGCGCACGTCGTGATGAGTCAGTACCGTTGCTCGTGCATGTCGCAGTTCAGTACCACTATTCGGCCTAACCGTTACAAAATGGGCTGACAGACGTATAAGTGTGTGTTGACCATGTATCTGACAGACCGGGCCCACCCGTCAGGCGACACGGTGGCAAATCGGCGTGTGCCCGATGCGCTGACTAGGACGAGGCTGGTGCGGTCGAACCGAGCCGGATCCCACCCGACGAACCAGACGACGAACCCTATCCTTTTCTCCCCTCTCCATCTCCTCTCTCCCCGTGGATCTCAGGCGATGGCTGCGGCGACCCCCGGCGGCGGCGGTGTCGTGGGCGGCTACGGCGACCTTCCCGGCCTGGGGAACGATGACCACGTGGGGCTGGACTGCTCCAGGTCGTCCAACTCCACCGACGACGAGGAAGAGGAGGAGGAGGCGCCCCTGTCCATGGAGGAACGGTTGCGGCTCGCTGAGATGTGGTTGGCCAACCCAACCACAAGCCATCACTGGACCAGTGGAGCGAATGGAGTGTTGTAAGTCCCTCGTTTTTAATTTTGTCTGTTCATATCATAGGGCTAGGGTTAGTGTTCTTAAAGCACTGAATTTTTTTTAGTTTTGCCGTGACTTGTAGGTTAGATGATGCTATATGGGATGTTAGGATTCACTTTGATGCAGGGCATAATTTGGATAGGAAGATTTATAGCTCAGATGTCACATTTCTGAACTTGTATGCACTATTGACAGTAGTAGGATATAATTTTGATGATGAACTATATCACATGAGAAATACAGCTGCAGCAGGAGTTGAGAGAGAGCATGGACTAGATCTGATTGACACTAACATCAAATTGCAAGAACTAAAGAAGCAATATGAGGATTCATTAGTTCTGAATTTGTTAGCTAGGGCAACATCACCTGTCAGTTCAGAGTCAGGATTAGTTAGTGATGGTAACATCCATCAGAGACCAAATGAATTAGCTGCTGTTTTATATGAACCACCTGTTGTTTATGATCTCAGTGAGCCTGTTGTGCTTGCTGTTGATGATCATGGTGTAGTTTTTCAGAGTCAGTGCAGCAGCAGTAGTACAGTTCATCCTACACAACCTACTGGTATATGCACACAAGAGAGTAGAAATGTCAGGGGGAAGCTGAAAGCTGTGTTGGAGGAAGAGGAATTATTTGAGGAGGGATATAGGAGTTACTCTGACTCTGAGGATGCAACTGAACTGATAACTACATTTTAGCTGAACACACAGAGATAATAGAGGGGAAGAGACTGGCAGAGGAAAAAGATGGAGATGAAGATGAAGATTCTGATGAAGAATCAGAAGAGGAACCACCGCTGCATTATGAGGGTGACACTGATGTTGAGGATCTATCTGAGGAGGAGGAGCAGGAGGAGGAGGAGCAGGAGGAGCAGGAGGAGGAGGAGGTGAATATTGCAACTGAAAGGAGTGCTCCAACTGAAAGAGAAAAACCAGCCATACCAGAACCTGCAAAGAAGAGGCAGGAGCTGCCAGTCAGGAGATGCCCCACCACTAGGTCACACTCTAATGTTTTAGAGGAGGTGAAACCAGATTTTAATCCTTCATGTGATGAAGAAGATCATGGCTTGCTGTTTGACAGTGATGATGGACATGAGGCACCAGCATTTGTCCTACAAAAAGGTAGGAAGAGTAGGGTAAAGAAAAGGAAACCTAGGATATGGTACAATGAAAATCTTGAGCAACCACATCAGCAGTTATGTATGTACACGTGCTCCAAGAATCAGCAGCAATTCAGAGAAGCATTGTTGAGCCTACACATTACACAGTGCAGAAATTTCAGGTACCACAGAAACTCAGACAAAAGGATCATTGCCTGCTGCAAACAAGAGCACTGCCAGTTCTTCATAGTTGCTGCAGTTATCAAAGGGGAAAAGACATTTGCTATCAAAAAGATGAGGCTGCAGCACACTTGCCCAAGCAGTACAGAGTCATCCAGGGTTAGTGCAAAGTGGCTTGCTAAAACATATGAGTCACTGTTTAGGTCTGACCCAACAACTAGCATAGCTACTATGATTGACAACTGCCAGGAGAAGTATGGTGTTGAAGTGCCTAGGCACATGGCCTATAGGGCCAAAAACCTTGCTGTGGAAGCTGTATTAGGAGAGCACAAGAAGCAGTATCCCAGGCTGAGGGACTATGCCCAAACCATCATGGATACAAACCCTGGAAGTAGAGTTATTGTTGCAACAATAACTCCAAAGGCTACAACAAAAATACCACACCCAGGACCAAGGTTTCATGCTATGTTCTTCTGCATAAATGGAGCCAGAGAGGGATTTCTCAATGCATGCAGGTCATTCATTGGTTAGTTACATGTTTCCTTACTTTAATTAGAATGTTTCTCAATGTTCATGCCACATTTGCTTGTAGATGACAACTTTATACATGTTTGTTGTTTGCATCTAAATGTAGGTGTTGATGGGTGCTTTATCAAGCTGAATACTGGTGCTCAAATCCTAGCAGCCACTGGCAGAGATGGCAATAACAACATATTTCCACTTGCATTTGCTATAGTTGGACAAGAGGACACAGCAAACTGGTGTTGGTTTCTGCACCAACTGAAGATATGTCTAGGAGGAGAAGTTGGTAAATTTGGCCCTTACACTATCATGTCTGATAGACAGGAGGTATGCATCTCCTTATTTATTTATGCATATAAGTTATGTTGTAGATAGTAGCTTCATCATGTCCTTGTTTATCTTTATGCATATAAGTTATGTTGCATATAAGTTTCTGCACACACTCAGTAGCTTAGTGTTATATCATGTGAACAGGGGCTACTAAATGCAGTAAATCAAGTATTTCCAAACTGCCATCAAAGATTTTGCCTTAGACATCTATATGCAAATTTTCAAAATGCTGGCTTTAGGGGGGAAGATCTAAAGAAATGCATGGATAATGCCAACTATGCTTATAACCAGCACAAGTTTAACATTGCAATGAATGATCTCAAAAATGAGAGTGAGGAAGCTTGGAAGTGGCATGCTTTTGACACCAACTGCAAGACAGACTTGGTTGTTAACAACCTGTCAGAGGTGTTCAACAAGTACATCTTAGATTTCAGGAAAAAACCTATTAGGACTATGGTTGATGGTATTAAGGACAAACAGATGGTGAGGTGGCATAAGAATAGAGAGAGAGGAAAGGCAGCTATGTGGGATATCACACCCCATTATGCTGAGAAGCTAGAGGTGGAAAAGGAAAGGGCCAGGTACTGCAAACCCATTCAAGCAGGTGTAAATCTATGGCAAGTGACCAATGGGCAGCAAACACATCCAGTCAACTTGGACCCGCATACATTTGGTTGCAGAAAGTGGGACCTGTCTGGCATACCACACAACCATGTTGTATCAACAACTAACAAGGCAAAAAGGTTTCCAGAGGACTATGTTTCTATATTCTTCAAAAAAACCTTTTTACATAGCATCCTATGAGCCTATGATATATCCTGTCCCTGGTGAACATGACTGGACAAAGACAGCTAGCCCAGACATAGATCCACCTGATTTTCATGTGAAGAGAGGAAGGAAAAAAGAGAAGAGGATAAAGGCAGGTTTGAAGTTCCAAGGCCAAAGGACAGTTCTAGAATGGCCACTATAACATGTAGTAATTGTGGACTTCAAGGACACATGTACACCAACTGCAAGGTTCAACTGAAACCAGAGCTGGCTATGAGGAAACACAAGCATGTGGTAATCCCTTTTTAATTAGTTCTATGGTTTCTTGTACTGTATTTTTAGTAAATACCATGTTTGACTTAGTAACATGTTTCTTTTTGTTTGCAAGGCACCTGCAAGATCAAGGAATGCTCATGAAGGTACTCCACCTGCAAGATCACAACCCCCACCTGCATCTGGTGGTAGATCTGCTTCTACAAGGGCATCTGGGGCTAGATCTTCTACTGCAAGGGCATCTGGGGCTAGATCTGCTTCTGCAAGAGACCAAAGGCCATTCTTTGCTCCAAGATCTGCCTCTGGAGCTTCAACTTCTGGTGCATCTGATGACCCAATAAATCATTCTGGATGGATGTCCTTTTTTAATGCCAGTAGGGGAGGAAGGAACTGCTTGTCATGAGGGTGCATCTGGGTTATGCTACTTGAAACCAGTTTGATGAGTACTAAGTTATGTGAACTAAGTTTGTGTTCATCTTGGTCATGTGCATCACATTTTGAACTATGTTATGTGTGCATCTGGGTTATGTTTGTGAACAATGTTATGAAGTGATGATTACTAAGTTTGTTATGAAGTTATGTGAACTAAGTTTGTTATGATGTGATGAGTACTAGGTTTTTTATGATGTAATGATTACTAGGTTTGTTATGAAGTGATGATTACTAAGTTTGTTATGATGTGATGAGTACTAGGTTTGATATGATGTGATGAGTACTAGGTTTGTTATGACGTGATGAGTTAAGTTTCATATGATGTGATGGCTAACCACTATGGTTTAGGGGGTTCTCAACATCGACGGAGCCTAAATGGCTAACCACTATGGTTTAGGGGGTTCTCGACGTCGACGGGGCCTAAATGGCTAACCACTATGGTTTAGGGGGTTCTCGACGTCGACGGAGCCTAAATGGCTAACCACTATGGTTTAGGGGTTTCTCGACATCGACGGAGCCTAAATGGCTAACCACTATGGTTTAGGGGTTTCTCGACGTCGACGGAGCCTAAATGGCTAACCACTATGGTTTAGGGGTTCTCGACGTCGACGGAGCCTAAATGGCTAACCACTATGGTTTAGGGGGTTCTCGACGTCGACGGAGCCTAAATGGCTAACCACTATGGTTTAGGGGTTTCTCGACGTCGACGAAGCCTAAATGGCTAACCACTATGGTTTAGGGGGTTCTCGACGTCGACGGAGCCTAAATGGCTAACCACTATAGTTTAGGGGTTTCTCGACGTCGACGGAGCCTAAATGGCTAACCACTATGGTTTAGGGGGTTCTCGACGTCGACGGAGCCTAAATGGCTAACCACTATGGTTTAGGGGGTTCTTGACGTTGACGGAGCCTAAATGACAGCCACTATGACAGCAACTATGGCTTAGAGTAACCACTATGACAGGAACTATGACAACAACTTAAATCATGTAACATATCAACCAACTAGACAAGCAACTCAAATCATAAAGGATAGCTTCATGCAACATAATTAATAGATTCTTACACAACATACTAGAGTTCAACTTATGTCACAACTTAAAGCAGCAACATAGTTCCAACTTAGTTCACAACTACACATCCATAGTGCATAACTTAGTTCACAACAACACCATACTTCACAAAAGGTCAGCAAAGCAAGCATTCTTCTTCTTCATGTTGATCTGGATCTTGCTCTTGCTCTTCCTCTACATCTTCATTCTGACAAGATGTCCAGGATGCCCTTCAATTTCTGCTTGTTCTTCTCCTCTGACTTCAACAGTTCAACAATCTGAATCTTTAGCTGATCCCTCCTTGCTGTGAGCTTGTCATGCCCCTTCTTGAGATCACCCATGTGAAGGACCAGCTGGGTGTTCTCCTGGGTGAGCTTTTCCTCAGATTTTTTTGAGTTCATTAACCTGGAATTTGAGGTTCCTGATGGATGTACTAAGCACTTCCTTCTCTTTTAGATGATTGAACTTCAGGTTCCTGATGCAAGTGCCTTGAGATTGTGTCAGATTCATCAGTACTTTATACTTCTCCTGCAGCTTGAAGATCTCTGCATCTTTCTTCTCCATCTCTGTCTTCATGTCAGATACAACTAAATCAGCAACATGCACATTCTGCATCTTAGCCTGCAAATGGCTGAAATCTACCATCCTATCCTCTTGAGCATTGAACAGTTGGTGCACATCTTCAACCAATTTGTCATAGTTGGCCTCTAGATTGTTTTTTTCTTCAGTCAAATGGTGAATAGTGAGTGAACTCTCCAGGTTATCCTTCCTCCTATCACTCTTGCTGTCATGATACATTTCCCATAGCTTCAACAAGGCATTCTGCAAAGTAGGAGGCCACTCTGGGTCAACCCAGAGAACAATACCACAGTTGTCATCTTCCTGCAATATAAACAAACATAGCCACTCCAGGTTATCCTAGGTAATTATTGAAGCAATAAACTTTGAGCAACTGGCTTTAAATAATAACTGAACTTTGAGCATCTAACTTTAAACAATGAAATACAAATCAAATCAACTTTAAGCATCTGCCACTCAATTAAATAATGAACTTTAAGCATCAACTTTAAGCATCTTTGAGAGGTTCAGGATTTAATAATCTAGCCAATTAAAGAATGAACCTCTGACACTAAACACTCACTGAATTTTGAGCTTCTGACATTAAACAATCTCTATGACACTAAACACTCACTGAATCTCTATGACACTAAACACTCACTGAATCTCTATGACATTAAACAATGAAATAATTGGCAACTTGTGAACTAAACAATGATCTGCACTGCAAACTAAGTTGTTGACCAATTATAAAATTACTGGCCAAATCAACACATTTTCTAATCCAATGATTAGCATCAGTAGTACTAAATGGCTACAAAATGACCATCACAGCTGCCCAATTAAACAACAATATTGATTAAACATTGTGCATCAGCCCATGGCTAGATTAAACAACATGATATCTATGCACTCCACAATTCTATGCACATGGCTAGACTAAACAATACTATTAACAAAGAGATTTGTACAGAATCTTACACTCTTAGGACACACTAAGAACCTCCTGCCCGTGTTAAATGCTTCAAATGCTACATGCCTCTCAGCCGCCACACCATGCTGATGGCAAAGAATGATGGGTGTTGTCTCAATGCCACTGTAGTCTTGGTCTTCAATGCTAGCAGGGATCTAGAGGAGCAAAAGGAAGAGACAATCCCCAAACCAAATCAAATCCCCAAATCAGAGAAACCTAACCCTAACCCTAGCTCTACAACTCACCCGGTAATGCATGGCTTCGTCGTCGGAGAGGTTCATGTATTGAACGTTGGAGTCCTGGCTGCTCTCGTCCTCCATGGCGCGATGGCGAGCCGGTTGAGGTGGCGGCGGCGGCAAATCAGAGAGAGGAGGGAGAGCGAGACTGAGCTCGAGGGAGAGTGAGGACCGACCGACGACCGATCCGACCGAGACCGCTTAGACCACCGCACCAGCCTCGTCCTAGTCAGCGCATCGGGCACGCGCCGATTGGCCACCGTGTCACCTGACAGGTGGGCCCAGTCTGTCAGATACATGGTCAATACACACTTATACGTCTGTCAGCCCATTTTGTAACGGTTAGGCCGAATAGTGATACTGAACTGCGACATGCATGAGCAACGGTACTGACTCGTCACAACGTGCGCAAGTGTGGTACCAACGTGCAATTAACTGGGTGTAGTCGGATGTGTAGCCGCCATGTACGTACAAGTATATGCATCCCCAGGACGTGCATGCACGCGTACTGGATATAAATACTTTTATGTTAAAAGGTGCATGCACGTACCAGAGGTGCTTGGAAGGTCGTGGACCTGTTTATCGCGCGGCCGTACGTGGGGTTCCGCGATGCATCTATCGCGCGGCTGGAGGTGTAGGCTCGTGCGTGGTGAAGACGAAGACTAGTCCATGCAGCCGGAGAGATCGAATCGCCGTTCGCCGCTGCAGCAGGTCCCTTCCTCGAGAGCCCTGATCGTGCAGTAGACCGCACTTGCCCACGCGCTATCGCTTCCGGGGCGCCGGCTGCACGCTGGAGAGGGAGGGGCGGCGCGGCGTTTTCGTCGTCGAGTTTCTGCTGTTCTCACTAGGCACGATAATTATATATCCACATTCGTGGCTAAAAGAACTGATTTAGTGGATGGATCTGAGAAAATCGGAAATTGGATCTAAACCAGGAACCGATCTAATCTTTGATTGATAGGGTGCTTTGTTGTGAGGGAGAGGAAATTAATCTCTCCGAAGGCAACGTGCTGTGAAAGTGGTGGAAGATTTTAGTATCAGTGTCATTGGACAAACCGCTCTGTTACCATGTAAAAACTGTACCTTGGCTAATATTTGTGTTGTATTGTTCTAACCCTCGTATAGGGATACATAGAAAGTATAATACGAGGGAGAGAGACTTGGAGTAGAAGGCAAATCGTCGTGGTTTAAACAAATTCCATCTCTAACTTCTACTGTCTCCATTCTGGTTTATTGATCCTTTTTGTATTTTGTGCCAAAATTTGACCTTAGATTTAAGAAAAAAAATGCTTGTAATCACCTTACGAATGGCACCTCCCGTGTCCGCCACCCTGCATGCCACGTGCCCTATGGCCACCACCACTAATTCTGCAACAAGCCCATTGTGGCAATTTTGCCACCGCAACAACTGGTCGTTGCAGACTGGCGAAGACGAATGCGAGGCGGTGATGTCCAGATCCCCGCGGCACCGAACGAGAGATGTGTGTCACCCGAAGTTTCGGCGCCAACACTAGCAACCGCCCACCTCGCCAGAGAGGAGGAAGGCGGCGAGGTTGGAGCCGGGGTCGGGCGCATGGCCACCTTTGCCACCTGCTTCCACCGCGACCGTTGACCGTGCGTAGTGCGCCCACCTCCTCGGAGAGGAGGCGAGGCGACCCGGCCGGAGCTCCGGCGCTCACCGGCGGCGGTGTGATTGTGGGGCCGGGCGGCGTCGCTGCTCCCTCAGCAACATTTGGTGGGGGCTCGCGGCGTACAACCGATGGTGATCTTTTTTCTTGCAACATCCTCGTTGCTGCAAAAAAGATTTCTGCAACATACAGAAGTAAAGACAAAAACAGTATGCAACATTAGCTATGTTTCAAAAAAAAAACTGCAACTCTGTTGCAAAAGTTCTGTGACATAAACTCGGATGCAAATGTCCAGTGCAATATCATCCGTTTTGCAAAGCTGGGAACTGAATCTAACGCTCATCTAACATTGAACCAATGGCTCGTGCGGCGGTAGAATTTTTTAAAAAGATTCACCGGCCGATGCGTAACGTTGCCCTAGATTTAACTTACAAAATTTTAATGCATGTCACAAAAAATAATATCACCGAAAACTATTTTCAAATATGTATCCATTGATATAAGTTTTGGTGACATGCACAAAACTATTTTAAAATACGTATCCAATGAATGGAGTGTGAGTAACCTCAGCAGTAACATAATGTCCAACTCAACAATTTTGTTTATGTGACAACGATTTAATAAGGAGAGAGAAGAATTAAGTAACATAGCTAGTTACTCATATTATGAGTAACATCATACATACCAAGATAAGATGAGTCTATAAGTTATTAAGGTGGTGTTTGGTTCTCTAGTCCTAGAACTTTTTCTAGTCCCTAGGACTTTTTGAAAAAGACTCTCAAGACGATGCTTCTAAGGACTTTTAGCAAATGAAGTATTGCATGACATCACATATATGTTACTCGCATTGAGTAGTCTAACTTAAACATAATTATATTCTAACAAATGGGTACATGTACCTTGGCCATGCCAAAAGCCGCCCTGCGGATTTAGTCCAGTTTAGTAAGTGGCAGTCGCCGCAAGAGTCCCGAACAGGAGCAAACCCGTTCGAGATTTCTTCAGAGTCTGATAGGCATCTCCATTGCCTTGCACAGGCAGCAAGCCGAGGAGCAGCGCGAAGTTGGGCCGCCGATCGACGACGGGTGGAACGCTTGGCATCGGGAGGCAGCCAACCGCGGTCAAGGCCAATTGCCGTCGCGATCGCTTTCCGCGCTTGTGTCGTGGGTGGGTGGTGGTCTCTGTGTGAGTGGGAGTGGGGTGAGGTTGTTGGCTTGTTGCTGCGTGGTGTGTGCCACTGCCACCGCAAGTGATTTTATGAACAGCCCTAGCGCCAATTTCCCGGAAGGTACCTTGTGTTCGTGTCCTTGAGCGAGGAGTATCCTGAACTATTTTATTTGGCTGTGTTGCAGCCCGCTTTTATTTGCGTTCTGGTTTCCTGGAAGATACCTTGCGGCGAGTCTTTCTAGTGGAATAGTGCCCTGACTTATTTTTTGAGGTGTCAACTTATGTTTAGGGCTAGTTCTTTTTAGCTTAACTGTGCACAAAATCTGATTATATATGAGAAATTGTCTACATAGTCAGTTGTGTGCATAATCGGCTATCGGAGCACCCGGGCCGGACGAAGCTCACGCCAACGCGCCTGTCAGACAGGCGAATCGTGTTGGAGCAGCTGGGATGCGTGCAGCACCGTCGCGCCACCCGAACTTGTTGTACGCCTGCCGTCCTTCATCTTGCAGAATGCAGAATGCAGAATGCAGATCGGCCTCACTGCTCGCGATGGTTGCCGGCGACGGGCTCCACTCCACGGGACGGCGCGGTTACGAATCTCCAGGCGGGCTGCGCGGGCTGCAGTACCTAGACGGCGACGCGCAGGGGATGTCGTCGCCAGAGTACGCGGAGGGCGTCGGACGTCGGCGGCTAGTTTCGTTGGAGTGTACTGCACAAGGTAGATCCTCCGTATGCAAACTCTTAACACTTAAAAGCTGCCCAGACAGCGACTTCTGCTCTAGGAGATGCCGTTTCCGCCTAGAAAAAACTAGGTGAGCCCAGGATTGCTTCCTCAAAAGGAAGTTAGCCATAACTGTTGTGCCATTACCATTTTCTCTCGCCAAGGTGATAGCTGAAAATGAGCTTATCTGAAAGTCAGTCATGAAAAACGATCATGCATGCTCTAGTACAAAAATATCATCAATACTCCAAAAGTAATTCGTATTGAAGAATGGGTGATACTTCTGACTCATATCTGTAAATACAATTACGTTCGGCTCTGTTTACGGTACACAAAGAAAGAAGTCAACATCGGTCCCAGTGAAGGAATAACACATATAGCACTTTATTTTGTTGACAATAACTGACTGAAAACAGATAGAGCACAGCACTGACCAGACGACCACTCACGAAAAGTACAGGACAAATTTACAGAGAAAGATCAGCTAAATCGAATGATCTGGCAACTTCCTTGTACCAGGAGTCTCCTCTCCTCTTCCTGTGTGGCGTGCATCATCAACCTTGTGGGAGGGGGCTTGTGTTATCCTTGTGCACGGCCGCAAATATTTCCTCCTTTGACCAGACTCCAGCAGCTCCAAGGGCTGTTGCGTCGATTATGTCAAGCTGGTCTAACAACAAGGGTACCCAAGATTTTTTTCTTCTTTCACAACTGTCATGAGTTCAACACATGCAAGCATTTGTTAAATATTAGAACATTTTTCTAAATAGCACAATCGTTTTTGTATATTATGAACATATTTTAAAAGTAAATAGTGCAAAAGATTTGTACATTTCATATAAAAAGATGTTCATGAAACATATTTTAAACACTCAAAATGCCATGAATTGTTTTTGAATGGTACGAACATTTTATGAAAGTAAGCGGACATTCTTTACATTTTAATAATTATTGTTAAAAAATCATGAACATATTTTAAACGTGTGTGCACTTTTTAAAATGGCATGGACATTTTTTGAATGATATGATCAATTTCAAAAATTGTGCAGACAACTTTTCACATTTCATGAATATTTATTTCATTTTTTCTTAAAAGTAATCTAAGTGCAGTAATTCTGAAAAGTATATTTTTATATATTTTGAGAATATAAACAAAATAATAAAGAGAAAATAAAAATGATCAAAACAAACGAACGTAATGCTACTGGGCCGTCCCTTACATACTCTCATTGATGCGAGACGTTAGTCTATGTGGAAATAGGGCGAGAGCGCCGATACAAAGAGATATAGGCACACCCGGTATCTCGGTGTATTATCATACATGGTGCATTTAATGATGTTTAACAATTGTTTGAAAATTGTTGAAACATGTATCTGAAGAAAAAAACATGATGTATTTGAAAAAGTTCGGCATGTACAAAAGATGTGTTACAGATGTATAAAGAAATGTACAACATGTATTAAAATATTGACATGTATTTAAAAATCAAAGAAATCCATTGAAAACCGATAAAAAACTCATAGAAAAAAAGAAAAAAAAGCACATAAAAGGTTCTAAAACGTCGAAACCGGTTCATACAACTTTCTGAAAACTGCTCTAGGGACTACAATGTTAGTAAAGCGCCGCTCGAAAAATTAAAACTAACAAGAATAACTTCCGCAAATTATCAACTGCAAGCGTGCGGCACAATCACTAAGCTAAAAATATTATAAAACTGTTTCTTAAACCTATTAGTAATTATATGGACTAGGTCCTCACATTTTGAGCCTGTAAATATGTTTGGTTGCCTAAGCTGTGTTTTCCTATTTGCCGCTTTCTGCCGCAAAGAGCTGAGGGACGGCCCGTTATCTTTTCCACCTTTTCTGATTTTGGGAACCATTCGGTAAAGTTAGGTTTTATCCGTTTTTTTTGCTGTTTCTTTTAATCGGCTTTCCTTTGTTTTTGTTTTCCTTTTTTCCAAAACTCTTTATATTCGAAAAATATGAAATATCCCCCAAAAAATACATTAAAAAAATGAGATTACCAATATTCTACGAATTTTAAAACATATTCTTGTTTTCAAAATTTGTTCAAAATTTCAAAAAACAAACTCGTGTTATATAAAATGTTTAGAAATTTTAGGAAATGTTCATATCTTTTATTGTTCGGAGTTACAGAAACATGTTCCCATTTAAAAAAATTCTTCATAAATTCAAAGATTGTTTCCTTTTCGAAATTTGTATGGAATTTTTCAAAAAATATTATATTTTCTAAAAATGTTGCAAATTGTAAAAACTTCAGCATGTTTGAAATTTGTTCAATTTTTCGAAAATTATGGTAAAACATTATAAAAGCAAGTGCTACAATAACATCATGCTACAGTACCGGCTTACTCCAAAACTTCGTTGCACTATAGTGCTTGGTTCTCCCATCTCTACTATGCTCGATTCTCCTGCTCACTACAGCCACATGATCGCTTTGCTGACGTTGCTAATGGGCATGCCCGGACATGTGCCCCACGCGATGGAGCAACATCTTGTCGGAGAATGCATCATACAGGAGGTCCCTCCTAAGCTAGAACCTTGCACATGTTAATTTGTTTTTTTTTTTTGCAGCAGAAGGAATTTTCATTAATCAAACAAGATGATTACATTTAGAATTGACTACACTAGCTATCTCATCAGGAAAGTTTCGAAGCCAAGAAGCAGTTTGCTATTGAGTCATTCCCATACAAACAAGGGTGTGGCTAGTACCGTTAGCATGTTGACTGGTCTTAACTAGACTAATTTTCCTCTCATGAGCCAGAATTATCCTAATCTCAGTCCTACAAACAAAATACTTTGAATTTTACATCCAATAGAACTTCTTTATGGATGAGATAGATAAAAACGATTCTGCTAAACCATCTAATTTTTTCTCAAAAAGTGCAGTACTGATGATTCTTGTGTATTTGATTCTTTCAGAATGTGAAAGACAACAAAGTAAAACATGCTCAAAAATAATTAAATATACATTAGTGTCGTCACAAAAAAGAACAAAGAATTATTAAAAATGATCACACACATACAGTACTTACATAAGTTTGCCATCAGCAACAAACATGCCATAAAATATCACAGATGCCTGTACTGAGTCTCCATTAATTAATGCAGAATTCTTATCCATGAACAACTATTAAAGTTCTTAACTCAAATTCCTATACAATCGCAAATATAGTACGCATGATCCCTATAAGATTGCCCACTTTACACATTTCAGAATGTTTGTAATATGTTGAAATTAAATCAAAATAAAATCCAATAAACATTACTTGAAATTTTTGACTATTGAATGGTTGATTTTTTTCATTATCAAAGTAATTGTATAACTCATATGTAAGGAAACTTTCATTGATTACATTTGTCTTAACATTATGGATATTTTTCATAATTGCACAATCATATAGTTTAAAATTATATATAGAACTTTTTTTATACAAACTTTTAAACTTAATTATAAAAAAACTATTTTCAATCACAACCATAACAAAAATAATGTTGTGCTAAATTCATAAAATGTTTTGTAGTAAAAGATATGTTGTTTTCGATACATTGTGCCTCAAAAATATTTAAAGTAAATAAGTTTAATTTGGGAAAAGGGAGAGAAAATAAGAAAAAGACAACATTGCAATCTTCTTCAAACTAATTTGGGGCACTTGCATGAATATAGTGTATATGTAGTCATGTACCATTTAATATCTTGGTAAGAATATCTAAAGTGTATGCTCTAAGTAATATCATGATAGCGGTTTCTAGTTTCTTGTTAGGTACAAAATAGAAAAAAATGAGAGCATATAGGAAATTTAAGGGGAGTTGTCAACAAATCATTTCGCCTGCTTGTTTACTAGAAAGTTTTTTTGCTTCAAATGTGTCTTACATGCTGAAGTGCATTCCATAATTTGTTACCGACTTGTTTGTGCTTTATTTAAGAGGCCACCAAAGCGAGCAAGGTTGACTCCAGAATGATGTCGGTGTGCTGATGCCATTGTTGCATACCCGGGTCAGTTTTGGACATGGAGTTTATGAGCTCAAATGAATAGTAAAATCCGACAAAATAGTGAAAATATATATCAAACATTCTGATTCTTGGGGCAAGAAGCGTTGGCGCTTTTTGTACACGTGTGCAAATTTTCACGACGAATTCACATTTGTGGAGGTTTCTGCAAACAAATTAAAATCAATGCTTCGAAAAGAGTGTTTTATAAAGCATTCTGGAGCTTTAATTTTATTTTTTGTTGTCCACACCTTCACAAGTGTGATTCCATCATGAAATTTTGCATGTGTATAGAAAAAACAACAATGTTTCTTGAATTTTTTCAGAACATTGTAAAAAAATTAAATATTTTTTTAGAATTTACTGTTTCACTTAAGACCATGTGAGCTTGAGTTCAACTACTATTTAGGTCTCCGTGGTATCTCTCCTTCTAGGTTTTTTTTGCGAGTCTCCTTCTAGTTTTCTAACCTGTTTTGGGTGGGATGGATGAGCTACATTGTTACATGTTTATAATAAATGTACTAAATGATGACTGGATGGTCCAAAATTTCAAATTTGATTAAAATCATATCATAACATGTATGCGAAATATTTGAGAAGTTCTGAAGAAAACTAAATCTTTAATTGAATGAAAAGTTTTTCAACAAAAGAAGGGCCTTCCCTCTGATTTTAGTTAACGCTTGGGCTAAAAATCAGTCGACTGATCTTTAAGGAAGTCTCAGTCGATGTATGACCTCCCATCGTGATCTGTTTAAGATTCAAGATCTCTGTTTCGGCATGTTTTAGTTGTGCCCCGGCCCATTGCCTTGTTTCTTTTTTCTTTTCTTGCCTTCTCTTCTATTCTCTCTGTTGGACAGAGATGCCCATGAGGGGTGGTGTGGCTTTTGCTTTTCCTTTATCTGTTTTTTGGGCTTTCTTCTAGGCTGAATTTTTTGTTAGTGCTCATGTTACCTGGGGACATGAGCGATTAATAGGGCTGTTCGCTTTGGTTTGTTCCCGTTTTCTTTTTGTTTCTTTTTGTTTTTTATTTTCAATTGCTATTATTATTATTTTAAAGTATTGTACATCACATGGCATGCTTTGTTGTCAGTATCCGCATGCAACATTTTTTCTTTCCAAAAAATATTATCGCTGACACACCCGTCGAGCACACACAATTGTATGTATGTCGTTGGCGTGTAACTCATCTTTTTTCCTTTACAAAAATATTTGTCACCGGCCAACTAGACATTGTTTCTGGTTTGAGTTTTTTAACTTTGTTTGTGGGTTGAGTAGAGATTAGTAGGGCCAGTTGCATGTTCGACACTAGGAATGCAACTGCAAGTATCGCACCCGACCGCAACTCCATGTCTTCTAGCCCGACCGCAACTGAAAGTTCTTGTTCTGTCGAAGGGGGCGCCGGTAGAGGGGGCGGGCCAGTTGCAAGCCCGACAACATCCCCGCAACTGCAAGTGCCGAACCCGACCGCAAGTGCATGTCCCCTAACAAGGTTGCAACTGGACCCTTGTTATGTCGAAGGGGGCAACGAGAGAGGGGCAGGCCAGTTGCATGACTGATACGTCTCCGTCGTATCTATAATTTTTGATTGTTCCATGTCAATATTATACAACTTTCATATACTTTTGGCAACTTTTTATACTATTTTTGAGACTAACATATTGATCCAGTGCCCAGTGCCAGTTCCTGTTTGTTGCATGTCTTTTGTTTCGCAGAAAATCCATATCAAACGGAGTCCAAGCGGGATAAAAACTGACGGAGATTTTTTTTGAAATATATGTGATTTTTGGGAAGAAGAATCAATGCGAGACGATGAAGGAAATATGCCCTAGAGGCAATAATAAAGTTGTTATTTATATTTCCTTATATCATGATAAATGTTTATTATTCATGGTAGAATTGTATTAACCGAAAACTTAGTACATGTGTGAATACATAGACAAACATAGTGTCACTAGTTTGCCTGTACTTGACTAGCTCGTTGAATCAATGATGGTTATGTTTCCTAACCATAGACATGAGTTGTCATTTGATTAACGGGATCACATCATTAGAGAATGATGTGATTGACTTGACCCATCCGTTAGCTTAGCACGATGATCGTTTAGTTTGTTGCTTTTGCTTTCTCCATAACTATACATGTTCCTATGACTATGAGATCATACAACTCCCGAATACCGGAGAAACACTTTGTGTGCTACCAAATGTCACAACGTAACTGAGTGATTATAAAGGTGCTCTACAGGTGTCTCCGATGGTATTTTTGAGTTGGCATGGATCGAGATTAGGATTTGTTACTCCGATTGTCGGAGAGGTATCTCTGGGTCCTCTCGGTAATGCACATCACTATAAGCCTTGCAAGCAATGTGACTAATGAGTTAGTTAAGGGATGTTGCATTACGGAACGAGTAAAGAGACTTTCCGGTAACGAGATTGAACTAGGTATTGAGATACCGATGATCGAATCTCGGGCAAGTAACATGCCGATGACAAAGGGAACAATGTATACCCTTATGCGGTTTGACCGATAAAGATCTTCGCAGAATATGTAGGAACCAATATGAGCATCCAGGTTCCACTATTGGTTATTGACCGGAGACGAGTCTCAGTCATGTCTACATAGTTCTCGAACCCGTAGGGTCCGCACGCTTAACGTTCGGTGACTATCGGTATTACGAGTTTATGTGTTTTGATGTACGGAAGGTAGTTCGGAGTCCCGGATTTGATCACGGACATGACGAGGAGTCTCGAAATGGCCGAGACATAAAGATCAATATATTGGAAGCCTATATTTGGACATCGGAATGGTTCCGAGTAGTTCGGGCATTTTTCTGGGGTACCGGGAGGTTACCGGAACCCCCCGGGGAGTATATGGGCCTTATTGGGCCTTAGTGGAATAGAGGAGAGGGAAGGGAAAAGAGGGAGGCGCGCCCCCAAGCCCAATCCGAATTGGGAAGGGGGCCGGGGCCCCTTTCCTTTCTCCCTCTCTCCTCCTTCCTTCCTCTCATACTCCTACTTGGAAGGGCTCCTACTTCTACTGGGAAAGGGGGGAATCCGGAGGGAGTAGGACTCCCCCAGGGCACGCCATAGAGAGGGCCGGTCCTCCCACTCCTCCACTCCTTTATATACGGGGGAGGGGGCACCCCATGGACACACAAAGCTGATCATTGATCTTTTAGCCGTGTGCAGTGCCCCCCTCCACCATAATCCACCTCGGTTATATCATAGCGGTGCTTAGGCGAAGCCCTGTTCTTGTAGCATCATCATCACCGTCATCACGTCGTCGTGCTGACGAAACTCTCCCTCGAAGCTCTACTGGATCGTGAGTTCATGGGACGTCACCGAGCTGAACGTGTGCAGATCACGGAGGTGTTGTACCTTCGGTGCTAGATCGGTCGATCGTGAAGACGTACGACTACATCAACCGTGTTGTCATAATGCTTCCACTTACGGTCTACGAGGGTACGTAGACGATACTCTCCCCTCTCGTTGCAATGCATCACCATGTTCTTGCATGTGCGTAGGAATTTTTTTTGAAATTGCTGCGTTCCCCAACAGTGGCATCCGAGCCAGGTTTATGCGTAGATGTTATATGCACGAGTAGAACACAAAGGAGTTGTCGGCGTGGGTATATACATATTGCTTGCCATCAGTAGTTGATTCTTGATTGAGAGGCATTGTTGGATGAAGCAGCCCAGATCGACATTATGCGTACGCTTACGCGAGACTGGTTCTATTGACGTGCTTCGCACACATGCGGCTAGTGAGTGTCTGTTTCTGCAACTTTAGTTGAATCAGATTCAATGAACAGGGTTCTTTCTGAAGATCAAAAAGCAATCACTATACCGCATTGTGGTTTTTGATGCGTAGGTAAGAACGGTCTTTGCTCAGCCCGTAGCAGCCATGTAAAACTTGCAACAACAAAGTAGAGGACGTTTAACTTGTTTTTGCAGGACATGTTGTGATGTGATATGGTCAAGACATGATGCTAAATTTTATTGTATGAGATGATCATGTTTTGTAACGTAGTTATCCGCAACTGGCAGGAGCCATATGGTTCTCGCTTTATTGTATGAAATTCAATGGCCATGTAATTGCTTTACTTTATCACTAAGCGGTAGCGATAGTCGTGGAGGCAATAGTTGGCGTGACGACAACGATGCTTCGATGGAGATCAAGGTGTCAAGCCGGTGACAATGGTGATCATGACGGTGCTTTGGAGATGGAGATCACAGGCACAAGATGATGATGGCCATATCATATCACTTATATTGATTGCATGTGATGTTTATCCTTTATGCATCTTATTTTGCTTAGTTTGGCGGTAGCATTATAAGATGATCTCTCACTAAATATCAAGGTATAAGTGTTCTCCCTGAGTATGTACCATTCCTACAGTTCGTCGTGCCGAGACACCACATGATGATCAGGTGTGATAAGCTCTACGTTCACATACAACGGGTGCAAGCCAGTTTTGCACACGCGGAATACTCGGGTTAAACTTGATGAGCGTAGCATATGCAGATATGGCCTCGGAACACTGGAGACCGAAAGGTCGAGCGTGAATCATATAGTAGATATGATCAACACAGTGATGTTCACCATTGAAAACTACTCCATCTCACATGATGATCGGACATGGTTTAGTTGATATGGATCACGTGATCACTTAGATGATTAGAGAGATGTCTATCTAAGTGGGAGTTCTTAAGTAATTTGATTAACTGAACTTTAATTTATCATGAACTTAGTACCTGATAGTATTTTGCATGTCTATGTTGTTGTAGATAGATGGCCCGTGTTGTTGTTCCGTTGAATTTTAATGCGTTCCTAGAGAAAGCTAAGTTGAAAGATGATGGTAGCAATTACACGGACTGGGTCCGTAACTTGAGGATTATCCTCATTGCTGCACAGAAGAATTACATCCTGGAAGCACCGCTAGGTGACAAACCCGCTGCAGGAGCAACGCCAGATGTTATGAACACCTGGCAGAGCAAAGCTGATGACTACCCGATAGTTCAGTGTACCATGCTTTACGGCTTAGAACCGGGACTTCAACGACGTTTTGAACGTCATGGAGCATATGAGATGTTCCAGGAGTTGAAGTTAATATTTCAAGCAAATGCCCGGATTGAGAGATATGAAGTCTCCAATAAGTTCTACAACTGCAAGATGGAGGAGAATAGTTCTGTCAGTGAACATATACTCAGAATGTCTGGGTACCACAACCACTTGACTCAACTGGGAGTTAATCTTCCTGATGATAGTGTCATTGACAGAGTTCTTCAATCACTGCCACCAAGCTACAAGAGCTTCGTGATGAACTATAATATGCAAGGGATGGATAAGACGATTCCCGAGCTCTTCGCAATGCTAAAGGCTGCGGAGGTAGAAATCAAGAAGGAGCATCAAGTGTTGATGGTCAACAAGACCACCAGTTTCAAGAAAAAGGTAAAGGAAGAAGGGGAACTTCAAGAAGAACAGCAAGCCAGTTGCTGCTCAAGTGAAGAAACCCAAGTCTGGACCTAAGCCTGAGACTTAGTGCTTCTACTGCAAAGGAACTAGTCACTGGAAGCGGAACTTCCCCAAGTATTTGTAGGAGAAGAAGGATGGCAAAGTGAAAGGTATATTTGATATACATGTTATTGATGTGTACCTTACTAATGCTCGCAGTAGTGCCTGGGTATTTGATACTGGTTCAGTTGCTAACATTTGCAACTCGAAACAGGGGCTACGGATTAAGCGAAGATTGGCTAAGGACGAGGTGACGATGCGCGTGGGAAATGGTTCCAAAGTCGATGTGATCGTCGTCGGCACGCTACCTCTACATCTACCTTCGAGATTAGTTTTAGACCTAAATAATTGTTATTTGGTGCCAGCGTTGAGCATGAACATTATATCTGGATCTTGTTTGATGCGAGACGGTTATTCATTTAAATCAGAGAATAATGGTTGTTCTATTTATATGAGTAATATCTTTTATGGTCATGCACCCCTGATGAGTGGTCTATTCTTACTAAATCTTGATAATAGTGATACACATGTTCATAGTATTGAGGCCAAAAGATGCAGAGTTGATAATGATAGTGCAACTTATTTGTGGCATTGCCATTTAGGTCATATTGGTGTAAAGCGCATGAAGAAACTCCATTCTGATGGACTTTTGGAATCACTTGATTATGAATCACTTGGTACTTGCGAACCATGCCTCATGGGCAAGATGACTAAAACTCCGTTCTCCGGAACAATGGAGCGAGCAACAGAGTTATTGGAAATCACACATACTGATGTATGTGGTCCAATGAACATTGAAGCTTGCAACGAGTATCGTTATTGTCTCACCTTCACAGATGATTTGAGCGGATATGGGTATATCTACTTGATGAAACATAAGTCTGAAACATTTGAAATGTTCAAAGAATTTCAGAGTGAAGTGGAAAATCATCGTAACAAGAAAATCAAGTTTCTACGATCTGATCGTGGAAGCGAATATTTGAGTTATGAGTTTGGACTTCATTTGAAACAATGCGGAATAGTTTCGCAACTCATGCCACCTAGAACACCACAGCGTAATGGTGTGTCCGAACGTCGTAATCATACTTTGCTAGATATGGTGCGATCTATGATGTCTCTCACTGATTTACCGCTATGGTTACGCTTTAGAGACAACTGCATTCACGTTAAATAGGGCACCATCTAAATCCGTTGAGAGACACCTTATGAACTGTGGTTTGGCAAGAAACCCAAGTTATCGTTTCTTAAAATTTGGGGCTGCGATGCTTATGTGAAAAAGCTTCAACCTGATAAGCTCGAACCCAAATCGGAGAAATGAGTCTTCATAGGATACCCAAAGGAGACTGTTGGGTACACCTTTTATCACAGATCCGAAGGCAAGATATTCGTTGCTAAGAATGGATCCTTCCTAGAGAAGGAGTTTCTCTCGAAAGAAGTGAGTGGGAGGAAAGTAGAACTTGACGAGGTAATTGTACCTTCTCCCTTATTGGAAAGTAGTTCATCACTGAAATCAGTTCCAGTGATTCCTACACAAGTAAGTGAGGAAGCTAATGATGATGATCATGAAACTTCTGATCAAGTTACTTCCGAACCTCTAGGTCAACCAGAGTAAGGTCCGCACCAGAGTGGTACGGTAATCCTGTTCTAGAAGTCATGTTACTTGATCATGACGAACCTATGAACTATGAGGAAGCGATGATGAGCCCAGATTCCGCAAAATGGCTTGAGGCCATGAAATCTGAGATGGGATCCATGTATGAGAACAAAGTATGGACTTTGGTTGACTTGCCCGATGATCGGCAGGCCATAGAGAATAAATGGATATTCAAGAAGAAGACTGACGCTGACGGTAATGTTACTGTCTACAAAGCTCGACTTGTTGCGAAAGGTTTTTGACAAGTTCAAGGAGTTGACTATGATGAGACCTTCTCACCCGTAGCGATGCTTAAGTCCGTCCGAATCATGTTAGCAATTGCCGCATTTTATGATTATGAAATTTGGCAAATGGATGTCAAAACTGCATTCTTAATGGATATCTTAAAGAAGAGTTGTATATGATGCAACCAGAAGGTTTTGTCGATCCAAAAGGTGCTAACAAAGTGTGCAAGCTCCAGCGATCCATTTATGGACTGGTGCAAGCCTCTCGGAGTTGGAATATACGCTTTGATAGTGTGATCAAAGCATATAGTTTTATACAGACTTTTGGAGAAGCTTGTATTTAGAAGAAAGTGAGTGGGAGCTCCGTAGCATTTCTGATATTATATGTAGATGACATATTGTTGATCGGAAATGATACTGAATTTCTGAATAGCATAAAAGGATACTTGAATAAGAATTTTTCAATGAAAGACCTCGGTGAAGCTGCTTATATATTGGGCATCAAGATCTATAGAGATAGATTAAGACGCTTAATTGGAATTTCAAAAAACACATGCCTTGATAAAGTTTTGAAGTTCAAAATGGATCAGGCAAAGAAAGGGTTCTTGCCTGTATTACAAGGTGTGAAGTTGAGTCAGACTCAATGCCCGACCACTGTAGAAGATAGAGAGAAAATGAAAGGTGTACCCTATGCTTCAGCCATAGGCTCTATCATGTATGCAATGCTGTGTACTAGACCTGATGTGTGCCTTGTTATAAGTTTAGCAGGGAGGTACCAAAGTAATCCAGGAGTGGATCATTGGACAGCGGTTAAGAACATCCTGAAATGCCTGAAAAGGCCTAAGGATATGTTTCTCATATATGGAGGTGACAAAGAGCTCGTCGTAAATGGTTACGTCGATGCAAGCTTTGACACTGATCCGGATGACTCTCAGTCACAAACCGGATACGTGTTTTTATTAAATGATGGAGCTGTCAGTTGGTGCAGTTCTAAGTAGAGCATCGTGGAGGGATCTACGTGTGAAGCGAAATACATAGCTGCTTTGGAAGCAGCAAATGAAGGAGTCTGGATGAAGGAGTTCATATCCGATCTAGGTGTCATAACTAGTGCATCGGGTCCAATGAAAATCTTTTGTGACAATACTGGAGCAATTGCCTTGGCAAAGGAATCAAGATTTTACAAGGAGACATCAAGAGACGCTTCAATTCCATCTGCGATCAAGTCAAGGAGGGAGACATAGATATTTGCAAGATACATACGGATCTGAATGTTGCAGACCCGTTGACTAAGCCTCTCTCACGAGCAAAACATGATCAGCACCAAGAATCCATTGGTTTTAGAATCATTACAATGTAATCTAGATTATTGACTCTAGTGCAAGTGGGAGACTGAAGGAAATATGCCCTAGAGGCAATAATAAAGTTGTTATTTATATTTCCTAATATCATGATAAATGTTTATTATTCTTGCTAGAATTGTATTAACTGGAAACTTAGTACATGTGTGAATACATAGACAAACAGAGTGTCACTAGTTTGCCTCTACTTGACTAGCTCATTGGATCAATGATGGTTATGTTTCCTAACCATAAACATGAGTTGTCATTTTATTAACAGGATCACATCATTAGGGAATGGTGTGATTGACTTGACCCATCTGTTAGCTTAGCACGATGATCGTTTAGTTTGTTGCTTTTGCTTTCTCCATAACTATACATGTTCCTATGACTATGAGATCATACAACTCCCGAATACCGGAGGAACACTTTGTGTGCTACCAAACGTCACAACGTAACTAGGTGATTATAAAGGTGCTCTACAAGTGTCTCTGATGGTATTTTTTGAGTTGGCATGGATCAAGATTAGGATTTGTCACTCCGATTGTCGGAGAGGCATCTCTGGGTCCTCTTGGTAATGCACATCACTATAAGCCTTGCAAGCAATGTGACTAATGAGTTAGTTAAGGGATGTTGCATTACGGAACGAGTAAAGAGACTTTCCGGTAACGAGATTGAACTAGGTATTGAGATACCGATGATCGAATCTCGGGCAAGTAACATGCCCATGACAAAGGGAACAACGTATACCCTTATGCGGTTTGACCGATAAAGATCTTCGTAGAATATGTAGAAACCAATATGAGCATCCAGGTTCCGCTATTGGTTATTGACCGGAGATGAGTCTCGGTCATGTCTACATAGTTCTCGAACCCGTAGGGTCCGCACGCTTAACATTCGGTGACGATCGGTATTACGAGTTTATGTGTTTTGATGTACGGAAGGTAGTTCGGAGTCCCGGATTTGATCACGGACATGACGAGGAGTCTCGAAATGGCCGAGACATAAAGATCGATATATTGGAAGCCTATATTTGGACATCGGAATGGTTCCGAGTAGTTCGGGCATTTTTCCGGGGTACCGGGAGGTTACCGGAACCCCCCGGGAAGTATATGGGCCTTATTGGGCCTTAGTGGAATAGAGGAGATGGAAGGGAAAAGAGGGAGGCGCGCCCCCAAACCCAATTCAGCCCCCCTTTCATTCCTTCCTCTCTCCTCCTTCCTTCCTCTCCTACTCCTACTTGGAAGGGCTCCTACTACTACTTGGAAAGGGCTCCCCCAGGGCGCGCCATAGAGAGGGCCGGCCCCCCTCCTCCACTCCTTTATATACGGGGGAGGGGGCACCCCATGGACACACAAGTTGATCACTAATCTTTTAGCCGTGTGCGGTGCCCCCCTCCACCATAATCCACCTCGGTTATATCGTAAAAGTGCTTGGGCGAAGCACTGTTCCGGTAGCATCATCATCACCGTCATCACGCCTTCGTGCTGACGAAACTCTCCCTCGAAGCTCTACTGGATCGTGAGTTCGCGGGACGTCACCGAGCTGAACATGTGAAGATCGCGAAGGTGCCGTACCTTCAGTGCTAGATCGGTCGATCGTGAAGACGTACGACTACATCAACCGCGTTGTCATAACGCTTCCGCTTACGGTCTATGAGGGTACGTAGATGATACTCTCCCCTCTCGTTGCAATGCATCACCATGATCTTAAGTGTGTGTAGGAAATTTTTTGAAATTTCCGCGTTCCCCAGCAGACGATGCCCGAGGGGGCCACGAGGCAGGGGGGCACGCCCCAGGGGGTCATGCGTGCCCTGGTCCCTCGTGGCCACCCCGTAAGGCGGCTGGTTCCCTTCTTTCGCTGAAAGAAAGCCAATATCCGGATAAAAACCATGTCCAAAATTTAGCCCAATCGAAGTTACGGATATCTGGGAATTTAAGAAACGGTGAAAGGGCAGAATCAGCGAACGCAGAAACAGAGAAAGACGGAGAGACAGGTCCAATCTCGGAGGGGCTCTCGCCCCTCCGCCGCCATGGAGGCGATGGACCAGAGGGGAAACCCATCTCCCATCTAGGGAGAATGTCAAGGAAGAAGAAGAAGAAGGGGGGCCCTCTCCCCTTCTCTCCCGGTGACGTCGGAACGCTGCCGGGGCCATCATCGTGCGCCGATGATCTACACCAACACCTCCGTCATCCTCACCAACATCTTCATCACCTTCCCCCATCTATCTACAGCGGTCCACTCTCCCGCAACCCGTTGTACCCTCTACTTGAACATGGTGCTTTATGCTTCATATTATTATCCAATGATGTGTTGCCATCCTATGATGTCTGGGTAGATTTTCTTTGTCCTATCGGTGATTGGTGAATTGCTATGATTGGTTCAATTTGCTTGTGGTTATGTTGCTTTCCTTTGGTGCCCATCATATGAGCGCGCGCGTGGATCACACCATAGGGTTAGTTGTATGTTGATAGGACTATGTATTGGAGGGCAAGAGTGACAGAAGCTTCAACCTAGCATAGAAATTGATGCATACTGGATTGAAGGGGGAGAAATATATCTTAATGCTATGGTTGGGTTTTACCTTAATGAACGTTAGTAGTTGCGGATGCTTGCTAATAGTTCCAATCATAAGTGCATAGAATTCGAAGTCAGGGATGACATGCTAGAAGTGGACTCTCCCACATAAAACTTGCTATCAGTCTAGTAACGTAGTCAATTGCTTATGGACACTTTCGCAACTCCTACCACCACTTTTCCACACTCGCTATACTAACTTTATTTATTCTTTAACTAAACAGCCCCTAGTTTTATTTACGTGCTCTTTATATTCTTGCAAACCTATCCCGTTACACCTACAAAGTACTTCTAGTTTCATACTTGTTCTAGGTAAAGCGAACGTTAAGCGTGCATAGAGTTGTATCAGTGGTCGATAGAACTTGAGGGAATATTTGTTCTACCTTTAGCTCCTCGTTGGTTTCGACACTCTTACTTATCGAAAGAGGCTACAATTGATCCCCTATACTTGTGGGTTATCAAGACCTTTTCTAGCGCTGTTGCTGGGGAGTTATAGCGTGGGGTGAATATTCTCGTGTGTGCTTGTTTTCTTTATCACTAAGTAATTTTTTTATTTGCTGTTCTAAATTGTTCTCTATCTTTAGTTATGGATATGGAACACAAAATACCAAAAAAATTAGGTTTACTTGCTACTCATGGAGATGGGGAACCTCCTAAAACCCTCGATGCTCATTATTTGAAAGATATTATGTACTACTTTGATAATCCTGAGAAAACCCCATTCAACTTTATAATGGGAGTAACGTTGGATCAACATGAATACTTTATGGATTATCGCTTGTTATGGGATCAAATTTATATGTTGCATTGGTATGCTCGGCAACTATGCTTGAGATATGATCACACTTGTTGCTCTAGAATGAAGTCTCCACACCTTCCCTTTTCATGTGAATTTAATGATGATGAAACCTTGGCTTCTTATGCTAATGGTATAGATGATTATTATGATGTGGAACAAATAGAAGAATTCGTTGCTTTTATGTGTGCTTATGAAATTAAATCTTTGTTTAAAGAGTTTGAAGATTTTGATGATTCAGTTTATAGACCTGAAAATTTAGCTATCCTTAAATATTGCTATGAGAATTATAAATACAATTATGATATTGATGAATTTATTGAGAAAGTCTCCGTTGTCCGAGAAGAGACTAATATTTTGCAGGAGTCTATGGAAGAAGAAATTGATGAAACTGTGAGCTCATTGGATGAAAAAGATGATGAGGAGAGAGAAGAACAAAAGGAGGAAGAGCAGATTAGCTACTCGTGCCCACCTTCTAATGAGAGTAACTCTTCAACTCATACATTGTTTAATTTCCCTTCATGCTTACCGAAGGATGATTCCTATGATGATTGTTATGATCCCGTTGATTCTTTTGAAATATCCCTTTTTGATTATGCTTGCTATGCTTGTGGCCAAGATGCCAATATGAATTATGCTTATGGAGATGAACTTGCTATAGTTCCTTATGTTAAACATGAAATTGTTGCTATTGCACCCACGCATGATAGTCCTATTATATATTTGAATTCTCCCGACTACACTATATCGGAGAAGTTTGCCCTTATTAAGGATTATATTGATGGGTTGCGTTTCACTACTACACATGATGATTTTGATAGATATAATATGCATGTGCTTGCTGCTCCTACTTGCAATTATTATGAGAGAGGAACTACATCTCCGCCTCTCCATGTTCCAATATGATAAAATTGCAAGAAATTGTCTATACTATTCATTGGCCTTTACTATGTGTGCATGAATTGTTCTTTTATGACATGTTGATGCATAGGAAGAGAGTTAGACTTTGTCATTACATGATATATGTTGCTTTGTGCTCACTACTAAATCACAAATCATTGTTAATTAAAATTGGCTTTGATATACCTTGGGATCTGGGTGGATTCATTACTTGAGCACCTTATGCCTAGCTTAATGGCTTTAAAGAAAGCGCTGCCAGGGAGACAACCCGGAATTTTTAGAGAGTCATTTATTTTTGTTGAGTGCTTTTATATAGTTTAAAAACCAAAAAAATAAAGAGGAGAATCCAAAACTTTTCAAAAAGGAAAGTGAAAGTGAGAGAGACAAGCATTGTTGAAGTGGGAGCTCCTTGAACTTTGTTCATGCTCACGGAAACTTTATGAATATTGATTACAGAAACTTTTCAACAAAAATAATTATCCCCTTGTATAATTCCATTGTATAATAAAAAATAATATGCCAAGATTTTCCTTTAGGATGTTTACATTGCTTGTTGGTTTGTGCGGTGCAGAACAAAAACTTTGGCTGTAGTGCGCGATTTTACATTTTTTACTGGAACGTCAAATGGTTCTGAAACTTTTTGCACTGTCTATACAAATTGTTTATTTGTCCTAAATTTTTCATAATTTTTGGAGTACCAGAAGTATGGTGAATGTTCAGATTACTACAGACTGTCCTGTTTAAGACAAATTATGTTTTTGATGCATAGTTTGCTTGTTTTGATGAAACTATCAATTTCTATCAGTGGATTAAGACATGGAAAAGCTATATTAGAGTAGCTACAATGCAAAAACAAAACATGAATTGGTTTGCAACAGTAATTAGAGTAGTGATTTGCTTTATTATACTAACTGATCTTATTGAACTTTCTGTTGAGTTTTGTGTGGATGAAGTGCTCGAGGATCGAGGAGGTCTCGATATGAGGAAAAGGAGGAGAGGCAAGAACTCAATCTTGGGGATGCCCAAGTCACCCCAAGTAAATATTTAAGGAGACTCAAGCGTCTAAGCTTGGGGATGCCCCGGAAGGCATCCCATCTTTCTTCAACAAGTATTGGTATGTTTTCGGATTCGTTTCGTTCATGCGATATGTGCAAATCTTGGAGCGTCTTTTGCATTTGGTTTTCACTTTTATTTTATGCACCATGCTGGTATGAGATAGTCCATGGTTGATTTATAGAATTCTCATTGCGCTTCACTTATATCTTTTGAGTATGGCTTTATAGAATGCTTCATGTGCTTCACTTATATCATTTAAAGTTTGGATTGCCTATTTCTCTTCACATTGAAAACCGCCATTTGTAGAATGCTCTTTTACTTCATTTATATTTGTTAGAGCATGGTCATATCTTTTGTAGAAAAAAATTAAACTCTCTTGCTTCACTTATATCTATTTAGAGAGATGACATGAATTGGTCATTCACATGGTTAGTCATAAAATCCTACATAAAACTTGTAGATCACTGAATATGATATGTTTGATTCCCTGCAATAGTTTTGTGATATAAAGATGGTGATATTAGAGTCATGCTAGTGGGTAGTTGTGGATTGTAGAAATACTTGTGTTGAAGTTTGTGATTCCCGTAGCATGCACGTATGGTGAACCATTATGTAACGAAGTTGGAGCATGAGGTATTTATTGATTGTCTTCCTTATGAGTGGTGGTCGGGGACGAGCATGGTCTTTTCCTACCAATCTATACCCCTAGGAGCATGCGCGTAGTATTTTGTTTCGATGACTAATAGATTTTTGCAATAAGTATGTGAGTTCTTTATGACTAATGTTGAGTCCATGGATTATACGCACTCTCACCCTTCCATCATTGCTAGCCTCTTCGGTATCGTGCATTGCCCTTTCTCACCTCGAGAGTTGGTGCAAACTTCGCTGGTGCATCCAAACCCCATGATACGATATGCTCTATCATACATAAGCCTTCTTATATCTTCCTCAAAACAGTCAACATACCTATCTATTATGGCATTTCCATAGCCATTCCGAGATATATTACCATGCAACTTCCATCATCGTCATATACATGACTTGAGCATTCATTGTCATATTGCTTTGCATGATCGTAAGATAGCTAGCATGATGTTTTCATGGCTCGTCCGTTTTTTGATGTCATTGCTACGCTAGATCATTGCACATCCCGGTACACCGCCGGAGGCATTCATATAGAGTCATATCTTTGTTCTAGTATCGAGTTGTAATATTGAGTTGTAAGTAAATAAAAGTGTGATGATCATCATTATTAGAACATTGTCCCATGTGAGGTTATCAAAATAAAAGTGGCCAAAGAAGCCCCCCCCCCAAAAAGAGAGGCCAAAGAAGCCTACAAAAAAAAGAAAAAAAGAGAAAAAATAAAAAAATAAAAAATGAGTGAAAAGAGAGAAGGGGCAATGTTACTATCCTTTTACCACACTTGTGCTTCAGAGTAGCACCATGTTCTTCATATAGAGAGTCTCTTGAGTTATCACATTCATATACTAGTGGGAATTTTCATTATAGAACTTGGCTTGTATATCCGATGATGGGCTTCCTCAAATGCCCGAGGTCTTCATGAGCAAGCAAATTGGATACACACCCACTTAGTTTCCAGTTTGAGCTTTCATACACTTATAGCTCTTAGTGCATCCGTTGCATGGCAATCCCTACTCCTCACATTGACATCAATTGATGGGCATCTCCATCTCCCATTGATTAGCCGCGTCGGTGTGAGACTTTCTCATTTTTGTCTTCTCCGCACAACCTCCACCATCATACTCTATTCCACCTATAGTGCTATGTCCATGGCTCACGGCTCATGTATTGCGGGAAAGTTGAAAAAGTAAGAGCCAAACCATATGTGTGATGGGAGCATTTTGTGTGACGAAGATGAAGCATAGCCAAACTATATGATTTTGGGATGAGCTTTCTTTGGCTATGTTATTTTGAAAAGACATGATTGCTTTATTAGTATGCTTGAAGTATTATTGTCTTAATGTCAAATGATAGACTATTGCTTTGAATCACCCGTGTCTTAATATTCATGCCATGATTAGATTACATGATCAAGATTATGCTAGGTAGCATTCCACATCAAAAATTATCGTTTTTATCATTTACCTACTTGAGGACGAGGAGGAATTAAGCTTGGGGATGCTAATACGTCTCCGTTGTATCTATAATTTTTGATTGTTCCATGCCAATATTATACAACATTCATATACTTTTGGCAACTTTTTATACTATTTTTGGGACTAACATATTGATCCAGTGCCCGGTGCTAGTTCCTGTTTGTTGCATGTTTTTTGTTTCACAGAAAATCCATATCAAACGGAGTCCAAACAGGATAAAAATTGACGAAGATTTTTTTGGAATATATGTGATTTTTGGGAAGAAGAATCAACGCGAGACGATGCCCGAGGGGGCCACGAGGCAGGGGTGCCCCGCAGGGGATCAGGCGCGCCCTGGGCCCTCGTGGCCACCCCGTAAGGCGGTTGGTGCCCTTCTTTCGCCGCAAGAAAGCCAATATCTGGATAAAAATCGTGTCCAAAATTCAGCCCAATCGGAGTTACGGATCTCCAAAAATTTAAGAAACGATGAAAGGGCAAAATCAGCGAACGCAGAAACAGAGAGAAGCAGAGAGACAGATCCAATCTCGGAGGGGCTCTCGCCCCTCCGCCGCCATGGAGGCCATGGACCAGAGGGGAAACCCTTCTCCCATCTAGGGAGAAGGTCAAGGAAGAAGAAGAAGAAGAAGGGGGCCCTCTCCCCCTCTCTCCCGGTGGCGCCGGAACGCCGCCGGGGCCATCATCGTGCGACGATGATCTACACCAACACCTCCGTCATCCTCACTAACATCTTCATCACCTTCCCCCATCTATCTACAATGGTCCACTCTCCCGCAACCCGATGTACCCTCTACTTGAACATGGCACTTTATGCTTCATATTGTTATCCAATGATGTGTTGCCATCCTATGATGTCTGGGTAGATTTTCGTTGTCATATCGGTGATTGGTGAATTGCTATGATTGGTTTAATTTGCATGTGGTTATGTTGTTGTCCTTTGGTGCCCATCATATGAGCGCGTGCGTGGATCACACCATAGGGTTAGTTGTATGTTGATAGGACTATGTATTGGAGGGCAAGAGTGACAGAAGCTTCAACCTAGCATAGAAATTGATGCATACGGGATTGAAGGCGGACCAATATATCTTAAGCTATGGTTGGGTTTTACCTTAATGAACGTTAGTAGTTGCAGATGCTTGCTAATAGTTCCAATCATAAGTGCATAGAATTCCAAGTCAGGGATGACATGCTAGAAGTGGCCTCTCCCACATAAAACTTGCTATCAGTCTAGTAATGTAGTCAATTGCTTATGGACAATTTCACAACTCCTACCACCACTTTTCCACACTCGCTATACTAACTTTATTGCTTCTTTACCTAAACAACCCCTAATTTTTATTTACGTGCTCTTTATATTCTTGCAAACCTATCCTTTTACACCTACAAAGTACTTCTAGTTTCATACTTGTTCTAGGTAAAGTGAATGTTAAGTGTGCGTAGAGTTGTATCAGTGGTCGATAGAACTTGAGGGAATATTTGTTCTACCTTTAGCTCCTCGTTGAGTTCGACACTCTTACTTATCGAAAGAGGCTACAATTGATCCGCTATACTTGTGGGTTATCAATGACCGACACTAGGAATGCAACTGCATGTGTCGCACCCGACCGCAACTGCATGTCTTCTAGCCCAACTGCAACTGGGACTTTTTGTTCTGTCGGTGGGGGCGCCGGTAGAGGGGGCAGGCTAGTTGCAAGCCTGACAACATCCCTGCAACTGCAAGCGCCGCACCCGACCGCAACTGCATGTCCCCCAACATGGTTGCAATTGGACCTTTGTTTTGTCGGAGGGGGCGGGCCAGTTGCATGACCAACACTAGGAATGCAACTGCAAATGTCACACCCGACCGCAACTGCATGTCTTGTGATTAACCTGACCGCAACTGGACTTTTTTGTTTTGTCGAAGGGAGCGGGCCAGTTGCATGTCCGACATTAGGAATGCAACTGCAAATGTCGCACCCGACCGCAACTACATGTCTTGTAACCCGACCGCAACTTGACTTGTTTGTTTTGTCGGACGGGACGGGCCAGTTGCAAGCTCGAGAACAACCCCGCAACTGCTAGTGTCACACCCGACCGCAATTGCATGTCCTATAACCCGACCACAACTGGACGTTTTTGTTTTGTCAGAGGGGGTGGGCCAGTTGCAAGCCGGACAACAGCCTTGCAACTGCAAGCGCCGCACCCGGCCGCAACTGCATGTCCCCCAACATGGTTGCAACTGTTCCTTTGTTTTGTCGGAGGGGGCTTCGAGAGATGGGGTGGGCCAGTTGCATGTTTGACACTAGGCATGCAACTGCAAGTGTCGCACCCGACCGCAACAACATGTCTTCTAGCCCGACCACAACTGGAGTTTTTTGTTCTGTCGGAGGGGACGTTGGTAGAGGGGGCGGGCCAGTTGCAAGCCCGACAAGATCCCCACAACTGCATGTCCAACTGTACTCATGCAAGTGCATGTCTTTCTTACTTGGTTGCAATCAGGCTTTTGTTTTGTCGGAGGGATCTCGAGGAGAAGAGGTCAGTTGCATGTCCCACAATAGTCCTGCAACTACAAGTGTCGTCCCCCAACTGCAATTGCATGTCTTCCAACAGGGTTGCAACTAGGGATTTGTTTTGTCGGAGGCGACAACGACGGGGTAGGAGTGGCGTGGGGCATGCCCGATAGTAGCCATGAAACTGCAAGCATTACTCCCCACCCCCAACTACAAGTGTCTTCCTAGGCATGCAACTGTAAGTGTCATTCTCGACAGTAATTGCATGTCTTCAACGCGACAACAATTCAATGATCTTTTGTTTGGCAAGAGGGCAATTTCATGTCTACCATGATTTTTACGTGTTTTTTAATCTTTCCTATACAAGTGTTTATTTTCCAAATGGGTCACCTACTTGCATGTAACTACATATGTTGTAGCCCACATGCAACTTCAAGCCACACCAGATGGGGGTAACTAGGATGCTAGGGGGGACAAGAAACTTGGGCGGCTTGGTATGTGGGTTTATTATTGACCTTTTCAATTTTTTTCATTTTTTGCTTTTCTTTCTAATTTTTTTATGTTTTTGATTTTTTTCTAAATAGTGATGTTTTGATTTTTAATTTTCAAAACAACATCACCTGATTTTACACATGTCGACCACATGCAACTGCATGTCCTCCATGCATGCGCAAATGCACGACCACAATCTCTGTGCAACTTAACATTTTTCTTTTAGAAAATAGTGCCATTAGTTATACACACGACAGTCGCATGCAGTTGCATATCCGTCGATCACACGTAATTGCATGCTTGCTATTTTGTGTGCAATTTAATTTATTTTCTTGAAATATTGCCATATGCTTGCACAAATGTTTGATTGCATGTAGTTCCGTGCCCGTCGATCATGCACAATTACATGTGTGTTATCCATGTGTAACTTAATTTTTTATTTAAAAATATTTTTTATTTTCCCTATAGTTCACCTACAACTAGTGATGTGTACTAAGAAAGAAGTAAATGGTCCAATAACTAGTTATATGCAATTTAACTCTTGTTACATAAAATATATTTTTTGTTGATCAAAGGGTGAGCTTTAATTTTCTACTACCCGTTCCCCTTTTGTTTGCATTTTTTTACCACATGCACCAGGAAACTCATTCAATTCAACCAGTGTTCTCTTTTTATTTCTTTTTTAAAATATTATGTGCTCAAAGTAATACAATATACTACATTTTTTTGTTATGTGTTATGTTTCAAGAGACACATTCCAGTGCACATCGGCTTTTTTTGTCAAGGAAAAGTGCACACCGTGTGTTGACACGAACACTGACAGTCCCAAGTACAAGCAATAAAAAAAGGGAACCAATGGACAACAGAAAATAAAAGAGACTGTAGGGAACCAATCGATCCATGCATCCATTACACCGTCGATCGATTGAGCAGCGTAACGTACAAGCAACAAAACAGCTCATCACGGACAAGAGCAAGAGACGAGGCAAAAAACCCTGAGTAGGAGGAAGCCTAGCCCAAAAGACAGTAGGAAATAGAAACCTGAAAGAATCTGACCTATGCTACACATGGCTGACACATGCTGGTGACACCATCTTCTTCACGTGGTGGTCCAAGGCCGTTGATGAATCCCCGGGCTGCCTACGGAAGGGCCTCAACTCCATCGTGACACTCTCCGCTTGGTCCATTTGAAAGCACCGCAACGCGGTCATCTTCGAGAACCGGTGTCCCTCCACTGAAGACCGAATACGCTCGATCAAAGACGATCCCCGCCTCTGGGGTAAGGCGGGTGCTCGAGGGCTAGCCACGATTATCCCTGTAACTTCAACCTTGTGTCCCGAGGCTGAGCATCCTTCTCCCTCTGCTCCACCTTGCAACCTCCCAGACGCCGGTTTGTGTACGTCTGCGAGGGAGCATCCTTGTAACTTGTGTTCACCCTCCTACCTATCAATGAAACGATACGCTACTAAGCGTATTCATCAAAAAAAACTACCCACCCCAACCACAAACGAAAGTACGAAAGACTGCCATAGCAGGCGTGCCGACCCAGGGTGACGGATCATCACCTTCCTGATCAAGTGCAGGTTTGAAGGAACAAACTGAGACCAAGTAGGCAGAAACTACGCATCACCTTCCCGTAATCTTTTAAATCTTTGCAATCGCATGATTAGTTAAGACTTTAACCGTCGTTTTACAATATTTACCCAATTTGGCAGTTTGTGACCACACCGCCCGCACCCGAGCCGCGCCGGCGACATGTGTGCGAGTTCAACTGCACCGCCGCTCGCACACAGTGCAAAGCTCCGGCGATTCTCCTTGTCGATTAATTTGGTTCGGGCGTTGCTCTTCACACCGGCGTACGTACTAGTACAACATGGGTACACGCACAGGCTGGCGAGGAAGTAATGGATGCATGGAGCCGCAAAAAAAAAAGTAATGGATGCATGGATCGATTGAGCCGTGAGCTATAGCTTGTGCATGCGACGAGTAACGAGTTATACAAACGAAAGGTCTGAGACCACCATGCCACGCGTGCATATGCATGCATGCACGGAGCATTTCTTTATTGTTTCTGAAAATTTGCATGCATGGAGGAGGAGGACACGGTCGCTATAGTTACGGATGACCGCGGCAGCCACAAATTTATCGTCCGGGCACACTCTGTTTTTGCCCCAGTTTCGAAGAAAATAATCGAGGCTGGATCCGTACGAGTGGCCTGGCCTGTGTTTGGCTCTCCAGCCCTGCGTCGAACGAGAGCGTGCACCGTCTGGGGTGTGGACCAACGCGGCCTGTGCTGTGTGTCGTACGACCTTGCATCGGTGTGGCAATGCCGAAGCACGTCCGTCATGTGCACGCGGCGCGGCCATGATGGATCTGCACCGGCCGCTCGTACCAGCCAGCCAGCCAGCCAGAGCCATGCCCATCTACCATGGACCCAACCTAGCTATCTAAAACCTCGCAAGTAGGTACCCGTCGTCGAGACCAGACAAAACGGAGGCAAGACGTCTACGCTCAACATGATCTCAACGGAGCCACGACGCGCGCAGCCCCAGCCGAGAGCCCGAGAGGGGAGAGGGTCAGGTAAGGTACTCCGCAACGAAAAATCCGGACCAAACCGGCAACATACAGCTGAACCCGGATGGATACGCCAGCAGTTGCAGGTGGTTGAACGGAAAACAATGATGAACACGAGAAACGACATACATATGAGTTCATGAACATAAATCCCGGACGGACACTAGTAGATTCACATATACATAGGACACTCGATCAATCAGTCCTCCCAGCATACTGCGTGCATACTACACAGTACAGGTTTATTCTTCCTTAGCTAGAACCACAATGTCATCAGTACCTCTCACATGAGCTCATCCATGGACATAATCACATAATCTCATGCAGCTGCCTCAACTAAGCGCGGCAGCGTGGTGCGTGTTACTTGCCAAGGATTTTTGGTCCGGAGTTTGTGGCATGCAAATTGACATGACCCTCTCGGGCTCTCGGCCGTGGGTCATTTCTTTTGCGATTTTGGTTGTGGGTCCTCTATTGATGTTGTGTGACCTTGAACCCTAGTAGGATTGGGTGACTTTGCAATAAGTAAACGATACCATGGATTAGATCGCCGTCTGGCTGATTGGGCGAGTAGTTTATTTTCCACATATTTTATTTTGAGATTATTTCTACGTTGGATGTCGTTAGCCGTCTGGCGACCTAGTAAATAGCAGACCGGGATTAAACGTGCTTACAATTCTGAAGATATTTGACACACACGAACAGGAGGATGCCAGCCTACGTCCATTGTTGTCCATCCAGCACAATTGTTATTTTTTCATGGGAAAGTGTGTTAGTTTTGTTCGAGGATACATTGGTTGGTTGAAAACACAACTAAGAAAACATGTGTTAAATATTGTAATTTTCACAACCGATGAAGAAACCTCTTTGTTGAAAAATATCAGGTTTTGTCAAATCTCCCGTTTGGATCATAATGCATAGCCTGCAAAGGTATATTTGAGAATAATTTAGGAATACATAATCTCATTACTAATCGTAGGTAAATCCGCCAAATATACAAAGGGCATACAACCACAAGTCATCATTCAACGGTGTATGTATTGTAAATAAAAGAGTGAATTCCATTTTTTACCTTGTAGTTGTACATTTGTGACACATATTACCCTATTTAGCGGAACTTTTATCGAAATGTCAGATTTTGGAGACTTTTAACACGGTTTTACCCCAGTTTTACATTTTGTCTGTTTATGGTCAATAGGATCGGCATGTTGCGTCATTGATTTGTAAAAAAAACTGTAAGGATCGGAGGGCATCATTGGCGATCTTGTCCAAACTTCTCTTGTCTATCTGTTCCACTCCTTGTGGTCGTCCACATGTTTTTGGATACAGGGCGTCACCTCACACCTTACCTGATAGACACGCATCAAAAAACAAGGGTTCAAAGATTTCAAAAGGGGTATTCTAGACGAATTTTCACTCGAAGGGGTAATTAGTGTCACAAATGTATAAATATGGGGTAAAAAGTGGAATTCAATTCCATTTTTTACCTTGTACTTGTACATTTGTGACACATATTACCCTATTTAGCGGAACTTTTATCGAAATGTCAGATTTTAGAGACTTTTAACACGGTTTTACCTCAGTTTTACATTTTGTCTGTTTATGGTCGATAGGATCGGCATGTTGCGTCATGGATTTGTAAAAAAAACTGTAAGGATCGGAGGGCATCATTGGCGATCTTGTCCAAGCTTCTCTTGTCTATCTGTTCCACTCCTTGTGGCCGTCCACATGTTTTTGGATACAGGGCGTCACCTCACACCTTACCTGATGGACACGCATCAAAAAACAAGGGTCCAAAGATTTCAAAAGGGGTATTCTAGACGAATTTTCACTCGAAGGGGTAATTAGTGTCACAAATGTATAAATATGGGGTAAAAAGTGGAATTCACTCTTTTTTTTACAAATCAATGACGCAACATGCCGATCCTATCAACCATAAACAGACAAAATGTAAAACTGGGGTAAAACCGTGTTAAAAGTCTCCAAAATCTGATATTTCGATAAAAGTTCCGCTAAATAGGGTAATATGTGTCACAAATGTACAACTGCAAGGTAAAAAATGGAATTCACTCTTTAATAAACACAAGTGCATATAGGAATCCAAGTAAATAGCAACGACAATTATTAACAAGTTATATATCTTTTCCCTTCGTCTCCCTTCTACCTTGATCGGAAACAGTTCTACACCACAAGTAAATCCCTCTATTGAAACTGCTCTACAGGTCCATTGTTTTAGCTTCAGGTTCATTATCTCTTTAAATTGAGCCACGAGAAGGAGCCACCAAGGCCGGTGTTCATCGCCCATTCGCCCTGGCTACGAGGAAACGGTCAGTTTTTCACGTACACACTTATTTGACTACAATTTCAAATTGAATTTGTTTTTTTGCAAGAATTTGTAACCGTAGGACGCACATTCATCTTCCACCAACCTGCACGACGAATTTTGCAGGCTAGCATTGTTACATACCCAGACAGGATAACTACGCTTTTGTGGACCTATATATACTTCTCACATGTTGTTTCAGGCAGACATGGTTAGAGATCCATCAAAAATTAAACTACTGCCATTTTTGTTCTACACATGTTCCCTATGAAATGGCTTTTCGTTGTACATGGCTTGGATTTTTTTTTTATTTCCTAACTGTTTGATCATATGTATGTTTATGGCACATGTAGTTCTTTGTACACAAGCATAAGCTGCAGATATGGTTGATGGAAGTATGAGGTATGTTCTCCACATTTTCGAAGATAGAAACTTTCTATGGGCATAGCTGGAGTGATGTCTTTTTTATTTAGAGTGAATTCCACTTTTTACCCCATATTTATACATTTGTGACACTAATTACCCCTTCGAGTGAAAATTCGTCTAGAATACCCCTTTTGAAATCTTTGGACCCTTGTTTTTTGATGCGTGTCCATCAGGTAAGGTGTGAGGTGACGCCCTGTATCCAAAAACATGTGGACGGCCACAAGGAGTGGAACAGATAGACAAGAGAAGCTTGGACAAGATCGCCAATGATGCCCTCCGATCCTTACAGTTTTTTTTACAAATTAATGACGCAACATGCCGATCCTATCGACCATAAAAAGACAAAATGTAAAACTGGGGTAAAACCGTGTTAAAAATCTCCAAAATCTGACATTTCAATAAAAGTTCCGCTAAATAGGGTAATATGTGTCACAAATGTACAACTACAAGGTAAAAAATGGAATTCACTCTAAAAAAATATAAGAGCGTACATTTGTAAGCAGCTGAAGCTGTTATGGATCTGCTTGTGTGCAAGAAGACCACAATTGAAGGGCCTGCTACAAGGCACTATAATGGCACCATAGAATTGTCTCGGCTCAGACCGGACCCAATGTATTCATAATGGAACCAGTATGTGCGATTTAATAGATAAATTAAGCCAGAAAGGGGGGAATCACGAAAAATGCAATACCACTACGGGGGATCGAACAAGCAGTCCACGAACATCTTAGTGACATTTCGATTCAGTAACATCGTGCTCCACGAAATGTATACAATCCTAGGTTACGAATGCAAGTATACCACAAGGGGGGTGAAGAGACGGCAGGCAATGGCGCAATGGCTATCAAGAAGCGGCGAAGCAAGCAAATAATCCAATCACCGGGAGGACGAGGTTGGGGGATAGGGTGCGAGCACCTGTGGAGACGCACGCCGCGATAAGGGGGACTCGGCTCCCCTGACGTACTGCAGGGCGCAGTTGGGTCACTGACAAGTGGGCCAACTTGCTTTCGGGCCCACCTGTCAGTGGCCCAACTGCGCCCTGCAGTACGTCAGAGGAGCCTCGTCCCGATAAGGGAGGTCCGTCCTAGTGAGCCCTAAATTATGCCCCCCTACTGACCCATGAGCCAGAGAAGGCCATGGATCCAAATTTCATGGAGCTCTTGGTGGTGAGTGTATCTGGTGAATCGTTCTCAGCGGCACCCGTGCCGTGAGAATCGGTGGTGGCGAATGGCCGCTTTCATCGATAGCCATGGCTGGGCTTCAGCAGTTTGCGACGGTCAGTGTTTTTTCTTCTTCTTTTTTTTTTACAGTTGCGATGGTCAATGCTTACGATGCAATTGTGCAAGTATTTCTTCTTCCAATTTATTTACAGCAAGTAAACTCATTTGTAATTAGTGAACAAATCATTTTTGTCACCAAAAATAACTTTTTGTTCTGAGGTGACGTTAAGCCACACGTGGTGATAAGAGCATCTACACTCGGGATCCCCAAACTGACCGATTGACGGCCCGGTCGCGTCCCGGCCAGTGCCAGTCATAAAATTGTCATCCAATCGGGCTCTCCAAACCGGCCGCGGACGTCCGAACTGACCGGCAACCCTCAAACTCAGCTCAAATATGGGGCGGGTATGGGAAAGCTCGTCCTCATATGGACAAACCCTAGACCACAGTCAAACCCCCTCACTTCTCTCCATCTCCTCCTCTTCCCATCCACCCCCCTTTCGATCCATGGTAAGCAACGACATTGGCATAGTGTCCGACGACGAATCCGATGACGAGGGGGTCATTGCTGCGCGACGCGGAGCCGGTGACTTGGAGGAGCTCGTTGTCTGCATCACACTGTGGCGCTCGCGGCTGGACCGGGGGCGGCATCGAAAGCTATGGCTCCGCGTTGTCCCCCGTCGCTCGGTGGCATAGTGCAGACGACTATGTCGGCCCGTTGCACCCGCGTAGCTCCAGGCGCCCCGCACCTCTCCAGTCGGCCACCCCCACGTCCCTTTCTGTCTTCTCTGCTTGCTCCGGAGGGCGTCCCCGGCAATCGTTGGTTCTTCGTGCTGGCGTTGACACGGACGAGGATGCCAGAATCTGAAACGCCGCACGCTGTGAATGGCAACTGGCGGGGAAGGCGATCTTCGCGAGCCTGCCATTTCGAAGGACCAGCTCCTCGCGACGGTCCTCCACATCTCCCTCACGATAGCGTAGACCGACGCGAGGCAGCTCCGCCGCAAAAACACCAAAGCCTTCGGGCTCGCCATCGAGCAGTCGGAGCGCGAGGCGGCGAGGGATGCGGCGGCCAAAGGAAGGTCGCCCTACTAAAGGAAACATGCCCTAGAGGCAATAATAAAGTTATTATTTATATTTCCTTATATCATGATAAATGTTTATTATTCATGCTAGAATTGTATTAACCGTAAACTTAGCACATGTATGAATACATAGACAAACAGAGTGTCACTAGTATGCCTCTACTTGACTAGCTCGTTAATCAAAGATGGTTAAGTTTCCTAGCCATAGACAAAGAGTTGTCATTTGATAAACAGGATCACATCATTAGAGAATGATGTGATTGACTTGACCCATCCGTTAGCTTAGCACTATGATCGTATAGTTTATTGATATTGCTTTCTCCGTAACTTATACATGTTCCTATGACTATGAGATTATGCAACTCCCGAATACCGGAGGAACACTTAGTGTGCTATCAAACGTCGTAACGTAACTGGGTGACTATAAAGATACTCTATAGGTGCTCCGATGGTGTTTGTTGGGTTGGCATAGATCGAGATTAGGATTTGTCACTCCGATTGTCGGAGTGGTATCTCTGGGCCCTCTAGGTAATGCACATCACTATAAGCCTTGCAAGCAATGTGACTAATGAGTTAGTTACGGATGATGCATTACGGAACGAGTAAAGAGACTTGCCGTTAACGAGATTGAACTAGGTATTGAGATACCGACGATCGAATCTCGGGCAAGTAACATACCGATGACAAAGGGAACAACGTATGTTGTTATGCGATTTGACCGATAAAGATCTTCGTAGAATATGTAGGAACCAATATGAGCATTCAGGTTCCGCTATTGGTTATTGACCGGAGATGAGTCTCGGTCATGTCTATATAGTTCTCGAACCCGTAGGGTCCGCACGCTTAATGTTCGGTGACGATCGGTATTATGAGTTTATGTGTTTTGATGTATCGAAGGTAGTTCGGAGTCCCGGATATGATCACAAACATGACGAGACGTCTCAAAATGGTCGAGACATAAAGATCAGTATATTGGATGACTATGTTTGGACATCGAAATGGTTCCGGATGAGTTCGGGCATTTACCGGAGTACCTGGGGTTTACCGGAACCCCCCAGGGAGTGTATGGGCCTTATTGGGCCTTAGTGGGAGAGAGGAGGAGGCGGCCAAGGTGGGGGCGTCCCCCCCCCAAGCCCAATCCGAATTGGGTGGGCCCCCCCGCCCCCCTTTCCTTCTTCCTCTCTCCTCCTTCCTTCCTCTCCTACTCCAACTAGGGATGGGGGAATCCTACTCCCGGTGGGAGTAGGACTCCCCCTAGGGCGCGCCATAGAGAGGGCCGCCCCCCTCCTCCACTCCTTTATATACGGGGGAGGGGGGCACCCCATAGACACACAAGTTGATTGTTTAGCCGTGTGCGGTGCCCCCCTCCACAGATTTCCACCTCGATCATATCGTTGTAGTGCTTAGGCGAAGCCCTGCGCCGGTAGCTTCATCATCACCGTCATCACGCCGTCGTCCTGATGAAACTCTCCCTCGACCTCAGCTGGATCTAGAGTTCGTGGGACGTCACCGAGCTGAACGTGTGCAGATCGCGGAGGTGCCGTACCTTCGGTGCTAGGATCGGTCTGATCGTGAATACGTATGACTACATCAACCGCGTTGTCATAACGCTTTCGCTTACGGTCTACGAGGGTACGTAGACAACACTCTTCCTCTCGTTGATATGCATCACCTGTTGGGGAACGTTGCAGAAAACAAAAAAAATTCCTACGGTTTCACCAAGATCCATCTATGAGTTCATCTAGCAACGAGTGATTGGATTGCATCTACATACCTTTGTAGATCACGCGCAGAAGCGTTCAAAGAACGGGGATGAGGAAGGCGTACTCGACGTGATCCAAATCACCGGAGATCCTAGCGCCGAACGGACGGCACCTCCGCGTTCAACACACGTACGGTCAGCGTAACGTCTCCTTCTTCTTGATCCAGCAAGGGGGAAGGAGAGGTTGAGGAAGATGGCTCCAGCAGCAGCACGATGGTGTGGTGGTGATGGAGCTGCAGTACTCCGGCAGGGCTTCGCTAAGCTCTATGGAGGAGGAGGATGTGTTGGAGAGGGAGAGGGAGGCACCAAAGGCGTGGGGTTAGAAGTCCTCCATCTCCCCACTATATATAGGGGGCCTAGGGGGCGCCGGCCCTAGGAGATCCAATCTCCTAGGGGGGCGGCGGCCAAGGGAGGAATCCCTCCTCCCCAAGGCACCTAGGAGGTGCCTTCCCCCTTTGGGACTCTTCCCTCCTTGAACCCTAGGCGCATGGGCCTCTTGGGGCTGGTGCCCTTGGCCCATACAGGCCAAGGCGCACCCCCTACAGCCCATGTGGCCCCCGGGGGCAGGTGGCCCCACCCGATGGACCCCCGGGACCCTTCCGGTGGTCCCGGTACAATACCGGTGACCCCGAAACTTGTCCCGATGGCCGAAATAGCACTTCCTATATATAATTCTTTACCTCCAGACCATTCCGGAACTCCTCGTGACGTCCGGGATCTCATCCGGGACTCCGAACAACATTCGGGTTACTGCATATACATATCCCTACAACTCTAGCGTCACCGAACCTTAAGTGTGTAGACCCTACGGGTTCGGGAGACATGTAGACATGACCGAGATCGCTCTCCGGTCAATAACCAACAGCCGGATCTGGATACCCATGTTGGCTCCCACATGCTCCTCGATGATCTCATCGGATGAACCACGATGTCGAGGATTCAAGCAACCCCGTATACAATTCCCTTCGTCAATCGGTATGTTACTTGCCCGAGATTCGATCGTCGGTATCCCAATACCTCGTTCAATCTCGTTACCGGCAAGTCACTTTACTCGTACCGTAATGCATGATCCCGTGATCAGACACTTGGTCACTTTGAGCTCATTATGATGATGCATTACCGAGTGGGCCCAGTGATACCTCTCCGTCATACGGAGTGACAAATCCCAGTCTTGATCCGTGTCAACCCAACAGACACTTTCGGAGATACCCGTAGTATACCTTTATAGTCACCCAGTTACGTTGTGACGTTTGGCACACCCAAAGCACTCCTACGGTATCTGGGAGTTACACGATCTCATGGTCTAAGGGAAGGATACTTGACATTGGAAAAACCTAGCAAACGAACTATACGATCTTGTGCTATGTTTAGGATTGGGTCTTGTCCATCACATCATTCTCCTAATGATGTGATCTCGTTATCAATGACATCCAATGTCCATAGTCAGGAAACCATGACTATCTGTTGATCAACGAGCTAGTCAACTAGAGGCTTACTAGGGACATGTTGGTGTCTATTATTCACACATGTATTACGATTTCCGGATAACACAATTATAGCATGAATAAAAACAATTATCATGAACAAGGAAATATAATAATAATGCTTTTATTATTGCCTCTAGGGCATATTTCCAACAGTCTCCCACTTGCACTAGAGTCAATAATCTAGTTACATTGTGATGAGTCGAACACCCATGGAATTCTGGTGTTGATCATGTTTTGCTCTAGGGAGAGGTTTAGTCAACAGATCTGCTACATTCAGGTCCGTATGTACTTTACAAATATCTATGTCTCCATCTTGAACATTTTCACGAATGGAGTTGAAGCGACGCTTGATGTGCCTTGTCTTCTTGTGAAACCTGGGCTCCTTGGCAAGAGCAATAGCTCCAGTGTTGTCACAGAAGAGCTTGATCGGCCCCGATGCATTGGGTATGACTCCTAGGTCGGTGATGAACTCCTTCACCCAAATTTCTTCATGTGCTGCCTCCGAGGCTGCCATGTACTCCGCTTCACATGTAGATCCCGCCACGACGCTCTGCTTGCAACTGCACCAGCTTACTGCCCCACCATTCAAAATATACACGTATCCAGTTTGTGACTTAGAGTCATCCAGATCTGTGTCGAAGCTAGCATCGACGTAACCCTTTACGACGAGCTCTTCGTCACCTCCATAAACGAGAAACATTTTCTTAGTCCTTTTCAGGTACTTCAGGATGTTCTTGACTGCTGTCCAGTGTTCCTTGTCGGGATTACTTTGGTACCTTCCTACCAAACTTACGGCAAGGTTTACATCAGGTCTGGTACACAGCATGGCATACATAATAGAACATATGGCTGAGGCATAGGGGATGACGCTCATCTCTTCTATATCTTCTGCCGTGGTCAGACATTGAGCTGAGCTCAATTTCACACCTTGTAACACAGGCAAGAACCCCTTCTTAGACTGATCCATATTGTATTTCTTCAATATCTTATCAAGGTATGTGCTTTGTGAAAGACCTATGAGGTGTCTTGATCTATCTCTATAGATCTTGATGCCTAATATATATGCAGCTTCTCCAAGGTCCTTCATTGAAAAACTCTTATTCAAGTAGGCCTTAATGCTGTCCAATAGTTCTATATCATTTCCCATCAAAAGTACGTCATCTACATATAATATAAGAAATGCTACAGAGCTCCCACTCACTTTCTTGTAAACGCAGGCTTCTCCATAAGTCTGTGTAAACCCAAACGCTTTGATCATCTCATCAAAGCGAATGTTCCAACTCCGAGATGCTTGCACCAGCCCATAAATCGAGCGTTGGAGCTTGCTCACCTTGTCAGCATTCTTAGGATCAACAAAACCTTCCGGCTGCATCATATACAATTCTTCCTTAAGGAAACCATTAAGGAATGCCATTTTGACGTCCATTTGCCATATTTCATAATCATAGAATGCGGCTATCGCTAACATGATTCGGACGGACTTTAGCTTTGCTACCAGTGAGAAAGTCTCATTGTAGTCAACCCCTTGAACTTGTCGATAACCCTTAGCGACAAGCCGAGTTTTATAGATGGTCACATTACCATCCGCATCTGTCTTCTTCTTAAAGATCCATTTATTTTCTATGGCTCGCCGCTCAACGGGCAAGTCTGTCAAAGTCCATACTTCATTTTCATACATGGATCCTATCTCGGATTTCATGTCTTCTAGCCATTTGTCGGAATCCGGGCCCGCCATCGCTTCTTCATAGTTCAAAGGTTCACCGTTGTCTAACAACATGATTTCCAAGACAGGGTTGTCGTACCACTCTGGTGCGGAACGTATTCTTGTGGACCTACGAATTTCAGTAGGAGCTTGATCAGAAGTATCTTGATCATTATCATTAACTTCCTCTCTAGTCGGTGCAGGCACCTTAGGAACATTTTCTTGAGTTGCGCCATTTTCCGGTTCAAGAGGTAATACTTCATCAAGTTCTACTTTCCTCCCACTTACTTCTTTCAAGAGAAACTCCTTCTCTAGAAAGGATCCATTTTTGGCAACAAATATCTTGCCTTCGGATCTGAGGTAGAAGGTATACCCAATAGTTTCTTTAGGGTATCCTATGAAGACACATTTTTTTGACTTGGGTTCGAGCTTTTCAGGTTGAAGTTTCTTGACATAAGCATCGCATCCCCAAACTTTCAGAAACGACAGCTTAGGTTTCTTCCCAAACCATAATTCATACGGTGTCGTCTCAACGGATTTCGATGGAGCCCTATTTAAAGTGAATGCGGCAGTCTCTAAAGCATAGCCCCAAAAAGATAGCAGTAAATCGGCAAGAGACATCATAGATCGCACCATATCTAATAGAGTGCGATTACGACGTTCAGACACACCATTACGCTGAGGTGTTCCAGGCGGCGTGAGTTGTGAAACTATTCCACATTTTCTTAAGTGTGTGCCAAATTCGTGACTCAAGTATTCTCCTCCACGATCTGATCATAAAAACTTGATTTTTCTGTCACGTTGATTCTCAACCTCACTCTGAAATTCTTTGAACTTTTCAAAGGTTTCAGACTTGTGTTTCATTAAGTAGACATACCCATATCTACTCAAGTCATCAGTGAGGGTGAGAACATAACGATAGCCACCGCGAGCCTCAACACTCATTGGACCACACACATCAGTATGTATGATTTCCAATAAGTTGGTTGCTCACTCCATTGTTCCTGAGAACGGAGTCTTGGTCATTTTACCCATGAGGCATGGTTCGCACGTGTCAAATGATTCATAATCAAGAGACTCTAAAAGTCCATCATCATGGAGCTTCTTCATGCGTTTGACACCTATGTGACCAAGGCGGCAGTGCCACAAGTATGTGGAGCTATCATTATCAATCTTACATCTTTTGGTACTCACACTATGAACATGTGTAGCATTACGCTCGAGATTCATTAAGAATAAACCATTCACCATCGGAGCATGACCATAAAACATATCTCTCATATAAATAGAACAACCATTATTCTCGGATTTAAATGAGTAGCCATCTCGAATTAAACGAGATCCTGATACAATGTTCATGCTCAAAGCTGGCACTAAATAACAATTATTACGGTTTAAAACTAATCCCGAAGGCAAATGTAGAGGTAGCGTGCCGACGGCGATCACATTGACCTTGGAACCATTCCCGACGCGCATCGTCACCTCGTCCTTTGCCAGTCTCCGCTTATTCCGCAGCTCCTGCTTTGAGTTACAAATGTGAGCAACCGCACCGGTATCAAATACCCAGGAGCTACTACGAATACTGGTAAGGTACACATCAATTACATGTATATCACATATACCTTTCGTTTTGCCGGCCTTCTTGTCCGCTAAGTATTTGGGGCAGTTCCGCTTCTAGTGACCACTTCCCTTGCAATAAAAGCACTCAGTCTCGGGCTTGGGTCCATTCTTTGGTTTCTTCCCGGCAGCTTGCTTGCCGGGTGCGGCAACTCCCTTGCCGTCCTTCTTGAAGGCTTTCTTACCCTTGCCCTTCTTGAACTTAGTGGTTTTATTCACCATCAACACTTGATGTTCCTTTTTGACTTCTACCTCTGCTGATTTCAGCATTGCAAATACCTCAGGAATGGTCTTTTCCATCCCCTGCATATTGAAGTTCATCACAAAGCTCTTGTAGCTTGGTGGAAGCAACTGGAGGATTCTGTCAATGACCGCGTCATCCGGGAGATTAACTCCCAGCTGAGTCAAGCGGTTATGTAACCCAGACATTGTGAGTATGTGCTCACTGACAGAACTATTTTCCTCCATCTTACAGCTGAAGAACTTGTCGGAGACTTCATATCTCTCGACCCGGGCATGAGCTTGAAAAACCATTTTTAGCTCTTCGAACATCTCGTATGCTCCGTGTCTCTCAAAACGTTTTTGGAGCCCCGGTTCTAAGCTGTAAAGCATGCCGCACTGAACGAGGGAGTAATCATCAGCACGTGTCGGCCAAGCGTTCATAACGTCTTGGTTCTGTGGGACGGGAGGGTCACCTAGCGGTGCTTGTAGGACATAATCTTTCTTGGCAGCTATGAGGATGATCCTCAGGTTCCGGACCCAGTCCGTGTAGTTGCTGCCATCGTCTTTCAGCTTGGTTTTCTCTAGGAACGCGTTGAAGTGGAGGACTACGTTGGCCATTTGATCTACAAGACATATTGTAAAGATTTTAGACTAAGTTCATGATAATTAAGTTCATCTAATCAAATTATTCAATGAACTCCCACTTAGATAGACATCCCTCTAGTCATCTAGTATAACATGATCCGAGTTAACTGGGCCGTGTCCGATCATCACGTGAGACGGATTAGTCAACACCGGTGAACATCTTCATGTTGATCGTATCTTCTATACGACTCATGCTCGACCTTTCAGTCTTCTGTGTTCCGAGGCCATGTTTGTACATGCTAGGCTTGTCAAGTCAACCTAAGTGTTTGCATGTGTAAATCTGTCTTACACCCGTTGTATGTGAACGTTAGAATCTAACACCCGATCATCACGTGGTGCTTCAAAACAACATACTGTTGCAACGGTGCACAGTTAGGGGGAACACTTTCTTGAAATTATTATGAGGGATCATCTTATTTACTACCGTCGTTCTAAGTAAACAAGATGCAAAACATGATAAACATCACATGCAATCAAATAATAATAGTGACATGATATGGCCAATATTACATAGCTCCTTTGATCTCCATCTTGGGGCTCCATGATCATCTTGTCACCGGCATGACACCATGATCTCCATCATCATGATCTCCATCATCGTGTCTCCATGAAGTTGCTCGCCAACTATTACTTCTACTACTATGGCTAACGCGTTTAGCAATAAAGTAAAGTAATTTACATGGCGTTTCTCAATGACACGCAGGTCATACAAAAAATAAAGACAACTCCTATGGCTCCTGCCGGTTGTCATACTCATCGACATGCAAGTCGTGATTCCTATTACAATAGCATGAACATCTCATACATCACATATATATCATTCATCATTCATCACAACTTTGGCCATATCATCTCACAAAGCACTTGCTGCAAAAACAAGTTAGACGTCCTCTAATTGTTGTTGCAAGTTTTACGTGGCTGAAATAGGGTTCTAGCAAGAACGTTTTCTTACCTACGTGAAAGCCACAACGTGATTTGTCAACTTCTATTTACCCTTCATAAGGACCCTTTTCATCGAATCCGCTCCAACTAAAGTGGGAGAGACAGACACCCGCCAGCCACCTTATGCAACTAGTGCATGTTAGTCGGTGGAACCGGTCTCACGTAAGCGTACGTGTAAGGTTGGTCCGGGCCGCTTCATCCCACAATACCGCTGAAGCAAGATAAGACTAGTAGCAGCAAGAAAGTTGACAACATCTACGCCCACAACAAATTTGTGTTCTACTCGCGCAAGAGAACTACGCATAGACCTAGCTCATGATGCCACTGTTGGGGAACGTTGCAGAAAACAAAAAAAATTCCTACGGTTTCACCAAGATCCATCTATGAGTTCATCTAGCAACGAGTGATTGGATTGCATCTACATACCTTTGTAGATCACGCACGGAAGCGTTCAAAGAACGGGGATGAGGAAGGCGTACTCGACGTGATCCAAATCACCGGAGATCCTAGCGCCGAACGGACAGCACCTCCGCATTCAACACACGTACAGTCAGCGTAACGTCTCCTTCTTCTTGATCCAGCAAGGGGGAAGGAGAGGTTGAGGAAGATGGCTCCAGCAGCAGCACGACGGCGTGGTGGTGATGGAGCTGCAGTACTCCGGCAGGGCTTCGCTAAGCTCTATGGAGGAGGAGGATGTGTTGGAGAGGGAGAGGGAGGCACCAAATACGTGGGGTTAGAAGTCCTCCATCTCCCCACTATATATAGGGGGGCCTAGGGGGGGCGCCGGCCCTAGGAGATCCAATCTCCTAGGGGGGCGGCGGCCAAGGGAGGAATCCCTCCTCCCCAAGGCACCTAGGAGGTGCCTTCCCCCTTTGGGACTCTTCCCTCCTTGAACCCTAGGCGCATGGGCCTCTTGGGGCTGGTGCCCTTGGCCCATACAGGTCAAGGCGCACCCCCTACAGCCCATGTGGCCCCCGGGACCCTTCCGGTGGTCCCGGTACAATACCGGTGACCCCGAAACTTGTCCCGATGGACGAAATAACACTTCCTATATATAATTCTTTACCTCTGGACCATTCCGGAACTCCTCGTGACGTACGAGATCTCATCCGGGACTCCGAACAACATTCGGGTTACTTCATATACATATCCCTACAACCCTAGCGTCACCGAACCTTAAGTGTGTAGACCCTATGGGTTCGGGAGACATGTAGACATGACCGAGATCGCTCTCCGGTCAATAACCAACAGCGGGATCTGGATACCCATGTTGGCTCCCACATGCTCCTCGATGATCTCATCGGATGAACCACGATGTCGAGGATTCAAGCAACCCCGTATACAATTCCCTTCGTCAATCGGTATGTTACTTGCCTGAGATTCGATCGTCGGTATCCCAATACCTCGTTCAATCTCGTTACCGGCAAGTCACTTTACTCGTACCGTAATGCATGATCCCCTGATCAGACACTTGGTCACTTTGAGCTCATTATGATGATGCATTACCGAGTGGGCCCAGTGATACCTCTCTGTCATACGGAGTGACAAATCCCAGTCTTGATCCGTGTCAACCCAACAGACACTTTCGGAGATACCCGTAGTATACCTTTATAGTCACCCAGTTACGTTGTGACGTTTGGCACACCCAAAGCACTCCTACGGTATCCGGGAGTTACACGATCTCATGGTCTAAGGAAAGGATACTTGACATTGGAAAAACCTAGCAAACGAACTATACGATCTTGTGCTATGTTTAGGATTGGGTCTTGTCCATCACATCATTCTCCTAATGATGTGATCTCGTTATCAATGACATCCAATGTCCATAGTCAGGAAACCATGACTATCTGTTGATCAACGAGCTAGTCAACTAGAGGCTTACTAGGGACATGTTGGTGTCTATTATTCACACATGTATTACGATTTCCGGATAACACAATTATAGCATGAATAAAGACAATTATCATGAACAAGGAAATATGATAATAATGCTTTTATTATTGCCTCTAGGGCATATTTCCAACATCACCTAGATGGATCTTGCGTGTGCATAGGATTTTTTTTTAAATTACTATGTTACCCAATAGTGGCATCCGAGCCAGGTTTATGCGTAGATGTTATATGCACGAGTAGAACACAAAGGGTGTGTTTGGTTTGCGAATGAAGTGGAATGGAATGCCATGGTTCCATTCCACTAGAATGGGTCGGTTCCATACTTGTGTTTGGTTGGGGTAATTCGAAAGAATGGAATGGTTACACTTTGGTGTTTGGTTTTATGGATGGAATGGAATGGGTTTGTTCATATCTTCACTTGTTTTCTTGTGATTATGTACAATATATTGATCTTTGGCACCAAACACAAACAAGACACATATAGAGGTAAAAAAGATCATCAACACACAACAAAACTTTCAATTGTAAATGCCCCAAAAGTGACATATATTGCCATGTCAGCCATCGGCAACACTTAGCCGTAGAACTTCATCGCTTTTCTGTCATCTGCATACAAAACATAAAATTCAGTGGGAGCACAGCAAGCAGCAGTTGGAGCAGCACGACACACAACAATGGGAACAAGTTCAGGCCATGAGCAGCAAGGGCCGGCCACGAGCAGGACGCATGCAAGGGCTGGCTAACGACAGCAGTAGCAGCACGGGACACAACAACAATTGCAGCAAAGGGCGGCCACGAGCAGGACACGCGGGGCCGGTCATGAGGGGGCAGTGGGGGAAGGTGAGTGGAGGACCTGCCGGCTAAATGGCCGCCACCGTCGCCGGAACTTAACGGATCTGACGGGAAGGGGAGGGAACGGCCACCATCCGGTCGTCGCCGCCGGCGGTGAGGCTGGGAGCGGCGAGTGTCTCCTTTAGGCGCTGCCGCTCGTCTCGTTCGGGCGCCGCCGCCCGGTGCCTGCCAGTTGTGAGGGAGATACGCGACGCGCTGAGGAAGATGCGAGGGCGAGTCGTTCCGCGTGGTCCGCTCGATTCGGAGGAATTGCTCGGTTCCGCATAAATGAGGAATATGCCGTTCCCAGGAATGAGTGAGTTCCGGTCCTTTGACAATCCAAACACGTGAATGGGTCTTGGGAACGGAACCGACCCATGCCATTCCACTTCGTGACAGAAACCAAACACACCCAAAGAGTTGTGAGCGATAATAGTCATACTGCTTACCAGCATGTCATACTTTGATTCGGCGGGATTGTTGGATGAAGCGGCTCAGACCGACATTACGCGTACACTAACGCGAGACTGGTTCTACCGACGTGCTTCGCACACAAGTGGCTAGTGGGTGTCTATTTCTCCAACTTTAGTTGAATCGAGTGTGACTACGCCCGCTCCTTGTTGAAGGTTAAAACAGTAAACTTGACAAAAAATCGTTGTGGTTTTGATGCGTAGGTAAGAATGGTTCTTGCTAAGCCCGTAGCAGCCACGTAAAACTTGCAACAACAAAGGAGAGGACCTCTAACTTGTTTATACAGGCCATGTTGTGATGTGATATGGTCAAGACGTGATTATATAAATTGTTGTATGAGATGATCATGTTTTGTAACACAGTTATCGGCAAATGGAAGGAGTCATATGGTTGTCGCTTTATTATATGAAATGCAATCGCCATGTAATTGCTTTACTTTATCACTAAGCGGTAGCGATAGTCGTAGTAGCAATAGTTGGCGAGACAATAATGATGCTTCGATGGAGATCAAGGTGTCAAGCCGGTGACGATGGTGACCATGACTGTGCTTTGGAGATGAAGATCAAAGGCACAAGATGATGATGGCCATATCATATCACTTATATTGATTGCATGTGATGTTTATCCTTTATGCATCTTATTTTTCTTAGTTCGGCGGTAGCATTATAAGATGATCTCTCACTAAATTTCAAGGTGTAAGTGTTCTCCCTGAGTATGCACCGTTGCTACAGTTCATCGTGCCGAGACACCACGTGATGATCGGGTGTGATAAGCTCTACGTTCACATACAACGGGTGCAAGCCAGTTTTGCACATGTAGAATACTCAGGTTAAACTTGACAAGCCTAGCATATGCAGATATGGCCGCAGAACACTGAGACCGAAAGGTCGAGCGTGAATCATATAGTAGATATGATCACATAGTGATGTTCACCATTGAAAACTACTCCATCTCATGAGATGATCAGACATGGTTTAGTTTATATGGATCACGTGATCACTTAGATGATTAGAGGGATGTCTATCTAAGTGGGAGTTCTTAAGTAATATGATTAATTGAACTTTAATTTATCATGAACTTAGTATCTGATAGTATTTTGCATGTCTATGTTGTTGTAGATAAATGGCCCGTGCTGTTGTTCCGTTGAATTTTAATGCGTTCCTATGGAAAGCAAAGTTGAAAGATGATGGTAGCAATTACACGGACTGGGTCCGTAACTTGAGGATTATCCTCATTGCTGCATAGAAGAATTACGTCCTGGAAGCACCGCTAGGTGCAAAGCCCGCTGTAGGAGCAACGCCAGATGTTATGAACGTCTGGCAGAGCAAAGCTGATGACTACTCGATAGTTCAGTGTGCCATGCTTTACGGCTTAGAATCGGGACTTCAACGATGTTTTGAACGTAATGGAGCATATGAGATGTTCCAGGAGTTGAAATTAATATTTCAAGCAAATGCCCGGATTGAGAGATATGAAGTCTCCAATAAGTTCTACAGCTGCAAGATGGGGGAGAATAGTTCTGTCAGTGAACATATACTCAGAATGTCTGGGTACCACAACCACTTGACTCAACTGGAAGTTAATCTTCCTGACGATAGTGTCATCGACAGAGTTCTTCAATCATTGCCACCAAGATACTGTTGGGGAACGTTGCAGAAAATTAAAATTTTTCCTACGGTTTCACCAAGATCCATCTATGAGTTCATCTAAGCAACGAGTCTAGGGGGAGAGTTTTCATCTACATACCACTTGTAGATCGCGTGCGGAAGCTTGCAAGGTGATGATGTAGTCGTACTCGACGTGATCCAAATCACCGATGACCAGCGCCGAACGGACGGCACCTCCGCGTTCAACACACGTACGGGACGGGAGACGTCTCCTCCTTCTTGATCCAGCAAGGGGGAAGGAGAGGTTGATGAAGATCCAGCAGCACGACGGCGTGGTGGTGGATGCAGGGCGTCACAGCAGCAGGGCTTCGCCGAGACTACGAGGGAGAGACGTAACGGGGGGAGGTGGAGGCGCCAGGGGCTGGTGTATGAAGTCCCTCCTCTCCCCCACTATATATAGGGGTGCCAAGGGGGGGGCACCGGCCCTAGTAGATGAGATCTACTAGGGGGGGCGGCGGCCTAGGGGAGGTTTCCCTCCCCCCCAAGGCACCTAGGGGTGCCTTCCACCACTAGGACTCCTCCTAGGGGGAAACCCTAGGCGCATGGGCCTATAGGGGCTGGTGCCCTTGGCCCATGATGGCCAAGGCGCACCCCCTACAGCCCATGTGGCCCCCCGGGACAGGTGGCCCCACCCGGTGGACCCCCGGGACCCTTCCGGTGGTCCCGGTACAATACCGATAACCCTGAAACTTGTCCCGATGCCCGAAATAGCACTTCCTATATATAATTCTTTACCTCCGGACCATTCCGGAACTCCTCGTGACGTCCGGGATCTCATCCGGGACTCCGAACAACATTCGGGTTTCTGCATATACATATCTTCATAACCCTAGCGTCACCGAACCTTAAGTGTGTAGACCCTACGGGTTCGGGAGACATGCAGACATGACCGAGACGCTCTCAGTCAATAACCATCAGCGGGATCTGGATACCCATGATGGCTCCCACATGTTCCTCGATGTTGTCATCGGATGAACCACTATGTCGAGGATTCGGTCAAACCCTGTATGCAATTCCCTTTGTCAATCGGTACGTTACTTGCCCGAGACTCGATCGTCGGTATCCCAATACCTTGTTCAGTCTCATTACCGGCAAGTCACTTTACTCGTACCGTAATGCATGATCCCGTGTCCAACACCTTGGTCACATTGAGCTCAATATGATGATGCATTACCGAGTGGGCCCAGAGATACCTCTCCGTCATACGGAGTGACAAATCCTAGTCTCGATCCGTGTCAACCCAACAGCTACTTCCGGAGATACCTGTAATGCACCTTTATAGTCACCCAGTTACGTTGTGACGTTTGATACACCCAAGGCACTCTTACGGTATCCGGGAGTTACACGATCTCATGGTCGAAGGAAGAGATACTTGACACTTGCAAAGCTCTAGCAAAACGAACTACACGATCTTTTATGCTATGCTTAGGATTGGGTCTTGTCCATCACATCATTCTCCTAATGATGTGATCCCGTTATCAACGACATCGAATGTCCATAGTCAGGAAACCATGACTATCTGTTGATCACAACGAGCTGGTCAACTAGAGGCTTACCAGGGACATAGTGTGGTCTAAGTATTCACACGTGTATTACGATTTCCGGATAATACAGTTATAGCATGAATAAAAGACAATTATCATGAACAATGAAATATAATAATACTTTTATTATTGCCTCTAGGGCATATTTCCAACAGTCTCCCACTTGCACTAGAGTCACCAATCTAGTTACATTGTGATGAATCGAACACCCATAGAGTTCTGGTGTTGATCATGTTTTGCACGCGAGAGAGGTTTAGTCAGCGGATCTGCGACATTCAGATCCGTGTGCACTTTGCAAATCTCTATGTCTCCATCTTGAACATTTTCACGGATGGAGTTGAAACGACGCTTGATGTGCCTGGTCTTCTTGTGAAACCTGGGCTCCTTTGCGAGGGCAATAGCTCCAGTGTTGTCACAGAAGAGTTTGATCGGCCCCGACGCATTGGGTATGACTCCTAGGTCGGTGATGAACTCCTTCACCCAAATCACTTCATGTGCTACCTCCGAGGCTGCCATGTACTCCGCTTCACACGTAGATCCCGCCACGACGCTCTGCTTGCAGCTGCACCAGCTTACTGCTCCACCATTCAACATATACACGTATCCGGTTTGTGACTTAGAGTCATCCAGATCTGAGTCGAAGCTAGCGTCGACGTAACCCTTTACGACGAGCTCTTCGTCTCCTCCATAAACGAGAAACATGTCCTTTGTCCTTTTCAGGTACTTCAGGATATTCTTGACCGCTGTCCAGTGTTCCTTGCCGGGATTACTTTGGTATCTTGCTACCAAACTTACGGCAAGGTTTACATCGGGTCTGGTACACAGCATGGCATACATAATAGATCCTATGGCTGAAGCATAGGGGATGACACTCATCTCTTCTTTATCTTTTGCCGTGGTCGGTGACTGAGCTGAGCTCAGTCTCACACCTTGTAACATAGGCAAGAACCCCTTCTTGGACTGATCCATTCTGAATCTCTTCAAAATCTTATCAAGGTATGTGCTTTGTGAAAGACCTATGAGGCGTCTCGATCTATCTCTATAGATCTTGATGCCTAATATATAAGCAGCTTCTCCAAGGTCCTTCATTGAAAAACACTTATTCAAGTAGGCCTTAATGCTGTCCAGAAATTCTATATCATTTCCCATCAAGAGTATGTCATCTACATATAATATGAGAAATGCTACAGAGCTCCCACTCACTTTCTTGTAAACGCAGGCTTCTCCATAAGTCTGCATAAACCCAAACGCTTTGATCATCTCATCAAAGCGAATGTTCCAACTCCGAGATGCTTGCACCAGTCCATAAATGGATCGCTGGAGCTTGCATACTTTGTTAGCGTTCCGAGGATCGACAAAACCTTCCGGCTGCATCATATACAGTTCTTCCTTAAGATGCCCGTTAAGGAATGTTGTTTTGACGTCCATCTGCCATATCTCATAATCATAGTATGCGGCAATTGCTAACATGATTCGGACGGACTTTAGCTTTGCTACGGGAGAGAATGTCTCGTCGTAGTCAATCCCTTGAACCTGTCGATAACCCTTAGCGACAAGTCGAGCTTTATAGATGGTAACATTACCATCCGCGTCCGTCTTCTTCTTAAAGATCCATTTGTTTTCTATCGCTCGCCGATCATCGGGCAAGTCTGTCAAAGTCCATACTTTGTTTTCATACATGGATTCTATCTCGGATTTCATGGCTTCAAGCCATTTGTTGGAATCCGGGCCCGCCATTGCTTCTTCATAGTTCGAAGGTTCATTGTTGTCTAACAACATGATTTCCAGGACAGGGTTGCCGTACCACTCTGGTGCGGAACGTGTCCTTGTGGACCTACGAAGTTCAGCAGTAACTTGATCCGAAGTACCTTGATCATTATCAAGGTTTTCCTCTTCAGTTGGTGTGGGCATCACAGGAACGGTTTCCTGTGCTGCGTCACTATCCCGCTCAAGAGGTAGTACTTCATCGAGTTCTACTTTCCTCCCACTTACTTCTTTCGAGAGAAACTCTTTTTCCAGAAAGCATCCGTTCTTGGCAACAAAGATCTTGCCTTCGGATCTTAAGTAGAAGGTATACCCTACAGTTTCGTTAGGGTATCCTATGAATACGCATTTTTCCGACTTGGGTTCGAGCTTTTCAGGTTGAAGTTTCTTGACATAAGCTTCGCATCCCCAAACTTTTAGAAACGACAGCTTAGGTTTCTTTCCAAACCATAATTCATACAGTGTCGTCTCAACGGATTTAGACGGTGCCCTATTTAAAGTGAATGTAGCTGTCTCTAGAGCGTATCCCCAAAATGATAGCGGTAAATCAGTAAGAGACATCATAGACCGCACCATATCCAATAGAGTGCGATTACGACGTTCGGACACACCGTTTCGCTGAGGTGTTCCAGGCGGCGTGAGCTGTGAAACGATTCCACATTTCTTTAAGTGTGTACCAAATTCGTGACTTAAGTATTCTCCTCCACGATCTGATCGTAAGAATTTTATCTTTCGGTCACGTTGATTCTCCACCTCATTCTGTAATTCCTTGAACTTTTCAAAGGTCTCAGACTTGTGTTTCATTAAGTAGACATACCCATATCTACTCAAGTCATCTGTGAGAGTGAGAACATAACGATATCCTCCGCGAGCCTCAACGCTCATTGGACCGCACACATCGGTATGTATGATTTCCAACAAGTTGGTTGCTCGCTCCATTGTTCCGGAGAACGGAGTCTTGGTCATTTTGCCCAAGAGGCATGGTTCGCACGTGTCAAACAATTCATAATCAAGAGACTCTAAAAGTCCATCGGCATGGAGCTTCTTCATGCGCTTGACACCAATGTGACCAAGGCGGCAGTGCCACAAGTATGTGGGACTATCGTTATCAACTTTAAATCTTTTGGCATCTACACTATGAACATGTGTAATATTACGCTCGAGATTCATTAAGAATAAACCATTGACCATCGGAGCATGACCATAAAACATATCTCTCATATAAATCGAACAACCATTATTCTCAGACTTAAATGAGTAGCCATCTCGTATTAAACGAGATCCAGATACAATGTTCATGCTCAAACTTGGCACTAAATAACAATTATTGAGGTTCAAAACTAATCTCGTAGGTAAATGTAGAGGCAGCGTGCCGACGGCGATCACATCGACTCTGGAACCATTCCCGACGCGCATCGTCACCTCGTCCTTTGCCAGTCTCCGTTTATTCCGCAGCTCCTGCTGTGAGTTACAAATATGAGCAACGGCACCGGTATCAAATACCCAGGAGTTACTACGATTACTGGTAAGGTACACATCAATCACATGTATATCAAATATACCTTTGGTGTTGCCGGCCTTCTTATCCGCTAAGTATTTGGGGCAGTTCCGCTTCCAGTGACCCTTCCCCTTGCAATAAAAGCACTCAGTCTCAGGCTTGGGTCCATTCTTTGACTTCTTCCCGGTAACTGGCTTACCAGGCGCGGCAACATCTTTGACGTCCTTCTTGAAGTTCTTCTTACCCTTGCCCTTCTTGAACTTAGTGGTCTTATTGACCATCAACACTTGATGTTCTTTCTTGATTTCAGCCTCTGCTGACTTCAGCATCGAGAACACTTCAGGAATGGTCTTTTCCATTCCCTGCATGTTGTAGTTCATCACAAAGCTCTTGTAGCTTGGTGGGAGCGACTGGAGGATTCTGTCAATGACCGCCTCATCTGGGAGGTTAATGTTCAGCTGGGTCATACGGTTGTGCAACCCAGACATCTTCAGGATGTGCTCACTGACAGAACTGTTTTCCTCCATCTTACAACTGTAGAACTTGTCGGAGACATCATATCTCTCGACCCGGGCATGAGCTTGGAAAACTAGTTTCAGCTCTTCGAACATCTCATATGCTCCGTGATGCTCAAAACGCTTTTGGAGCCCCGATTCTAAGCTGTAAAGCATGCCGCACTGAACGAGGGAGTAATCATCAGCGCGAGACTGCCAAGCATTCATAACGTCTTGGTTCTCTGGGACGGGAGCGTCACCTAGCGGTCCTTCTAGGACATATTGTTTCCTGGCAGCTATGAGGATGATCCTCAGGTTCCGGACCCAGTCCGTATAGTTGCTGCCATCATCTTTCAGCTTGGTTTTCTCTAGGAACGTGTTGAAGTTCATGTTGACATTAGCGTTGGCCATTGATCTACAAGACATATTTGCAAAGGTTTTAGACTAAGTTCATGATAATAAAGTTCTAATCAAATTATGAACTCCCACTTAGATTAGACATCCCTTTAGTCATCTAAGTGTTACATGATCCGAGTCGACTAGCCCGTGTCCGATCATCACGTGAGACGGACTAGTCATCGTCGGTGAACATTTTCATGTTGATCGTATCTTCTATACGATTCGTGTTCGACCTTTCGGTCTCCGTGTTCCGAGGCCATGTCTGCACATGCTAGGCTCGTCAAGTTAACCCTAAGTGTCTTCGCTGTGTAAAACTGTCTTACACCCGTTGTATGTGAACGTAAGAATCCATCACACCCGATCATCACGTGGTGCTTAGAAACGACGAACTGTAGCAACGGTGCACAGTTAGGGGAGAACACTTCTTGAAATTTTATAAGGGATCATCTTATTTACTACCGTCGTCCTAAGTAAACAAGATGCATAATACATAATAAACATCACATGCAATTATATAGTTGTGACATGATATGGCCAATATCATATAGCTCCATTGATCTTCATCTTCGGGGCTCCATGATCATCTTGTCACCGGCTTGACACCATGATCTCCATCATCATGATCTCCATCATCGTGTCTTCATGAAGTTGTCACGCCAACGACTACTTCTACTTCTATGACTAACGTTTAGCAATAAAGTAAAGTAGTTTACATGGCGTTATTCAATGACACGCAGGTCATACAAAAAATAATGACAACTCCTATGGCTCCTGCCGGTTGTCATACTCATCGACATGCAAGTCGTGAATCCTATTACAAAGAACATGATCTCATAGATCACAATTCATCATTCATCACAACTTCTGGCCATATCACATCACATGATCAATCGCTGCAAAACAAGTTAGACGTCCTCTAATTGTTGTTGCATCTTTTACGTGGCTGCAATTGGGTTCTAGCAAGAACGTTTTCTTACCTACGAATCACCACAACGTGATTTTGTCAACTTCTATTTACCCTTCATAAGGGCCCTGTTCATCGATTCCGCTCCAACTAAGGTGGGAGAGACAGACACCCGCCAGCCACCTTATGCAACTTGTGCATGTCAGTCGGTGGAACCGGTCTCACGTAAGCGTACGTGTAAGGTTGGTCCGGGCCGCTTCATCCCACAATACCGTTGAGCAAGAAAAGACTAGTAGAGGCAAGTAAGATGACAAAATCCACGCCCACAACAAAGTTGTGTTCTACTCGTGCAAAGAGAACTACGCATAGACCTAGCTCATGATGCCACTGTTGGGGAACGTTGCAGAAAATTAAAATTTTTCCTACGGTTTCACCAAGATCCATCTATGAGTTCATCTAAGCAACGAGTCTAGGGAGAGAGTTTGCATCTACATACCACTTGTAGATCGCGTGCGGAAGCTTGCAAGGTGATGATGTAGTCGTACTCGACGTGATCCAAATCACCGATGACCAGCGCCGAACGGACGGCACCTCCGCGCTCAACACACGTACGGGACGGGAGACGTCTCCTCCTTCTTGATCCAGCAAGGGGGAAGGAGAGGTTGATGAAGATCCAGCAGCACGACGGCGTGGTGGTGGATGCAGGGCGTCACAGCAGCAGGGCTTCGCCGAGACTACGAGGGAGAGACGTAACGGGGGGAGGTGGAGGCGCCAGGGGCTGGTGTATGAAGTCCCTCCTCTCCCCCACTATATATAGGGGTGCCAAGGGGGGGGCGCCGGCCCTAGTAGATGAGATCTACTAGGGGGGCGGCGGCCTAGGGGAGGTTTCCCTCCCCCCCAAGGCACCTAGGGGTGCCTTCCACCACTAGGACTCCTCCTAGGGGGAAACCCTAGGCGCATGGGCCTATAGGGGCTGGTGCCCTTGGCCCATGATGGCCAAGGCGCACCCCCTACAGCCCATGTGGCCCCCCGGGACAGGTGGCCCCACCCGGTGGACCCCCGGGACCCTTCCGGTGGTCCCGGTACAATACCGATAACCCCGAAACTTGTCCCGATGCCCGAAATAGCACTTCCTATATATAATTCTTTACCTCCGGACCATTCCGGAACTCCTCGTGACGTCCGGGATCTCATCCGGGACTCCGAACAACATTCGGGTTTCTGCATATACATATCTTCATAACCCTAGCGTCACCGAACCTTAAGTGTGTAGACCCTACGGGTTCGGGAGACATGCAGACATGACCGAGACGCTCTCAGTCAATAACCATCAGCGGGATCTGGATACCCATGATGGCTCCCACATGCTCCTCGATGTTGTCATCGGATGAACCACTATGTCGAGGATTCGATCAAACCCTGTATGCAATTCCCTTTGTCAATCGGTACGTTACTTGCCCGAGACTCGATCGTCGGTATCCCAATACCTTGTTCAGTCTCGTTACCGGCAAGTCACTTTACTCGTACCGTAATGCATGATCCCGTGTCCAACACCTTGGTCACATTGAGCTCAATATGATGATGCATTACCGAGTGGGCCCAGAGATACCTCTCCGTCATACGGAGTGACAAATCCCAGTCTCGATCCGTGTCAACCCAACAACTACTTTCGGAGATACCTGTAATGCACCTTTATAGTCACCCAGTTACGTTGTGACGTTTGATACACCCAAGGCACTCTTACGGTATCCGGGAGTTACACGATCTCATGGTCGAAGGAAGAGATACTTGACACTTGCAAAGCTCTAGCAAAACGAACTACACGATCTTTTATGCTATGCTTAGGATTGGGTCTTGTCCATCACATCATTCTCCTAATGATGTGATCCTGTTATCAACGACATCCAATGTCCATAGTCAGGAAACCATGACTATCTGTTGATCACAACGAGCTGGTCAACTAGAGGCTTACCAGGGACATAGTGTGGTCTAAGTATTCACACGTGTATTACGATTTCCGGATAATACAGTTATAGCATGAATAAAAGACAATTATCATGAACAATGAAATATAATAATACTTTTATTATTGCCTCTAGGGCATATTTCCAACAGATACAAGAGCTTCGTGATGAACTATAATATGCAAGAGATGGATAAGACGATTCCCGAGCTCTTCGCAATGCTAAAGGCTGCGGAGGTAGAAATCAAGAAGGAGCATCAAGTGTTGATGGTTAACAAGTCCACCAGTTTCAAGAAAAAGGGTAAAGGGAAGAAGGGGAACTTAAAGAAGAACAACAAGCAAGTTGCTGCTCAAGTTAAGAAGCCCAAGTCTGGACCTAAGCCTGAGACTGAGTGCTTCTACTGCAAAGGGACTGGTCACTGGAAGCCGAACTGCCCCAAGTATTTGGCGGAGAAGAAGGATGGCAAAGTGAAAGGTATATTTGATATACATGTTATTGATGTGTACCTTACTAATGCTCGTAGTAGTGCCTGGGTATTTGATACTGGTTATGTTGCTAATATTTGCAACTTGAAACAGGGGCTATGGATTAAGCGAAGATTGTCTAAGGACGAGGTGATGATGCGTGTGGGAAATGGTTCCAAAGTCGATGTGATCGCCGTCGGCACGCTACCTCTACATCTACCTTCGGGATTAGTTTTAGACCTGAATAATTGTTATTTGGTGCCAGCGTTAAGCATGAACGTTATAATTGGATCTTGTTTGATGCGAGAAAGTTATTCATTTAAATTAGAGAATAATGGTTGTTCTATTTATATGAATAATATCTTTTATGGTCATGCACCCTTGATGAGTGGTCTATTTTTACTAAATCTTGATAGTAGTGATACACATGTTCATAGTATTGAAGCCAAAATATATAAGTTTAATAATGATAGTGCAACTTATTTGTGGCACTGCCGTTTAGGTTATATTGGTGTAAAGCGCATGAAGAAACTCCATGCTGATGGGCTTTTGGAATCACTTGATTATGAATCACTTGATTCTTGCGAACCATGCCTCATGGGCAAGATGACTAAGACTCCATTCTCCGGAACAATGGAGCGAGCAACAGACTTGTTGGAAATAATACATACTGATTTATGCGGTCCGATGAGTGTTGATGCTCACGGCGGGTATCGTTATTTTCTTACCTTCACAGATGATTTAAGCAGATATGGGTATATCTACTTGATGAAACATAAGTCTGAAACATTTGAAAAGTTTAAAGAATTTCAGAGTGAAGTGAAAGATCATCGTAACAAGAAAATAAAGTTTCTGCAATCTGATTGTGGAGGAGAATATTTGAGTTACGAGTTTGGTCTTCATTTGAAACAATGCGGAATAGTTTCGCAACTCACGCCACCTGGAACACCACAATGTAATGGTGTGTCTGAACGTCATAATCGTAGTTTACTTGATATGGTGCGATCTATGATGTCTCTCACTGATTTACCGCTACCGTTTTGGGGTTATGCTTTAGGGACGGCTGCATTCACGTTAAATAGGGCACCATCTAAATCCGTCGAGACGACACCTTATGAACTGTGGTTTGGCAAGAAACCCAAGTTGTCGTTTCTTAAAGTTTGGGGCTGCGATGCTTATGCGAGAAAGCTTCAACCTGATAAGCTCGAACCCAAATCGGAGAAATATGTCTTCATAGGATACCCAAAGGAGACTGTTGGGTACACCTTCTATCACAGATCCGAAGGCAAGATATTCGTTGCTAAGAATGGATCTATTCTAGAGAAGGAGTTTCTCTCGAAAGAAGTGAGTGGAAGGAAAGTGTAATTGTACCTACTCCCTTATTGGAAGGTAGTTCATCACAGAAATCAGTTCCAGTGATTCCTACACCAGTAAGTGAGGAAGCTAATGATGATGATCATGAAACTTCTGATCAAGTTACTACCGAACCTCGTAGGTCAACCAGAGTAAGGTCCGCATTAGAGTGGTACGGTAATCCTGTTCTGGAGGTCATGTTACTTGGCCATGACGAACCTACAAACTATGACGAAGCAATGATGAGCCCAGATTCCGCAAAATTGCTTGAGGCCATGAAATCTGAGATGGGATCCATGTATGAGAACAAAGTGTGGACTTTGGTTGACTTGCCCGATGATCGGCAAGCCATAGAAAATAAATGGACCTTCAAGAAGAAGACTGACGCTAGCGGTAATGTTACTATCTACAAATCTCGACTTATTGCGAAAGGTTTTCGACAAGTTCAAGGAGTTGACTACAATGAGACCTTCTCACCCGTAGCGATGCTTAAGTCCGTCCGAATCATGTTAGCAATTGCCGCATTTTATGATTATGAAATTTGGCAAATGGATGTCAAAACTGCATTCCTTAACGGATATCTTAAAGAAGAGTTGTATATGATGCAACCAGAAGGTTTTGTTGATCCAAAAGGTGCTACCAAAGTGTGCAAGCTCTAGCGATCCATTTATGGACTGGTGCAAGCCTCTCAGAGTTGGAATATATGTTTTGATAGTGTGATCAAAGCATATGGTTTTATACAGACTTTTGAAGAAGCCTGTATTTACAAGAAAGTGAGTGGGAGCTCTGTAGCATTTCTGATATTATATGTGGATGACATAATGTTGATCGAAAATGATACTGAATTTCTGAATAGCATAAAAGGATACTTGAATAAGAATTTTTCAATGAAAGACCTCGGATAAGCTGCTTATATATTGGGCATCAAGATCTATAGAGATAGATCAAGATGCTTAATTGGACTTTCACAAAGCACATACCTTGATAAAGTTTTGGAGAACTTCAAAATGGATCAAGCAAAGAAAGGGTTCTTGCCTGTGTTACAAGGTGTGAAATTGAGTCAGACTCAATGCCCGACCACTGCAGAAGATAGAGAGAAAATGAAAGTCATTCCCTATGCTTCAGTCACAGGTTCTATCATGTATGCAATGCTGTGTACTAGACCTGATGTGTACCTTGCTATTAGTTTAGCAGGGAGGTACCAAAGTAATCCAGGAGTGGATCACTGGACATCGGTCAAGAACATCCTGAATTACCTGAAAAGGACTAAGGATATGTTTCTCGTTTATGGAGGTGACACTACAAAAAAATACACTTTCGTGATGATACGTGTTTGTCACAGTAGGTCGCGTTTTCTGTCATGCATGTACATCCATGAAAAATTTATGACAGAATCAAGATAGTCATACATGTGCTGTCGTAGAAGTGTTCCATGACATTACCAAAATTATCATCACGGAAGTGTCCACTTCCATGACGATAAATCGCGCGTCACAGAAGTGCTTTTGTCAAGGTTGACCGACACGTGGCATCCACTGTAACGGAACGCCGTTAAGCTATCAGGTCGGGTTTTGGATCCGATAACCCGTTAACAGCCCCGACCAATGGGGATTTTCCACGTGTAAAATCATCATTGGCTGAAGGAAACACGTATCGGCTCATCGTTTGGACAGATGGCATCCACTCAATGGACAGGAGGCGCCTATGATAGGTCGACACGTGGCATGGCCCAACAGTGGCCCATTCCGGTGAAAAAGGTCGACCCAGTAAAAATTAGCAGGCCGGCCCATATAAGGCCTACTTGTGTCAGGTCCATTTAAGCCCACGGCCCATATGAGATGTGCCAATTTGCCCGTTAAAGATTTGACACCATTGCAGCCCATCGTTAGTTCGAGCCCGTTAACAGCCCGCTATATATTTGGGCTCAATATCGGCCCGATGAGATTTCGGCCTGTTAATGACCCATTTAATGGATGGGCCAATTTTCAGGATGTACATCTTTCGGCCTTTTAGCGACCCATTTAAATGTTGGGCTAATTTCTGGCCCAGTGTGTCTTTCAGCCTGTTGACGGCTGTCAGTGTCAAAACCGGCGGATCTCGGGTAGGGGGTCTCGAACTGTGTGTCTAGGCCGGATGGTAACAGGAGCCAGGGAACACGATGTTTTACCCAGGTTCGGGCCCTCTTGATGGAGGTAAAACCCTACGTCCTGCTTGATTAATATTGATGATATGGGTAGTACAAGAGTAGATCTACCATGAGATCAAGGAGGCTAAACCCTAGAAGCTAGCCTATGGTATGATTGTTGTATATGGAGTTGATGTCCTACGGACTACAACCCTCCGGTTTATATAGACACCGGATAGGGTTAGGGTTACATAGAGTCAGTTACAATGGTAGGAGATCTTGAATATCCGCATCACCAAGCTTGCCTTCCACGCCAAGGAAAGTCCCATCCGGACACGGGACGAAGTCTTCAATCTTGTATCTTCATAGTCCAGGAGTCTGGCTGAAGGTATAGTCCGGCTACCCGAACACCCCCTAATCCAGGACTCCCTCAGTAGCCCCTGAACCAGGCTTCAATGACGACGAGTCCGGCGCGCAAATTGTCTTCGGCATTGCAAGCCGGGTTCCTCCTCCAAGTCCTTCATAGAAGATTGTAAACACCAAGAGTAGTGTCCAGCTCTGCAAAATAAGCTTCCACATATTGCCATAGAGAGAATGATATTAACACAAATCAAATCTGCTGACGTATTCCGCAGTGCGTCATCACACTACAGCTAAATCCTTTACTCGAATCATTTTCACTTTTCCACCTCAGCGTGTTTTGCGAGGCAGTTTCCTTGGCACGTCTTGTCAAGGCAGAGATCGTGTGCCCCCCTTTTACGGGATTCTCATCAATACGGACGTGGGTAACCCAATCGTGCCCGTTAGCATGTTTTCTCGATTAAAGGCGAGTCCCAAATGGTTACGGGGAGGGCTCCTGGTATTCAACCTCTTATAAAGAGACCAGGGCCTTACTCCTTTTCTCCAATCCCAAAACAAGTTTGCCCGTCGCCTCGAGTTCCAACACCCTAGGCTCCAGATTCCGGGCGCCTCAGACCTTCGACAATGTCCGGTTCCGACCTTCAAGGCCGATGGATGCCCTCCTCCGTCACGGAGGAGGACGTGCTAAAGTTGAGAGAGGCTAAGTTCTTGACCGCCGAAGTTTCGCACAGGTTGCCTGCTCAAAGGCAGGCTATCCTCAGTCCCCAGCCCGGTGAGAGCGTAGTGTTCGTGTCTCACTTCCTTCGGGGGTTAGGCTTCTCGATGGATCGCTTTGTGAGGGGACTGTTGTTTATTACGGGCTGGAATTCCAAGACTTAGCTCCGGAGTCCATCCTCCATATCTCCTCGTTTATCGTTGTATGCGAAGCGTTCCTCCGTGTTACCCCTCACTTCGGATTATGGCTCAAGACTTTCAAAGTGGAGCCGAAGATGATCAAGGGACGGCACGCAGAGTGCAGAGGTGCTGTTATAAGCAAAAATGCTGATGCTCCATGGCCCGAGGGCTCTTTTCAAGAGGAGCTAGGCTTGTGGCAACGAGAGTGGTTTTATATCACCGCTCCCCGGAGCACCAAGTGGGTGGCGCTTCCTGCCTTTCGCTCGGGTCCCCCACCACGACTAGCGTCATGGGTTAACAGAGGGTTAGATTGGGGTTTGCTCAAAGACGTGCCCTTGTTACAGGGCCGAATTAAGGATCTCTTGGAAGGAGACCTCAGCTTGGTCAAGGTGACGCAGGTCATGCTGATTCGCCGAATATTGCCCGGCAAACGTCGCCCCCTTCCCCTGTGGGAGTTTAATCCAGAGGGACCGCAAGCTCTCCAGAACTTTATGGGGGCAATGCCCGCGGAGATGTATAGACTGTTCTTCGGATCACAAGAGATATGTCCGGATTTAACCAAGGACGCAGGCCTAAGCTGCAATCGCCCGGATACTCAAGTAAGCAACCTTGTGCTCGGACCTTCTATCCGTATAATTGTCATAAACTTGCCCCTAAAAGAGCCGTCCTTTTAAACAGGAGTGGATAGCGAGGGCAAAGCTGATCAGGTGTCCGGCTCCCCTTCCTGAAACCAGGCCGGATCCCGTGCTGGTCAGGATGCTGGAGATAATGCCTTTGGAGGGGAGGACAAGGAAGCTATGGCCTCCTCGAAGGAGGCTGCTCCGAAGGGAGGAACCGACAATTCCTCTCCTAAGGGGAAGAATAGAGCCGCCTCTGACGACCCGGAAACCATGGCCTTGAAGCGGGGGAGAAAATCCTCGTCAGAGGGTCCGATGCCGGGGAGTCCCTCGGCCGAACTACGCCCTCAAGGGGATCAGCTCTCCAGCGAGCCATAAGTGGAGAAAGATTTTCCTTTTGAGGGATGAGGGAAATCCTTGATTTATATATGAGAAGATTAACCAAACCTTTACCTTGTAGCTCAGACCTCAGCCCTTCTCAGCAGAGCTCGTCTTCGGGGGATCTCCTTCCGGAGATGATGGAGAGCGGGACGCCTCCCCCTGCCGTGCCGCCTAGCGAGGCGGGCGACCCTGAGGTGTCGTTGCGGAGGGTTTCTCCGAATCCGGCAGGGGCGGAAGGTAGCTATGCGGCCCCCCGAGGTTCTCCACGTCCGACCTTCGAAAGAGGTCATGGGACGAGCCCGGCACCGTCTGGTGCTCGGCCGGAGGAGCTAAAGATTCTATTGGGGCGAGCTTCTATCTTAGAGGAGCACCGCGCATTGATGGGCACGGTGATTGAAAGGATTTCATCCGCAAAGAGCGGATTGTATGAGGCCGTCAAAAGTGTACTGACGGGTTTCGAGGTACATTAGATAATGTATACTTTTGTCAATTGCGCATGAATAAGATGCGCCCTGTGTAGATAGTAGCCCCTCAGACTCTGCGCGTCATCAAGAAATGACGGCATGCGGAGGATCATAATCCCAGGTCTAAGATGTCGCCTTTGAATGTAGGTGGCAGGGTGTCCGGAATCGAGCCGAACTGACGATTTTGCCGAACTAAAGCGGCAACTGGACGTGGCAGATGCCGACATCATGCTTGTCAATAAGCGGCTTGATGAGGCCCAAGGTATGTAATTCCTCGGGCGGCATCATGTAAGAACAGTTTTATGCCTGTGTCTTACGATGTGTGTGCTTGACGCAGATGGTGCAGCCGCCGTGGAGAGTCTTAGGGCAGAACTTGCTCGAGCTAAAGAACAAGCCAGCGAAAGTGATGCGGCCACCAGGAAAGCCCTTGAAGAGCTGAGAGCCGAACAGGCTGCTCATTGCCGAAGCAAGGAAGAGATGGCCGAGATGGCCGAAAAGTTAAAAAGTGCTACAGACCGTTGCAGACTTCTTGAAAAAGAAGACCAGGCGAAACAGACGGACTTAGAGAAGGTCGTTGCCAATGCCAAGGACGCGCGCTCTGCGATGAGAGCTGCGAAGGAGGAGCTGCGTCAGGCCGAACAGATTGCGGCTAGAAAGCCCTTTATGCTGCGAAGGAAATTTTGCGATCCAAAGTTTGCTCCGTTGGACCGGATGTGGAGTGTGGAGGATACCTATCTGGACTTGGCAGCGAGTGCTGCTGATGCGACCGAACACTTTCGAGATCAGAAAGATCGCAAAGTGGAAAAGCTTTTCTGGTCGCAGTTTCACAATCCAGAGCGTCCACTGGCAGTGGATGATCGTTTGGCTCAATGGGACGAACTGAATAGGTTGTCTGGACTCGCCATGAAGTACGTCATGGGTCACCTATGGCCGGGGAGATCGGAGCCGAAGAGTTATTTCAGCTTAGTGCAGCAATTCCTTGACGCAGTGCCGCGTATAAATGCAATGAAGATGTCAGCATGCATAGAGGGCGCTAGGATGGCTCTTGCCCGTGTTAAGACATACTGGGCAGAGATGGAGACCACCGTTGTTGCATCCCGAGATTCGGACAAAAGCCGAGTACCCTCCGAGCACTATTTTCAGGAAGTTCTTGAAGGCGCTCGTGTAATAGAGACGCAGTGCCCGAAAGATGCTATGTTATGATAGCATATGTAATTATAAAGTAATATTTTGATAAACTGTAGTGGCCTTTTTTATACTTGTGCCTCCAAGTATTGGGAACACCTCCTGTGCGGCCGTTTTTAAGATATATATATATATACAAAATCTGAAAGATGGCAGTCGTTGGCTTCAGCCCCCACGCACATAGTGCGGGGGTGCTCGCAGAAGACGCATTTTCACACTTAACCCAACGTCTTGGTCCTACAAAGGAGGTGATAGCGCAGCGGGCCAGGCAACCGGACTATAATGCTTTAACACTTTCACTTAGCCATAGGAGTTTGATAGTGAGACTATTTAGGTAGCCCCTTGGTGGCAACTGCGCTCATCCGAGTTCGGGGCGTGTATGTGCCTGACCGGGAAGTGGCCCTTCGTTAAAGCGGAGGAATCCGATAGATTCTGATAGGTCATCGAGTGGCTGACCAGTCTCACGCTACATCATGACAGTCAGTTTTCGGCTTTCTCAACTGAGGTGCTCGCCCGGCCGAACCGGGGCACAATCGCAGTAGTTCTCCTGGTGCTACCTTAGCCGATAGAGCGGAACGTAAGGTAGCCGAACTCAGGAGCCGGGCAACCCAACATTTGACCAAAGACATGATTCGGAGCTGATGCATATAATGCCAAAACTCACGACGCCGAACACTCCCTAAGGTGTTCGGTCTTTATGAGTGCGGGCGAAACAACACTCTTTATTAAAAAAGCCCCTAGTGTCCAGGTACGTGCAAAAATTCTGACGTGGCCACATGGCAAGACGCCAGTCTCCTCCTTGGTTATATCAGAAAAAACCAGGGGATGTGTAGCAACAAGAGACAGTAAAAAAGGTTTAGGCAGGGTCTTAATCTAAAAAGAATCCTTTAGGACGGGTCCCTACTGCACGCCTGCGCCTGTGTCTCCGTTGTGTCGTATCCTGGACGGGCGCCGCACGACGTTCATCTGTAAAAGAGAGGAACTGAGTTGAAAACGGGTCGTGCCGAAAAGGTTCAAAATAAACAAAGTATAAAGTAAAATATATAAGATTGAGCTTTATTGTCTCTTATTGTATATGCATGGAGCCCCTAGTGCGGGATTATATGGCCACTAGGCCTGCATCAATGATGATTTTGCACCAAACTCGTCTATCCGCGTTCGTGGTCTTGAATGACCTATTTCGGAGTTTTTTGGCCGGTGAGGCCATTTTGCTGTGGGGCTGTCAGTGCGGCCGCACAGTCCTCCGTTTGGGGAGGCGCACTTTAGTGCTTCCCCTTCAAAGAGATGATGCCTCGTGGACCGGGCATCTTAAGCGTAAGAGATGCATAATGCGGTATTGCGTTAAAGCGAGCGAAAGCTTCGCGTCCCAATAGTGCTTGATAGCGACTTGAGAACGGGACGATATGGAAGGTCAGCTTTTCACGGCGGAAGTTATCGGCAGAGCCGAATATGACTTCGAGCCGGAGGAGACCCATACAATGGGTGTCCGGACCAGGTATTACCCCTTGAAAGGAGGTTTTGCTGCAGCGGATTCTTGCTGGGTTTATCCCCATGTGCTGGATTGTATCCTGATATATCAGGTTTAGTCCACTGCCGCCATCCATAAGGACATTTGAAAACTGGAGTCCGCCAATTATTGGATCGAGTATCAAGGCAGTCCAGCCTACATTCTTGATATTTCTAGAATAATCTAGCTGATCGAAGATGATCGGTTTTGACAACCAATGGCAGGACCCTTTGGGGATGGGCCGTGTGGTGCGTACCTTTACGGGCGCCGCACGTTTTGTTATGTGAAGTGAGTTCACTGTTTTTACTTCTTGTGGGAAGTTCTTTTGTTTCCTGGTGCTCTGCTTTTGGGGTTCGTCCTCGTCTTCGCTTGGTGTGTCGAGCCCCTTGTGTTCGGCATTGAGTCTGCCAGATTGTTTGAAAACCCAACAGTCTCTGTGGGTATGGTTAGCAGGCTTCCCGGGAGTACTGTGTATCTGACATATCCTGTCCAGGATTTTATTTAGGTTGGATGGATCATCCCTGTTATCCTGGGGGGGTGATTTTGCCTGATTTTGTCGTGAGCCTTTGAATCCGGTATTGACTGCCGTGCTCTTCGGACTTTTGTCCTTAGTCCAGCGATGGTCCTTGTTGCGTCGCGGTTTTCCATTTCCATCCCTAGTTTCGGATGTACTTGGGTCGCTGGGGCTGCACCTTGCCAACCAGCTGTCCTCCCCTGCACAAAAGCGGGTCATGAGGCTTGTTAGTGCGGCCATTGTTCTTGGCTTTTCTTGGCCGAGGTGTCTGGCGAGCCATTCGTCTTGGACGTTATGCCTGAAAGCTGCTAAGGCTTCGGCGTCCTGACAGTCGACTATCTGATTCTTTTTAGTGAGGAATCTATTCCAGAACTGCCGAGCCGATTCTTCGGGTTGTTGTGTTATGTGACTAAGATCGTCTGCATCCGGAGGGCGGACATAGGTCCCTTGAAAGTTTGCTCGGAAAGCATCCTCGAGCTCTTCCCAGCTTCCAATTGTGTTTTCAGGAAGGCTTTTAAGCCAATGTCGGGTTGGCCCTTTAAGCTTAAGGGGTAAATATTTTATGGTGTGGAGATCATCTCCTCTAGCCATGTGTATGTGGAGGATATAATCCTCGATCCAAACTCCAGGGTCTATTGTTCCATCATATGCCTCTATGTTTACGGGTTTGAATCCCTCTGGAAATTCATAGTCCAGGACCTCATCGGTGAAACATAGGGGGTGTGCGGCGCCCCTGTATTTGGGTGTGCCGGATTCTGATGATGGCTTCATAGCATTGCTTACGAGAGCTTGCTTTCTTGGCCCATAAATGGACCTGACTGGGCCATGATGCGAATCCTTAAGTGGGTCGCATGCCGATTTAGGTGCGGCGCCGCTTACCGCTTTATGGGGTCGTCTATCCGACCGTGTGGCTTTCTCATTTTTTGAATGCGAGGGCTCTAGGGCCTCTTTGTTGAATTCAGGCAGTAGCTTTCTTTTCGGATAGCTTTTAGTGCGACTGTCGCCGTATTTATCTGCGGTATTGATTACTTTGCTCCATCTAATCCGGAGTGCATCTTCCGCTGTTTTTAGCTTCCGCTTCTGCTTTTTTAGGCTGCATGCAGTTGCAACGAGCCTCTCATGGAGATTCTTCTGCTCCATAGGTTTATCCGGTGTGAGGTCGTCCGGAATGCCGTTTTCGCCGGAGGAGGGATGTTCGGTTTCTCTATCCGTGTTGCCCTGTTCGAACGGTTGCTCTAAGTCCTGCTCGTCGTCTACTGGCTCGTCCTGCTCTATGGCTGGGTTTTTGTCGAGGCGGGGCTTGGGTCGGCGTTTATGCCGACGCTTTGATTGCTTTTCGGGGGGTCGATCTCCCGTCCCATCCCTTTTTTCCTCGTTGTCTCTTCCTTTAGGGGTATCCACCATGTACACATCGTGAGATGAGTTGGCTGTCCAATGCCCTATGGGTGTTGGTTCGTCGGTATCTCCTGCATCGTCATCCATGCTGTCGATGTCTCCGGAGTCGAAGTTGAGCACGTCGTTTAAATTGTCGACAGTGGCTACCAAGTGGGTGGTGGGTGGGCTTTGAATTTCTTCATCGTCCGTATCCCATCCTCGCTGACCGTAGTTCGTCCAGGGCTCTCCTGATAAGGAGAGAGACTTGAGAGAGTTCAGGATATCGCCAAAAGGCGAGTGCTGAAAGATGTCTGCGGCGGTGAACTCCATTATCGGTGCCCAATCGGATTCGATCGGCAGGGGCGCGGGGGGTTTGGAGTTCGGAAAGGAGTTCGGATCCTCGGAGTCACGGATCATGCAGAGTGCGGGGCTAGCGTTCGGCTCGATCGCCTTTGAGATCGAAGCCCCCGAGGTGACGTCCAACCGCTCATCCTCGATTGGCGCAATAGGCTCTGAGTTAGGGGTCGGAACCGATGCGTGTGCGGCCTCTAGGACATTGTCCGGAGGCAGAGCTAGATCATGCCCCTCGAGATAGTGCGACGCGCTTGGTCATGGCTCGAACCCGTCGAAGATCAAGTCTCTGCGGATGTCAGCCGTGTAGTTTAAGCTTCCAAACCTGACTTGATGGCCAGGGGCGTAGCTTTCGATCTGCTCCAGGTGGCCGAGCGAATTGGCCCGCAGAGCGAAGCCGCCGAAGACGAAGATCTGTCCGGGAAGAAAAGTCTCACCCTGGACCGTATCATTGTTGATGATCAAAGGAGCCATCGGGCCTAAAGGCGACGACACAGAGGAACTCTCAATGAAAGCACCAATGTCGGTGTCAAAACCGGCGGATCTCGGGTAGGGGGTCCCGAACTGTGCGTCTAGGCCGGATGGTAACAGGAGGCAGGGAACACGATGTTTTACCCAGGTTCGGGCCCTCTTGATGGAGGTAAAACCCTACGTCCTGCTTGATTAATATTGATGATATGAGTAGTATAAGAGTAGATCTACCATGAGATCAAGGAGGCTAAACCCTAGAAGCTAGCCTATGGTATGATTGTTGTATATGGAGTTGATGTCCTACGGACTACAACCCTCCGTTTTATATAGACACCGGATAGGGTTAGGGTTACATAGAGTCGGTTACAATGGTAGGAGATCTTGAATATCAGCATCGCCAAGCTTGCCTTCCACGCCAAGGAAAGTCCCATCCGGACACGGGACGAAGTCTTCAATCTTGTATCTTCATAGTCCAGGAGTCCAACTGAAGGTATAGTCCGGCTACCCGAACACCCCCTAATCCAGGACTCCCTCAACGGCCCATAAATCTGATGGGCCATTTGTAGTCGGACCTGAGTTTCGGCCTTTTAGCGGCCCATTCAAGTGTTGGGCCAATTTCTGGCCCGGTGTCACTTTTAGCTTGTTGACGGCCCATAAATTAGTTGGGCCATTTGTAATCGGACCTGAGTTTTGGCCTTTTAGCGACCCATTTAAGTGTTGGGCCAATTCCCAGCCCTGTGTGCCTTTCGGCCTGTTAACGGACCATAAATGAGTTGGGCCATTTGTAGTCGAACCTTAGTTTTGGCCTCTTAACGGCCCATGCCCTTCATGGTCCAATACCAGCCCGGTTTCTCTTTCGGCCTGCTAAAGGCCCACAACACAGTTGGGCCATTTACAATACGACCTGACTTTCGGCCTCTTAGCGGCCCATGCTCTTCATGGTCCAGTACAAGCCCGCTGTCTCTTTCGGCCTGCTAAAGGCCTACAGTATAGTTGGGCCATATGTAGCCCAAACTTAGTAATGGCCTGTTAACGGCCCGTGAAATAAATTGGGGCCACCTGTTGCCCGCTTCGATGTCGGCCTGTTAACGACCCGAGAGGTAAGAGGGCCGACCATTAACTTTCGGCCTAGTAACGGCCCATTAACTTAATGGGCCCACTAAAGTTCGTTCATGTCTTTAGGCCAGATTAGATAATTTGAGCCCATACGACGAGCAAAGGTACGGCATACAGGGAATAACGTTGCACATCCAGAATATATTACAGGAAATTACATCCACTTGGAGTGCAAATAAATGAGCAGAACCTAACCATCTACAACATCACAATCTGCAACCTCAACACAGATGACGCCCATAAGCATGTGGGCAAGTTCTTGCTGCTTTGCCACACTGTCTCTGAAAACATTAATCAGTTGTTGTGTCGCACGACTCTACACCTCTGATTCATCCATCATTTCCATCATTGCTTCAGCCATTAATTGGTTCACAAACATACATTTATTCCGTTGCATTCAAGACAGAGGATACTGAACAGATTCAGATGGCGATTTTGGCAGGCTTGTATTATTGATAGTGAAGAGTGTCTCGACCACTGCATCATAACATAAATTAGGACGGGAACCAAACAGATTAATCATGAGTTATTGCCATATTACCTGGCCTAGATTTACTGGAAAGAAACAATGGGGTTGCCTTGCTGTTTTCAGAATTTGTCTTCTTATCTTCAGCAGCCTGCACAAAATTAACACACTAGCATTGCTATCATTGGCCAAGTCAGATAATAGGAAAGAGACATTGACACAACGAATGTTTGGGCAACTAGCCTACACCAAATTAACACAATATGGCATAGCTATCATCAGCCAGGTAAGGTAATACGAAAGCAACATTGACACAATGAATGAATGGGCAACCAGAGAAGCACTACAATTCAGTAATGTGCGTGATATGAGATAGTACATTCATGCAGCTCAGTATGCAAAACTACCAGGCAGTTTTCCTTACAAAAATCAACATTGGCGCCTTTAACATTTTGCTACAACTAATTTTAGATCAGATAAAGGTTAGATTCACGCCGATTAACAAAATACATGCTGATGTAAAAATATAGTGATATACAACAGGTACTTACATCAGCATTGGAGCACAGAGAATTCCCGCAAGATATTTTCCTCGAATACGATCCCAATGGAGGAAGTCTTGTATCGTTTAACCTTATTTTCTAAAAGAGAGATGGGTAAGAAACATGTAGAAAATATGATCAGAATGCTATAAAATTTCATGATGCGAGGATACGCACACGCTTCTTAGAATGGAGTTGACATTCTTTTGCTGGACTGGAGCGGACTAGTTCTTTGGCCACTGGAATCTGCTTATTATCAGTGGGAGTTGGGTTTCTCTGTGCTGGAGCAGTATCTATGAAAAATGGAGTTGGTTTATTATCTCCTGGCATTTGGATCTTTTGCAAAGACCTGGTTTGTAACCCTTCAGATTCTAACATAGCCGTCTTCCCCTTGCATGCCTTATATAGAAGAATGGTGATTCAGTTATAAAACATGCTACAATAGAGATGGAATAGGTACTGAAGAATAGAAAGGCATGACATATTGACATGTATTCACTCCATCCGGAAATAAATGGATGGGTCTAGGCGTATTTCAGTTCTAGATACATCCAGTTTTATCCATTTCTGCGACATTTAATCCGGACGGAGGGAGTATGATGTAAGAGCTAGGGATACGACAGGACAACACAGTAAAAAAAAACACTGAAAACCCACTGCAGAACCAAAGTATTCAAACCCACTGATATGAGATAGTACACTCATGCAGCTCAGGATGCAAAACTACCAGGCAGTTTTCCTTGCAAAAATCAACATTGTGGCCTTTAATCATACATTTTGCTACAACTAAATTTAGATCAGATAAAGGTTGGATTCACGCCGATTAACAAAATACATGCTGATGTAAAAATATAGTGATATACAACAGGTACTTACATCTACATTGGAGCACAGAGAATTCCTGCAAGAATCTTTCCTCATAAACGATACCATTGCAGAAATTCTTCTATCTGTTAAGCTTATTTTCTAAAAGAGAGATGGGTAAGAAACATGTAGAAAATATGATCAGCATGCTATAAAATTTCATGATGCAAGGATACGCACACGCTTCTTAGAATTGAGTTGACATATTTTTGCTGGACTGGAGCGGACTAGTTCTTTGGCCACTGGAATCTGCTTATTATCAGTAGGAGTTGGGTTTCTCTGTGCTGGAGCAGTATCTATAAAAACTGGAGTTGGTTTATTATCTCCTGGCGTTTGGATCTTTTGCAAAGGCCTTGTTTGTAACCCTTCAGATTCTAACATAGTCGTCTTCCCCTTGCATGCCTTGTATAGAAGAATGGTGCTTTAATTATAAAACATGCAGCAGCAGAGAGATGGAATAGGTACTGAAGAATAGAAAGGCATGACATATTGACATGTATTCCCTCCATCCGGAAAAAAATGGATGGGTCTAGGCGTATTTCAGTTCTAGATACATCCTTTTTTATCCATTTCGGCAACATGTAATCCGGACGGAGGGAGTATGGTGTAAGAGCTAGGGATACGACAGGACAACACAGCAAAAAAACACTAGTTGAATGTAAAACTGTATGCTAGCGGAATACGTACAGAAATAACTAAGGCAACATACACGTGTATGATTGGGAAAATAAGATGGCATTGCAACAGAGCACTAGAACAACACTTCAATGTAAAAAAACATGGTATGGTAGACAGATGAAGTACATACTGATGAATAACAATGCATAAGATATTCAGAAGCATGATGTCCAAATTAAGCAGATGGCATTGCGATAGAGTAGAATGACAGTACTTGAATTTGAAAACATGTTATCATGAATGGAATAGGTACTGAAAAACAGGAAGGCATGACATATTTACATGCATGATCAGCATGCTAAGCACATGGCATTGCAACAGAGTAGATACACTCCAGGACATTATATGCATGTTGTACCCATATCACAGGCCAAGTTAGAGCAAGGACCTTGTGGGGTGAAGAGGATTCATCATCTTTCTGCAAGTCTTCTGAAGAACTGCCTTTACATGTTCCATCATATTGGGTATCATTGACATCAAGTTTATTGGCCTTTACATTGCTCCGTGAGGTTCTTGTGGATATATCAGTGTGTGCAATTATATCTGACATGCATGGAAGACAACTAGTAGTTAGATTTATGTAATGAGTGCCTGTAGGAGACGACATAAATAGTAGGACTGGGGTTAACTAGCAGCAACAGGTCTCATAAACTAAAGGGAGAACACAGATGAAAGCTACAGAATATGTATCGTTTGTACTCGAGATTAACTAGATGGCACACAAAAGTATTAAAGAACAACATAGGTAATACTAGAAGTGGTATAATACTATAATCACCAGCCTGTGGGATAGCATTGGCTGATGGATGATAACTATGGAACACGTTACCTAAAGAACAAGTATCTTAGCTGAACTATGGAACAACGTTAACTCCTGAACAAGACCCGTAAGAGATCAGCATGAATATACAGTGAAATGTGATGATCTATTTTCCATGCTTAGATGAATAACAAAGCCATAAATGTTGCACACAAGTAAGAAGAGGGTACAACCTATCTGGCTGCCATCCATAGGAGTGAGCATCATGTGCTGACTTGTCGATGGCCCTGTAGTTGTTGTGGCTGTGCATGTCGGGCACGCACATTCGATGCAGGGAACTGTTGAGTGGGGACTATAGCTCCCTTCTGGTGTATGCTTCCCTTGTTGGAGCAGCTGTGGTGAGTCGGAAGACGGTGTGTCTGAAGATGCAGATAACGCATAATGTTAAGAATGACATATCTCTTTCATCTGAAGAAATACACTAAGAGATCAACAGCAAGGTACGATAGTGGTCACACGTCTGTTGACTGAAGACTAAATTGGGGTCACACGATTTTATTTTATTTTGGTACTGTCCGATCTACGCCGGATGGCTGGCTGTCTTGTGCCTCCCGGCTGACACTGTGTGGAATCTTCCCCGAAGAGCCAGCGACCAACGGCGGAGCAGCCTGCCTCCGCCGTCCGTGGCCCCGGCCAAAACCCTGCTCCCTGCCCACCACACTGTCGTGGTTGCGCCGCCCCCGGGCCAATCCACAAAGACTCCCGTCATCCAGATCCGGCGGCGGCAGTACCTTCAACCCACACAACTCTAAAAGATAGCCATCTAAGCATTGCTTCCGTGGCGAACTTGCGGCCCCGCACCCTTATGTTAGACACTAGCCAACCGGCAGCCTAGGAGCTCCGCCGCCTCGATGGGTGCTGCTTCCCATTGCAAATCGATTGGCCCAAAAATAAAAATTCGGATAACTGACGCCTAAATAAAGTGATTTGGGATGAGGGTGCGACCTATCTGGCGGCATGGTGAAGTAGGCAGGTCCAGCTGCTGAGTCGGTGAGGCCGGCACGGTTGCGGTGGCGACCGGTGGCAGGGAAAGAGCGATGTCGCGACGGTCGACGGCTATGCCGAAGCAGCGCCAGGACTCTGGACAGATCCGAAGTTGGAGCCGCTCCGGCGCCATGAACAATGGTGGGGTGAATCGGCTCCGGTACGGTTCACGCGGCCGTTGTCGAGGCAGCACCAGCAGCACGGAGTAAGAGGCACATGGCCCAGTGCACAACGGCAAATGGACATCATCTCCGGCATTAGGGAGGAGGGCGGCTGTGAAATTGGTGCGGTGGGGGCGCCATGGAGGTGGGGCTGAGGTTTCGCGGCTCGGGAGAAGGGAGCTTCCCGGGGAGAAGGTGATTTGGCGCCCACGAGGTATGAATGGGGGCGGGCGGGGGGGAATTGGGAGGGGAGTGGAACCATGTCTTACAGACGCATTTGTCTGAAATGTGAGGGGGAGTTACAGTTCTACCCTTGCCTATAGGCTTCTCGGCTTGGGTCTGTGTACTGAGGGTCGGGGATAGTAGAGTAACTTTGCTTCTCCCCAAATAGTGGGCGGGAGCAATTTCGGGCGAGGAGGGCGTGTTTTGAACTATAGTGGGCGCGAGCGATTTCGGGCGAGGAGAGCGTGTTTTGAAATAGTGGGCGCGAGCTATTTCGGGCGAGGAGAGCGTGTTTTGCCGACCATGGTTTATGAATTATTCGGCACATGTCATTTCGGCCGAGGAGAAGGCGCGCTTGGATGAAGTTACGAACCTACCCTCGATGTACAACGGGCCAATTGATGCGTGTCCCACATAGGACGGTAATTTTGCGTCTCCCATTTATTTGCTCGGGCGAATTCCACCGAGCAGAGAGGATGTTTAACGGTTCGTTCAAATTTTGGGAGAACGAGCATCCACGTCTACCTTACCAAGTCGATTCGGATCAAATTTTGAAATATTAGCTTGCCACTTCTTTTTAGATGGAGAGATGATGCTCGGGAGTAATGTGTTTTTACATGCTCGTTGCTAGCGATTTACTATATGACAAATAGTTGACCCACTCAAAAACGCGAATCAAACCCAAAATGAAATATCTCGATTCAATGAAATAGCTCGTTCAGTAGGTCAAAATAGTGAACTAAATCCAAAATTGAACACCTCGATCGAGTAGCATGTTGTACAGTATTATAGTACTCCATGAACATGTTGAAAGTCAAATTAATGAACTTGTTTGATATACGCATATATCCGTTCATGTAAGGATTGCAGACAACATGTTCTCCAATTTAAATATTTGAATGCAAGTTTATATCGAAACATGGTTTATATCAGTCTTTGATGCTTAAAACGTGACCTCCCCTCTCCCGGACTCCTGTTCTCTCTCTCTCTCTCTCTCTCTCTCTCTCTCTCAGACAATCTTCAATTCTGTCGCACGCATCCGACACAAAAACCTTGTTGGTCCCTCTCCCTTTCTCTCCATCTCTCTCTCTCTCTTTGTGTGTGTGTGTGGGGGGGGGGTCTTTCTAGTTCGCATGCATATATACACCATCTATATGTCTCTCTCGCACACTATGTATGATACTCTAGCTAGTCCAAGCTATATATCTTGGGTGCACTCATCGTACACACACAGGTTCCTTGGCTCTTTGCCCGTAACTCTCTCACGCACCACTATGTCGTCTCAGAGCTCTTCCCCCCCCCCCTCTCTCAAACTCTCCATCCACCCGGGTCACACATACACATGCATATCTCACTCGCACTCGATAGGCCCATCTAAAACTCTATCTCTCCCCCTCATTCTCTCTCCATCTCACACGCACACACACACAATCTCATGCCCAGCTAGCCAAGTATGATGGTCTCTCACTCAGTTGTAGGCACACGCAGTCCCCTCTATATGTATATGACTAGCTAATCTTAGTCTCCATCACAAACATGTGCATGGTCTATCTCGATTTCTCTCGGGGAATCTTTCTATCGCGCACGCACTCCCTCGATCTCCCACCCATATAGTCCCCTCACGATCTCGACGGGATCTCTCTATCACAAACACACCCTCTCTCCCTCCCCATGCGTCCATGCCATCCATGTGTCCCTCTCGACCTTTGTTCCTTGTTGGCCAGACCTCTATTGGACATGTGCTACAGGGGTGTCTCTCTCCGTTGCAAACAATCACACACTAGCTATCTTCGTGTATCTCCTCGCCTCGCTTTTCCATCTCGGAGATGCATGCGTGATATGTTCGCATAAGAAACGAAAAAACACACACTCTCTCTAATTTATCGTTTGTTGTCACTTTCTCTTTCACACACATACTCTTTTTGCACACTTACTCATTCTCCTTCACACGCACTTGATCTGTCTCGACTGAGGCACTCTCCTCGGTCCATAGCATATAGATTTATTGAAAAGTCAAACATCACAAAGTTTGACCATGTACGTGGAGAAAAAGAATTACATCTAGTACGGCAAACATATACCATTAGATTCACCATGAGATGTAGTTTTGTATGATGTATCTTTGGTATTGTAGATATAAATAACATTTGCGTAAACCTGATCAAAGTTTCCAAAGTTTGACTTCTAAAAAATTTACATGCACTGCATTATCGAGCGGATGGAATATCTCTTTCCCCCTCTCAGCTATCTGACGCACCACTCAGCCTTATCGGGGCTCCTCAATCTCTCTCAAACTTTATTGGTCAGTTTGGTTCGTGACCTGACCCTCATGCCTTGATGGCCGGTACTGCCTGGTGTGGACGTGAGATGTAAAATATTTCTGCCTGGCCAGGCTTGTGTGGTGCTGAAGCGTTTGGTTCATGCCTGGGCCAGGCAAAGCATCAACGTCCCATCAATCAATCCATGCATCAATTATTTAATGCTAATATCCATCCATGTTGCTGTTAGCCTCGTGGCCACACGACCAGGCACGGCCAGGCGTTCGAAATCGGTCGCCTGGGCCAGGCTACTTGCAGTGTCTGGAGTTCAGCCAGGCTAATTAAAGTGCAAGGGAACCCAGGCCAGGCGGGCTTTCTTTTTCACAGGGTAGCAACCAAACAAGCGTGCATGAAATCCAGCCACAACCCCAGGCCAGGCAAAAGATGCTCAGGACGCAAGCCAAACTGGCCTTATATCTCCCTGGTTCACACATACACATGTCTCGCTCGCGCTATACATATAGACCCATCCAACACTCTCCGCCCTTGTTCTCTCTCCATGTGACACGCACCCCCCTAAGTACCATAATCCCTCACTCCATCATAGGCGCAAGCACTCCCCCCCTCCTAAGTATGATTATCTCTTACTAGCCATCAGGAACACACGTATTGTCTCCTTCCATCCATACGTCTATCTCGATATCTCTCGGGGCATCTTCTATCGCGCACACACCTTGTCACTCGATCTCCCACCCATGTAGTCCCATCACGATCTCCAGGGGATCTCTCTATGACAAACATACACTCTCTCCTCCCCATGTCTGCATTTTCTCCGTACGTCTCTCTCGACCTCTCTCCCTTGTTTGTCAGACCCCTCTTGGCCACGTGCTAGGGGTCTTGCTCTCTCGGTTCCAAACAACCACACACTATCTCCTCACCTTGCCTCCGTTGTCGAAGATGCATGTGTGATATGTTTGCATAAGACACGCACGCTTTTTCTCTACATTTATCGTGTGTTGTCCATGTCTCTTTCACACACGCACACACACTTTTTTCACTCTCTCTCTCTCTCTCTTGTTAGGGACTGCGTCACGTCCATAAGCATATGGATGTTTTGAAAAGTCAAACCTCAGAAAAGTTTGACCAGGTATATGTGGAGAAAAACATTTACATCTAGAACGATCATTAGATTCATCACAACATGTACTTACTTCATACTATCATTTATCTTTGGTATTGTAGATATAAGTAATTTCTTTATAAACTTGGTCAAAGTTTCAAAAGTTTGACTTCAAAAAATGTTGGAACTACATTATCGAACGGAGGGAGTAGCTCTTTCTCTCTCTCTGCTATCTCTCACGGGACTCCCCTCTCACTCGAACTCTCTATACCGACGGATTATACGCTCACTTTGTCAGCGTATAGCTCCGTATATTGTTTAGTTGACCGGTCAACCAATCCACATGTTGCCTTGTCAGCTCGTGTTCTGTATCTTTGTGTGCTGGCCCATGTGGTAATGGATGAATATAAGTAAACTAGAGGCCCATCTGACATGCGGTGAAGTAAACAAAGTTGAAACCACTCGGGGTAGCACCCCGCACGCTAGTAAATTGAGGGCGCATTGAGGACAAACTTCTTGCGTGCGAAGGATGCACTCGCGCACAATTCACCACTGCGCAGCGGCATGCACAGAAGGACGCACTCGCACACACCCAGCACACAACACACACCAGCACATGTGTACACCGGCGTCGCCACTAGTTGAGATGGACGGCGAGGCAGCCAACAAGCAGAGGCGGCTCGAGCCAAAACCGCATCCCGCGAGCTTGGACTTCATCAGCAGCCTCCCCGACGACATGCTGCTCGTCATCATCGGCCTCCTCCCCACCAAATCTGCCATGCGGACCGCCCTGCTCTCCCGGCGGTGGCGCCCCCTCTGGCATTGTGTCCCCCTCAACCTCACCGTTGACAGCTGCCTCTGCGACGGGGATTGCAAACGCATGGCCGCAGTCTCCAAGATCCTTTCATCGCACCCTGGGCCAGCCAAACGCCTTGACATCCGCATGTTCAGTACCAACTGCAAGGTCCAACCCAAGTTCGATGAGTGGTTCTTATCCCCCGCCCTAGATCAGCTCGAGGAGCTCAGCTTTGAAGCTGGACGATGTCGCTCTCTGCCGCCGTCCGCGCTCCGCCTCACGCCAACGCTGCGCCGCGCCAGCTTCAGCTCCTGCTATCTTCCCCAGATTAATGCCGCGCCCGCCCTTCTTCTCCCTCAACTCAAGCAGCTCGACCTCTTCGACGTTGTCATCTCGAAGAAGGCTATGGAGCACCTGCTCCGCAGCTGTACTGCGCTCGAGTACCTTCGTCTTGAGCAGATCCACGGGTTCATTAGCCTCCACATCGCCTCGACGAATCTCCGATGGATTTATGTGTCTTGCTGGCCCCGCAACAAGACATCAATTGGGAAGAGATCACTCCAGCTGTTCCATGTTATGGTCATTGAGAATGCGCCTTTCCTTGAGAGATTGCTTGTATCGGATCTAGAAGGTCCAACAAAAATCAGGGTCATTGACGCGCCGAAATTGACAGCGTTGGTGTACTCGTCTGCCAAATTCTCCGAACTCTTTATTGGATCCGTAATCGTTCAGGTACAACACTCATCTTCTTCTCCGTCTTCTTGAAATTCACATTTTTAAATTTCTTCTTGATGTATTTACGACCGTCTTCCAGAAAATGATTCCCACAAGCTTGACCCAGTCCATGCGCACAGTGAAGATCTTAGCACTAAAATCTATCGGCCCCAATCTGGATCAAGTTGTTGGATTCCTTACATGCTTTCCGTGCACGGAGAAGCTACTCATCGAGGTGAAACTTCTTTCCTATAAGTAAACGGTAATCACAACGTAGCTCAATTTTTTCGTAATTTTCCCAAATTACGATGACAAGTGTAGTGTTCAAAACTGCATCTACGCACTGCACCGAAAGAAATGTTTTTAGTATTTTTTCTCACGTGATCACCTGCATCGTTTTTATGCTGTACTACTATAGTAGCCTAGGCTAGTCATAGTGGAAAGTAACTTAGACTACTCCAGTAACTCTATGGTTACCCTAAGAGCAAGTACTACCTCCGTCCTGGTTTACTCTTCCAATTTTGTAGTATCAAAATTTGACCATAGATTTAACTGACAAAATGTTAATGCATGTCACTAAGAACTATATCGTTGGATTCGTATTTGAACATAATTTCAAATGGTGTAATTTTTAGTGACATGCATTGGCATTTTCTTAGGTAAATCTATGGTCAAAATTTTATACTAAATACGAGGTAGTATTCCCTCCGTCCCAAAATTCTTGTCTTACATTTGTTTAGATACGGATGTATCTAACACTAAAATGTAACTAGATACATCCGTATTTAGACAAATTTAAGACAAGAATTTTGGGACGGAGGGAGTACAAAAGTGGGCTATGTAGGCCAAAACATGTGCCAAATTCACTTGTGATGCATTTGGCATCGATGCCCCTCCATTGCTCACCTGGTGCCCCAATCTGGATCACCTACTTTGCTCCGGTGCCAAATTAACTCACGCAATGAAAAAACACCGCGTGGGAGAGAGAGAGGACTGAGGCAATAAAAAACACTTGTTTGGGAGAGTGAGAGGCTGGTGTAGTTGGTTTGATTGATTTGTTTATACATGTGGGTCTGTGTGCACAGTGGTGCCAACTCTCTCACATCGCGAGAGCGGTGCCAAAATCTTTTGATTTGACATCGATGCGTATTATGTGGCATACTTTTGCGAAATATGGCATCGGCCACATAGTGGAAGGCAACAAATGCCCAAGCTCTTCACGTGCTCCTAGTTAAATGAGAGGAAACAGAAAGAGAGAGAGAGAGAGAGAGAGAGAGAGAGAGAGAAAATATCACTAGCCAGCCAACCCTATCGTATGAGCGAATGATATTGGTACCTCTTGATGACACGGCAATCTTATGCAGCCAGCTGCTCTAATATGTTCTCTTCTTTTGCAGATAAAAAAGACCCGAAAGTGAAAAATGTGCTGCACTATAACAATCTCATTGAATGCCTTGATCTCCATCTTACAGAAATTGATTTGATCGACTACCGAGGCAGCACATCTGAGATTAAATTGGCCAGGTTCTTTGTTCTGGAGGCAAGTGTGCTCAAGGTAATGAGGTTTGGCGTTCTCTGGCGCAACAATGAATGGCGTGCTGATCACCGCAAGCGTCTAAGCCTAAATGACAAAGTCTCCGTAGAAGCTGATTTTTTTTGAAACATCAAGTGGCCAGAGACTCGAAAACTTATTTGCCCATTAGTGACTTGTCAGGGCGGTGGATTTTAGTTTGTACGATAATGATGCATCCACCTAAAGTAACGAAAGTTCTTACGTAAACTTCCTAGTAATTCCCTCTTCGTAGGTGCAGCATTACTCCTAACATTTGTAATATCAGTTTGAAACTTGTAATATTGCCGTGTCCTATTCTTGCGTTTTCAAAATCCTGCAAATCAAACAGGTCCTGAGTTGGTGATGATGTTGTGCCTCCCATCTTTCACCAATAGCCGTCGGATCTAGATCTGACGCATACAAACCAAGCTTCTCCATTTTTGCAAAAAGATGCCCGCACTTGTTCCCTATTTACAAACAACTCCTTGTCTCTCACAATCAGCCTCATCTCCTCCCCACCACATCTAGGAGTAGAAGGTCGTGGAAAAATCTGGCGCGATGGCCGCTGCCGGAGCCGTCCACCCCCAATCTTGGTGTTCCGTGCAATGCACGGGCATCTACGCACGGGAAATTATGTCGAACAGGGCTAGTTGTAAGCAGGCTAGCTCTACAGCCATGATGATAGTGACTGCAGACGGTGAGGCTAACTATGGTATGCCGAACAGGGTCTTGTCACTTCACTGTGAGGAGCAGCACGTAATAATTTGACCAACGGGTAGTACAGTACTAGTACTCCTACTACTACATTGGTAGTACTACTACTAGTAGTACTAGTAGCACCACCATCTGGATTTAGGAGTACTACCACGTCCATCTGGATTTTAGTATTTGACTAGCAATATCTAGTAATGCATGTCACAAAAAATGTACTACTCCCTCTGTAAATAAATACATGGTGTTTTATTCCTATCGGCGAGAGAACTTAATGTTTTTTTGCTAACTAGAGTACTAATAGGATTACATGCAATGAACTAAACACTGCATGTCATGTTTGGTAGTCTCAAGTCATTGAAAGCATGCACGGCCCACATCTCTCATTGGTTGATATGTCATGAAATAAGAAACAAGGAGGGAGTTAATGCACCGTGCCTAAGCATTTTGGGATTATTTGGTTTTCGTAAGGTGACTTACACAACATTTTTGTTTACATGCATTAACATTTTATTAGTTAAATCAAAGGTCAAAACTTGGCGCAAAATGCAAAGGGGACCAATAAACCAGTAAACATCAAACTTCTCTCGTTTGGCCCCAACTAGAGGTCCGGTGAGATGACTATACTGCACCGGCACGGAGGGGGACGCAACTTCATTGACTTACGGCAACTGCCTTTGGGTGAATGACACGTGGGCCCAGGGGGTGGCTGGCCCACCTATCATACAGCCAAAGGCAGGTGCAGTAGAGGGCCGAGGAGTAGTACGAAATCCTACGCACCTACGCACGCTAACCAAGGGCAAGAGTGATCACTCGAATCGCAAGATCAGTTGACTAGAAGCTACGCTAGACCCATGGAGGCGATGAGCACGAGCATCAGCCGGCTGTGCTAGATGATCCACGACGCCGGCCTACGGCCCGACACCGAGGAATGTCTCCAGGTAGTATTGCTTGAGGCCGCCAGGGCGAGGGGCCGCTTGGACGATAGCTTCGTCTCCTTGTTCGACGAGGTCCTCGTCGGTTTCCTCGACAGTTCATCGTCGTCAAGAAGCTTGCGGACGACTTTGACGTAAGCCTCCAGCCGACGCGCCCAGGCTCTGCGATGCCCGCCACCCTCAACGGCCACTATGGTGACAACCTCTTCGACGCACTGGTGGCCCTGCGAGTGCCCGCCGTCACGCCGGAGAATGTCCACCTCGAGGTCGCGCTCGCCGCGCAACGCCTGGCGCAACAAGACACCATCGACATAATCACCCACGTCTACGCGCAAATCGTCCACAAGGACTACTACATGCAAGAGGAGGACGATAGGACGCTGGCCTTCTTGGAGTGCAGGGCAACCTTGGACGGCACTGTTCAGAAGCACGTAGAGCTCGCCGCCAACGCCGCTGCTCCTCACACGTCGGTTGGTGACCCGGCGCACTAGGGCGTGAGGATGTCGTTGATGGATCCGTATGTATTTTTATCTTTCCGTCAAATCCATGTAGTAGTATATGATACTACAGTAATTATCTTACCTTTCGCATCAACTTCATAATTTTCGTACGTACTCCATGCATGAACGGCGCCAGAACCAAACTTCTCATTACTCTAGGCAAAATCGTTATTTTCTATCTATCATTCGCGCCATGGAGCAGAACCAAATTTTACAAGTTACGAGTTCAAAAGGAAAAGCCTGCCGTGTTCGCGTCGCACCCCCACACGGTTGGTCCGGCACGCCGCTCAAGCGGGAATGCGTGCGGTGTTGCATTTTCACTTACAAGCGGGACCGCAGTTGAGCAAACCGACTATCGGCAAACCCCCACCCCGCCCACTGCGCGATGGCTGAGAAAACAGGAGGGAGAAGAGATGGCTGTAGCACGGACTCCAAGAAAATTGGTGTCGGATGGGACTCGTGTGGGTGGCGTGTGCCGTACTGCTAGACGTGAATGCTAGTTATGGCCCATGCCACCCCACTATATCGAGCCTATATCGAGGTACGTAGAACAAATTTCCTGCAGTCCGTGCTCAGCCCTCCTCTATCTCTCTTCTCAGCCAGCCAGCGGACGCGCGGAGCCCATCGTCTGTTTGCTCACATGCGGCCCCACATGTCAGTGAAAACGCAAGAGGACCCACTGAACCTGCACATCTTTCACCTCGACGTGTTGGTGATGAAAAACAAATCCAATAAAGATCTTGGGTGGCCGCTTTTGGAGTTACTCAAGAGTAGTAAGATTCTATTTACAGTTTAACCCAAGATGCACATCTCGTGGCTTCAACTACCACTCTATTTTCTTTCATGACACGACCTGGATGCTGGATGTCCCACGTGTCGGCAAAAGGAGGAAGAGCCTGACCAAATCTTCGGTTCTGCTCTCGGATTAGACTAGTTGTGCTAACTTAAAAAATTTATTGTGTACTCCCTCCGTTCCACAGTACTTGACTTCCATTTATCCAAAAATGGACTATATACTAAGACATGTCTAGATACATATATATTTTGACAAATAGAAGGCATGTATTGTGCAATGGAGGGAGTAGAATGGATGCAAGTTTTTGTATTGGGAAGAAGAGTACATCCATATATTGATAGAGCGCAATTTAGTAGATGTTCTATCACTTTTAGCTAGTATAGAATAGAGGCTAGACATGAGACTAGATGCGAGGAAGCAACGTCTACTTCTTTACACTCGAAGAAGAAAGAAGCACGCAAGATCGAGCTTCCGCAGATCAACAATGAATGCATCGAGAAGGCACTAATCCAACTTACAGGAGTAGTAAAATGTATTCTTGTGGTTCTTGTTTTCTTTGGTCTTGCTTTTCTAGTCAAAATTATTGTTGGAGTTCGTGCAAAACGGAGGTGCATTTGGGGTCGTGCGTTGGAGTTGACCTTACAAGTGGGACCGCAGTTAAGAAAACCGACTATCGGCAAACCCCCACCTCGCCCGCCGTGCAATGGCTGAAGTTAGAGAAACGACGAGGTTGAAGAGATTGCTCTTGCACGGACTCCAAGAAATAATATGGTGTCAGATGGATGTCGTGGTGGTGGCGTGTGCCGTACTCCTGGGCGTGAATGCTTGTTCTGGCCCATGCCACCCTACTACTCCTACAGTACCACTTACTCCTACTATATAGTACTAGTATCGAGGATTCGAGGTGCTGGTTACGTACTGCGAACACATTAACATATGGCTACAGTAAAAACACCCGCCCGACGTGTGACGCCCGGGTAATTAAACTACAGTAACCCTCTACTAAGGATGCCATGTCACCTCGGTTACTGTTGATAATCTCTCGTTAGTTCAAAAACCGATTCAAATTCAAATTCAAAATCAAGTAAACAATAAAAGTTTTCAAGTATTAAAACTAAAATGTTCGGAGTGAGCCAAATAATGCATAGGTAATTATGGTGGAGAAACCACACTTTTATAAAATGTTTAAATACTCTAAAATGAATATAACAGTAGCAAATACAATTATTTAAATGCTTTAAAAATAATAAACATTTTCAAAACTAAATTGTCATAAGTATTAAACTATTGTGGCAGTGGCATAAATTTGTTAAATCTATTTAGGTGCCACTTTGGTAATTTACTAAAGCTAAAATAAAAGGAAACTGAAAGAAAGCAAAAATAGCAAATAAAAATAAGAAGGGGGGAAAGAACCCCCGCTTCCCCCACTGGGCCTCGACCCAGCCGGCCCAGTCGGCCACCCCACCAGGCCGGCCGAACCTGGCAAGGGCCAACCGGCCAGCCCACCACCGCTCCCTTATCCACCCCCACTACCCGAAACCCTAAACCACCGGCACCCCACTTCCCCCCACGTCGCCACTCCTCCTCCCCCTCTCGATCCAATCTGGATCGGTAGATCGGCACGATCCCCCCCCCCCCACTCCTCTGCTCGATCCCCATCTCCTTCCCCCGCTCGATCGCGGTCAACCTCGCCCCGTCCCCACTTGCTGTCGCCCCACCGCTGGCGCCACCGCAACAGCACCGCTCGGTCGTCGCCGCCTCCTCCGCGGCCGCGCCGTCGCCGGACTGCCTCGTCCCCGACCCCGACGCCCGCCGCCGCCCGAAGCCTCCCTCGTCGGAATGCCATCTCGCCGGACCGCCTCCTCATCTCCGGCAACACACGCGTCCCCGTCCTCCTCCTCGGCAACCGATGCCATTGCCCTACGCACCGCTGTGAGGACCCCTCCCTCCTTTCCCCTCTGTCTCGGGCCGCACCACCGTGGCTCACTGGCCGTCCTCGCCTCGACCGCGCCTGACCTTGACCGCGTCCGCTCCAGTTCCCGCTCGTCACTCTCCCGCGTGCGAGGTCCCGCCTCACCGGCGCTGCTCTGGCCTCGCCGACCCACGCGCCTCGCGCTCGCCCGCCTCTTGCTCCAGCCAACTGCCGCCGCGGCGCCGTCTCCGGCTTCCCCGTGTGCTCGCAGCACCCCCCCTGTGCACCAGCGCCTCTCGCTCGCCGTTGTCACCCTCGACCGGTCGCACCTCTGCGGCGACCCTCCGCGCGCCCTGCGCCGGCCTCCGCCGCAGCCCCTCGCTGGCCGCCGCCCGTGCTCGGCCTCCGCTCGGGCGCCATCACGCCCCGGCGCCCGTAACCGTAGCACCCAGCGCCCGCTCCCCCTGTGCCCGATAAGGCCTTAGGCCACTGACCGAACGGCCCCAGCCCCAGAATGTTTATAAAAAAAATTAAAAAAAATATATAAAAAAATATAATAAATAATTAATTACTAATAAAATTAATTAACTAATTAGTTAATTAACTAAATAATTAACTTAGTTAATTCTAATTAAATTAACTAAATAAGGTTAATTAACCTAATGACCAATTTACCTAATTAACTACTGTTAATTAGCTAACAGCGTATGACAAATGGGACCCACGTGTAAGTTTGACTTAGTCAATCCATGTTGGCTGCTGATGTCAACATGACATCATGCTGATGTCGTAATTCCATTTTCGGATTAAATTAAATAATTAATTAAATTCCAGAAATTAATAAAATCTTTAGAAAATCATATCTTTTAATCCGTAACTAGGATTAAAATATTTTCAACATGAAAGTTGCTCAGAACGACGAGACGAACCCGGATACGCAGCCCGTTCGTCCGCCACGCACCCCTAACATATCAAACTCGCCACTTTCCCCCTCCGGCTCCTCTGCCCGAAAACACGGAACACCGGGAATGCTTTCCCGGATGTTTTCCCCCTTCGCCGGCATCACCTCATACTGCGTTAGGGCACCCCTAGCACCGTTACTTGTCTTGTCATGCACCGTCATGCTTATGTTTGCATTATATTTATTGTTTCTTCCCCCTCTTCTCTCCGGTAGACTACGAGACCGACGCTGCTGCTGCCCAGTTCGACTACAGAGTTGACGACCCCTCTCTCTTGCCAGAGCAACCAGGCAAGCCCCCCCCCCTTGATCACCAGATATCACCTATTCTACTCTATACTGCTTGCATTAGAGTAGTGTAGCATGTTACTGTTTTCAGTTAATCCTATACTGCTGCATGGCCTGTCCTTGCTACTACTGTTGTTACCTTTATCTGCTATCCTACTGCTTAGTATAGGATGCTAGTGTTCCATCAGTGCCCTACATTCTTGTCCGTCTGCCATGCTATACTACTGGGCCGTGATCACTTCGGGAGGTGATCACGGGCATATACTATATACTTTACACTGTTACATTACCTGTGATACTGTTCAGAGATGGGGGGCTGAAAGGACAGGTGGCTCCATCCCGGTAGAGGTGGGCCTGGGTTCCCGACGGCCCCCGACTGTTACTTTGTGGCGGAGCGACAGGGCAGGTTGAGACCACCTAGGAGAGAGGTGGGCCCGGCCCTGTTCGGCGTTCGCGGATATTTAACACGCTTAACGAGATCTTGGTATTTGATCTGAGTTGGCTACGAGCCTATGCGCATTAACCATCTACATGGGAGTAGTTATGGGTATCCCGGCGTCGTGGTATCAGCCGAAGCACTTCAGACGTCAGCGACGGAGCGGCGCGCGCCGGATTGGAACGTATGCCTGCTCTTGTATTAAGGGGGCTAGTTCTGCTTCCGGCCGCCCTCGCAACGTGTAGGTGTGCTATGGGCGATGGGCCCAGACCCCTGTGCGCTTAGGTTTAAACCGGCGTGCTGACCTCTCTGTTGTGTCTAGGTGGGGCTGTGACGTGTTGATCTTCCGAGGCCGGGCATGACCCAGGAAAGTGTGTCCGGCCAAATGGGATCGAGCGTGTTGGGTAAGTTGGTGCACCCCTGCAGGGAAGTTAATCTATTCGAATAGCCGTGATCTTCGGTAACAGGACGACTTGGAGTTGTACCTTGACCTTATGACAACTAGAACCGGATACTTAATAAAACACACCCTTCCAAGTGCCAGATACAACCGGTGGTCGCTCTCTCTCAGGGATACGAGGAGGGGATCGCCGGGTAGGATTATGCTATGCGATGCTACTGGAGATGCTACTTGGAGATGCTACTTGGAGGACTTCAGTCTACTCTCTTCTACATGCTGCAAGACAGAGGCTGCCAGAAGCGTAGTCTTCGACAGGATTAGCTATCCCCCTCTTATTCTGGCATTCTGCAGTTCAGTCCATCGATGTGGCCTCCTTACACATATACCCATGCATATGTAGTGTAGTTCCTTACTTGCGAGTACTTTGGATGACTACTCACGGTTGCTTTCTCCCCCTTTTTCCCCCTTTCCTTTCTTTCTGGTTGTCGCAACCAGATGCTGGAGTCCAGGAGCCAGACGCCACCGTCGACGACGACTACTGCGCTGGAGGTGCCTACTACTACGTGCAGGCCGCTGACGACGACCAAGAGTAGTTAGGAGGATCCCAGGCAGGAGGCCTACGCTTCTTTCAATCTATATCCCAGTTTGTGCTAGCCTTCTTAAGGCAAACTTGTTTAACTTATGTCTGTACTCAGATATTGTTGCTTCCGCTGACTCCTCTATGATCGAGCAATTGTATTCGAGCCCTCGAGGCCCCTGGCTTGTATTATGATGCTTGTATGACTTATTTATGTTTTAGAGTTGTGTTGTGATATCTTCCCGTGAGTCCCTGATCTTGATCGTACACATTTGCGTGCATGATTAGTGTATGATTGAATCGGGGGCGTCACAAGTTGGTATCAGAGCCGATTGCCTGTAGGAATCCCCCTTCCCAACTCATTGGCCGAAGTCGAGTCTAGACATTACAAAACTTTTACTAACATGGCTGTGTGCCTTACGGGCCCACGTCGCCATTGGGTGGTACTAGGATCTTTTAGTCCTCGACCTTTACTCTGGGATTCTGAACTCTCTTCTATTCAGGTTAAACGATTTTACTAACTCCGACTCTAGGTTCTCGTAATTACTTCCTCCCGGAGAGCCCCTTATTACGGACGATCGTCTGCTGCACGTGAAGACCCCCTGAAGATACTCTCCGCTATTAACCCGAGAACTTGTGTTCATCGCATTTGCAATTCCCTTCCACCGTCAACCCTTATGGATAACTACTTGCAGTTGTTATTCTTTCATTCATCCCCAGTTTGTCTTGTTATGACAAGATACTCCGAAACACTCGTCGTTCTTTCAATAATCCTTGAGCTTACTGCCTTGCTGTTCTATGTCAACTGAATGCCCAAATGGATAATTCCTCGCACTTGCCGAGTATCCGTTCGTCCAAAGTTGTTCATGTGTTACACAAAAGTCTTCGAAATACCACCCGATATTCCGAAAATCCTCAGCAACCTATTGCTCTGGAATTTCTTGTTTGCTTTCATTATGATTAATCCCATAAGTATAGAAATCTTATTGACATTCCTTGTCATTATCGTTTTGAGTCTGTTGACTCAATATGTTGCGAATACACTCAATGATCATTGCTCCTTATAAATTACCTTTCCGGTTGAGCTTCCATTCTTTTAACTAGAATTGGTTATCGACCAATCCAATTGTCGTTGATTGTACCCTAAGGCTATTCAACTTATCCATCCCTAATCAGAGCATTGCTTCTGATCCCTTGATTTGGAAATCATAATTCCTTTGCATTTGACAATTGAGTTAGCCAGTTGTTTCTATAATTTCATCTCCTTGCATTCTTCTTCCTCTAGTTGAGTACCGATGCTCACGTCAGATCCCTTGTGGACCACCAGATCCTTTGTTGGATTTTATCTGACAACGCCCTTCATATTCAATAACCTTGTGAGCCTTTCCTCTGATACATAATGCCTTTGGTAAATTGTATCCTCTGCTTTCTCAACCATGCTCTGCCTTCAAGCTTGAGTTAATTACTTCTAAAGATTCTGGTATATGATTCTAAGATGCCCCGATGGGTTGAACCTATGCCTTCCTTAATATGTGTGAACTCGAAAGTTTTCACGAGTCGTACTCTTCTTGTATTTTGCCAGATAAAATTTCAATGCTATAACTTCATCAAAAGCGAGAAGTGAATGAAAGGATATGCATTGGAGAAGTGGGAGTCGACCTTGAACTCTGAGTTCATGCCCATGGACCTGATGTGGAACTTATCATGGTAGCTTCTTGCCAAATATTTACTCATTCGAGTAATTCTTTCGGTGTTATTAAATTGGACCCCTTGTAGTTATGGTTTCAACCATATTGTTCTTCTTTGTTCCTATTTCTCGGGCAAGTTTAAACATTTGTCTTCTGCGGATTAATACCCCAGTCCAACCTTTACTTTGATCTTGTGTCGAGTATTACCCCCCTGGTATCTCGAGATTATCATGGAACTGCATAACTTCTTATGAGTTCTTCATCAAGTGCTACCTTCCCACTGACTCCAATTTTTCACGGACTCTGAGTTATTGAACACTCAAAGACACCGATAACTGAACCGAGTCCGCACTGCGGTTCAACAACTCTTCGGTAAGCTTCTATAAGTACAAGTTTGTACCCGATCACATCATTCCTAGCTGATCGGCTATATCATTATCATGCTAAATTTTAACTGTGCTACCTGGTCCTTATTCCGGGAGCACCAGTTTCGACGTTGAGCTAAGCTTACGTCGATCTTCCTCGTCATACCATTTCTCCTTGACCAACAAACTTGATTTCGAGTTTGTGTCGTACCCTTGGTTCCAATAACCTTTCACTTCATCATTCATTTGACTTGATGTCATCGCCGATCGATTACATCTTGAAATCTCTCGACAAAGTGTGTCGTGATCATCATCAACCTTATGAGCTCTTCCAGGATATCAATTGAATTCATGATGAGAAATACCATCCTTGCCCTTGATGAATTGTATTATCATCGACCACTTTATTGCCTTCCCACCAACACAAGCTTGTTCATGTTTGGTGTTATACCTTGAGTTCCTTGCTATCCGGCAATTGTTCTTCTTTACCTTGGAGAATTACCATCCTTTATGTCAAGAATGTTTTGAGATTTGTTCCACCTCTTGAGAATTCTTGACATAGAAATACTTCTCACCATCACCATTCTTTCTTGGTCCCCGTGATAATTCCAACAAGTGAACGGTGTTGTTTGGATTCTTTCCTTCTAGCAACCCTATTTCTTTGAAGTTAATGGTCGAAAGTTCATTCTTAGGCTATTGATTATTGAATCACCATTCTGACATTGGTCGTGCAACCCAACCCATATTTCGGGCGCACCTTTCAACCAATGTTAATTGTGTATGTTTACCTCGAGCATACTTCCTTATATCATTTGATCTGACAAATGTTATCTCCTTGTTCACTTAATTGTGGAAATCCATCTTTTGGGAATCTCGGTGAATTGCCGTTGAGTTCACCAGACACCTCCTTGTCCTCTCCTTGGTTTAATGATGAACTATTGCTTCAGAAACCCGCTCCCATAGTTCATTTCTCGAGGATCTTGCAATGACATTTCGACGATTTGTGTGCACCTTTTTCCTCTCGGACCCCCTGAGTCTGAGGTTTCATGACACCAATTGGATATGAATCTCGGTCAGATATGATGGTTGGGACAACTTTCCAGGAGTTATGTTGTTTGTCCTTTGATGACCCGGTAACATGATGTCATGCCTAGCCCCCCCCCCCCCGGCTGGAGGACCTATCATTATAGATTCCTTTTCAGCAAGGTTATCCATTCATCCATGAGGAAATTATAAGACTTATTCTACAAGTTACTCCTGATGGATCCTTCGTGTTTCCAAAGTCTGATCTTCACCTGAAGACCATGTCAATGCTATCTCGAAGCATGTCAATGGTACTCCGATTTGCAACCGGAACATTTGAAGCACGATGCTAGATTTTATTTATCATTTATCCTAACACCGTTGTATGGGTAATATCATGAGATTCTTCCCCCCCCCCTTAACTAAATGGTTTTCTACTTTATATCCTGTCATGGATATCTTGCTCTGCTTGTCCTTGGGAAGGATATACCCTTGAAATATGTGTTTAAACATATTTTCCTTTCCATTGTCCTGTTTAATCTGATGATCATATTTTCCTTCCATTGGTTTGTTTAAACCTTTTCTATGATCTATATGATGTAAGCAGTAATAATCCACTGCTTGTGCAAACACCTCGATGTACAACTTTGTCAGTAAGACCCTGTTTCTAGTGTTGACGACATTTCGGTAGCCACCGACGGACGGGAACTTTGCCTATTGGTCCGCCTCGTTCAACGAGCAGGAAAATGGTTCTCTTCGTCCCTCGCCCTTGGTATCGATGTTGTTGTCGACATAACCGACAGGCTATCCTCTGACATGTCTTGCTTACATGATCGTGCGAGACATTACCGCCCTTCCTACTTTTAACCCACATGGTGGGCCCATAACCCACAGTTCCACCAGGATCGAAACCTGACTCTCATGTACACCCCCTGTTCCCAAAGTTATTCCTCCTACGTGGAATCGTACATAATTCATGAGCCACCTTCCGATGAGATCATCAATTCTGGCAATGAAAACAATAATTATTCCGTTGCTTGAAACCCCTTTCACCTTCTGAGTAGGCATTGAACGACTGCCTGGCTGCCTGAAACTTCTTGTTGGACCTTCCAACTTTACTCTCGATGTGTTCTATTTGTTCAACTCGAGAGGTACTCATATGCTCATTCATGGGTTAATCCCAGGTTATTACCCTTATAGCATTCTGTCGTTTTCGATCTACCCCGTTACCTATTCGTAAATACAATGAAGATCCCGAAGAAAAGATGCCGACTTCATCATAAGGACCTGAAGCAGAGAAATGAAGACATCAATGTATTGGACCGGTTCTCTTCGAGAAGAGCAAGCCAGAATGAGAAGACCCGCTAGATTCACTACCTCTTAAATCTCGGGACGAGATTTCTTATAGTGGAGGAGATTTGTGACGCCCGGGTAATTAAACTACAGTAACCCTCTACTAAGGATGCCACGTCACCTCGGTTACTGTTGATAATCTCTCATTAGTTCAAAAACTGATTCAAATTCAAATTCAAAATCAAGTAAACAATAAAAGTTTTCAAGTATTAAAACTAAAATGTTCGGAGTGAGCCAAATAATGCATAGGTAATTATGGTGGAGAAACCACACTTTTATAAAATGTTTAAATACTCTAAAATGAATATAACAGTAGCAAATACAATTATTTAAATGCTTTAAAAATAATAAACATTTTCAAAACTAAATTGTCATAAGTATTAAACTATTGTGGCAGTGGCATAAATTTGTTAAATCTATTTAGGTGCCACTTTGGTAATTTACTAAAGCTAAAATAAAAGGAAACTGAAAGAAAGCAAAAATAGCAAATAAAAATAAGAAGGGGGGAAAGAACCCCCGCTTCCCCCACTGGGCCTCGACCCAGCCGGCCCAGTCGGCCACCCCACCAGGCCGGCCGAACCTGGCAAGGGCCAACCGGCCAGCCCACCACCGCTCCCTTATCCACCCCCACTACCCGAAACCCTAAACCACCGGCACCCCACTTCCCCCACGTCGCCACTCCTCCTCCCCCTCTCGATCCAATCTGGATCGGTGGATCGGCACGATCCCCCCCACTCCTCTGCTCGATCCCCATCTCCTTCCCCCGCTCGATCGCGGTCAACCGCGCCCCGTCCCCACTTGCTGTCGCCCCACCGTTGGCGCCACCGCAACGGCGCCGCTTGGTCGTCGCCGCCTCCTCCGCGGCCGCGCCGTCGCCGGACTGCCTCGTCCCCGACCCTGATGCCCGCCGCCGCCCGAAGCCTCCCTCGTCGGAATGCCATCTCGCCGGACCGCCTCCTCATCTCCGGCAACGCACGCGTCCCCGTCCTCCTCCTCGGCAACCGCTGCCATTGCCCTACGCACCGCTGTGAGGACCCCTCCCTCCTTTCCCCTCTGTCCCGGGCCGCACCACCATGGCTCACTGGCCGTCCTCGCCTCGACCACGCCTGACCCTGACCGCGTCCGCTCTAGTTCCCGCTCGTCACTCTCCCGCGTGCGAGGTCCCGCCTCACCAGCGCTGCTCTGGCCTCGCCGACCCACGCGCCTCGCGCTCGCCCGCCTCTTGCTCCGGCCAACTGCCGCCGCGGCGCCGTCTCCGGCTTCCCCGTGTGCTCGCAGCCCCCCCCTGTGCACCGGCGCCTCTCGCTCGCCGTTGTCGCCCTCGACCGGCCGCACCTCTGCGGCGACCCTCCGCGCGCCCTCCGCCGGCCTCCGCCGCGGCCCCTCGCTGGCCGCCGCCCGTGCTCGGCCTCCGCTCGGGCGCCATCACGCCCCGGCGCCCGTAACCGTAGCACCCAGGGCCCGCTCCCCCTGTGCCCGAAAAGGCCTTAGGCCACTGACCGAACGACCCCAGCCCCAGAACGTTTATAAAAAAAATTAAAAATATATATATAAAAAATATAATAAATAATTAATTACTAATAAAATTAATTAACTAATTAGTTAATTAACTAAATAATTAACTTAATTAATTCTGATTAAATTAACTAAATAAGGTTAATTAACCTAATGACTAATTTACCTAATTAACTATTGTTAATTAGCTAACAGCGTATGACAAATGGGACCCACGTGTAAGTTTGACTTAGTCAATCCATGTTGGCTGCTGATGTCAACATGACATCATGCTGATGTCGTAATTCCATTTTCGGATTAAATTAAATAATTAATTAAATTCCAGAAATTAATAAAATCTTTAGAAAATCATATCTTTTAATCCGTAACTCGGATTAAAATATTTTCAACATGAAAGTTGCTCAGAACGACGAGACGAACCCGAATACGCAGCCCGTTCGTCCGCCACGCACCCCTAACATATCAAACTCGCCACTTTCCCCCTCCGGCTCCTCTGCCCGAAAACACGGAACACCGGGAATGCTTTCCCGGATGTTTTCCCCCTTCGCCGGCATCACCTCATACTGCGTTAGGGCACCCCTAGCACCGTTACTTGTCTTGTCATGCACCGTCATGCTTATGTTTGCATTATATTTATTGTTTCTTCCCCCTCTTCTCTCCGGTAGACTACGAGACCGACGCTGCTGCTGCCCAGTTCGACTACAGAGTTGACGACCCCTCTCTCTTGCCAGAGCAACCAGGCAAGCCCCCCCCCCCTTGATCACCAGATATCGCCTATTCTACTCTATACTGCTTGCATTAGAGTAGTGTAGCATGTTACTGTTTTCAGTTAATCCTATACTGCTGCATGGCCTGTCCTTGCTACTACTATTGTTACCTTTATCTGCTATCCTACTGCTTAGTATAGGATGCTAGTGTTCCATCAGTGCCCTACATTCTTGTCCGTCTGCCATGCTATACTACTGGGCTGTGATCACTTCGGGAGGTGATCACGGGCATATACTATATACTTTACACTGTTACATTACCTGTGATATTGTTCAGAGATGGGGGGCTGAAAGGACAGGTGGCTCCATCCCGGTAGAGGTGGGCCTAGGTTCCCGACGGCCCCCGACTGTTACTTTGTGGCGGAGCGACAGGGCAGGTTGAGACCACCTAGGAGAGAGGTGGGCCTGGCCCTGTTCAGCGTTCGCAGATATTTAACACGCTTAACGAGATCTTGGTATTTGATCTGAGTTGGCTACGAGCCTATGCGCACTAACCATCTACGTGGGAGTAGTTATGGGTATCCCGGCGTCGTGGTATCAGCCGAAGCACTTCAGACGTCAGCGACGGAGCGGCGCGCGCTGGATTGGAACGTAAGCCTGCTCTTGTATTAAGGGGGCTAGTTCTGCTTCCGGCCGCCCTCGCAACGTGTAGGTGTGCTATGGGCGATGGGCCCAGACCCCTGTGCGCTTAGGTTTAGACCGGCGTGCTGACCTCTCTGTTGTGTCTAGGTGGGGCTGCGACGTGTTGATCTTCCGAGGCCGGGCATGACCCAGGAAAGTGTGTCCGGCCAAATGGGATCGAGCGTGTTGGGTAAGTTGGTGCACCCCTGCAGGGAAGTTAATCTATTCGAATAGCCGTGATCTTCGGTAACAGGACGACTTGGAGTTGTACCTTGACCTTATGACAACTAGAACCGGATACTTAATAAAACACACCCTTCCAAGTGCCAGATACAACCGGTGGTCGCTCTCTCTCAGGGATACGAGGAGGGGATCGCCGGGTAGGATTATGCTATGCGATGCTACTGGAGATGCTACTTGGAGATGCTACTTGGAGGACTTCAGTCTACTCTCTTCTACATGCTGCAAGACGGAGGCTGCCAGAAGCGTAGTCTTCGACAAGATTAGCTATCCCCCTCTTATTCTGGCATTCTGCAGTTCAGTCCACCGATATGGCCTCCTTACACATATACCCATGCATATGTAGTGTAGTTCCTTGCTTGCGAGTACTTTGGATGAGTACTCACGGTTGCTTTCTCCCCCTTTTTCCCCTTTCCTTTCTTTCTGGTTGTCGCAACCAGATGCTGGAGTCCAGGAGCCAGACGCCACCGTCGACGACGACTACTACGCTGGAGGTGCCTACTACTACGTGCAGGCCGCTGACGACGACCAAGAGTAGTTAGGAGGATCCCAGGCAGGAGGCCTACGCTTCTTTCGATCTGTATCCCAGTTTGTGCTAGCCTTCTTAAGGCAAACTTGTTTAACTTATGTCTGTACTCAGATATTGTTGCTTCCGCTGACTCGTCTATGATCGAGCAATTGTATTCGAGCCCTCGAGGCCCCTAGCTTGTATTATGATGCTTGTATGACTTATTTATGTTTTAGAGTTGTGTTGTGATATCTTCCCGTGAGTCCCTGATCTTGATCGTACACATTTGCGTACATGATTAGTGTACGATTGAATCGGGGGCGTCACACCACGCGCGAAGCATGTGAAGCTAGTACAAATAGTGTACTACTATTGTTGATTGGCCTCATCCGATAACCTGTTGCAATGCACGTACAATTATGTATTCGGAAAATATTTTTTTGCCTCGTCGCACCACTCACTCAGAGAAGCGACTCGAAAGCCATTCATAAATTTAGTAAGTTTATCACAGGCATATCATTTTATTACATACAACAGGTCATCAACCCACATCGACAACGAGGATACATTATAAATACTAAAGTTTTCATCACACAACAAATAACAAGCCATGAAATGAACTTCAACTCAACCATTCCGCGGCGTTGGAAACGCTTGCTTTGAACCACAAGTGATTCTCTAGGACGGGCCATCTATTGTCGATCTGGAGACCAACGTAGGACTGATCATCCAGGCTGAAGCGGCCTACTATATCAGTATCAGGGTAGGGAACCACCCAAATTTCCGAGGTATAGACACAGTTGCTTCTCATAAATGTGTCGACAACAGTTGGATCGCCTTTCACCATCATCGGATAGTTTTGTCCAAGGAAGAGCGAGTTTTCTCCAAGACTATCAATTCTGTGCCAGGGAGAAGGAGTTGGCGCTAGCACACTAGTATCCATCCCGAATACCATGCAACGGGTGTTGGAATAGGTCCGGAGAGTGCGACCATGGGAGACACCTGCTTCCTTAGCAGTAACATCATCAGTGGGCTGTATACACACAAGAAGAGGTGATCCATCGAAATTAGTTGCCAGGTGCCACAGAGTATATGGGCGTTGCTCGTGATCATCACCATCGGCATCTCCCCCTCGGTTATAAAAATTTTCAAGTATAGGTGGTGGGATGTTCACAGGACCTTGGAAACACAAGAAGAAGGTTAATTAGTAAAGGGAAACTTGCTAACCCGCATGCATGTGGATGAAACAATTATAATTACGGTGGAAGACAAACGTACTGAAACTACTAGGATGCCATGCAAAAACAGTGCCATGAGTGGTGGGAGCAAACACAAGGCCCTCGTATTGAATTGCATCACAGTACTCATCCGTGTACAGAAACTGATTTTTGAGCAATATCCATCGAGTGAAACCATCAAGGACGGCAACAAGCTTGTCGAAGATAACAACAACATCATGGTTGCTGTAATTCCAAGAGCGGTTGGGAACTCGACAAATTTCTATCTTCCGTAGAAGACAGTCACCATGATCGTATTTGAATGTGCGTACATTACTGGTGTGCTCAACCTCTGGGCAGTGTGCTGAGATTTTTGGAAGTGGAACCCGGTGACGAGTGTACACATTCACAAGTTCCCACTCGCAGTTGGACCCAATGTAAACAACCCAATCTCCATTTGCGCCCGCCCAAGCCTTGCCCTCAAGCGATGGCATCTTAACATCATATGTATCATTATCAAGCGGCATCAACTTGCACAGGGCAAGGCCTCCGTCGTGCCGGCGCCAGTCATTAGGGTCACGGCGAATAAGATAGGGGAGATCAAACCGCTCCTTGACTCTTGGGTTCCTTGCAATGATGTTATTAGTTGAGTCGAGAATGGGCTTGAACGAACCTGCCATGCTAGCCAAGGTGATGACGTCGCACAGATCAATGAGTTCCTCCACCACGTCATCTTTCAGATTGGGGCAAGAATAACGGGGTCGTTTCCGGCCTGTTCCCTCCATGGAGAAGACGATCGAACAATGGTAGAAGAAAGGATGAAGGGCTGAAGGAAAATGGAGGAGGGGGAGGAAGAGCGTGCGACAACAGTTCCAAATCGAGAGGGAAAGGCGAAGAGTCGGTGGACGGTTGCGAGTTTGCCACGGTTCACGAAGAGGCGCCCCGGCCTACACGTCCGTTCGGAAATACTCCTACTACTCGCCGTCGTCTCACTGATATGTTGGTACGGGACCACATGTCAACGAAACATGGTCTGTAATTTCTCATGTAAAATGCGATCTGGCCGCATTGGCCCGAGGTGCCGCATTAGTTATCAACCTTTATTTTTTTAATGGCGTGCCGATCAGATTTGAAGCATGACTAATAACTGGTACTATATGCAGAGAAAATATAAACTACTCTACCACTACTCCACCTCCAGTACTAGTAGTATAAAAAAGATATATAGGCTGGAGCTTCAGCGCTTTCTTGCTAAGGGCTGCCCACTTGCTTCTCACACTACCACCCTCTCTCTAGATCTAAAAAAGACGGCCCCTCTCTCCCTCCTCACCGGTGGTCACAGATCCGCCGGGGAAGAAAGTCGTCGGCGAGCGAGGTCACGTACTAACGACAAGGCCGTCCTCTCAGACCTAGCGCCCGTGCAGGATGGCCTCCGTCCCCAAGCTCGCTGTCGTAGTGTGTGCGGAGAACGACGACCATGAGCGAAGCCACTTCCCGCCGACCCTCAGGTATGCTACCTCTTTTCGAACCATAACCTTGTTCTATTGCCCCATCTGCCACGTCGTTGCATGTGGATCTTTTTCCACTCCACCATCTTCCCAATTTGCTATCCTCTGCTCTGCTGGCCACGCAGACGAAAACCATAATTTGCACTATTAAAGGAAACCCTACTTCATGCAGACTAATCCATGTCTGGGTTGAATAAGGAAAGGAAGGGAGACTGTACTGTCCAAGAGAGTAGGCATCGAACCCGCATCTAGGTTGAAAAGGGGAAAATCAGTAGCTAAGGAACGAGTCTCATGTCTCTTGGTTGAAGAAGGGTAGAAAGGCATGACAACGCAATAGAGAATGACCAGGTCGATCGGTTTGTTGTCCTCGCATAGGAAAAAGGTGGCTAAAGAGAACAAAAATGGGACGTAATCCACATATGCTGCCTGGATATTTGTTGCTCTGGGCAACCATACCTCCCTCACCACTCTGCGTCCGTGGAGGTACATCGTACTGGTGCGCCCACTGTATGAATGGCCCATGCTCTTATTGCCACTTTTTTTGCTGTTAGTATAACACCAACAGTCAAGTCAAGCAATGCTACTGCTAAAGTGATGCCACATTTAACTAATGCCGCTCTCAGTCTAATGCCACCCATAAATTTAAGCAATGCCATTTAATGTCACTGGATTATTTCAGGGTTAGCTATTGATTGTGGATGTATTAAAGATTTTTCAGCTAAGGCATTCTAATGTTGTTGCACAGCCAGTATACCAACGATGAAACTTGTTACTAACTTCATATTTTTGCACTGTTAATGCTTATAGATTACATACCTCACTTTCATGAGATAAGTTAATTTTTTGTACAGTGTCACCAAAATGCCAAGGCGCTGATGCCATTTTATTTTGGTTAAACTGCACAGACAATTATGAAGACAAGAGGAAAGGTCAAGAGTGGGCACCTCCTCCTCCGGCTGTTCTCTTGAGGAGGTCTGTATGTTTGTCTCTAATGCCTGTCGACTACATACCTCACATCATGATGTAATGTTAAGTCATTTCCTTTTGTACAGTGTCACTGAATTGTCAAGGCGGTGATGGCATTTTATGTTAGTAGAACTGAACAATTTTTTCTTAAAAGAAGAGGAAAGGTCAGGAATGGCTCACTTTTTCAGAAAAAACTATGTATGCCTTCCTGATATCTGCCGCTGTTGCTTTATTTCTTCCTTCAAACAGGTGGTTAGAAACAGTCTTGCTACCTTTTCCCATTAAGAAATTGGAATGCTTATATTTGTGAGACTATGCTTCAACTAGTGCCACTTTTAGAGTAATCACACTTTCAATATCTATGCAAACAGGGATGCTCGATTTTAGTGGAACTGCACAAAAAGTCCAACTGGTTCAACATTAGGAGCATTTTTTTCCAAACCTTTATATCCAATTGGTGGCACTATGAGCTGTTCATTGCGAATGTACATGGTTTTCTACTATCTTGCTACTCTTTTTGTACTGTCATTAGATAGTAATACTAGTGGTTTGCATGTGAATATATTGGCAGGGTGGACCTACATTGGAGGTGCAGGACAGGATTCAATGATTGGATGCTCAATTTCGGTTGTATCGATTTCACCTCTTCCATCACTGTGAACATGGATATCCTTGGTCTAATGAAGAATAGGCGCTATATTTCTGCTCTGAACCAGCAAATCAATTCAGTATGAAATTGTCCAGGGCAAAACTTAACTGTATCAGATTGTCCAGTGCAGAACATGACAGATGCTAAGCAGAAGAGACATGTTTAAACCGAAAATACAAGGTGTGGTATATGTTTACTAGCTGCTTGATATTTGTGCAGACAGAGATGTCTGCCCGTTGCTATTTGGCAAACAAACAAAGTGTCCGCAATTTTGGTTGAACTGAACAAGAGAATAGTATAGTCACTGCATGCAGTGCCATTTGAAAATATACATAGAAAGATTGGATAGTCACTTCATGGACTGCAGAAAAGTAGTATTGTACTATTTATTGGCCAACACTAGGTGCTTCATTGCTTTGGTCTGATTATACAATGGGCATCATTTTGCCTAAGTTAAAGTTTGTATTCCGAAAATAGTCTCACGGTGTGATCGAGAGAAGACCAAATCATATTGCAGAGGATGCTCCTCCATCATGTGTGGTTCATTCTCATGGTTCCAGCTGTTGGTGAAACCACTTACTTTTGCAAGAGGAATTGTAGACTTCACAAACAAATTGGTCTTTCAGTCTATACTGAATGTTGGCCAAGAGAAGCATCCATGTTAGTAGGAAGAACAGATGTTTTTTTCTAGATCTTTGCTTTTGGAGCTACATATTTGTATATGATCTGTGAATCATTGAGATGCATTAACATGTTGATCTTATGTATGAGAATCATACTAGTTAGTTTTAGTTGCGACGCAAGATCCGAAGTGGCTGATCTTTGCTTTTGGAGCTACATATTTGTATATGATCTGTGAATCATTGAGATGCATTAACAGTTACTTATTTCTGTTCGCTCAGTGTTTACAAGTTACCGATCGATCACTAGCTAGCCTACAAATGCGCTCCTGGCAGTTTTATTTGCGACGCAAGATGCGAAGTGTCAGTTTTTTGAATAAAAATGCCTACCTCTGAAGAAACTGACAAGCTACACTATCGATCCGACACTGATAAAAATGCCTACCTCTGAAGAAAATGACAAGCTACACTATCGATCCTACACGGATAAATAATGGATCACGCACGTACTACCTCCTTTCCGGTTTGCAGGGCTCAATTCAAGAAACGACCTACTCGATCCTACATGAATAAATAGCGGGTCACACACGTACTAGTACTTCCTTTCCGGTTTGCAGGGCTTAATTCAAACCTCTCACCAACCAAGGTACTTCCTCCGTCCGGGTTTATTAGTCCCGTGAGGAAAGCAGCAAGACCAAGGCATGGCAATAATTAACGGCATGCAGAAGTTTAAGCCTAATTAATTCCAGCAATTTAAGTGGCTGCATGCATGCCCTCGGCTGCGACTCGTTGCATGCTGCTTCACGTACTGCCTGCGAGCGATTCTGAGTGCCTGCATGCAGCCGGTCGTAATTAAGGCAGCTAACTCATGCAAAAAAAGATATGCTTTAAATCTGTGGAATCATTATTGACAATGAGGGAGATGATTCGAGTGCACTTGTTTGACCACCATGCCGGCGTGCGACCCAGACGGGGCGGGACGGCACAATCATAATTTTAGTTTCTCTAGTTTTCCACGGCAAGCTGGCGTGCTAAGCCATTATGCATTGAATTCCGATGACCGTCGCGCTATCTTCCGCCTATAAGTACTATTTCCCAGCCTTCTCTGGTGCCACCATGACCCAACTCGCCATATCATCATAAGCCCCCACCGGCCCGATGTCACTCGCCACGTCCGCCATGCCCCCGCCCGTCCGCGGTAGGCGACACCGGAGGCGGTCACCACCGGAACTAGTGTTCGGGTTTTCACCGGAAGGCAGACGGAGGGAGGAGGCATTCTATCCGTCTTTAGATCGCAATGCGGAGATCGAGGAGTTGTTGGAGCGCGACCGCATGGCGGAGGAGCAGGAGTTGTTGGAGCGCGACCGCCTGGCGGAGGAGCAGCATATCGCCGATTTGCGTTGCCAGTGGGACATGGAGCAGCAGCGCACCGACGCTTTGAGTCGCGAGTAGAGCGCCCGTAACTGGGCCGACTACGTGGAGGCCGGCGCCCGGCAAATATCCCTGGAGGCTGTCGGGCACGCACACATTCGCGATGCCGATTTTTACTACCAGCTCATCAAGTGGGTTTCCCGCTTGGAAGCCGAAGCTTCGGTGGACCACGCCGGCGTGGAAAGGGCCAACGCGCGCGAGCAACGCACCCTATCGCACCTCTGGCAAGTCCGAGGTGAGGAGGAGGACGCCGGTGCCGGCGTTTAGCATGGACAGCAGATGGCGGCCGGCATCGTCTAGTTAGCTAAAAGTAAGTTAGTACTTGTACGCTACTAGAGTGTTAGTGGGAGTAGATAGTTAACTTGGCTATGATGGTTGTCAACGTGGAAGTTCAGTACTTTATATGTGGATCAGACCTGTTACTTTGCTCTGAATGTTGAACTTTCCGTTTGAACGTATGGAATGGGCTGTTATTTTTTTAAATGAGTTGTATTTGTCCTCCATGGGTTTAGAGGCTGACTTGTGGGCCTAGCAAGTTGACGCGTACACAATCAGGAGATGATTGTATGTGAAGAGGATGACAGCACGGACCTGCCAAGGTCATGGCAGTACTGAAGCAAGTGCCTCCTTATTTCAAACCAATAAAAAATGGCTCCTCCTAGTGGATTTCTGACATCTGGGTCCCATGCCATTGTCAACGTAGTCAATAAACGAGAGAATTGCACAACGAGCGGCTGACACCAGGGACCCAGCAGCTCGCCCAGTTATTTTTGTTTTGGGTTAATTTGATAAATGCCACTCCAAATCTGGTGTATCCGAGAAATGCCACTGCAATTTCCAAACTTTGTAAAATGCCATTTCATGCCATTTCTAGTGGCATTTTTCGAAGTCTGGAGTGGCGTTTTTCAAAGTTTGCAAACTGCAGTGGCGTTTTTTAAAGTTTGCAAAAATTGCAGTGGCATTTTTCAAAGTTTGGAAATTGCAGTGGCATTTTTATGAATCGCCATAATTGGAGTGGCATTTATCTAATTTGTTTTTGTGACGGAAGCAGGGTGTCAACTGGGCTGTGCGGGACACTCTGGCCTGTCTAGACAACCTTTTCTTTTATGTTTACCACAGACCAGCCCAGTAGTTTTTTTTTCTTTTTGAAAATGGCTAGCCCAGTTTTTTGTGATTTGTCAAGTAAGTCGCTTTATTAGGCCTGTTGGGCTGCAAATCTTTCAAGACGAGGAGAGCTTTATTATGCTGGCTGAGAAAATGGCCTATCAGTAATCAGAAATGGGTTGTATATTTTTAAAACACATCAAACCGGTAATTAGTTTCAAATATCTTTTTTTCATTTCGAGATTTTAAATTACATTGATTTTTATGCGTGGACAATTTATTGGATTTTATATTGATATACATTTATTTTTAAAATCAATCTCAATGTGACTCGAAATTTCGGGATTAAAAACAGTCCAGACTGCACCGACATATGCAAAATTTCGTATAATTTTTTAATCGTGGCCACAATATGGGTTGTAATGCTAACTAAAAGAATATGGGCTCCAAAAAAACCCGTAAGAATTAGCAAATGGGCTGTAAATTATTTGAAATAATGGCAGATGGGCTGTATGCTGTTTTCCACAGATTTGAGGCTTTTCACGGATGGCCTGTATACTGTTGGATGTCCATCCAACGGCCGTCGTGCTTCTTCAATCTCTGCTCTTCCTACTCTAGCCGCTCAAACAAGCGCCGGCGGGACTACCTACTCCCTCCTCCCCGCGGTCGGCTGTGCTGCCGCGCAGGCCTCACCGCCCCACCGTACTCCCATCCCTGGGCTAGCCATCCCTGTACTCACCCACACCTGTTGTTATTCTCCGGCGATGGCAGACGAACCAGTAAACCCTCGTACAGTCGTACCCCTCCACGTGGGAAAAACTGCCGAGTCTTCCCTGCCTCCGTGTCATTCCCTTTCTAGGCCTCGCCGTCGTCCACTGCCCTGGTTTTCTCGGCGTGCGTGGTCAACATGGTCAACAATCGACATGCATTTGAACTGGACTGTATGTGGAGAGGCTGGCAGCTGGGTCCACGGCCACACACAAGGAAATGACTCCTTATTACGCGCAAAATAATGATTCCTCCACCTGACATCTTGGACCCACCGAAAGGGCCTCTGTATTTCGCGAAAAAACGTTACCGCCCCTGACAGCTCGGACCCACCAGCTATATCTTCGCACGCAAGGAAGTGCCTCCTTATTACGCACAAAAAAATGAATACTCCCCCTGCTAGCTGGGACCCAGTATTGTGGGCCTACTAAGTTGACGGGGACGAAGGGCTTTGTCAACTTAGTCAATATGCACGATTCTAGCTCGACTGACCGTATGATGTCCATCCAACGGCCGTAGTGCTTCTTCAACCTCTGGTCTTCTTACTCCAGCCGCCCAAAGCAGTGCCGGTCGTGCCGCCTGCTCCTGCCTCCCGTGGCCGGCTGTGGTGCCGCGGAGGCCTCAGTGCCCCCATACTACTCCCACCGCTGGTCAGGCCATCCCTCCACTCCACTCATCCACACCCCATGTTATTCTGCGGTGACGGCAGCGCAGCCGAACCAGTGAACCCTCGTACTCCTCTCCGCGTGGGCATCCACTGCCGCGTCTTCCTCGGCTCCGCGCCGTCCCCTTCCTAGGCCTCGCTGTCGTCCACCGCCGTGGTGCTCTTCGCGCGGCGTGGTCAACGTGGTCAAGAAACGACTTCCATCGGAAGAGTACTGTACGTGGAGAGGCTGACAGCTGGGTCCACGGCCACAGCCCAGTTTTTTTTGTGATTTGCCAATTAAGTCGCTTTGTCAGGCCTGTTAGGCTGCAAATCTTTCAAGGCGAGGAGAGCTTTCATTCGGCTGGCCGAGAAAATGGCCCATCAGTAATGAGAAATGGGTTGTACATTTTTAAAACACATCAAACCGGCAATTAGTTTCAAATATCTTTTTTTTCATTTCAAGATTTTAAATTACATTAATTTTTATGCGTGGAGAATTTGTTGGATTTTATATTGATATACATTTATTTTTAAAATCAGTTTGAATGTGAGTCGAAATTTCGGGATTAAAAATAGTTCGGACCGCACCGAAATATGCAAAATTTCGTATAATTTTTTAACCGTGGCCACAATATGGGCTGTAATGCTAACAAAAAGAATATGGGCTCCAAAAAAACCTTAAGAATTAGCAAATGGGCTGAAAATTATTATAAATAATGGCAGGTGGCTTGTATGCTGTTTTCCACAGATTTGAGGCTTTCCTAAAAAAATGTTGACGCACAAGCAGTGACTGTTGGATGTCTATCCAACGGTTGTCGTGCTTCTTCAATCTCTGCTCTTCCTGCTCCAGCCGCTCAAACAAGCGCCGGCGGTACTGCCTGCTCCCTCCTCCCCGCGGCCGGCTGTGCTGCCGCGCAGGCCTCACCGTCCCACCGTACTCCCATCGCTGGCCTAGCCATCCCTCTACTCACCCACACCTGCTGTTATTCTCCGGCGACGGCAGACAAACCAGTAAACCCTCGTACAGTCGTACTCCCCTCCGCGTGGGAAACAACTGCCGAGTCTTCCCTGCCTCCGTGTCGTTCCCTTCCTAGGCCTTGCCGTCGTCCATCGCCCTGGTGCTCTCGGCACGGCCTGGTCAACATGGTCAACGACCGACATGCATCTGAAGTGGACTGTACGTGGAGAGACCGACAGCTGGGTCCACGGCCGCACGCAAGAAAATGCCTCCTTATTACGCGCAAAATAATGATACCTCCACCTGACAACAGGGACGCACCGAAAGGGCCTCTGTATTTGGCGACAAAAACGTTACCGCCGCTGACAGCTCGGACCCACGAGCTATATCTTCGCACGCAAGGAAGTGCCTCCTTATTACGCACAAAAAAATGAATACTCCCCCTGTTAGCTGGGACCCAGTATAGTGGCAGGCTGACTTGTGGGCCTACTAAGTTGACGGGGACGGAGGGCTTTGTCAACTTAGTCAATATGCACGATTCTAGCTCCGGTGACCGTACGATGTCCATCCAACGGCCGTAGTGCTTCTTCAACCTTTGGTCTTCTTGCTCCAGCCGCCTAAACCAGCGCCGGCCGTGCCTCGTGCTCCTGCTTCCCGTGGCCGGCTGCGATGCGGCGAAGGCCTCACCGCCCCCTACTACTCCCACCGCTGGCCAGGCCATCCCTCTACTCACCCACACCCCCTGTTACTCTGCGGCGACGGCAGCCTCACACCGCAGCGAACCAGTGAACCCTCGTACTCCTCTACGTGTGGGCATCCACTGGCGCGTGTTCCCCGGCTCCGCGTCATCCCCTTCTTAGGCCTCGCCGTCGTCCACCGCCCTGGTGCTCTTGGCACGGCGTGGTCAACGTGGTCAAGGAACGGCTTCCATCGGACGTGGACTATACGTGGAGAGGCTGACAGCTGGGTCCACGGCTGCAGCAAGGAAGTGCCTCCTTATTACGTGCAAAATAATTATTCCTCCACCTGACAGCGGGGACCCACCGGACGGGCCACCGTATTTCGCGAAAAAAACGTTTGCCCCTGACTGCTGGGACCCACCAGCTACATCTTCGCACACAAGGAAGTGCTTGACAGTCAGGACCCACCTGGTCGAAGCGTACGTAGCGTTGTCATTCTGGTCGCGAACGTGTACGTACATACTGATCGATGTAGAGGCGCGCACGTGTCATAGTAGAGGCGCGCACGTGTCGTAGTAGAGGCGCGCACGTAGCATGTACACGTACGTACGGCGAACAGGGTGTAAGAAAGAAAATACGGCCACGTATGTGTACATACGGGCGGGGTCTCGAATGCCTACTCGCGCATACGTACGGCGAGGGCTCGTGTACATGGCTGGGTCGGAACGGAGAAACAGCGTCGTCGTCGTGTTCATGGGGAGGCAACGGAATGCGTCGTGTTCATGGGGAGGTAACAGAATGCGTCGTGTTCATCGGGAGGCAACGGAACACGTGGGAGCCAACCAGCTAGGTCAGAACAGAATGCGTGGTCGTGTTCATCGGGAGGGCTTGGACGGAACAGGCGATGGAAACGAGGCCTGGCGTAGCGCAGAACGGAGGAAACGGTCTTGTGTTCGACCGGCCACATTCGAAACGGGATCCTATTCATCGGGGGGCTTGTGGCGTACCGCAAAACAGAGGAAACGGACCTCCTACGGTCGAAACGGGGTCCTGTTGATTGGGAGGGGTGTGGCGTACAGCAAAATGGAGGAAACAGACTTATGTTGGAGCGCTACGGTTGAAACAGGGGTCCTGTTCATCAGGAGGGGTGTGGAGTACCGCAAAACGGGACTCCACGGGATACTGTTCATCTCCATCGTCAACCTCCTCCAGCCTCCACCGTGCGCTACTCCACCGGCTACTGTTCAACCACCCCTCCACCGTCTACTATTCATCCAGCCCTCCACACCACGGGGTCCTGTTCAACCACCCCTCCACGGCCACCCCTCCACTGTCTACTGTTCATTCAGCCCTCCACACCACAGGGCCTGTTCAACCACCCCTTCACCGTCTACTGTTCATCCAGCCCTCCACACCACGGGGTACTATTCATCCACCCCTCCACTGGCACCCATCCACCGTCTACTGTTCATCCAGCCTTCCACCACACCACGGGGTCCTGTTCATCCAGAGGCAACGCCACCGCTTACTATTCATCCAAACCCCCCACAACGCTCACTGTTCATCCCATCAATCGGCTTCAGTTAGCAGCAGTAGCGAAGGAATCGCTCGATAGGGTTCAGTTAACAGCCATCGATCGATCGCTTGGATTCAGTAACGCGTAGACTGCAGTGCAATCGCTCGGGTTCAGTTAGAGCCCAACGCCTCGCTCGGGTTCAGTTAGAGCCCAATGTCTCGCTCGGGTTCAGTTAGAGCCAACGCCTCGCACACACGCACGTACGTGTACGAGAGAAACGCGCATCGCTCGGCCCCCGACCTCCCACCGTAACCGGGAACTCCCTGAAATTTTCCACCCCCTCGCTTCTACCATGTTTTTTTTCGTCATGGACGACCCAAAGAATGTCATGCAGCTGCGTCTCCGGCCCGCCCAGGACGAAAAGCCCATTTTCTGTCATGATTTTTTGTCATAGAAGTAGGAGCCCACCACATCTATGATGATATCAGGTTTTGTCACAATTATCGTCATAGAAGTGTCATATGTATGACAGAAAAAAAATTCGTTCGGCCCAAAATGTCACGGATGTGTCTTTTTTTTGTAGTGTGACAAAGAGCTCGTCGTAAATGGTTACATCGATACAAGTTTTGACACTGATTCGGATGACTCTAAGTCACAAACCGGCTACGTATTTTTATTAAATGGTGGAGCTGTCAGTTGGTGCAGTTCCAAGCAGAGCGTCGTGGCGGGATCTACGTGTGAAGCGGAGTACATAGCTGCTTCGGAAGCAGCAAATGATGGAGTCTGGATGAAGGAGTTCATATCCGATATAGGTGTCATACCTAGTGCATCGGGTCCAATGAAAATCTTTTGTGACAATGCTGGTGCAATTGCCTTGGCAAAGGAATCCAGATTTCACAAGAGAACCAAGCACATCAGGAGACGCTTCAATTCCATCCGTGACCAAGTCAAGGAGGGAGACATAGAGATTTTCAAGATACATACGGATCTGAATGTTGTAGACCCGTTGACTAAACCTCTCTCACGAGCAAAACATGATCAGCACCAAGACTCCATGGGTGTTAGAATCATTACAATATAATCTAGATTATTGACTCTAGTGCAAGTGGAAGACTGAAGGAAATATGCCCTAGAGGCAATAATAAAGTTGTTATTTTTATTTCCTTATATCATGATAAATTTTTATTATTCATGCTAGAATTGTATTAACCGGAAACTTAGTACATGTGTGAATACATAGACAAACAGAGTGTCACTAGTATGCCTCTACTTGACTAGCTCGTTAATCAAAGATGGTTAAGTTTCCTAGCCATAGACAAAGAGTTGTCATTTGATAAACGGGGTCACTTCATTAGAGAATGATGTGATTGACTTGACCCATCTGTTAGCTTAGCACTATGATCGTTTAGTTTATTGCTATTGCTTTCTCCATAACTTATACATGTTCCTATGACTATGAGATTATGCAACTCCTGAATACCAGAGGAACACTTAGTATGCTATCAAACGTCGCAACGTAACTGGGTGACTATAAAGATGCTCTATAGGTGTCTCCGATGGTGTTTGTTGAGTTGGCATATATCGAGATTAGGATTTGTCACTCCGATTGTCGGAGTGGTATCTCTAGGCCCTCTAGGTAATGCACGTCACTATAAGCCTTGCAAGCAATGTGACTAATGAGTTAGTTATGGGATGATGCATTACGGAACGAGTAAAGAGACTTGCCGTTAACGAGATTGAACTAGGTATTGAGATACCGACGATCGAATCTCGGGCAAGTAACATACCGATGACAAAGGGAACAACGTATGTTGTTATGCGGTTTGACCGATAAAGATCTTCGTAGAATATGTAGGAACCAATATGAGCATCCAGGTTCCGCTATTGGTTATTGATCGAAGATGAGTCTCGGTCATGTCTACATAGTTCTCGAACTCATAGGGTCCGCGCGCTTAACGTTCGGTGACGATCGGTTGAGTTTATGTGTTTTGATGTACCGAAGGTAGTTTGGAGTCCCGTATATGATCACAGACATGACTAGGAGTCTCGAAATGGTCGAGACATAAAGATCGATATATTGGATGACTATGTTTGGACATCGGAATGGTTCCGGATGAGTTCGGGCATTTAACGGAGTACCGGGGGGTTACCGGAACCCCCCGGGGAGTGTATGGGCCTTATTGGGCCTTAGTGGGAGAGAGGAGGAAGGGGCCAAGGTGGGGGCGCCCCCAAGCCCAATCTGAATTGGGTGGGGGGCCGGCCCCCCTTTCCTTCTCCCTCTCTCCTCCTTCCTTCCTCTCCTACTCCAACTAGGGATGGGGGGGGGGGAATCCTACTCCCGGTGGGAGTAGGACTCCCCCTAGAGCGCGCCATAGAGAGGGTCGGCCCTCCCCTCCTCCACTCCTTTATATACGGGGGAGGGGGGCACCCCATAGACACAGAAGTTGATTGTTTAGCCGTGTGCGGTGCCCCCTCCACATATGTCCACCTCGGTCATATTGTTGCAGTGCTTAGGCGAAGCCCTGCGCCGATAGCTTCATCATCACTGTCATCACGCCGTCGTGCTGACGAAACTCTCCCTCAACCTCAGCTGGATCTAGAGTTCGTGGGACGTCACCGAGATGAACGTGTGCAGATCGCGGAGGTGCCGTATCTTCGGTGCTAGGATCGGTTGGATCGTGAAGACGTACGACTACATCAACCACGTTGTCATAATGCTTCCGCTTACAGTCTACGAGGGTACGTAGACAACACTCTCCCCTCTCGTTGCTATGCATCACCTAGATGGATCTTGCGTGTGCGTAGGATTTTTTTGAAATTACTGCGTTACCCAACACCTACACGCGAAAGCGCAGGAGCACGCGTTTAGAGGATGGACGACATCATCTCCTTTGATGAAGACTCTGATCTCTCCTATGGTCCCATGGCTCCAGCTCCGACGACAACGCCCCTCCTACCGTTGACGCCTACACAGAGGGGTACAGACACACCGGCGACCGCAAGGGGAAGGCCCAGCGAGGAAATGGTGATTTCCTCCGCCCTACAGTCTCTGTTTAGTTATTAAGTTACTTTAGTAGATCTGTGTCCGTTTAGCGATGAACATCGTTTTGTCAAGTGAACTGTGATGTTTATCTATGACTATATGCAATTTTGTTGACTTATATTCGTTTGTTGTCTTGTTTGTTATGATCATATACATAGTTTCGTTCACGTTGCATGGATTTGCAGGCGGATTTGAGGTGCACAGATTTGGGCACATGCATTTGAAGGGTGGCCGATTACTATCTCGAACACGCCCAAAAGCATTCACTGACATATAGGAGACAAGATTAGCTACGTTCGGTTGTAGATGCTCTAACGTTGAGATATTGGTGACATGTGAGGCTTGATGCATCTATGCAACCAGGGGTGGTGCAGGCAGATGATTAGGGGAGTTTAGAGCATCTACAATCACATGAAAACACCTATAATGTGCAAATCCGACAGTTATATGCCCGCAGATATTTTCGCCTTATATGTCCACGGACATTTTTGGACATCATTCGAACTATCCATCTTGAACCCTCATTTGTCCGTGCATGCAGTCATGTTTTTCAAATTATTGGGTCAAATGCATATGATTGGCGGGAACAGAGAGATGAAGAGAACAAATGAATAAAGAAGGAGATGATGTGGTTTCGACGCCCGGACACCCTCGTATCATCCATGACATATGGATTGAGTTTGAGGGTTCATGGACATCCAGACATATGAGCACGACTTTTGGGTCCAGTTGGATGGCATTTTCCTTCTCTCTCATGTCTGGACCTGTGCCGGTTGTCCGCCCGCACATATGAGGGCACTTTGAGGGGTCTAATTGTAGATGCTCTTAGGAAGGATGCTTTAGCTGTTCCGGAGTGTGCGTGGGAGGGGGTTTGGTTCTACGGCATCGGCCAACATGAACAAATAATACTATCTATATTTCTAAATGTAAGATGTTTTGGTGGTTCAAGAGGGTGTAGTTATTACTAAGTTAAAGTTGAAGATGTTATGTGTGAGGGGGTGGAACCTAGGCCATTGGCCGAATACTAATGATCCAAAACCTGAATCTATTTTTCCTTTCAAAATGGACTTAGATTTATTATAATTTTTTACCAAAACTACAAAGCATCCCAAAACATAATAGAAAAAATGCATCGAGGTCCCAGGATCATAGAGTAGTCGTTGTGAACTTCAGAACGAGCCATTGTCGCCGCTCATATATCAGAGCCAGTTTTCCCTTGCCGATGACAGTCGGTAAGTCTTCGTGCGCATGCTCTTAAGGACCAGCCCCTGAGCTGTAGTCTGACTGGTTGTTTGGCATAGGCCTATAGAGTTCTCGTGTGTCATTCGTTCGATGGGGTCTTGATGGGTCGTCCGCAGTGAAGTTGGAGTCGCTTGCTCAGGAAAAAGTGATGACGACGACATTGTAAGCAACCTCGAAGTCGAAGGTGCCCTCTACTCGATGATGTGCGTGGGTCTCGTGGGTAGCCAAGTTAGCCGAAGTTCCCTTATTGTGGGTGTGTTGTAATGTTTTTTTTTTGTTTTGGTTTCTGCAAATTAACTTGGTAACTCTCTTCTACTACCCCCTCTTTTTAATAGATCAGAGTCTTAAGGTGGATAACATTTTTTTTTTGCTGAAGTGGTTGTTTTAGTAGTAAGCTGTCTTTGTAGCGTCAATGACTTTGTTTGGTTTTAGCTGTACAATAATGCAAGACATTTTGACAGTTTAAAATATCTTACATCAACGTACAGAGGAAGTAGTAAACTGCACTACCATGGTTGGGGAAAGTATCCAATGCTCCCAACCTTGGGGTACTCCTAGTGCTCCAATGTCAAAAAATATTTTTAAATATTTCAAAAAATTCTGGAAAAAAATGAGAATGTTCACAAAGAATGTCACTACATCCCCTAAAAATTTCAGATCCAAAATCAAAAGTACATTGAGAAACAAAAAGAGAAATCCATATCTGAATAGTGTTAATGTTGCTTTTGTCTCTTCTTTGCACTATTCATGCTAGATTTCACTTTTTTGTTTCTCAATGTGTGTTTCAAGTTTGGATTTGAAATTTTTAGGGCTTGTAGTCACATTCATAGTGAACATTCATATTTTTTTCAGAATTTTTTGAAACATAAAAAATATATATATTGACATTGAAGTACCAGGAGTACCCCAAGGCTGGGAGCACCGGATACTTTCCCACCATGGTTGGTTAGTTGAAACCCAAACCAAAATGCAGTGAAATAAAAAGTGTATATGGTCGAAGCTCCCTGCAAAAAAAAGGAGAAAAGCTATATTGGTGAAGCACTAGCTTTGCCTCCCTACAGTAAATACACTAGCATAACTGCTTTAGAGCATGGTTAATAATATAGCCGACTGACGGCTATGCCATGTTGCCATAATATTTATAGCCAACACGCATAATAGTGGGATACAAGAAAACACTACTTTTGTATCAAATGGCCATCATGCACTCTTACATAGTTTGTTGGAACCCGTGTTATAGCTGGCTGTAAATTTACAGCCTGCTTATCTTCTCTCTCTTCTTTCTTCATCCAACTCAATAAAATTATAATATTTAAATTCTTACAGCCCGTCTACGTCACCTTAGTATACTGCTCATGGTATGTCGATAATGTTAGCTCTAAAACCGGATCAACCAGAGTAATATTGAGGATAACATGCTTGAGTAGTTGAGTGACGTGCCCGAGCTTCACAGTGAGCTAAAGCTGCATTGGCGAGAAGAACCTAATCAGATCGTGATCCCTCCCGCAGTGCACGAGTAGCGCCTCCCCCGCCCCGACCCAGAGCGACCCACCCATGGCTTCTGCCCTGACTCCATCTCCATGATCCACAGCATCCATCTCCATCTCCACCGCCGCCACCATCCCCACCCCCACCCCCACCACACCACCTCCCCCCGCACCACCCCAGCCGCCACTCCACCGCCCCACCCCCACACCCCGCTCCCCACCGCCCAAACCCCCACTCCGCCGCCGCCCCCTCCCCGATGACCACCCCGTCCGCGCCGCCCCCCTGCGCGCACCTCGCCGCGCACCGGCTCACCTCTCGCCCGCTCCGCATCCTCCGGCGCTGCCTGCGCGTGCGCCCGCTCGGCCGGCCCGAGATCCGCCGCGACGCGCGCGAGGTGCCCCGATGCTCCCCCTGCCTGGCCTCCGCCCCGCCCCCCGCCCGCCTCTACGCCTGCCTCACCTGCGCCGCCGTCTTCTGCCCCTCGCACGCCGCCTCCCACGCCGCCTCCGCGCCCGCCCCGGGCCACCAGATCGCCGTCGACGTCGACCGCGCCGAGCTCTTCTGCGCCGCCTGCGGGGACCAGGTCTACGACCCGGACTTCGACCACGCCGTCGTCCTCGCCCAGTCCACCGCGCTCCACCCCCCGTCCACCTCCGCCTCGCCATCCGCATCCCCCGCCGCCCCCCGCAAGCGCCGGCGCGTCGACTACCGCGCCTGGGCGCCAGATCCGGCCGAGGTCGCGCTCGTGCGATCCGCCGATCCCACCACCTCCGCCTCCGCAGCCGAGCCCGCGGGCCTGCGCGGCCTCAACAACCTCGGCAACACCTGCTTCATGAACTCCGTGCTGCAGGCGCTCCTCCATGCGCCGCCGCTCCGGAACTATTTCCTTGGGGATCGCCACAACCGCTTCCTCTGCCCGCGCCGCACGCCCATGAGGCACCGTACAACGGATGCCGAGGCCAAGGCCGCGTGCCTAGCTTGCGATCTCGACGAGATCTACTCTGCCACCTTCTCTGGGGAGCGCACGCCCTACAGCCCCGCCAAGTTCCTCTATAGGTTCGGATCTCGCGCTCTATTTGCATTGGTTGATGTCGCTGTGTGATTTTTAGCAACGTGTTCTCTCTTTTGTATTGGGGAAGTTAAGCCGTTAGTTAGATGGCTTTTTGAAGTACTGTTAAGTATGGTCAGTGGGTCTTGTTTGAGACACTAGATTGTATAAAGCCTCCTGCAAATGGTAGTGTGATGTTTGTATGCTATGCCAGGGAGATGTTTGAAGTTAGATCATGCAGATTGCAGGTGTGCTTAACATGAATCGAATGATGTTAGCAAAGATATGTAGCTAAAAGGGTCAAACTGTCCTCAGTGTGTATTGCCACGGATGGAAAATGGTTGCACAGCATGCATATGGCCTGTTTGATGAAATGCCCTCGTATATAGAGCATATATAGCAATGCCTTCTTATGATTATATAAGTACTTTTGGCATGCCTACCTGATAAATGGTCGCTGAACTGTAATTATTGGTCAGGTAATAAAATGCATGAGCACCTGTTAGTTCCTGTCAAGTCACTTGTTTGACTGGTTGTGAAGGTAGCATGCACACTCTCTATTGATGTATTCTTTTGAATTTTCCTTTGTTTAAGTGTAATGCTTTTAGGTAGTCAAATATGCAGCATCTGTGGTAGGTACACAGGCTATTGCTAGTCTTGTTGATACTTCTTTGTGTCCTATCAAAAGTTTCTTACTTTCCTTAGGAACAAACTGTTTATACCTTTGCTCCTCGCATCGTGCGTGTGCTATGTCCTAAGGCATCTTCTTAAGCTGAAGTTATATTTTTCAAACAGTAATTCATGTTTGTAAGGACTATGTGAAGTCTTTTTTGCTGCTGATATTGTTTGATGAACATGGGCTTGCACAGGAAATATGACGCACTATTTGTTTCTTCTGGTTTATGAAAGAAAGTACTTGATTTTCTTCTGATTACTATCGTTCTGGATTCTTAGCTGGTGGCAGCATGCAACAAACCTTGCAAGCTACGAGCAACAGGACGCACATGAATTTTTTATCTCCATCCTTGACCATATTCATGAAAATATAAAGGATGATCAGCACAAATCAAATGAACAAGGTAGTTAGCTTCTCTCTTTCTACTATTTGAATTAAACACTCTTATCCAAAATTTTGCAAAATTGCTCTAAAGATAATCACATATTTAGGACATCCTTTCCTGTTTGAGGTCCGTCTTTTATGAGTTGCACAATGTACTAGTTCTTAGTTGTTTGTCATACTTTTCTTCAGAGGACAGGAAATAAAAGAAGTTTGAAAAGAATAATCATCTTCCTGTAATTGTCTTTTTTTGTTGGCGATGATCTGCTTTACTTATCTTGCTTTTTATATGCTGGACTATTATTTATCTTGATAAAAATATTCCTTGGGGAGAAAGAAGAGTTGTTATGTACTTTACTTTTCTTGTCTTACTCTTTGCATACTCGACTGATTTATCTTTACAAAAATACTGAGTCAACATTTTTTTGTCTAACCTTGATTTCTATTTTGTGCTCATAATAGGTGATGGAGACTGTTGCATTGCACACCGGGTGTTTTCTGGTATCCTGAGATCAGATGTCACCTGCACAAATTGTGGGTTCTCATCCACAACGTTTGAACCTTGCATGGACATTTCTTTAGACTTGGATTCTGGACATAATAATTATCTCGGCGTTGCAAACCCAAAGCTGCATGCGCGCAACGGCGAGAGAAACGTAGCTGGCATGAGTTCCAAGGTATCGACACTCATGAGATGTTTGGAGCGGTTTACCAGGGCTGAGAGGCTAGATGCTGAACAGAAGTACTTCTGTGAACGTTGCAAGGAGAGGCAAGAGTCCCTGAAGCAAATGTCCATTCGGAGGCTTCCGTTAGTTTCCTGCTTTCACATCAAGAGATTTGAGCATTCGACAGTTAAGAAGATGTCAAGGAAGGTTGACCACTCGTTGCAGTTCCCCTTTTCTCTTGACATGACACCTTACCTGTCGTCCTCCATCCTCAGAAGTAGGTACGGAAACCGCATATTTCCATCAGAAGCCTGTGATTCTGAAGCAGTTTCTGAATCGCCTTCAGAATTCGAAATATTTGCGGTGATCACGCATAGTGGTAAGCTAGATGCTGGCCACTATGTGACATATCTGAGGTTAAACAATCAGTGGTACAGATGTGATGATGCCTGGGTAACCAGAGTTGATGAGCATACTGTCAGAAGCTCCCAGGCCTATATGCTCTTCTATGTGCAGAAGACGCTTTACTATAAAGCTTGTGAAAGGGCAGCTGCAGTCTGAATGGTTTGGAAACAAATGTTGAGGGCCTTGTTCTTCACCACCAGGAAACACAGTCATCATCTGGTACAACATGGTTTCACCCAGAGAGAAACGGCTGGCGTTTTTCGTATCCCAGCCACAAGGCAGATGGTCAAGTTTTGTGTTCTCATTGACCTGCAGATAATCGGAGGTATTTTTTTGGCGATATTTCAACAACCAGCCATCCAAAAGGAAGGTGGTCGCATTTATTTGCTGGGTTATCTTATTATCCCGATCAACGGATTTCTCGTGTGTGCCCTTCGTTAAACCGAAAGCACTTCAGTAGTTAATTCATACCATTGGTGGTGATGGTGATGGTCGTCTGACGAAGTGCAATACTATGTAGAAGTGAGACAAAAGGGAACCGAACTTTTTGATGTGTTCCTTTCAGTAATTGAATGCCATGTCTACTGAAGCTAGACTGCCTTGGCCCTTGATTGATGATTCGATTTGTTCTGGTAAACTAAGAGATATATTAGATGAGATAGTGTTTGCCCTTTTTGTTGTCTTTGCTCTGTTTGGGGCTTTCTTTGAACTGTACATCTCCCAGTTAAGCAAACAGCGTGTGCCGTTTTGGAACTTGACAAAATAAGCTCGGCGCCATCCATCTCGTAATATCGTTGAACTGCTTTTGCCCTTTTCTGTCCTCCGCTCTGTTTCTGGATTTCTTTCAACTCTAGATTCTGCAGTTAAGTAAACAGGGCGTGCAGAACCGCCGATATAGAACTTTGCAAGATAAGCTAAGGCGACATCTCTTAAGCTGGTTGAAGTGCTGTAAGGCGCTGCAGGCCTTCTTGCAAGGACGTGAGCGCGCGAGAGTCCTAGAGTTGAGTGACAGACTGATCACCAGAGGAAGGACTCTGCATCTCACAAGACGAGAAGAAAGAACTGCAACAGCAATATGTAGATTCAAAGGCGCAGTGTCCAGCACGGAGGGTTCGCTTAGGGGATTGCCCTGTCAGCTGTAGCCTGTGGGCAATATGCTCGTAGGCTGACAAGCCATTGAGCGCGACGCCGTTGATGATTGCTTCCAGAGCATAGCACATCACTGAGTGCGCCGTGGCTTCCGTCCTTCCACCCGTTTCTGTCCCAGGCCCAGCGCTCATATCATGTCGACTCGATCCTCTTTCCCGTCTTGCGCAGGCCAGAAGCTCTTCCTGAGGCCACGCCATGGAAGGAGGCTCCTCTTGCAGAAGGTAGGAGTAATAATCTCTTCAATCAAACTCGTTTGCTCGTGCTGGACGTACGCGTAACTCGTCTGCTCTCCGATCCTCAGGGTCGCCCTGGTGACAGGGGCCAACAGAGGGATCGGGCTGGAGGTGTGCAGGCAGCTCGCGTCCGGCAGCGCCACGGTCGTCCTGACGGCCAGGGACGAGAAGAGGGGCGCCGCCGCGGTCGACGCGCTCCGGGAGCTCGGACTGTCAGACGTCGTGTTCTGTCAGCTGGACGTCGGCGAGCCGTCCAGCGCCGCTCGTCTGGCGGACTTCCTCAGGGATAGGTTTGGCAGGCTAGACATACTGGTACGGCTTGGTTTCCACCTTGTCCCACTGATTTCTCAAATGGTTTCTGCTGGGATTGTTTTTTTTTTTGAAACGGAGGCAAAAGTTTTGCCTCATCGATTAATTAAGAAGAAGAGAATTGTGAGTGCCTTGTGCTTTGCCTTTGCAGGTGAATAACGCGGGAGTCTCCGGGGTGAGAATGGACGTCGGAGACCCCGCAGCTCTTCACCAAGTGGTTAGCTTAGCTTAGCCCTTCTTGTTTAATTTCTGAGACGGCGCTGATGAATTAAATTACATCAGATATAAGCTAATCAGTTTGCAAATAACCATTACGGGATTATGGGAATGTTTTGAACAAAGTATGTACATAGGAGACCCTGCAGTTCTTCACCTAGTGGTTAGCTTAGCTTAGCCCTTCTTCTTTCTCAGCCCACGCATTAGATATAAATCAATCACTTTGCAAATAACTGTTCACGGGATTATCAAAATGTTTCGAACAAAGTATGCAAATGACCGATGTCGATTCCAAAAGTTAGTGCTACAATCGGGGCTTCAAAACACCAATCCACCAAGCAAAGGTGACATATGCACATTGAGAAGACCATAACAAATAGTATCCGAACAGAGTCGAGTACCTCATTACTTGAAAGGAGAACATGTCTCGTTCCTGCCACTTAGGTGAAGAGAAAATTCTTGATTTGCACATTAAAAGGCACCCCATTTTACACGAAAACTATTGTCTTTCAGAATATTACTAATGGGGATTTCTTGATTTGCTCCTACATCAATGACAGCGTACGAGCATGAGTGCAGCGGAGAGGCTCGAGTGGTTCAACCAGAGGACGGCAGAGCCTTTCGAGGAGGCAGAAGAATGCCTAAGAACAAACTACCACGGCACCAAAAATGTGACGGAGGCGCTGCTTCCTCTGCTTCTATCCTCCTCTGATGCAAGGGTTGTTAACGTCTCCTCTTCCTATGGGTTACTAAGGGTAATCTCTCCAATCTAAAATGAGTATCTTGTACTTCTTCCGTCCCATAATGTAAGACGTTTTTTTGACACTACCACTAGTGTTAAAAAACTTACTACATTATGAGACAGAGAGAGTAGATATCTCATGAACTAAATTGCATTTTTGGAACTAGTATTTCAGCGGAGAAGAACTTAAACACGAGCTTGACGACATCGACAACCTATCCGCGGAGAGGCTGGACGAACTGTCGGGGCTGTTTCTCAAGGACTTCAAGAATGGCCGGCTGGATCACCGTGGATGGCCAGTTGGAGGGTTCTCGGCCTACAAAGTGTCCAAGGCCCTGATCAATGCTTACACAAGAATTCTCGCCAAGAAGCACACCTCTATGCGCCTCAACTGTTTAGATCCTGGCTATGTTAAGACAGACATCAATTTCCACACCGGGGTTCTGACCGTGGAGGAAGGCGCGAGAGGCCCTGTGATGCTGGCACTCATGCCAAAGGAAGGGCCGACGGGATCCTACTTCAATGGCACAGAACAAGCAGCCTTCATGTAGCGATTGCATTTTTCTTGTGCTCTGGGTGTTATCCGTAACTTATGCCCTGGTGAACTACGAGTATATTTTCTTAAGATGATTCATGTTATATATACTGTACTACTCCCTCGGTCCTGAAATTCTTGTCACGGTGGCAATTTTGGAAAAACCCCTTTGGCAAATTCCTGACACAACCCGCACTCCCCGCGTCTCCCCTGCGCGGGAGCTCCTCTAGTCGGCTCCCCTGTGCGTCATCGGAGCTCCCCCGCCCCACGCCTCCGCCGCATTGCTTCCCCCTCTTCGTTCCCCATGGTGAACCATGGCGAGGAGAAGGCTCACTTTTTTTCAATCTGGCCCTGCCCGTCCGACGGTGGCGTCCTTCCCCGAGGGTGGTGAGCCGGAGCTGGCCCTGCCCTTCGTCGACCCCCTCCTCGCCGGCTGGCAGCCGTCGACCACGAAGCCAATCCCCGCCTCGCCGGCCAGCAGCCACCACTATCTGTTGGAATTTTGCTAGTAGGCCTTTGGCCCAAAGCCCAACTAAAATTCTGAAATTCTCTTGGCCCATTCATGCACACATGTGAGTGGAGTGAGTGAGACTAAAGTTTAGTCCCACCCCGGAAGTTGAGAGAGAGTTGCACCTCTTTATAAGGTGAGCTCTTCTACCACTTGTATGAGCATGAGAAGAGGAGACCTACACGCGCTACTCCTCCTCGCTCGGCGCGCCGCGGGTTACGGGATTGAGCCGAGCCGAGGACAGAGCTATGCACGTTGTCTATATTTTTGCTGCTCGGGAAAAATTAATGAGTCATTAATTAATAATTAATGGACGCGTTAATTACTGAACCGTTTCCGATTCTTTTGGTTCGTGACGACTCGGACGTGGGGTTTACTCCCACGACCTACCCGGCCCGCACTATATAGTCAGGCAGACGTCTACCCTAGCCGCCGTCGCTTTGTATGGTTTCTCACCACCGTTCCAGATCATTGCGCCGCCAAGCAAGTCTTCTCCATCCCTCCTTTCGGCGTGCACCGGGAGAAGGGACAGCAGGCCTCCGGAACCCGCCTCTCGTGATCATGTACGGGAGAGGGGCGATCAGATTTTTGGGGAGCGCACTCGCGTGACTGCTGGCAGCGACGACTTCGCGAACGACGACTTCTTCCCTGACCTCGGCAACCTCATCCTCGACGACATGGGCGACAACGTCAACACTGGCGGTGCTGCACCCGCTGCACCGTATGTTATTCTATCCTTCTTGTTCGAGATCGTGGTAGAATTCATGTTTTTAGTATGTGCCCTAGATGTGATCTATTCATCTACTATGCTAGTTCGCACGATTAGTTTAATCTCTGCTATTGCTGTCATGGTGTATTTCCTATTTATTCAAATTAAATCTCGTAGTAATTTGCTCATTTTTCCAACAATCCAAAAACCTGATTATAGGCAATTTACTCCGAGTGGTTTTGCTGCGCATCTGAAGCCGCCTGCCTTTAAGGGGGCGCAATATAAGAGGTGGCGCAGGAGAGCAGTCTACTGGTTTCAGACTATGGGTTGCTATGACGCCACCAAGGGCAAGCCTGAGGGCGATCTTAATCCAGCACAGCTGGAAGCTTTCGAGAAGATCGATACCCTCTTTAAAGGCACTCTTCTGAGTGTTCTTGATGACTCCATTGTGAATTCGTATATGTCGTTTGACAATGACAAGGACATGTGGGTTGCGCTCGAGGCCAAGTTTGGTGCCTCGGACGCCGGCAGCGAGTTGTACATTATGGAGCAATTCTATGACTACAAGATGACTGATGAGCGCCCTGTTGTACAGCAGGCTCATGAGATACAGTCACTCGCAAAAGAACTTGAGTACTTCAAGTGTGTGTTGCCGGACAAATTTGTTGCCGGAGGCATCATTGCCAAGCTTCCACCTTCGTGGAACAATTTTGCTACTTCTCTGAAACACAAGAGACATGAGTTTTTCGTTGCGCATCTCATTGGTACTCTTGATGTTGAAGAGAAGGCGAGAGCAAGGGACACACGTGCTCGAGTTGCTGAGGAAGGTTCTAGTGCCCACATGGTACAGAAGAAGAACTTCCAGCCCAACAAGTTAAAAAACAATAAGAACAAAACTCAGGGCAAAGGCAAGTTTGATACAAAGAACAAGCCATCACATTCTACCAACTTCAAGAAGAATTATCATAAGAAGGGGAAGAGACTTTGCCATGTCTGCGGTGATCCTAATCACTGGGCTCCGAAGTGTCCTAACCACTTTGAGGAGCGCGAACATGAGAAGAGCGGCAAGTCCGCTAATGTTGTCATCGGTGATACTGATATGAAGGAATCAGGGTATGGTATTTTTCCTACCATCCTTTCAGTATTCCAAAGCCCTGATTGGTTAATTAACACCGGTGCCAATGTACATGTTTGTGCTGACGCCTCCATGTTTTCTTATTACCTGGCCACTGGGACTTCTCCCGTGCTGATGGGGAACGGGTCACATGCCATCGTCGAGGTGTTGGTACGGTCGATTTGAAGTTTACTTCGGGGAAGACCGTGCGTCTGAAGAACGTTCATCATGTGTCTTTCATCAATAAAAATCTCGTTAGCGGTTCCCGTTTATGTCGAGATGGTTTTAAGTTGGTTTTCGAATCCAATAAAGTTGTAATTTCTAAGTATGGACAATTTGTTGGAAAAGGCTATGAGAGAGGAGGCTTGTTCCGCCTGTCTTTGTCAGATATTTGCACTAAAGTTATTAATAATGTTTGCCACAACAATGAGTCTGATATTTGTCATTCACGACTTTGTCACATTAACTTTGGTTGCATGACGCGGCTAGCCAATATGAATTTAATTCCGAAAATCTCTACTGTCAAAGGCTCTAAGTGCCAAGTATGTGTGCAAGCTAAGCAACCTCGCAAGTCCCATAAGACTGCAGAGGCAAGAGACTTGGCGCCACTAGAGCTTATACATTCTGATCTTTGTGAGATGAATGGCGTGTTGACAAAAGGTGGAAAGAGATACTTCATGACGTTGATTGATGACTCCACTAGATATTGTTATGTGTATCTTCTGAAATCAAAAGATGAGGCTTTGACTTTCTTCAAAAACTATAAAGCTGAGGCAGAGAACCAACTTGATCGAAAAATTAAACGGCTTAGGTCCGATCGTGGTGGAGAGTATTTTTCCAATGAATTTGATCTGTTTTGTGCGGAACATGGTATAATCCATGAGAGGACGCCTCCCTACTCACCCCAGTCAAATGGGGTAGCCGAAAGAAAGAACCGAACTCTAACTGATATGGTTAACACCATGTTAGACACTTCGGGTCTATCCAAGGAATGGTGGGGGGAGGCGCTAATGACTGCGTGTCATGTCCTAAACCGAGTTCCCACAAAGCATAAGACCATGACTCCATTTGAGGAATGGGAAAGGAAAAGGTTGAAACTCTCTTACCTACGTACTTGGGGTTGTTTGGCGAAAGTCAATATACCAATTCCCAAGAAGCGCAAGCTTGGACCAAAAACCGTGGATTGTGTTCTTCTGGGCTATGCTTTTCATAGCATCGGCTATAGATTTTTGATAATAAAATCTGAGGTATCCGACATGCATGTTGGTACGATTATGGAGTCGAATGATGCAACTTTCTTTGAGGACATATTTCCTATGAAGGATATGTCGAGTTCATCAAATCAGGAGATACCTACTCCATCTAGTGAGGAATTCACTGTAATTCCTGAACCCACCATTGCGATGGAACACGTTGAGAATCCTGTTGAGGGTGACAATGAAACTCCTGTGAGGAGTAAGAGACAGAGGACTGCAAAGTCCTTTGATGATGATTTCATTGTGTACCTCGTGGATGACATACCCAGGACTATTTCAGAAGCCTATGCATCTCCTGATGCTGACTACTGGAAGGAAGCTGTACGTAGCGAGATGGATTCCATCTTAGCTAACGGTACCTGGGAGATCACTGACCGTCCTTATGGGTGCAAACCTGTAGGATGTAAGTGGGTGTTCAAGAAGAAGCTTAGACCTGATGGTACGATTGAAAAGTACAAGGCACGGCTTGTGGCCAAGGGTTATACCCAGAAAGAAGGTGAAGACTTCTTTGATACTTACTCACCCGTGGCTAGACTGACCACAATTCGGGTGCTACTATCACTGGCTGCCTCACATGGTCTTCTCGTTCATCAAATGGACGTTAAGACAACTTTCCTCAATGGAGAGTTGAAGGAGGAAATTTACATGGATCAGCCAGATGGTTTTGTAGTACCTGGTCAGGAAGGAAAGGTGTGCAAGTTATTAAAGTCTTTATATGGCCTTAAACAAGCTCCTAAAGAGTGGCATGAGAAGTTCAAAAGAACATTAACTGCTGCCGGCTTTGTAGTAAATGATGGTGACAAGTGCGTGTACTATCGCTATGATGGGGGCGAAGGAGTTATTCTTTGTCTGTATGTCGATGACATATTGATCTTTGGAACCAAACTTGATTTAAGCAAGGAGGTTAAGGATTTCTTATCTCGCTGTTTTGAGATGAAGGATCTAGGAGTAGCTGATGTTATCTTAAACATCAAGCTGTTGAGAGATGAGAATGGTGGGATCACACTGCTTCAGTCTCACTATGTGGAAAAGGTCTTGAGTCGTTTTGGGTATAGCGACTGCACACCTTCTCCAACTCCATATGATGCTAGTGTGTTGCTTCGAAAGAATCGACGGATTGCTAGAGATCAACTGAGGTATTCTCAGATTATTGGCTCGCTTATGTATTTGGCGAGTGCCACGAGGCCTGACATCTCGTTTGCTGTTAGCAAGCTGAGTCGGTTTGTGTCAAAACCGGGAGATGATCATTGGCATGCGCTTGAGAGAGTTATGCGCTATTTGAAAGGCACCGCGAGCTATGGGATTCACTACACCGGGTATCCAAGGGTACTGGAGGGTTATAGTGACTCAAACTGGATATCTGATGCTGATGAGATTAAGGCCACAAGTGGTTATGTTTTTACACTTGGTGGTGGCGCTGTTTCTTGGAAGTCTTGCAAGCAGACCATCTTAACGAGGTCAACTATGGAAGCAGAACTCACAGCATTAGACACTGCCACTGTTGAAGCAGAGTGGCTTCGTGAGCTCTTGATGGACTTACCTATGGTTGAAAAACCAATACCCCCTATCCTGATGAACTGTGATAATCAAACTGTGATCGTCAAGATAAACAATTCTAAGGACAATATGAAGTCCTCAAGGCATGTGAAGAGGAGACTGAAATCTGTCAGAAAATTGAGGAACTCCGGAGTTATTACGTTGGATTATATCCAAACGTCGAAAAATTTGGCAGATCCCTTCACAAAGGGTCTATCACGTAATGTGATAGATAATGCATCGATGGAGATGGGTCTGAGACCCACCGCATGAGTTGTCCATAGTGGTAACCCACTCTATGTGATCGGAGATCCCGTGAAGTAGAAGTGGGAGACAAGCTGTTGGTCAGCTGGGAGGAGAGTATCCCTATATTACCTATCCCACTCCATGAAGATGCAATACTCTCCTGATCTGCATGGCAGGTTGATACTTATCTTAATGTGTTCCAAGTGGCTTATTCGGGTAAGCAGAGATGTTGTCCTGCAGAACATCTTCTGAGGAACACACCTATATGAATTTGACTGTTAACGTCGCAGTCTGTGAGAATTGGGTGTTCTCTAATAAATTCATGAAAAGGCCCTGGAGTATGACGTATACGCTCCACCCGCGGGGAAGCCTTGCGGCAGCCCAGTATCGGTCAAGAATTTGTGTGAAACTAGTCTCGCAGAAAACTTGTAGTTCAAGGCATAGTCCACTATTCAAGTTGTGATCTAGTGTAGCATAAATCTCTAAGTGAAAGTTCAACTTCACAGTCTCCACTAAGAACCGGTATATAAACAATGTTTTGGAACTAAATGATGAGATGTGCCAATGAGACTTTGTGGGGGATTGTTGGAATTTTGCTAGTAGGCCTTTGGCCCAAAGCCCAACTAAAATTCTGAAATTCTCTTGGCCCATTCATGCACACATGTGAGTGAAGTGAGTGAGACTAAAGTTTAGTCTCACCCCGGAAGTTGAGAGAGAGTTGCACCTCTTTATAAGGTGAGCTCTTCTACCACTTGTATGAGCATGAGAAGAGGAGACCTACACGCGCGCTCCTCCTCCTCGCTTGCCTCTCCACGCCACGCCTCATCACGACGCGCCGCGGGTTGCAGGATTGAGCCGAGCCGAGGACAGAGCTATGCACATTGTCTATATTTTTGCTGCTCGATAAAAATTAATGAGTCATTAGTTAATAATTAATGGACCCGTTAATTACTGAACCGTTTCCGATTCTTTTGGATCGTGATGACTTGGACGTGGGGTTTACTCCCACGACCTACCCGGCCCGCACTACATAGTTAGGCAGACGTCTACCCTAGCCGCCGCCGCTTCGTATGGTTTCTCACCACCATTCCAGATCATTGCGCCGCCAAGCAAGTCTTCTCCATCCCTCCTTTCGGCGTGCACCGGGAGAAGGGACAACAGGCCTCCGGAACCCCGCCTCTCGTGATCCTGTGTGGGAGAGGGGCGATCAGATTTTTGGGAAGCGCACTCGCGCGACTGCTGGCAGCGACGACTTCGCGAACGACAACTTCTTCCCCGACCTCGGCAACCTCATCCTCAACGACATGGGCGACAACGTCAACGCCGGTGGTGCTGCACCCGCTGCACCATATGTTATTCTATCCTTCTTGTTCAAGATCGTGGTAGAATTCATGTTTTTAGTATGTGCCCTAGATGTGATCTGTGCATCTACTATGCTAGTTCGCATGATTAGTTTAATCTCTGCTATTGCTGTCATGATCTATTTCCTATTTATTTGGATTAAATCTCGTAGTAATTTGCTCATTTTTCCAACACTATCCACCTCGCTGTCCACCGTCCACCACTATCCACTAGAGTCGGCAGAAGCTCTCCTCCGGCGGCAGCAGCAACCATCCCCGCCTTCGCCGTCCAGCAGCCCCAACTGCCGCCTCCCGCGACAACAGAGCAAGGTGAGGATGCTTGACTGAATCCCAAAAATGTCAAAACTGAAAATTTGAGTACTGTACTCACCGTGAAACTGAGATCTGCTTGTACTATCATAATTTTCCATTTTGAAACTAAGATCTGCTTGTACTGTCATAATTTTCAGTTTGTAAAATTGGAGTACTGCAGAAGTGTATTTTCCATTTTGAAACTGAAAATAAACTGTCAAAACTGAAAATTTGCAAGAGCTTTGCTAGCAGTCCTTTTTTTGAACTGTCCAGCGAAAGGAACATGGTTAAGTAGGAGGTGTTGCCAATCAGTTAGTAGCATAATTAGTTAATTACTAAGCTGGAGAATTTTTGCTATATTTAGGACAATCCATGAGGTATACTTAGATACAAAAAATTATGTTTGTATGTTGTTTAACCCTGACCTGTTCAGTACAGGCGAGCACCTAGATTGAATTCTGATTCCATCATGATTTTCATTGGCTGAATGTTCTGCAATATGCATGTTGATAATCATGCAGGTGAGCCAATTTCACAGAATTTTTTTCCTAATCAATTTGCAAGAGGTCACCAAATATGGCAGGAACAAAGTGTAAGGTAACTACTCCAAGTTGCCTTTGCATGGTTAGTCAAGTTGTACTCCCAAGTGTCTAGTAGTGCAAACACTTGCACTCTCAAGTGACTAGGAGTATGACAAATTCAGTCTGAATTTAAACATTGTGACAAGAAAACTGAAATTTTATGAAAAGAAAATATTATGTGGAGTGTTTGCTTGCTTTTAGTTTGAAATTTTAGCTCATTCAGTGAAAAAACTTGAGCAATTATTTGCAGGAGTGATAAACTTGACAAGAGTATTCCTACCTACTGGAGTACTCCCTCCATTCCCTTATACATGGCCACTTCATTTTTCGTGTTGAACTTTGACTTATAATTTTGATCAACAAATATTGATTATATGCCATCACAAATATATCATCAGAAAGTTCTTTGAAACGTGCATCCAATGAAATAATTTTGTTGGCATATAACTCACTTTTTTAGTAAAATTAATGGTCAAAGTTAGACATAAGAATGTGAAGTGGCCTTGCATAAGGGAATAGAGGGAGTAATTATTCATTGACACAAGTAATTGATTACACAAGATCATACATGGATTACATAGGGATTTTAATTTCAAAGGTATCATATCCAGGCTTTTCATCCGTTTGTCCTCTAATTTGGCATATTCAGACACATTCAGTTATTTAGCACATTCGGTTATTTATACACATTCAGTTAAACATATGGAACAGATACTCCATATTCAGGCATTCAGATACTTCATATTTTGACATCCAGTTAAACATTCAGATGAGAGAAAGACAGCTACTATTAAAATGCTTTGGCATGCTTGTCTGAATGCCTGTGGCATATGCCAAATTCCACAAAGTCTGAAGTCCCAAAGTGCCAGGTCAAAGAAAATCCAGTAGCATATCATGATCAATTTACCGATTTCCTGATTGAGTGCTTCTAAAATAGTAGTAGATCAATTAACATCATGTCATTTTCTGATTGGATGTTTCCAAAATTAACATGATCAATTTAACATCGTGCCTAGCAGCAGGAATACCAGTAGCAGCAGCAGAGGCAAGGCAGACGAGGTTGCCCAGAGGAGGGGCGATTTCGTGTGAGGTCGAAGCAGCAACAACAGTAGGCATTGGCGGCGGGGGCAAGGAGAGGACATTGCGAGAGGCCCGTGTGACAGCAGGGTGGCGGCGTGCGAGGGGCTGGGTGGTTGCGTGTGGCGGCGTTGGTCACTCCGATCACGTGCAACCAAAACGAAAAGGCTCATGAGATCCGATCCAATCAATTCCATGCGTCTGTGTCCCAGTAGTTTTGAATTCCTTGTATGGACCATCAGTTTCATTTATAGGAAAAGTTGCAGTAAAGCTCCCATGCGGGTGCACCCTTAGGGCACGTGGCATATGGATACAGATGTCCCATTGATAAAAAGTAGATTTAGGAATTTATGTTGATTTTTTTCTTCACAGTGCAAGCTACTACTAATGGGCATCATCAAGAAATATAAAGTAGACTCTCACAACACATGAATCCCTACTCTCCAGTTCAACTTTTCCAACTTTATGCATCGGACCATACTTTTTCTCTCCAAGCGCCCGCCTCCTACAGGGGATCCCACTTCCCTATCCGAACCTACTTTTCCTGCATTTGATCCTACATGGCATGTGAGGCATCATCCTGGGTCTATGCATTGGTCATGCCCTAGACCATCCAATTTCTACGGACAAAAGTCTGTCTCTTAGCCGGTGATGGCAACACCTGTGGATGTTGCTTCCTTGTTAAAGGCATCACCAAGCAATTTTCGCATCTACCATGCTCTCGAGTTCGGTCTCCGGGTGAAAACCGAGATTTGCTTGTCGGATCGGCGATGGCGGCGCTCTTGGTGTTGTTTCTTCGATGGAAGCATTGTTTTGGAGATTTGACCTCTTGGCATGAGCTCCTTGTCTGTGGTTTAGTGGTTGGCCGGAGCTTCCAATGGTGCAATGTCCGTGGTGGTGCACAAGGTTGTGGCCAACACTTGGCTGGCGGTGTTGCACGATTTGAGCACTCTTAACATGCAGGCAATGCTAGACAAGTCAGGTTGGTTGTCCTCGCGGGATCGGAGCGGCACATGCCCGCTCCTCTATCGGATATGTCTTCTCTCTCCGGTGTCGAGGAGGCCTTCCAACATGCTTGTGGCAGTCATGATCATTACGACGGAATGGTGCTCTTGGGTGAAGTCTCGGTGAAGTCGAAGTCGCCGGGCCATGAGCGCGGATGGTGATATACGATGACATCAACCTCCTTAGCGATGTGCCTTTCTGTTTGTGTTGTGTTGGCTCGGCCTTTTGGCATGTTTGTATGTCTCATGTGCTTTAGACCTAGTTCAGCTAGGTGTTGTGGGTGGTGTGTCTTCTGTACAGGTTTTCACCCGGTTTCCCTTGATAAACCGAGCAGTCTTAGCCATCGGCTTCTTCTTCTCCAATGAAATCTTAGCAGCTCTCCTGCTAACTTTTGAAAAAAAATTGCATCAAAGTTCATACACGTAGAAATTTCCCCTTTTTGTTTCTCAACAAGAAAACATTTGGACTCAAATCTGTACAGTTCAACATCACACAAGCATTCCTATGAGCAGAAATTGTTTCAGATTATTAGGACCATCTGAAATATCTGAAATGATAGCTTCATTCTAAATTCTCACATTTAAGAAATTTATGTTCCACCAAAAAATTAAAAACATTTTCTGCATAGAATGCTACCTGTGTGACTGTTGACTTGCCAAGTTTCAAGTTCGATGCCTTCTAGTTTGAAATAAATGAAAAGGAAAGTTTCTATGCAGAGATGGTACCACTAGTAGAAAAATGGGCTTTCTTTCGGACCTGGCCAGCCCATTAGTCCCGGTTCTTCCATGAACCAGGACCAATAGATGCATTCGTCCTGGTTCGTGAGCCCAGGGGGGCGGCCGGGGCCTCGTGGGCATTGGTCCCGGTTCGTATGGACCCATTTGTCCCGGTTCCAGGCACGAACTGGGACCAATGGTCCTCGCTCCTGGCCCACAAACATTGGTCCCGGTTCTTGGCTCGAACCGGGACAGAAGGCTGGGCTTTAGTTCCGGTTCCAGCCATGAACCGGGACAAATGAGTTGCCTATATATATACCCCGTCCCTGCAGCAGAGCACTCCACAGTGCTCTGTTTTTTTTGGCCGGCGAGGAGAGGGCATTTGGGTGCTCTAGCTCACCTCCTATGCACACGAGGTATTCGATGAAATGCCCAAGCCACGCTAGTTAAGCTTTCTCCTCTCGAAGCTCGACCTCCAAGCTCCATTTCCCCCGAGATTTGTCTAGGTTTAGCGGTCCGTCCCGTCCCGTCCCCGTCTTCACCGCCGTCGATCGCCCGCGCCGATCTCGTCGCCTGCACCACTGTGGTGAGCCTCTTATCTTCTTCTGAAAGAAAAAAAATCTTACTTTAGATAGATACTTGTCTAATTTTCTTACTTCTATTATTGCTTGTGCTTATATAGTGCGATGGTTTTGGTATCCGCCCCCGTCGGCCCTCGTCCTCGCTATGATTCGGATGTGGTATATATTATCTTTTATAACTATTTGGTTCATTTATTGTTCATGACAATTATGCCCATCAAGTTGACATAGATTTTATTTATGTAGGAAGTAGTTGAACCGGAAATTCCAACAAACCCTATGATAGGTAGGTATGGTGGCTGTTTTGAGGAAGGTATTTGGTGGGTGTATGATACCGGCGAAAAGTGAGCATTATTAGAGAGGCTAGCAATGGTGGAAGGAAGGAATGTGCGTATAATCCATGAAATCATCATTAGTCATAAAGAACTCATATACTTATTGCAAAAATCTAGAAGTTATCAAAGCAAAGTATTACGCGCATGCTCCTAGGGGGATAGATTGGTAGGAAAAGACCATCGCTCGTCCCCGACCGTCACTCATAAGGAAGACAATCAATAAATAAATCATGCTTCGACTTCATCACATAATGGTTCACCATACGTGCATGCTACGAGAATCACAAACTGTAACACAAGCATTTCTCAAATTCACAACTACTCAACTAGCATGACTCTAATATCACCATCCTAATATCTCAAAACAATTATCAAGCATCAATTTTTTTCTTAGTATTCAACGCACTCAAAAGAAAGTTTTTCAAATCTTGAATACCAAGCATATTTATTATTAAGCAAATTACCATGCTATTAAGACTCTCAAAATAATCTAAGTGAAGCATGAGAGATCAATAGTTTCTATAAAACAAATCCACCACCGTGCTCTAAAAGATATAAGTGAAGCACTAGAGCAAAATTATATAACTCAAAAGATATAAGTGAAGCACATAGAGTATTCTATCAAATTCCAAATTATGTATGGCTCTCTCAAAAGGTGTGTACAGCAAGGATTATTGTGGTAGACTAACAAGCAAAGACTCAAATCATAAAAGACGCTCCAAGCAAAACACATATCATGTGGTGAATAAAAATATAGCTCCAAGTAAAGTTACCGATAGAAGTAGACGAAAGAGGGGATGCCTTCCGGGGCATCCCAAGCTTTGGCTTTTAGGTGTCCTTAGATTATCCTGGGGGTGCCATGGGCATCCCCAAGCTTAGGCTCTTTCCACTCCTTGTTCCATAATCCATCAAATCTTTACCCAAAACTTGAAAACTTCACAACACAAAACTCAAAGTAGAAAATCTCGTGAGCTCCGTTAGCGAAAGAAAACAAAAGACCACTTCAAGGTACTGTAATGAACTCATTCTTTATTTATATTGGTGTTAAACCTACTGTGTTCCAACTTCTCTATGGTTTATAAACTATTTTACTAGCCATAGATTTATCAAAATAAGCAAACAACACACAAAAAACAGAATCTGTCAAAAACAGAACAGTCTGTAGTAATCTTTAGCTAGCGCAAGATCTGGAACCCCAAAAATTCTAAAATAAATTGCTGGACGTGAGGAATTTATATATTAATCATCTGCAAAAATAATTAACTAAATAGTACTCTCCAAATAAAAATGACAGCAGTTCTCGTGAGCGCTAAAGTTTCTGTTTTCTACAGCAAGTTCAACAAGACTTTCCCCAAGTCTTCCCAACGGTTCTACTTGGCACAAACACTAATTAAACACAAAAAAAACAACCAAAAAAGAGGCTAAATAATTTATTTATTACTAAACAGGATCAAAAAGCAAGGAATAAAAATAAAATTGGGTTGCCTCCCAACATGCGCTATCGTTTAACGCCCTTAGCTAGGCATAACAAGCAAGAATAGATCTAGGTAGGCAATCCATAAGTGGCTCTCATGATAGATTCATATGGTAATTTTATTTTTATTTCTAGGGAAGTGTTCCATGCCCTTTTTTAATGGAAATTAGAATCTAATATTCCCTTCGTTCATATCAATAATTACACCAACCGTTCTAAGGAAAGGTCTACCGAGAATAATAGGGCAAGAACGATTGCAATCTATATCAAGAATGATAAAATCTACGGGCACATAATTTCTATTTGCAACAATAAGAACATCATTAATTCTTCCCATAGGTTTCTTAATAGTGGAATCCGCAAGATGCAAGTTTATAGAGCAATCATCAAAATCACGGAAATCTAGCAAATCACACAAAGTTTTGGGAATAGTAGAGACACTAGCACCCAAATCACACAAAGCATAAAACTCATGATCTTTAATTTTAATTTTAATAGTTGGTTCCCACTCATCATAAAGTTTTCTAGGGATAGAAACTTCCAATTCAAGTTTTTCTTCATAAGATTGCATCAAGGCATCAACGATATGTTTAGTAAACGCTTTATTTTGACTATAAGCGTGAGGAGAATTTAGCACGGATTGCAACAAGGAAATACAATCAATCAAAGAGCAATTTTCATAGTTAAATTACTTGAAATCCATAATAGTGGGTTTAGCAACATCTAGGGTTTTAATTTCTTCAATCCCACTTTTATCAAATTTAGCATCAAGATCAAAAGATTCAGAATTCTTAGAACGCCTTCTAGGAAAAGGTGGATCATATTCAGTCCCATCATTATCAAGATTAATATTGCAAAACAAATATTTAATACGGGACACATCAATAACTTTTAGATCTTCATCATTATTTTCATAGGAACTAGAAGAACACGCTTTTATAAAGGCATCTTTCTTAGCACGCATCCTAGCGGTTCTTTCTTTGCACTCGTCAATGGAAATTCTCATGGATTTGAGAGACTCATTGATATCATGCTTAGGTGGAATAGATCTAAGTTTCAAAGAATCAACATCAAGAGCAATTCTATCAACGTTCCTAGCCAAATCATCAATCTTAAGTATTTTTTCTTCAATCATAGCATTAAAATTCTTTTTTGAAGAAATAAATTCTTTAATATTAGATTCAAAATCAGAGGGAATCATTATAATTTTCATAAGAATTGTTGTAGGAATTACCATAATTATTAGAGGGATTACTAGGATAAGGCCTAGGGTTGAAATTTCCTCTATACGCGTTGTTACCAAAATTGTTCCTACCAACAAAATTCGCATCCATAGATTCATTATTATTATCAATCAAAGTAGACAAGGGCACATCATTAGTATCAAAAGAAACACTCTTATTAGCAAATAATTTCATAAGTTCATCCATCTTTCCACTCAAAACATTAATTTCTTCTATCGCATGCACCTTTTTATTAGTAGATCTTTCAGTATGCCATTGAGAATAATTAACCATAATATTATCTAGGAGTTTAGTAGCTTCTCCTAAAGTGATTTCCATAAAAGTGCCTCCCGCGGCCGAATCTAAAAGATTTCTATAAGCAAAATTCAATCCGGCATAAAAATTTTGTATAATCATCCACAAATTTAAACCAAGAGTAGGGCAATTACGTATCATTAATTTCATTCTCTCCCAAGCTTGTGCAACATGTTCATGATCAAGTTGCTTAAAATTCATAATATCGTTTCTAAGAGAGATGATCTTAGCGGGAGGAAAATACTTAGAGATAAAAGCATCTTTGCACTTGTTCCATGAGTCAATACTATTTTTAGGCAAAGATGAAAACCAAGTTTTAGCACGATCTCTAAGCGAAAAAGGAAATAGCTTCAATTTAACAATATCATTATCGACATCTTTCTTATTTTGCATGTCACACAAATCAACGAAGCTATTAAGATGGGTAGCGGCATCTTCACTAGGAAGGCCGGAGAACGGATCTTTCATGACAAGATTTAGCAAAGCAGTTTTAATTTCACAAGATTCAGCATCGGTAAGAGGAGCAATCAGAGTGCTAAGGAAATCATTGTTGTTGGTATTGGTGAAGTCACACAATTTAGTATTATCTTGAGCCATCGCGACAAACAAGCAAACTAACACACAAGCAAACAAAAAGGCAAACAGGCAAAAAGAGGCAAATAGAGAAAGAGAGGGAGGATAGAGAGAGAGGGTGAATAAAATGGCAAGGGTGAATTGGGGGGGAGAGGAAAACGAGAGGCAAATGGCAAATAATGTAATGCGGGAGATAGGGATTGTGATGGGTACTTGGTATGTTGACTTTTGCGCAGACTCCCCGACAACGGCGCCAGAAATTCTTCTTGCTACCTCTTGAGCACTATATTGGATTTCCCCGAAGAGGAGAGGATGATGCAGCAAAGTAGCGTAAGTATTTCCCTCAGTTTTTGAGAACCTAGGTATCAATCCAGTAGGAGGCTACGCGCGAGTCCCTCATACCTACACAAAAACAATAGCTCAACACAACCAACGCGCTTAGGGGTTGTCAATCCCTTCACGGTCACTTATGAAAGTGAGATCTGATAGAGATGATAAATAATATTTTTGGTATTTTTGGTATAGAGATGCAACGTGAAAAGTAAAAGGCAAAGTAAAAAAAGCAAAGCAATAATAAAGTGATGGAGATTAATATGATGAGAAGAGACCCAGGGGCCATAGGTTTCACTAGTGGCTTCTCTCAAGAGCATAAGTATTCTACGGTGGGTGAACAAATTACTGTTGAGCAATTGACAGAATTGAGCATAGTTATGAGAATATCTAGGTATGATCATGTATATAGGCATCACGTCCGAGACAAGTAGACCGACTCCTGCCTGCATCTATTACTATTACTCCACTCATCGACCGCTATCCAGCATGCATCTAGAGTATTAAGTTAAAAACAGAGTGATGCCTTAAGCAAGATGACATGATGTAGAGGGATAGTTTCATGCAATATGATAAAAACCCCATCTTGTTATCCTCGATGGCAACGATACAATACGTGCCTTGCTGCCCCTTCTGTCACCGGGAAAGGACACCGCAAGATCGAACCCAAAGCTAAGCACTTCTCCCATGGAAAGAACAACCAATCTAGTAGGCCAGACCAAACTGATAATTCGAAGAGACTTGCAAAGATAACCAATCATACATAAAAGAATTCAGAGAAGATTCAAATATTATTCATAGATAGACTTGATCATAAACCCACAATTCATCGATCTCAACAAACACACCGCAAAAAGAAGATTACATCGAATAGATCTCCAGGAGAGAGGGGGAGAACATTGTATTGAGATCCAAAAAGAGAGAAGAAGCCATCTAGCTACTAACTATGGACCCGTAGGTCTGAAGTAAACTACTCACACTTCATCGGAGGGGCTTGGATGATGATGTAGAAGCCCTCCGTAATCGATGCCCCCTCCGGCGGAGCTCTGGAACAGGCCCCAAGATGGGATCTCGTGGATACAGAAAGTTGCGGCGGTGGAATTAGGTTTTTGGCTCTGTATCTGATCGTTTGGGGGTACGTGGATATATATAGGAGGAAGAAGTACGTCGATGGAGCAACAGGGGGCCCACGAGGGTGGAGGGCACGCCTAGGGGGGGCAGGCGCGCCCCCCTACCTCGTGGCCTCCTGTTAATTGGCTTGACGTAGGGTCCAAGTCTCCTGAGTTGTATTCGGTGAGAAAATCACGTTCCCAAAGGTTTCATTCCGTTTGGACTCTGTTTGATATTCCTTTTCTTCGAAACCCTAAAACAAGCAAAAAACAGTAATTCTGGGCTAGGCCTCCGGTTAATAGGTTAGTCCCAAAAATAATATAAAAGTGGATAATAAAGCCCAATAATGTCCAAAACAGTAGATAATATAGCATGGAGCAATCAAAAATTATAAATACATTGAAGACGTATCAGCTTCCAACCGGACCAAAGGCCCTCCCGCTTGGGCTCGCCGGAGCGGCCACGTGGAGGCCCATCTATCCCGGTTCATATAAGAACCAGGACTAAAGGCCAGGGGCATTAGTAACGACCCTTTAGTCACGGTTCCCCAATTGGGACAGATGGGCCTTATGAACCGGGACAAATGGGCCTTTTTCTACTAGTGTGCATGCCCAGGATCCGGCTCCCCCCTCCCCCTCACCACCAACGACCAAGAGGTCGCCGGCGGAGGGGAGCCGCAGGAAAACGACGTAAGAAGGGTTGCCCCTCTTGGTGGCGGCTAGGGTTCTGGTTGCTAGCCAAACCAGAGAGGAAAATATTGATATATAGTAAGAGATATGTAATCAATAAAGCTCCATTCGGAAGTGACCTTGTAGGCGGGGGGTGTTTGGACTACTGCCTCTTTCAAGGTTATGTGTACTATGAAAGACTACGTCTTTGATGCATGAGAGGACCAAATTTTTGTAGCTCTTTATGAGCACGATATCCATTTCTTTCATGCCAGTTGTTGTCATGCGAGCAAGGTAGTGGCGAGGATGTTCTCATGACTGACGACTAATTCAAACTTGAAGAGTGTCTCACCTAGAATGGGTCGGACCACCACCAGGGCCTCTCCTAGAACTTCCTTGTGGTGGGGTCCTCTCTGGTTTCAGTGGGGAAGGCTCTACGAGGATGGATCGACGATGACATGCCAGATGCATGATGAGTGTGACAGCAGCGAAGAAGATGTGTGATTAGTGGTGCTGGCGTAGGGAGTGAGAAAATTTATATACCCAGGAAAGGGCGCACTTTGGTGAAAAAAGGACAAGAAATGGCGCACATAGGAGGGAATTGGTGCGATCATTTGAGACACATGGCGACGACCATCAATGAGTGCTCTTTTTGATGGAAATTGCGGTTGCGCCATTGGTAGGAGTAGAAGAGGGAGGAAGAACGTGACTGAAGTTTCCCTCCACGTGGACAGTTGGATATAGAGTTCGCTCTATATCATTGTCCCCGAGTCTCCAAATATGAAGGGCGCGGCTCACTATTTGAAGTGTGTGACAAAAGTAATGGAGCCATGGACCATTATGTCAACAATTGCTACACTTACAGACACAATTCTACGGAATTGCCTCCCAGAATGATGTGGACAAATGAAGGGGATGAGGTTACAATCGTCCGCGGGGGGAGGGGGGGTCATGCTGGAATCATGTTGTGGAATTAGAGCATACGTCAAGCATGTAAGTGGTAAGTGTACCGTTTCTGTCATTTATGGTGACTCTGATAGACTCCTTTTTGGGTCCTCGAATTCCTTATAGACATCATGAAGATTAACATTGGACCAATATGACACATCTGCTATAGTTGCTATTTTATGTGTATTGGTTGATGGTATACGATGCCATTTTTATCAAATCACAATTCCATGATAGTCCATCCTTGCTTACATGTCCATGCTATCTAAGCTCTACATGTCATGATTAGTACTCCTTTCATTCGGAATTACTTGTCCTTCAGATGGACGTATCTAGAAGTAATTTTGGACAAGGTAGTATTAGCGAATGATGGTTTGTGGCTCGTCGGCTATACTAGAAGGAAAAGCATGCTAACTTAAGCTGATCAAGTTTTCTGATGAATTCTATGCAAATCCATGTGACATTTTTTCACTTATGAAGGATAACCAGCAAATAAACACTCACCATTTTGAAAACTAGAAAATCCAAAATGTAGCTAGGGAAATAGAAACTCATAATCAGCCATTCAGAGAGGCAAGCCTGGCAAAACTCCCATTGTTTTCTTTATTTGTTTTTTGAGAGGAACTGGCATCGTTTTCAGAACAGAGAGGAGGGCCTCAGGGTGTGATTGGTTCAGCCAGGAGATTGCAACGTGTGGATTCCTCAACAGCCTAGGTGAGGAAGAACACCGAACATCCAACTCAATAAAAATGGTGATGAAGAACACTTGCAAAGTTGCAACCGAAACAAAAAGGCTCCGAGATCAGATCCGCTGGGATCGATCTTGTTGTTTGTACATAGCTGAAGGTTCCACTCAAAACAAAAGGCAAACGCATTTCGCCCAAATGAAACTGGAGACGCGTCAACCTGGCATGCAATCTGGTAGAATCTGTTGGAGGTTCTATATACTTGTGCGACAAGATATTTGTTCGACTATGAGGCGTGATACGACTTCGTCGCGGGAGGCTGGGCTGGGAGTGATCAGACGTGCGGCCCTTTTCTGAAGCCGGAAGTAACAGGCTGATCACCCGACGCATCCTGCTTTTTCCAACTTCATGAACTCTTACCAAATTCGTGATCCATTTTTCAAATTCATGAAAATTTTCTAAATTTGTAAAAAAAAAACTCAAATTCATGATGTTTTAAAATTCACAAACTCTTTTCTAATTTATGAACTTTTTCCAAATTTTCGATCCTTTCTAGAACCCATTGTATGTTCATGACTTTTTAAATTCCTGGTTTTTTCCAACAAAACATGTATGCTTTTCTTTCAGAATCAGCAGCCATTGGTTTTTTTATTGATAGTGAGCAGAGAATGAGGTGATTTATTTAGATGAGGGGCGGATGCTATTTTGTGAATTTTTGCAAACATTTGGTTTACAAATTTGTGAATTTATTTTCAATTATGAACAATTTCTAACAAGCGAACATACAAAAAAAATCGCAATCATTTATTTTAAATTCGTGACATTTATTTGAAACTCTTGATCATTTTTAAGAAGTGTCAAACATTTTTTTAACCTGAGATTTGTTTTCAAACTCACAAACAGTAATTTTGTTTTGTCAAACATTTTTTGAGATGCAGGAACATTTGTTCACCCAAAAAATATTTATTGTGGCAGTGAAATTTTTATAAAATTTGGGAACATTTTCTGATATTTGTGAACATTCGTTACATATTCTTGAACATTTTTAAATTTGCCACATTTGATCAAATTGACGAACATTTTTGTGAACACGCAAACCTTTTAAAAAAACATGATTTTTTTATTTCCTTAATTTTTTGGGAAAGTCATGATTTTCTTAATACGCAGACATAATTTTTCAAAATGATGAATATCTAAAGATTTCCCGAGTATTTTTAAAATTCATGAACATTTTTTGAATTGGGGAACATGTTTTCTTGAACATTATTTCCATTCGCAACTTTTTTAGACTGGAATTTTTTGAAATCCTAAATTATTGTAAAGAATAAAAAATGAAAGAAAAAACAAAAATATAGGAACAAAATTGAAATGAAAAAAACAAGGGTTCTCCCCCACGGGACATGGGCCGGCCCAAAAGGCGCGTGAGGGGGGAGGACGGTGTGCAATTGCTGCTTCATGAGCGCGCAAACGTTCACAATTTTCAAAAAAAGTCCATGAATTTGAAAAAGGTTTATGTATTTTGGGCAGAAGTTCGCGAATTTGAAAAAGGTTCCTCATTTTTTTCAAATATTTCTCCAAGTTGGAAAAAATCCACAGATTTGATAGAAGTTCATCGATTTTGAAAAAGTATCGTGAACTTAAAAAAATGTTCTTCTAGGCACGAAGGAAGGCAAAAGGGACATCTACAAGATGGCCAAGATCCACAAGAGGAAGACGAGGGATGTTGGCCAAGTCAAATGCATCAAGGACGGAGCAGACCAACTCCTGGTGAAGGACGAGGAGATTAAGCATATATGGCGAGAGTACTTTGACAAGCTGTTCAATGGGGAGAATGAGAGTTCTACCATAGAACTGGACGACTTGTTTGATGAGACCAGCGTGTGTTTTGTGCGGCGGATCCATGAGTCTGAGATCAAGGAGGCTTTAAAAAGAATGAAAGAAGACAAGGCGATGGTCCCTAATTGTATCCCCATTGAGGTGTGGAAAGGCCTCGGGAACATAGCGATAGTATGGCTAACCAAACTTTTCAATCTCATTTTTCGGGAAAACAAGATGTCAGAAGAATGGAGACGGAGTATATTACTACCAATCTTCAAGAACAAGGAGGATGTTTAGAGTTGTACTAATTACCGTGAAATTAAGATGATGAGTCATATAATGAAGCTATGGGAGAGAGTCATTGAGCATCACTTAAGAAGAATGACAAGCGTGACAAAAAATTAGTTTGGTTTCATGCCTGGGAGGTCGACCATGAAAGCCATTTTCTTGGTACGACAACTTATGAAGAGATACAAGGAGCAAATGAAGGACTTGCATATGGTGTTCATTAACTTGAAGAAAGCCTATGATAAGATATTGCGAAATGTCATGTGGTGGGCCTTGGAGAAACATAAAGTCTCAGCGAAGTACATTACCCTCATCAAGGACATGTATGATAATGTTGTGACAAGTGTTCGAACAAGTGATGTCGACACAGATAACTTCCCGATTAAGATAGGACTGCACCAGGGGTCAGCATTGAGCCCTTATCTTTTTGCCTTGGTGATGGATGAGGTCACAAGGGATATACAAGGAGATATCCCATGGTGTATGCTCTTTGTGGATGATGTTGTGCTAGTTGATGATAGTTGGACGGGGGTAAATAGAAAGTTAGAGTTATGGAGACAAACCATGGAATCAAAAGGGTTTAGACTTAGTAGAACTAAAACCGAGTACATGATGTTCGGTTTCAGTACTACTAGGCGCGAGGAGGAGGAGGGTTGCCTTGATGGGCATGTGGTGCCTCAGAAGGACACCTTTCGATATTTGGGGTCAGTGCTGTAGAAGGATGGGGGTATTGATGAAGATGTGAACCATCGTATCAAATCCGGATAGATGAAGTGCCGCCAAGTTTCTGGCATTCTCTGTGACAAGAGAGTACCACAAAAGTTAAAAAGAAAGTTCTACAGGACGGCTGTTCGACCTGCAATGTTGTATGGCGCTGAGTGTTGGCCGACTACAAGGTGACATGTTCAACAGTTAGGTATGGTGGAGATGCGTATGTTGAGATGGATGTGTGGCCACACGAGGAATGATCGAGCCCGAAATGATAATATACGAGATCTAGTTGGGGTAGCACAAATTAAAGAGAAGCTTGTTCAACATCGTCTGAGATAGTTTGGGCATATTCAGCGCAGGCCTCCAGAAGCTCCAGTGCATAGCGGACGACTAAAGCGTGCAGAGAATGTCAAGAGAGGTTCGGGTAGACCGAATTTAACATGGGAGGAGTCCATAAAGAGAGATCTGATTGAAGTATCACCAAAAAACTAGCTATGGACAGGGGTGCATAGAAGCTTGCTATCCATGTGCCCGAACCATGAGTTGATCGCGAGATCTTATGAGTTTTACCTCTAACCTACCTCAACTTGTTTGGGACTAAAGGCTTTGTTGTTGTTCTTCTATTTTGAAAACACAAGAATATTTAAAAAGTCTATTGGATTATAAAAATGTTCATGGATTTGAAAAAAATAGTGATTTAAAAAAGCTCATGGATCTTGAAATAGTCCACTAATTTTGAAAACAAAATTTAAAAAATTTGGAAAAAATCGTGGATTATGAAAGATATCACGGATTTCAAAAACATTTATCAATTTGAATACATTCATGCATTTGAATTGAAGTTTGCAGATTTTAAAAAAGTTCATGTGGTTTGAAAAAATGTTCACGGATTTGAGAAAATTTCATGAATCTAAAAAACAGTTTGGAAATTCAAAAGGCAACGAAATTTGAAAACAAAATCACGATTAAAAAATAATAAAATAAAAACGAAAGAAACAAATGAAATAGAAAAAAAATGAAAAAAAGGGAAGGAATGGAAACAAGGCTGGAAAAACCAGAAACGAACAAAAAAGGTTCCTAAAATCGATTGAGAGCTTCTCAGAAACGTCGTCGGTATATGGGCCTGCCCACGAAAAACTATCGAAGGAAACAAGCTATGACGGGCATAGCGGTCGCCGAATAGGATTGGGGCTCGATTCCTGTGTCCCAGACTTCTCGTTTGAACCATCGATATTTTGGACAATACAAATAGGATGGAATACGCATCACGTGCAACCCAACCTAAGTATATACGTGCATAATCCCTTGATTTGGCTGTGACCACCAAGCAATCAGATCTAATCATTCGATGGCGTCGCAAACTCCTCCAGCCAAACGAGCCGACGGCCAAGGAAGCATCAACGACGACGTGCTCTACGAGATCCTGCTCAGTCTCCCGGCGAAGCCGCTGTGCCGCCTCCGCGCCGTCTGCCGGTCCTGGCGGTCCCTCCTCTCGGCTCCGTCGTTCATCGCCGCCCACACGGCGCGCCAAGCTGCCCTGCTCCTCATCGTCCACGTGCACGATGCATCTTCGCTCAACGTCCATGTCCTAGACATATCCTCGCGCAAAGTGGACAAACGGATACATGTCAAGACGCAGAGTAGCACTACGCAGTCTCACAGTTCTTTGATGCTGATGCGCACCCCCCATGACCTGCCGCTGGTTTGCCTCCCCTGCGCAGACGACGAGCTTCGACTCCGGGTGCTCGACCCAGTGACCGGTGCCGATTTCGCGTTACCTGATGTCGACCACGATAAACAACACTGCTATAGTGCATCGTTTATGATCGGCAAAGTGTCGACCGGAGACTACAAGGTGTTGTGCCTTAGTATGTGTACGTCCGTGTCCAATGGACAGCAGCTCTGCAAGGTTCTCACCCTCTCGGGCGACCGTCGGTGGAGAGAGACGGGGTGCCCGCCGGCCATGGTCAAGATGGGCCGACTGGACGGGGCAACCGTCAATGGGGTCGCTTACCTCTTGCTGAAAACCAAGCACGACCATCGTCCGCAGGTGTCCAGCGAATGTATCGTGGCATACGACCTGGAGAAGGAGGCATGGCGGCCAGCTTCTCTGCCAGTCCCGACACCTAGCAACAAGGAGTATTTAACAAAAAAACTACCACATTTCGCGGAACCGTGCCTACAAACTACCACTTTACAAATTTGTGCCAAAAACTACCACTTTTTGACTAATCTTTGACTAAAAACTACCATCTCAGAAAAGTGCCCGATTAGCCTCTTCTAAACGCTTTTCTGGTAGGATGGGCCCACATATCAGCATCAATCTTCTTCCTCCTCCTCCTCCTCTCTCTCTCTGGCATTTCCTCAAACACCTCGTATGCACTCCACGCTCTTCTCCATTGCGACGCCCCGGCGAAGCACCTCTCCGGCGCTGGTCTCCCCGTCGATGGCGTACACGAGGTGCAAAGGCGGGGGCTCGGTCGGCAGGGCCGAGCGGGGCGGGGCGAGGCCTTGGCACGATGGCGGCCGCCATGGCCGAGGCGAGCAGGCGGCTCGGCTAGGAGGGAGGGCGGCGCAGGTGGCGGGGCACGCCGGCCGGCGGGGCAGAGCGGCGGGTGGCGCGGGCTGGGCATAGTGGCGGGTGGCACGGGCGGCGGACGGCGCACACGCTCGCGGCGACGGCGGCTACGTGCACGGCTGTGCACGCACACAAGCTGCTACGGCTGCATGCTAGCATGACCGCAATGCTCCATTGGCCGGCTAGCTAGCACACGACGCTGGCTTCGACCGATGGCGCAGGTGGCGCTGCTCGCCGGCCGGCGGTGGGGGCGGGCGCGGCGCGTGGCTCGCGTGCATCTCTCGCGCGGCACGGCCTAGGAGTTGACCACTGTGTCATGTCAGCGCCTAAGTGTGGGCCATCCCTGTCATAATCATGTTTAATTTCAGCAAACTACCATGAGGCAGAAATTAGTGTTTTCTGAGAAAAATTAGTCGAAAAGTGGTAGTTTTCGGCACAAATTTGTAAAATGGTAGTTTGTAGGCACGGTTCCGTGAAATGTGGTAGTTTTTTGTTAAATATTCTAGCAACAAGCAATGGCCAAGAGACATGTTCTACCACGTCTTGGCCGAGCTAAGCGGCTGCTTGGCCCTACTATACGACGACGGACGCTCGTTTATGGAGTTGTGGTTGCTCGTGGACCCCGACAAGGTTACCTGGTCTAAGCAGTGCACCATCACCGTGCCGTATCCTTATCAGGGTGTCGGATATCGGGGGGAGCCCTTGTGGTTGCTAGATGATGGGAGGCTCATCATTTGTATTTGGATGTCTCCGGAAATTCCCAATGTGTTGTGTACGTATGATCCAAGAACCATGACATATACGGATGTGACAGAGATGCCAAACAGCACGCCAGGAGGAGTGTACACTGGGAGCTTGTTGGGTGGAGGGAGGTTTCACCTTCTCCGCCAAGGAGGTTTAGTACAAGTAGACTGATACTGCTCTTTATTAGCAACCAAAAAGAGCTCTTTTGTGGTACCCCGCGTCAAATATTAGCCATCCATTCTTCAAATCTAATGGTAACGATCGATCTATACTGCTCCAATTTGCCAATAGAATCGCGAGCGGTATAGCTTGCACCGCTTCTCTCCCGTCCTCCAGTATACAAATCGCTAGGGCATTTTGGGAGTAAATAGTTTCAGCTCGCCCGTCTCGCCCTCTGGGGACTGGTCCGCCGTGACGAGGCCGGCTGGGCCGGCAAGGTGCAGCACCTTCGAACCGACTTTTAGGCCTTCCGGACATCCGATGCCTCCTGGCGCACGCTGCTCGCCAACGACGGCGGCCGGCCATGCCAGGCAGGCGAGACCATGGCGGCTGGCTGCGGGCTGCCCCGGCCTGCCCTTTCGGATCACGCTGTCCGCGGACGGTGGCGAGGTGACCCGAGGCTGCGGGACTGCTTGCGTGCGGGAGGCGGGAGCGGACGAGCAGCTACGGCGGGGCTGCTTGCGTGCGGGAGGCGGGAGCGAACGAGCAGCTGCTGCGGTGCTGTGGGGCGTGCACGACGGCTGTTGCTGCAGGCGTGGAGCGCGAACGGGCGCGCGCGTGGCTGGGTGTGTGCATGCGAGCCGAGCTCCAGTGACTCGTCCATGGCGGACAGGGCGCCGGCTTCAGCGAGACGACGCTACTGTAAACGAAAACGACGGGAACGAATAAGATGAGCTCGAGGGGGAGGTCGTGGTCGAGGACGACGGCTCGGGGGGCGCCTCCGTCCAGCAACCAGAGCAGGAGGTCGAAGGAGACTGTGGAGGAGTTGTGGCACATGCAGGCGGAGCTTGCCGTCTTGGTTTCCCATCGCCAATATCCGCTGACCGACGACGTCGCTAAGGTTTCCATGACAGAAAATCTATGTCTATCCTACCCTCGGGAAATCAGCGGTCAGATTTTAATATACCGCTTCCTCGCCTGTTAGCAGCATAGGGTACCGTAAAAACTCTCCAAATTAGACAGTTTCCTTTCCTTTCTTTTCTTTTATTTTCTCCACAGCCTCTACGAGGAAGATGGTTTTATTTGGAGAATTGGTGGCTGATACAAGGTGACATTTCTATGAAACAGGAATTCCATCAGAGTTGATCCTTTGCATATATGTCTTGAGCAACCTCTACGTCCCATGGCCATGGTTAGTACGTACTTGCGAGTGATGGTTTGCGGCGTGTCAGCCATACTAAAAAGGAAAGGCATGTTAAACTTAGCCGACTAGTAATTATTCTGATGAATTTTATGAAAATCCATGGGACATTTTCTGACTCATGTGGGATAACCAGCAACTAAACATGCACCATTTTGAAAAGAGTCAAAGCATCCCTGAATGTAGCTAGGGATATAGAACACAACCAGCCATTCAGAGAGTCAAGCCTGTCCAAACCGCCATCGTTTCTCAGAGCGCAGATGACAAGATATATAGAGTAGTATTAACCATCGATCCCGACCTTGGCTACACCACACATCCTTTTCACTAGACGCCATGGATTGCAGGACGAGACCTCTCCTTGTTTCACTTGTCTTCAACAGGAGGACAAAGTGGACCACATCTTAATCCAATGCCCGTATGCTAGAGAGGTGTGGTATTTGGTACTGGGACATTACAGATTGAATATCGCTCCACCATCTGTATCCTGCACCCCAATACAATGGTGGACGGAAGCCAGAAACGCAATCCTAAGGAGCGAAAGGAAGGGCTTCTACTCCTTGTTCATGTTAACGACCTGGGCGGTTTGGAAACAACGGAACGCCCGGGTCTTTGGCAGGGTTAACCAGCAACTGCAGCCGGCACAATTGTTGGGACAGATCATCGACGAAGCCAAGGAGTGGAGGGCCGCTGGAGCTGGAGGCTTGAACAATCTAGCGAGAGAGTAGTTTCACAGTTTTTGCAGGTGTGGGTGTGGGTGTTCGATCGAAGCCTGTTCGCAGCGTCTTCGATCTTCTTGTAAATTGCTTTGCTCCTTTCTATAGAAATACGGTACGCCGTTGGCGTACTCTAAAAAAAAACTAAAAGCGTCGGGCGTCAGCGTCCTGGGGGGCTGGGGATGGTGACCCTTTTCTGAAGCCGGAAGAAATATGCAGCGCACGCTACGCATCCTGCTTTCCACGAACGCGAGCTTCGCTGGCCGGCCGGCCGGCGTGCAGTAACCACTGCGCTGATCGTGCTTTGCTAGACACAAGTCCGTACCGTCACAGGACCCGGTCCTGTCAGCTTCAGTTCCGTGCGCTCCGGGTATGCAGCTCAGATTACATTTAGAACCAAAGTGTTCACCAGATCAAAGATCAGGCAGTTCTCACCCAACCGGCACGACTATAGTGTAGAATAAACACAAGGAGGACAAACCATTTGACGACCCTTAGATTGCTGCTTAGCTTATCGGATCGCTTAGTTACGTACTAGTAGCTCTGGCATTATATCTGGGTTTCTGAACTGTATCCGCGTGCATTTCTTTCCCGCGTGCATACAGAACGTGTGTCCCCTGCCTGCCAATTCTGTTGAACGTCCTCGCAGTTTCACACTCGCATTTCTTCAGCGAGCTTCTCCGCTCCGTGTCACTTGGATCAACAGGTGTTCATGGATCGTTATCGGAGAAGGACACTAGCGGTACAATTAACTGCATCATATCTTAGTACTTAATGTCTGAATTGGATACGGGGAACAGGATGCCTTTGATGTAATACAGGGACGTGTCTGTCCTCTGTCTCACCCGAATCGTCTTCTCCAATTATTGCTGAACATACTGTGCATGCGCGAGGGTGGCGTCTGTTTGGAGAGCGTCGGCGTCGGCGAGGGCCAGTTGCTGTCACTCAAATGGTTGGCGAAGCAGCTATGATCCATTGCTCCAGTCTAGTTGGAAGGTTAGTTAGAAAACCGTCCCGTTCCAAGCACCAGTAGAAGCTAGGCAATCACAGCCAGTGCTTTAGATGGCACGCCATGGTCCACCAAATCAAGGAGACGACGATTACAAACATTGGTGCTTGGAACGGGACTCTATAGAAAAAAAACAGTTCTCTCACTGTATTCCATGCAAATGTTGCTTGACCTGCTCCACCAGCTTTGAGACGCCACACGAACTAAGACCATGCACGCATAAGCAGGGAGTTGAGCCGCACCAAAGAGCCGATCGTCAACAAAGACTCCGGACAACGAAGGTCGTCATTGCACATGCAACAGAGATTGACGAGGAAGGAAGGTCACCGGCACCACAGAAATCTCAATTCGGGACACTCAGGCAATCCCGCACCGTCCTCATGCTCCGCCGTCCTCTCTAGTGGCGGCATAGTCGGTTGGCAAAACGTACTCGTCGTCAGGGGCGAAGCCAGAAACAAAAGGTTGTCGACGTCAACACGAACAAGTAGCACTAATGTATCCCCTCGAAAACAAAGTAGCAGTAATATATGGTTGAAAAATACATAACTTGTATTAACTAAAATGTCTACAATATTTTCTTTAGTAAGCTCATATAAATAAGAAATCATCGTTGCCAACGTATCATAACCAAAATAAGCTCTGGTTACAAGAATAGATACCTCTATTTTTCTTGACATTCTAATAGGGGTACAACTTGAGGCCTAATCTAGATTGTGTAATCTACGTGATTATCCACCTAGACATTCAAGGAATAAAAATAAAATTCATCATGTCATAATAAATCTCTTCATCCTTCAGATCAATTAGATGGATAAATCAGCTTCAGTGCCACTTACATATTAGATCTGCAAACTAAACCACCAATTTTCTTGGAAGAGAGAAGTGAAGATTTGGGGCGGCGGTGGTTCAAGCGATTAGGTGAAGTGAGGCGCGAAAAAATGTTTATGGAAGAAGATGATCGAGCTATCCTCTTTTATTTAGGGGTGGAAAAACACTTTATTATATTAGATAAAAGCATTCACAAGGATACAGATCTAACAACCAAACATGACGACCGACGTCGAGCAAGTCGCTCTAGCCAGACCATGAGCCTCCAGGTTGCTTTCTCTCATCTCATGTTTAATAGCTAGTCACCGAAGAAAATTGGTGGCATCTGGATTTGATCTCATGTATGATCTCGTGGTGCACGATCCAAGATATGATTCATTCACGTGCTAATAATAGAATAATAATCCCTTTATTATTTTCTCTATGGCATAGTCGTGATAATTTCGATTGCAACCACGTTGCTACAACACACCTTAATCAAATTTTGTTTCCTTTAGAACAACAAAGATTATGTTACAATTGTGAAACAAGTGTACACCGTGAAGGGTCTAATTAGTGTGAGTTTCTTGATTCTCAGTGTGTGGCACCGAACAAAATATAGATGGATTTGGTCAAAACTAATGAAATGTGGTGGTTAGATAACATATTTGTTAGGATTGTTGGGTCATCTAGATCACCATTTTTATGAAGAGTGACTGTTCCATTTTTTTCCTTGGGTAAAGTATGTGTATATTTCCAATTTATTACCGACCCCGTGTGACTTGTAAGTTGCATTTGACCATGAAGAAAGAAGTAGATAATTATGCCAACGATTCAATTTATACTCTATAAGTTTCTTAGAATTTGCTTATTTAATCATACATACATTACACCACTATTAACATTTTTGTTAGATCGTATCCTATAAAGATCTTTACCTGATATTTAAGGACACAAAGACATACATATACAATATGCAATTTATGCTAGTGTAAAACATTTATTCAAGAAGCCATGCATTTTTTATATTTTATTTTTTGTCACGAAAAAAACTATTAAAATGTTTTTTTGCACAAAATACAATAGTTTAATTTGGCATACTATGAGTGTATTCCTTTTACTAAAAAGGAAAGGCATGTTAAACTTAGCCGACTAGTAATTATTCTGATGAATTTTCTGAAAATCCATGAGACATTTTCGACTCATGTAGGATAACCAGCAACTAAACATGCACCATTTTGAAAAGAGGCAAAGCATCCATGAATGTAGCTAGGGATATAGAAAGAGAGAATTCCTTATTTGACTCTTTCTTAAATTTTGATTCCCTATTTGGCCTAAAATAAAATTTTCTTCCCTATTTGACACCTAAAGTAATTTTCATTCCTTATATGACACTTTTGTCTATTTTAGGCACTAATCTGGTTAAGTGTGATGTGAAAAGACCATTTTGCCCCTAGTGCATTGTGTAACTATTTTGGATGTAGTTAAAAAGCAATCAGTTCACCCGTGTTTTAGGGATGTTCAACAGATGCTGCGCATGCATATGTATGCTTCAATATTTTGTTTCTTAGGTAAACTGGTATGTGTGTGTAAAAGCCGTAGAATACATCCGTAGAACTTGTACTAGCATATCTATGATTACTTACTTTTTTGCAAATAAGTAGAACTTGTACTAGCATATCTATGATTACTTACTTTTTTGCAAATAAGTACAGTGACATATACTTTCCAGCAAGATGCGTGTACTTTTGAACGAGACGTAGGAGTAGCTTGTAATACAACCGACAGCTGATTACTTTTCGGCGGCCGTCGGGAGACTCGCGTATAAGTACGTACGATTTGCACAAGATGCGCTTGGACCGTTGCACGTACTAAGTACAAATCGCCGACTATTAGATCGCTGGCACAACTCGATTCACACGTCCGCGAGAACAGGGGACGCCGACTGTTTGCCACCGGAGCGTGTTGCTCTCATTAATCTCTTCGTTGCCTTTTTCTCACTATATACAAGTTATCACATATTATATACTAGCAATATATAACTAGCCTATATAGGATTTAGTAGTATGTGACTATGTGTAATTATGTACTTTGGAACACGTGACCAAATTCAGCACGAAGTGCTAATTGGAGGATTTAGTGGTATGTGACTATGAGAACTAACCAAAATATGGTACCGTATTGATCATAGATATGCTAGTACAAATTCTACCAATGTTTTGTATGGGTTTTACACGCACAGTCTAGATTAATAAGACAAAATATTGGAGCATACATATACATGTGCAACATCCTTTGAACATCCCTAAAACATAGGTGAACTAATTGCTCTTTTACTTCATCCATGACATTTACAAAATGCATTAGGGGCAAAATGGTCTTTTCACCACACAGTTAACACTATTAGTGTCTAAAATGGACGAAAGTGTCATATAAGAAACAAAAATTAATTTAGGTGTCAAATAGGGAAGAAAAATTTATTTTGGATCAAATAAGGAAGCAAATTTTAAGAAAGGGCCAAATAAGGAATTCTCTCATATAGAAACTCACAACCAGCGATTCTCAAAACGCAGACAAGGGGTATTAATTAGAGCAAGTACAATAAGCTTATGTAAGCAGGCTATAAGATTTAAAATATAATATTTTTACTGATATGAAGGGGAGAGAAGAGGAGCCGGCTACAGAATAAGAGCCAGCTGCAACACGTGCTCCTAGGCACTATGTGAGAGTGAGGATGTAGGTCATGCATTAATAAAATAACACACCTTCACATCTAACTATTGTATGTGTCGGCTATAACATTGGCTATAGAACATCATATAGCCATCAGCTGGCTGGCCGGAGCTCTCAGGACGCGGGTGGTTCCGTCGGGACCCTGCAGCGAGAGAGAGGAACGTGCGGATTCATTGTCAGCTGTGGGGTAATCGAATCTTTAGTTGTTTGGACACGAGAGTGAAGATTCCGCTGAGACCGAAAAAGGCCAACGCACTTTTACATTGGAAAAAACGAAAACGAAGATGCATCGACTTGGCAACTTGGCAGAATCTGTTGGGGAGGTTCCATACTTCTTCGACAAGATATAGTATTAACCATCGATCCTGACCTTGGCTACACCACATATCCTTTCCACTAGACACTAGAGGCGTCAGGGGCCGGCGGGTGGCGACCCTTTTCTGAAGCCGGAAGAAACAGGCAGCGCACGCAACGCATCCCGCTTTCCACCCGGCCTTCGCTGGCCGGCCAGCCGGCGTGCAGTAGCCGCTGCGCTGATTGTGCTTTGCTAGACACAAGTGCGTACCGTCACAGGACCCGGACCTTTTTAAGCTTCAGTACCATGCGCTCCGGGTACGCAGCTCAGCTCGCTTTCAGAACCAGATTGTTCACCAGATCAAGATCAGGCAATTCTCATCCAACCGAGTAATTGACAAAAAACTACCACATTTCACGTACCCGTCCCACAGAACTACCACATTTTGAAAACTGACCAAAAACTCCAGATTAGTGTTAATTTCGTGACAAAAAACTACCAGGTCGAGTTGATGACCGCTTTTATGATTTTAAACCTGTTTATGACATGTGAACTGGCAGCAAAGTCAACTATGTTTATTTTGACCGTCAAGTTAACCGTTATGACAGGTGGGACCCACACGTTATCATCAACCTTCTTCTTCCTCCCCTCCTCTCTCTTTTTGGCATTTCAACAAACACCTCTTGTGCATGAGACGGAAACAGGGGAGCTCCGGCCGCCTGCTCGCTTTACACCACGTCGGACCCCAGCATGAGCGCCAGGTGAACTAGCTCCGGTCGGCTCTGCCTCGCACTGCACGGCGGCAGTGGCAGCAGCCTTCGCAGCGACATCGATGTCGGTGTCGCGAGCTACTGCTCAATGGTAGATGTGGGCCTGGCCGGCTGCCGGGCGCGGGCGTGTGTGGGATGCAGGGGCAGTGCGGCGCTGGGAGGAGGAGGCGGGGCGAGCCGTGAGCGCGGGTCTGGGAGGGTTCACGCGGCAGAGGTAGAGGCAGGAGCCGAGCAACGACGGGGCTGCGGCGAGGCACGCATGCCGGTGGGCAGCACAAGCGGACGGCACGGGCGGTCTGCGGCGTCAGGGTCGGCAAGCCGCAACGGCAGCAAGCCAGCAGGGGGCGCGGGCAAGAGCTGCGCGGCAGCAGGCGGGGGAGGCTAGGGGCTCGCCGGCGCGGGCAGCGGAGGCCAGCAGCGGGGACAACGGCAGTAGCGACAGGTAGCAACGACAGCAGATAGAGCAGCAACGGCAGCGCCTAAGAGCAGCGACGAGCTTCGGCGACAATGGCGGCGGTGGCGAGCGCCGTTAGCCGTTAGCGCGGCAGCCGTCCCGACAGATGGGCCAGCTCTGCCATAAAGGGGTTTAAAACGGTTAAATCGGTCTTTAACTCGACCTGATAGTTTTTTGTCACGAAATTAGCACTAATCTGAATTTTTTGGTCAGTTTTCAGAATATGATAATTCTGTAGGACGGATACATAAAATGTGGTAGTTTTTTGTCAATTACTCCACCCAACCGGCACGACACGACTACAAGTTAGAATAAACACAAGGGGGACAAACGATTTGACGAATCTTTCACTGCTGCTCAGCTTATCAGATCCATTATACGACTACTCCCTTCGTAGTGTCAAAAAAGTCCTACATTATGGGCGGAGGGACTAAACTTTTTTAGTGGAAGTTACGTACTACTAGTAGGTCTGGGATTGTATCGGCGTGCTTTTCTTTCCGCGTGCTTTTCTTTCCGCGTGCATACCGAACGTGTGCTCCCCTACCTGCCAGTTCTGCTCAACGTCCTCGCAGTTTCACACTGGCATTTCTTCTGTGAGCTCCTCCGCTTCGTGTCACTTGGGTCAGCAGTTGTTCATGGATCGTTATCGCATGACACTGGCGGTACAGTTAACTGCATCATATCTTAGTACTCAAGGTCTGAATTAGATACGGGAAACAGGATGACTTCGATGTAATTCACTGACGTGTCCGTCGTATCCAAATCGTCTTCTCCAATTATCGCTGAACATACTCTGCATATGCATGAGGGTGGCGTCCGTTTGGAGCGCATCAGCGTCGGCGCGAGGGCCCGTTGCATCTATGATCCATTAGTCCACTCTAGTTGGAAGGTTAGTTAGAAAACCGTCCCGTTCCAAGCACCAGTATAGAAGCTAGGCAATCGCAACTAATGCTGTAGAGGGCACGTCATGGTCCACCAAATTAAGAACACGGATAACAAACTCTGTTCTAAACCAGCAATGCGCCAAATCTACTTTATTTTGCCTCTGTTTTATTCTGCCTACGCGATGTTCGCCCATGCGTTATGGTTTTCAGTAGCTATATCAAATTCCAAGCTGCGAAGCAGGGGAGCACCCCGAGCACCACTAACCCTCACGCTGTTGTTACACCATGCCAAGGTCGACTTATGAAAAAAACAGTTCTCTCACTGTACTCCATGCAAATGTTGCTTGACCTGCTCCACCAGCTTTGAGATGCAACACAAACTAAGACCTTGCACACATAAGACGTAGTCGACCCGCTACAAGAGCCCATCCCCAACAAAGACTCCGAACAACGAAGGTCGTCATCGCACATGCGACAGAGACTAGCGAGTAAGGAAGGTCACTGACACCACAAAAATCTCAATTTGGGATGCTTAGGCAATCCGGCACCATCCTCATGCTCCGCCGTCCTCGCTAGTGGCGACATAATCGGTCGAGAAAAACGTACTCATCATCGGTGGCAAAGTGAGGAGAGAAGGTCGCCGACATTAACACCAACAAGTAGCACTAACGTATCCCCTCAAGAACAAAGTAGCAATAATATGTGGCTAAAAAGATATGTAACTCGTACTCCCTCCGTTTTTGTTTACTCTGCATATTACCTTTCGCCAAAGTCAAACTTTGTAAACTTTGACAAAGTTTATAGACAAAAATATCAACATATACAATAACAAATCCATACCGTTAGATTCATTATTGAATATAGTTTCACATCATATAGATTTGTTATTGTAAATGTTCATATTTTTTTCTATAAACTTGGTCAAACTTTATGACTTCAGTCAAATCTAATATGCAGAGTAAATAAAAACGGAGAGAGTATTAACTAAGATGTCTATAATATTTTTTTAGTAAGCTCATATAAATAAGAAATCATAGTTGCCAATGTATCATAACAAAATAAGCTTTGATTATAAAAGTGGTTACCTCTCCATTTTTCTTGGCATTCTAACGGGGTTGTGACTAGAGGCTAATCTAGATTGTGCAATCTACGTGATTACCCACCAAGACCTTCAAGTTGTTATCAGAAAAATCAACACGTCATATTAAATCTCTTGGTCCATTCTATGGATAAAACAGCTTTAATGCCACTTACATATCAGGTCAGCAGATGGAACCATCATTTTTTGCGGAAGGGGGAAGTGGAGATTTGGGGCGGTGGACAAAACGTTTCTAGAAGAAGAATATTGATCGATCCTCTTTCTTAGGAGTGGGAAACACTTTATTCAATAACCAGCCACATGGATATAGATCTAACAACCAAACATGACGACCAACATTGAGGGAGCAAGCCGCTCTAGCCAGACCATGAGCTTCCAGGTTCACAGGGAATAAAAAATGGCAGGGTCTGGATTTAATCTCATGTATGATCTTGGTGCATGATCCAAGATAGGATTCATTCACGCGCTCTCTAGGGCATAATCATGATAATGTCGATTGCAACATCTTTGCTACGACACACCTTAATCAAATTTTGTTTTCATTACAGCAACAAAGCTTATGTGACAATTGTGAAACAAGTGAACCAACCTCCCGTGAAGGGTCTAATTAGTGTGAATTTATTTATTCTCGATGTGTGTATTTGATCAAAAGTAATGGAATGTGGTTGGTTAGATAACATATTCTTAGGATTGTTGGGTCATCTAGATCGCCATTTTTTGTGACCAATAATTGTTCCATGTTTTTCCTAGGTACAGTATGTGTACATTGCCAATTTATTACCGACCCCGTGTGACTTGTAAGTTCATTTGACCATGAAAAAACAAGTAATCCCTCCGTCCCAAAATGTAAGATTATTTTTGACACTATCAAATCATAGTGTCAAAAATGATCTTATATTTTGCGACGGAGGGACTATATAATTATGCCAATGATTCAATTTATATTCTATAAGTTTCTAAAAATTAGCTTATAAAATCATACATACATTACACACCACTATTAACATATTTGTTAGATCATACCCTTTAAAGATTTTACCAGATATTTAAGAACACAAAGACTTACATATACAATATACAATTTATGCTAGCGTAAAATAATCATTCAAGAAGCCATGCATTATTTATTTATTTTTTGTCACCGGGAAAAAAGAAAACTATCACAAATATTATTTTTTGTCACAAAGTACAATTTAGCATACTACGAGTGTGTTATTTTTAATACTCATTAAATTTGTGTAGACAATAATATTTTATTAATATTTAGTAACATCATTGTGTTCTTAACTATGTTAATTATGTAATACAAAATGTACTTGTTGAAATTGTACTATGAAAAAATAAGTAAAAGTGTAAAACTTTAGTATAAAAAAACTTTAGTATAAAAAAACTTTAGTATAAAGAAGGGACCGGCCCTGGAGGAGATGGCCACAAATGACAGAAGTAGATCAATTTACTAAACCCCAGGGCGGACACTTTCTTACATATGTTTATGTACATCACCTAAATTAACAAAGAAGTAACAGCTGGATCTTCAATTTTTATTTGTGATTGTTATGCATCATTCAAATATGCTGTTTTATTGATTTTCCTTTGCGTGTGAAATACATAAAAATATTGTTATAGTCATCCTCTTCCAATTCTAGATCTCAAAATTTTATCAATGATCATACCATGTGGGTGGAGCCAAAATTATTATTATTATTATTTATTAAAAATTAAATAACTCTATTTTTTCAAAAAACCAAAAATGATATTTGAACTAAAATTATTTATTTTTTGTACATAATAATCCATTAAAAATTCGAGGTATATTATATGTCACATCGAGATTCTCGTCAAAATATTATTTTGGAAGTAAAATTTTTCCTTACTAAAAAGTCCGGTAATGGCATTTAATTGGACAAAAACATTTATTTTCCTCCAATACTTCCCCAAATTTTTCATTAGTCACATTTCATCATTTTGAACCTCCCACATGAGTTTCACCACATGGTCATGTTCAACATATTGAGCAAACCTCTCAAAAACAGATTCTGCCTTAGGGTTCAATGTTTGGTCTATCAATTTTTTTTTTTTAAAAAACCTCATAGAATCCTCTGACACCCCTATGTCTAGTCGACATCCTCTCTTGGCCGGTAATAGTAAGAAGAGGGGTGAAAATTCTCCAAGGCCTGGCTTCACCTACTCATTTTCTTCCCTCTCACAGCCTGTGGCACCTAAAATGTACCAGACACTCTCTTCCTCTCTTCTTCTTCCTCGCTTCGTTGGCATGCCATTTGTGCGCTACTACAGCACTGGGCAGAGCTCTGCCCGACCCCATCTTCCTCCCTGGTGCGCCTCTCTTTCCCTAGTGAGCATCCTCCCGCCGCCTTTATCTTGAACCAGCCACGATCTTTATCTTGGCTAGCTACGCTGCACATTCGTTCGACTACGAAGCGTGATGCATCTTCGTTCAACTACAAGGCTGGGACTGATCACACTCGTGCCCCTTTTCTCAAGCCAGAAGGAATGGGCAACGCGCGCCACACATTCCTGTCAGCGCCAGTTCCGTGCTCCGGGCATGCAGCTCAGTTTGCGTCCTAAACTAGAGTATTTCCGAGAACAGGCAGATCTCACCCAACTGCAACCGGCACGACTGGATTTTAGTTTAAATACAGTATAAAACAGAACCAGCGCACATGATTGACGATGTGTGCGTTCCTAAACCGTATCCGCGTGCATTTCTTCCTTGTGTGCACACAGAACGTGTGCTCCCTGCTCCAAGCTCTCCAGAACGCCCTCGCGGATTCACATGGGCATCTCGGTGAGTTTTTTCAGAACGTCCTGCATGTTTCGAATCAGCAGTTACTTACACATCGTTATCAGACAAGGACTTAGCGACATAACTGCATGTCTTCTCATTTATGTGTGAGTTGGACATGGGAAACATGATATCTTTGATGTAATTGCGCAGACGTGTCCATCATACCGAATTGCTCGTCTTCTCCAACTATCACTGAACAAACCATGCATGCGTGAGGGCGCCGTCCGTTTGGAGCGCGTCGGTGAGGTCCGTTGCTGCCACTGAAATGCTCCGTGAAGAATCTATTATGATCCATCTATCGGTCTAGTCTAGCAGGAAGGTTAGTTAGAAAACCATCGCGTTCAAGTGCGGCCAGTAGAAGCTAGGCAGTCACATCCGATGCTGTAGAGGGCACGTCATGGGAAACCAAATTAAGAAGATGAAGACGACAGTGACAAACATTGTTCCCAACCAGTAATGCGCCAAATCCACTTTATTTTGCCTTTCTGTTTTATTATGCCTAAGCGATGGAGGCCCATGCGTTTGGATGATACTATATAGCTATGTCAAAGCAAGATGCAAAGCAGGGGAGCCGTCCGAGCAGAGGCTGGCAAGGATTGTTCTTGGCACGGAAGAAAAGTTCCTTGGCACGCTCCACTAAACCCCACGCACGCCAAGTCAGTAAACCTCACGCCTAGCCAAGGTCGACCTTATAGAAACACTTCGCCTACTATTTCACTCCACGTATTGTGTCTTTCTTGACTCGCTCCCACAACTTTGAGTGAAACGCTAGCGAACCACATTGACATTGTTAACCTATTGCTGCTCGCGTAAGAGTATATACAGCCGGACTTAGCAAACTCCACTCCCCTAATATCCACGGATGCACCCGGGTATGCCCGCGGACGGAGCCGAACTGCCTGTTTGGCCTGCCGCATAGCCACGCACCTCAAATGTGGATCCTCAAATCCATATGCAAGCCATGCGCATCTATTATACGACACAAATTCGTCACAATTCAACAGTAGCAGGACAAAAAATCTCCTGCCAATGTCCACTCCATTACATACATAACAAACCTATGCATTGAAGTGCCCGCAGGAATCCACCTTACGATCTGGCACAAAGTCACCGACAAAAGCATGTTGCGACATGCAACCGGCCACATCCGGCAGGTCATCGTCTTGGGTTAAAATCCCATTAACCTTAACATCCAACACACTGCATATTTGGGAGGTGAGATGGATTTACCTGATTCTTGCCCCATTACACAATCGATGTAATCTTCGCCCACAGCTCATCGTCCTCCTCCATGTTCGCCCCGCCATCGACCATCCTTGGTACGCATGTTCCACCCATCTACAAGCACGGCGGTGAGAGATGGGTGAGAGACATAGAGCGACGAGGGAGAGTCAGAGAGGGTTGTATGAAAGGGGTGAGATCGAGTGATGGCATGAGCTAACCTCAAGCCAACGGGTTGCCGCCGTTCTATACCTAAGTCGTCACGCTCAATGCAGGGCACCGCCGCCGCCAAGCTCTGGAGGGTTAGGGATTTGGAGGCCCCGATTTGGGATTCAGGGATTATGAACCATGATTGGGGCTTTTGTGAAAATAAATAAATCCAAGGTTTTTTTTAGAAAATATCATGCCACACACCCCAACCTCCGCATCTGGTGACAATGGAACCCGCGCCACGCTGGCGTGCCTACTTCAAATGAGATAAGCACTCTATTTGCACGTGAAGGCCAAGTTTTTACACCACTTCAATATGTATACCACAACTTATAGCACCAAAGTGATTGTTTGCGCCAAGTTCTAGCACTACAATGCGATTGACTCTTTATTTTATTATATATGCCTACCTGATGTTCGCGCCACGCGTTGTGGTTTTGAGTAGCTATATCAAGCTACTCCCTCCGTCTGGGTTTATTAGGCCTCTTAACATCACAAGCATGTCCTTTTTTATAAGGCCTCGCTTTGAAAAGGTGCATGCACGCAACCATTTCATTAGTTGCATTGAAAGTCATTGTTGTTGGTGCCATGACTGGCAAATTAATACACTTCATGCGTGTTTTTTTATTGGCTGCATGCATGTAGGAGAGTGCGTTGAGAGTGGAATGGAAGAATTAATGTGAGCAAATTACTATGTGTCTTGGTCTAAGAGAAGTTGTCTTTAGGCCTAATAAACAGGGAGTACCTGCCAAGCAAGGGTGCACCTCGAGCAAAACAAAGTCATGTAGGGTTTGTAGACTTGACAACCCTCACGCTGTTATTACACCACGTCAAGGTCAACCTATAAATAAATAGTTCTCTCACTGTACTCCATGCAAATGGTGCTTGACCTGCTCCACCAGCTTTGAGATGCCACACAAACGAAGACTGTGCACACAGGGACAGAGCTAGGATTCTAACATAGGTGGGGGGAAGGGGAGGGGGCAAGATTTTGCCACTACTATGCGGAGAGAAAAAATCACGTGGAAATAGTCTAGGTTAATGAACTTAATCTTCACCAAGAGGAGAAAACAAATGTTTGGTAACGAACAATTCAATTTGTCATAAATTATTGTCAAGAAAGGAAAACAAATGTGAATAGCAATTCAAATGTTAATGAACCAAATCTTTCGACTACATAAGAGGATAAACGATGCAAAACCTTGTTTCACGAGTTATCACTAATCCCTAATCAAAATTTTAGGTATGAAGTTTCTGCAGTTCTAATTTTGAAAGATAAGCCCGGTACGAAAGACCAGAAGTAATCTAACCATTTTGCATTGCTAGTTGCCGCTCATGTTGGGTGTGTGATCGGTCGGCAGCGCGTCCACGCAAGCATCGCCTCAACCTCTCCAGAATTTTTGGTCTTAGATTGAAAGCTACTTCCTCTGTTCCAAAATATAGGTCGTTTTAGCGAGCTGTTTTAGCTTGCTAAAATGACTTGTATTATGAAAAGAAGGCAATAGATTCATAGGGCTAGATCAAAACCGCCCTAGACGTCTGTGGAAGCTCAGCGAGGCAAAGAAAAGAACACGGCCTGACTTCGTTTATGTGAGCTTTTGAGCCTAGGTATAGATGGGATTGGAGTTTAGCTGGGTTTTACGTGCTTAGGAGGGCTAAATTAGTCATAGGTCAGGCTGTTAGTGGGAAAAATCAGATCATTTGGTGGTGGGGGCGGTGGGGGGGGGGCGGTTCTAGCCCCCCATCGCCCCCTGGATTCGTCCCTGCATGCAAACATAAGCAGGTAGTCCAGCCGCACCACGAGCTGATCGCCAACAAGACTCCAAACAACGAAGGTCGTCATCGCACATACGACAAACGTTGACAAGGAAGGAAGGTCACTGGCACCACAAAAATCACAATATGGGACACTGGCAATCTCATGTTGTCCTCGCTCGTGGCGGCATAATCGGTTCGCAAAACGTACTCATCATCAAGGGCGGAACTAGGAGAAAAGGTCACCGACGTCAACATGAACAAGTAGCACTAACGTAGCCCTCGAAAACAAAATAGCAATGCTATATACCACTGTAACATATTTGGTAGATCATACCCTCTAAAGATCTTTACAAGATATTTAAGGATACCAAGACATACAGATACCATGCTAGTGTAAAACATCCATTGAAGAAGCCATGCATCTGTTGTATTTTATTTTATTTGTCACGTGAAAAAAGAAAAAGTATCACAACTTTTTTTCATAAAGTATTATTTAATTTAGCATTCTTTGAGTCTGTTCTTTTTAAAAAAACTCATTAAATTTGTATAATGAATAATATTATATTAATATTTAGTAACATTATTATGTTCTTAACTATGTTAACTATGTAATAGGAAAATATACTTGTTAAGATTGTACATTGATGAAATAAATAAAAATGTAAAATTTTAGTATAAAGAAGGGGAAAACCGGCCATGCAGGATAGACGCGGGAATAACATACGTAGGTCAGTGCACTAAACATTAAGGCGATTACTCCCCATCACACAATTTTAATAAAGAAGCAAAAACTAGACCATTGATTATTTATTTTTATGAATTTTTGGCTACTTTGTATTTTTTTTGTTTTATTATAGGTTTTCCTTTTTTAAACTACACACAGTAGGGAAAATCTCCACTGCAATTTTTTCCTATTAAATAAAGCAAGCTACGAATTAATATCTTATAAGGCTTGAGAGAAGCCTAGATTATTGGTTTTTCTTTGTATATTAAATTCATATAAATATTTTTATAGTCATCCCTTCCAATACTAGTTCTTTATTTTTATCAATGATCATACCATGTGGGTGGAGACCAAAAGTATATTAAAGAAAATTCAAATCAATCTTTTTTTCTAAAACCCCCAAAAATGATATCTGAACTAAAACTATTCATTTTGCTTACACTATAATTCATTAAAAATCAGTTGCGTGGTATATTATATGTAATACCAAGATTCCCTTCAAAAGTATTGTTTGGAAGTTATTTAAATATTTCTCTTGTTAAAAAGTCCAGAAATAGCATTTAATTGGTTAAAACATTTATCTTCCAAAAATCCCCCAATCTTTTTATAGGCTCCATATCATCATTTTGAACCTCCCACGTGAGTTCCACCACATAGAAGGCCTATTGAGCAAAACCCTAAAAATCATATTCTGCCCTATGGTTCAATGTCTCGTCTTTTAAAAACATTTCAAAAATAGTAAGAAGAGGGGTGAAACCCTAGTTCACCATGGCACTAAGTGCCAAAAAGCCTATAAGGCTCGAAGGTGGTATTTTCAGTTTGAGCTCACATGAGCTCAGGTGAATAGTAAAATACAGTCATGCTCCTGAACCTGAGTGCATGAATCGTCCTTGGTATTCCCCAGATCAGGTAGATCTTACCCAACCGGCATGTGCCGACTGATTTTATTTTAAATAAAGTAGAGCCAGTCCAGCACACATGATTGACGATATGTGCGTCCCGTAGTCGTATCCGCGTGCATTTCTTCGTTGCGTGCACACACAATGTGTGCTCCCTGCTCCAAGCTCTATAGAACGCCATAGAAAATTCACACCACCGTCTCAATGAGCTTCTGTCAGAACGTCCTGTGTTCTTTGGACCAGCAGTTTGCTTACACATCATTATCAGAAAAGGACTTAGCGATATAACATCATGTCTTGTCATTTATGTGTGAGTTGGATACGAGGAACATGATATCTTTCATGTAATGCACAGATGTGTCCGTCGTACCCGAACCGTCTTCTTCAATTATCACTGAACAAAGGGTGCATGCGTGAGGGTGGCATCGTCGGCGTGGTCTCGTTGGTGTCACTCGAAGGCTTGGTGAAGCATCTTTGATCTATTGGTCTAGTCTGGTTGGAAGGTTTGTTAGAAAACCGTCCCGCTCCAAGCACCACTGAAAGCTAAGAAATCACAGCTAATGTTGTAGCGGCCACGCCCTGGTCCACCCAATCGTAGGCGATGTTCGCCCACGCGGTCAGATTTTCAGTATATCCAGAAAGATACATAGTGGGAGGAACCCAACCTCCTTGGAGTTTAGCGCTCCCTGGCCGTTGGATCTTTCCTCTGATGCATTTTTGACCGTCCGATCACGAGATGGAGGGATTTGGGACGTCAGATCAATCCGTGAAACTGTAGATCGAAACAGTGTCGAAATCCTGTGCCATCGTGTGTGATTCCAGTGCCCCGCCGAGGGCAATTTCGTCATTTCACTCACAGGAGGATAAAAGGGCTGCTCCCATGGAGACAACCCTGGCCGGCTCTTCTCCCGCTCGCTCCGCCTCCTCCTTCCCACCCGCGCCTCCCTCTCCTCCTTCCCCGCCACCTCCCGGCCTCCTCCCCACCCGCGCCTCCCTCTCCTCCTTCTCTGCCGCCACCTGTCCTCCTCCCCACTCGCGCCTCCCTCTCCTCCTTCCACCCCTTCGATCTGGCGCCGCCAAACCCTAACGCCCCGCCCCGGCCCCGACCCCGGCTCCCTTGGGAGGGAAGGAGGAATGGCGAGGCGAGGCAAAGGCGACGGCGTATGGGACGCGGCGCGGGCGGCGTGGCCCAGGGGGTCGGCCTCCTCCCCTACTCCTCTCTCCTCTGCCCCCAGCGCATAGTCGCGCCGCTCCTCTTCCTCTCCCGCGTCCGTCCCGGCGGCGGCGGCGACTTGCAGGCAATGGGCGAGTCCCTGTAGGGGGGGGGGGAGGATGAGGGCCTCTCGCGCTCGCTTGTGACCCTCAACTGTGGCTAGGGTTTCGGGCTGGGCATTGCCTTCGTCGCCGGCGCGGCTCTGGTGGACTCCGGCAGCTCCTCTTCGTCTCCTCCCTCGCCCCCACGCGAGGCAAAGAAGAAACGAAGCACCTCACCTGGCTCCTCAGAACTCAGGCACTTTCGGCTATCGGAACCACTTCTCTGGTAAGTAACTAGAGATACTTGAAGTAATTAGTAAGTTTGGTCCTTGCTTAGCCATATAATCATAGGACAAATATGTCGTGGTTGTAGTTGTTTGAATCCAGGTGATGTTTGTAGGAATATTAGTATAAGCTCCGCAGAGAAGAAAAGCCACGAATTTGTAGGAGCTGGTTACATCATTTATTTGTGATGTTTATGGTTGTAGTGGTTGACGGCGACTATGTTCTCAAGACAGGTTCCGATGATTTGTATCTTTGTTGGTTCTCTGATAGAAAATGTGAAGGTTCTTCGTGACCACAATGAGACATCGGTTTTGTTTACTTTTGAACATAATGAGTACAAGTTGAAGGTTTGCTCGTCACGCTTCCTCTATAGCCCATATGAGCTTTAGTCGGATCACTGCGTGTCGATGGTATATATATGTGGAACTACCTAAGGTCACAATCCTATATCATTTGTTGATTTTAAATAATATGGAAATGGCCTAAGAGATCATGAAGTACTGTAGGATTATTTTTTATATGATATGTGCCTTCAATTGATCTTGGCTAACCACAATCTCTTGGGACAGATTGTTACATTGCGTGAGATATATGTATTTTGTCTTCAAGGCTTCAAGTGTGGTTAGCACAACATACAGAGACAGTTTGGCAGTAGTGCAATCGGGGTCTGGCCGCGTCTTTCAAGAGTGGTGTCAATAACGAGAGGCTTCTATGACAATGGAGGCAGCGACAAGCACATATATACTCTAGCTTTGAGGCACTAAATTGTGTATGTTCTGAACTTACATTAGAGCTTCACATATCATTATCGTGAGTCAGCAAAAAAATTGCATTGCAAAACTGTACACTTTTCTTTTGACCGTTTGACATCTTAATCCTTTTAGGTTGTCATGGAAGTCTATGAGTGGATTTTTGTTATTGTGTTGAGCCATGCTTTGATCTATTAATTGGCCAATATTTGATGTCATATTATCTTTAGATGCATCACTTGTAGTTATCCTTTGATTTCTATTAGTTGCCCATTTTTTTTCCTGGAGCCGTAATTCTGTTATAGCATTTCCCTGCCTTTTTTTCTTTGAAAAACACCATTGATCAGAAACTGATTGTGCCAGCAGAATATTTAAGCATAGCTAGGATATTTATATTTTAGTTGGCAAATAGTTCTGCCAGTTTTTTTTATTTATCTGTTATCTATTTATTTCACCTTTTAATACTTTGAATATATGAATATACTAGCACATATTGTTCGTTGCTTTGTAAAGTTAACTTTTGTAGGAACCTGATTTGCAAAGTTTAACTTTCTATAACAGTTTGGTGTGTTCCAACTAATCAATGCCCTGCTGGTCCTCTTCGTGTCTCTGGCGGTAGTACCACTTGCCATCCAGCGGCCAATGAGGTACAATGGCATAACTGACATAATCTCTGTTTTTCCCTTACATTTAAAATTTTATTAGTTGTCACGTACTTATGGTCATGTACTTACTAATGCTTTGACCTGAGACTATAACCACTGTAGTTATACCACCTCGATGTAAGGTGGCAGTAAAAGGCCTTTTGATTTTACCTTCGACACTACAAGCAGCTAATAGATAGGCCCATTGCTTGCATGATGATAAGTTTTGACCACAAGAATGTTCTAACAAATCTTATCCTTGATTGCAACTAAAAGAGAACTGACTAGGCCCCGGTCATCTCCGCCTCTGATGGTGCTCCTAGACGTGCTACACATCGCCTACTCGTCTCCTTGGCCGCTTCGGTGCCAGTGGCGTTCATGCTCGTCGGTGGGACGGTGCAAGGCGCAACTCCGACGTGGTTCCTCGCTGGTTGGATGGCGTTCAGGCGCAACCCCGGCGCCCACTGAGTACTGCCTCGGCTACAACCTCCCTTGGTGAGCTCCATCATCCTCTGCTTCGGCTACTATACAGAACATGGTCGTGGCTATGTTGATATAGTGCTTGTCTGGTTGATGCTCTGTAGTTGTGGATCCATGCTTGAGCTCTCTCAGAGCTCAGACACTCTCGGCCGTCGGATCTTTTTCCTGATGCGATCTGGGCCGTTGGATCTTGCCCTCGGTTCACCTCATCCGTCGGATCAAAACTGAGGCCGTTGCAATGAACAGCGTGCGCCCCGGGCGCACCGAATGATGCATGGCTTTGTGATTAACCAGTTTGTGGTTGTTGATTTGTTCTGTGCTGGATGGACTTTCTGTTTTGGCGAGTTCGCTAGAGTTGCTCTTAGCTTGCGCGGGCTATGGTGATCGGTTATGGCTGATATAAGCATGCTCTCGAGCAATTGAGGCACTTGTGGGTATTAAGTTGGACCCCCCCCCCCCCCGTCCCCGTCCCCGTCCCCGTCTCGTTTCTTTGAGTCGTTTTGATCATGTGCTTATTTTAGTGACTCTGTCCTTGGATGGTCATTTCTGATGAGTGATAACCAGGGCAGTTTCACCCTTGTAAGAACATATTGATCTGGTGATGGAGACACTAGGGGAAGGGTCATGATCAGGCAAATGCGAATCTGAGCCCATTCAAATGCAGTTCTGGTCTCAAGCACAGTGTGCTATGTTTTGTCGTTCTGTATTTGTATTTAGCGCCTCTTTGGTTTGTACATTTCCACAATAATAGCTTCAAATCTCTTTTGCTATTTAAAACTGCAGTTTTTTAAGGGGCACACATACACATGATGTGTTCACATGTTAGTTGAAAACTTGGTGAATTAAATATATATCTCAGCTACTATTGATAATCATGGCTAAAGCAAAATTTCTTCTTTAAGTTTGCTTCCCATGTACATGTGTTACTGCTTGTGAATCTCTACCGTTCATGAGAACTTGCTGCAGCTCACAGTAGAGCTGCCACAAAAAATTGTTGCTGAGCTGGCATTGATCCTTGGGAAATAGAGGTATGCCCATTCTATTGTGTTCTGTATGTTCCATTTGATGCATCTTGAATCTGCTTTTCCACACGTTCAGCTTCTAGCTCCAATACAACACCTTCATATTACCTGCCAATTCACAAGTGCATGTTCTATATCAAATATAATTGTTCCCTGTGTCGAAACATAGTGTGACGCCCGGATGATTAGGCTACAATAATTCCACGCTAATGATGCCACATCACCTCGGTTACTGTTACTAATCTCGCGATGGTTCAAAAACGGTTCGAATTCAAATTTAAAATCGAGTCAAACAATTAAAGTTTTCAAAAGTCAAAACTAAAATGTGCTTAATGTGGCAAATAAATCATGGATATTATTGGTGGATTAACAACATCTTTATAAAATATTTAAATACCCTAAAGTGATTAAAACAACATCAAAACAATTAGTTATACTCCTCATATATTTTACCAAATACTAAACTATTTTTATTCTGAGGTGAAACTTCTTAGAATAGTGGATTAATTTGACACACTATTTTTAGAGCTATTTTCATATTTTACTAAACCAAAAATATAGTGCAACTAAAATAAAACAGAAAGAAAATGAGAAAACAACAACAAAAGAAAAATAAAAGCCCCACCCCTCGCTGGGCCTCGGCCCAGCTGGCCACGGGGCTAGCCAGGCCGCCCAGCCGGCCCACTTGGCCCGCCCCCCTCCCACACTCACTCCCTTATCCCCTCGCAACCGGAAACCCTAGCCCGATCCACCACCACTCCCCCTCGCCTCCTCCCCCGATTCCCCCTGGATTGGGATCGACCCCTCCACTCTCCCCTCACGCCTCGCTCCTCTCGCTCCCTCCCGATCCGGATCGGGGCGCAACGGCGCCCCCTCGCCGCCGCTCCGCTAAGGCCGCCGCCCCTCCCAGACTCCTCCGCGCCCCTCCTCTCACCTCCGTCGACTGGATCGGGGCAGCGCCCCGCTGCCCACCTCGGCGGGCGCCTCCGTCCCCGCCACCAGGCTGGCGCCCCTCGCCGAGTCCACCCCATCGCCGGACCATGCCGGCAGGGTCCCGCCGGCGCGCACTGGACCCGGCCGCAGCCGCTCCCAGCGAGTCGCCCCGCTCCGACGCCCTCCAACGCCGGCAGGCCGCCGGCCACGACCACCACGACCCGTTCCGGCCTCCCCAAGCTCCTCTACTGCTCGATGTGAGCACCTCGCATATACCCCCATGATGCCGCTGCTACTCTTACTTCCTGTTACTGCTGCTCATGCTTAGCTACTGCTGGTCCTGCCGTTGCGTTGCCGTTGTCGCTGCGTCGTCCCCTTGTTGCTGGTGCGCCACCGCGCCCCGGCTCCCCTGCCGCCCGCGGGCCTGCTCGTTGCGGCCCCGCACTCCGTTTCCCTCCCACGCCAGCCGGCCACTGGCCTCGCCACGCTCGTGGCTGGCCCCCCCTGCCTGTCGATCTGGGCGCTCGCCCAGTCGGGCGCCGATGCCCAGTGCCCGCACCCGCGGCAACCGCACGCCCGTTAGCCCCCAGGGCCCTATGACAAAGGGGGCCCGCCCCCAGAACGTTAAAAAAAGTATATAAAAATAAATAAAACAATAATTAAAATAAAAACAAATTTAATTAATTAATTAATTAAATTAATTAAGTTAATTAACCTTAATTAATTAATCTAATTAACCTGTTAGCTTAATTAAACAGTGATTAGTTTAACTAAACCCTAATTAACCTAACAGAGTATGACAGGTGGGTCCCACTGGACCCACGCGTAAGTTTGACTTAGTCAACTCTGTTGACTGCTGACGTCAGCATGACATCATGCTGACGTCATAAATCCATTTTTCGAATTAATTAAATAATTAATTAAATTCCAGAAATTAATAAAATCTTTAGAAAATCATATCTTTTAATCCGTAACTTGGATTAAATTATTTTCAACATGAAAGTTGCTCAGAACGACGAGACGAATCCGGATACGCAGTCCGTTCGTCCGCCACGCACCCCTAACCTATCGAACCCGCAACTTTCCCCCTCCGGCTCCTCTGCCCGAAAACACGAAACACCGGGGATATTTTCCCGAATGTTTCCCCCCTTAACCGGTACCACCTCATACCACGCTAGGGCACGCCTAGCATCGTTACTTGTCTTGTCATGCATCGATATGCATCTGTTTGCATGGTATTCATTGTTTCTTCCCCCTTTTCTCTCCGGTAGACTACGAGACCGACGCTGCTGCTGCCCAGTTCGACTACGGTGTTGACGACCCCTCTCTCTTGCCAGAGCAACCAGGCAAGCCCCCCCTTGATCACCAGATATCGCCTACTCTTCTCTATACTGCTTGCATTAGAGTAGTGTAGCATGTTACTGCTTTCCGTTAATCCTATTCTGATGCATAGCCTGACATTGTTGCTACATCTGTTGATACCCTACCTGCAATCCTAAATACTTAGCATAGGATGCTAGTTTATCATCATTGGCCCTACATTCTTGTCAGTCTGCCTTGCTATACTATTGGGCCGTGATCACTCGGGAGGTGATCACGGGTATATACTATACATACATACATACTATACAGATGGTGACTAAAGTCGGGTCAGCTCGAAGAGTACCCGCGAGTGATTCACGGATTGGGGGCTGAAAGGACCTTTGTCCCGACGGCCCTCTGTGTGGATCTTTGTGGCGGAGCGACAGGGCAGGTTGAGACCGCCTAGGAGAGAGGTGGGCCTGGCCCTGTTCGGCGTTCGCGGATACTTAACACGCTTAACGAGATCTTGGTATTTGATCTGAGTTGGTTACGAGCCTATACGCACTAACCATCTACGCGGGAGTAGTTATGGGTATCCCGGCGTCGTGGTATTAGCCGAAGCACTTCAGACGTCAGCGACGGAGCGGCGCGCGCCGGATTGGACTGGAACGCCTGCTAGGCTAGGTCTGCTTCCGGCCGCCCATGCAACGTGCAGGTGTGCTCAGGGCGATGGGCCCAGACCCCTGCGTGCTTAGGTTTAGACCGGCGTGCTGACCTCTCTGTTTTGCCTAGATGGGGCTGCGACGTGTTGATCTTCCGAGGCCGGGCATGACCCAGGAAAGTGTGTCCGGCCAAATGGGATCAAGCGTGCTGGGTAAGTTGGTGCACCCCTGCAGGGAAGTTAATATATTCGAATAGCCGTGATCTTCGGTAACATGACGACTTGGAGTTGTACCTTGACCTTATGACAACTAGAACCGGATACTTAATAAAACACACCCTTCCAAGTGCCAGATACAACCCGGTGATCGCTCTCTAACAGGGTGACGAGGGGAGGATCACCGGATAGGTTTATGCTATGCGATGCTACTGGAGATGCTACTTGGAGATGCTACTTGGAGATGCTACTTGGAGGACTTCAATCTACTCTTTTCTACATGCTGCAAGACGGAGGCTGCCAGAAGCGTAGTCTTCGACAAGATTAGCTATCCCCTTCTTATTCTGGCATTCTGCAGTTCAGTCCACTGATATGGCCCTTTACACATATACCCATGCATATGTAGTGTAGATCCTTGCTTGCGAGTACTTTGGATGAGTACTCACGGTTTCTTTCTCCCCCCTTTTTCCCCTTTCCTTCTTTCTGGTTGTCGCAACCAGATGCTGGAGCCCAGGAGCCAGACGCCACCGTCGACGACGACTACTACACTGGAGGTGCCTACTACTACGTGCAGACTGCTGACGACGCCCTGGAGTAGTTTAGGAGGATCCCAGGCAGGAGGCCTGTGCCTCTTTCGATCTGTATCCCAGTTTGTGCTAGCCTTCTTAAGGCAAACTTGTTTAACTTATGTCTGTACTCAGATATTATTGCTTCCGCTGACTCGTCTATGATCGATCACTTGTATTCGAGCCCTCGAGGCCCCTGGCTTGTATTATGATGCTTGTATGACTTATTTATGTTTTAGAGTTGTGTTGTGATATCTTCCTGTGAGTCCCTGATCTTGATCGTACACGTTTGCGTGCATGATTAGTGTACGATTGAATCGGGGGCGTCACACATAGATTCTGCATTGTATAGGATTCCAGCTCTTTAACCATTTCCGCATGCTCTTACACATATGTGCTTTCATTAAGAAGAAAAATCTACCATGCTAGCTTAGTTGATCCAGGGCTTAAGCTATATACCAAAATAACACCGAGAGGAGTTCTGTCAGAAGTACCTTGAGCCTTTTTATTTTTATATTCTGTTTTGCACACTCATTTAATGCCACTTGGAATATGAAGTAGAAAAATACCATAAAGAGCTTGATGACTTATAACATTACTCGGTATTTTATCGTTCTTATTACTCCATCATAGGCTTATATATGTTATTTTCAGTCATACACCACATCGAACATCCAAATATTGTGTGGCAGACCCTGTCCTATGCTCAACCTGATATGCTCTTTTGTAGTGTTGATTGTGTGTGTTAGGAATATGGCCTTTTTTGCAAGAAGAAACTTGATCGAAGCTTTGTGTGATCAAGTTTATGTGTTGCTTGCTATGAGTGTCTCGAGCAAGAGGACCAAGTGTTGGCAGGTGGGCGTCAACAAGGTGGGCTGTCAGCAGGTGTTCGAGTTGGTCGGTGGTGGTGCACCTGCGCCATGAATGGATCAATACTCTAGGAGGTTCTGTCGAGGCCTAATCCATCCAGGTAGTTTGTTATACTACTGATATGAATACACATTATTTATCAAGAGCTTTTGTATATCATATTATCAAGGAAAATAATCCGTCTATGCATTTCTTGTGTTCATGTGCAGTTCAGAGCCATTGTTATCCATCCAGCACTTAATTTAACTAAAGCTTGTGAAAATATTTTTCCCATAGAAATAATCACTTCGGATTGGTAGTGTCAAAAGGATGCAAAATATTTGTACACATTTTTTTCCCATTTTCATGAGACTTCCACTCTGCTATTGCATTAGTAATTTTCATTGCCCTGTATTACATCATTGATTGTAATCAGAGTATGATTATATGCTTGCTTCATGGTGCTTTAGGTCAAGATGTTTGGTATATGCTCATCTTGTTGAGTTTAACTTTTAGCTAATAACCAAATTGTTTCCTTTTCCAGGATTCTCCTATGATGGAAGATGTTCTAATCATCTTACAGTCAAGGGTTATGGCAGATAAACTCACAAAAATATTTATTTAGATCTTTCAGTTTGGAAGTGCCATGTTTTCTACTTGTACTCTACAGGCAGTGTTACTGATCTGTTTTCAATCTCAGTATGCCGTCTATCCGGATTTTGTATCGCTTGCATAGTGCCTAATATCATGAGCCAATTCTAATATTATTTATAGAGCTTTCATATTATCATTAGTATGATGGAGCCTGTAAAGTATTGTCCACTACTGATTACATTAGCTTCACCTCAGAACGTGGAAAGAGGAAGTAGAGTTATCAATACTACTGTAGATATTAATGTTTCCGGAGCATCGTTTCCAATTGTCTGTTATCTCATTGTGTTTATGAGCAGATACATCTCCTGTGACACTTAGTCTTACACTTGCTGATATAAACTACTTGGCAATATTTATAGAATGTATGTCTTTATATTTGTACTATTCGATACAAATCAGTTGTCCTCGGCAAACATTGCGGCTTGCTTTTGGTACAAATTTTGCCTCTATGATCTGTAGTTTTGTGTTTATCCTGGGCAACAACTACACTTTGCTGGGCATCAACTACACTTTGCTTTTGGTATATATTTAATCTATATGCCCTACATTAAACTTAGTTATCCTGGGCAACAACTATACCTTGCTCTTGATGCATCTTTGTAGTGTTTGTGATATATACTGAACACATTATTTTGGGGGGTTATTTAAATTTCTTTTGGATGTTTTAAACGCTTTGTGATATTAAAGTTTTAGTCGTTGGGTCACTGTGAGGCAACACCCGCAAGGCGCGCTTCTAATCTCATCATTAGACCAAAACATTCGGACCGGCACCCTCGCGGCAAGGCGCGATCCCGATCTAGTAGCTATATGAAAGCAGGGGAGCCGTCCGAGCAGAGGTTGGCAAGGATTCTTCTTGGCACGGAAGAAAAGTTCCTTGACTCGCTCCAGTAAACCCCACGCACGCAAGTCATTAATTTTTTTTGCTTTTGCTTTTCAACACGCACGCCACTCATCATCACACTATTCCCCACCGCAATCCCCAACGCGTGACACAGCTTCCACCCCCCTCGATCGGAGCCGGGCCGGCACGGAACACTGCTCCCCTCCCCTCTCCTCGCACCGCACGCGCGCGCCGGGTCCCAATCGAACCTCACGACGCACGCCGCGACCCGATCCCGATCCCACCGCGCCAGGAGCATCGCCCCGTCCGCCCCGTCCGTATCCGGCACCCCCGAGAACCAGAGTCCCGACCGACACCGCCCGCCACCCCGACTCTCCCGCGGCAACGCCTGAAATACCCCGCCCCAGCGCCCGATCCCGCGAGAAAACTCGCCACCCGTCGCTTGGGCTTGACTCCTCGTCTGCCTCGGATCGAGTAGAAACTTCCGGTGGTAGGTCGCCCCGGCTTTACCCCACCGGCCACCACCCCCGCCCCGCCCCCAAAACTGTTCTCCTCCTCCGCCTCGTGGAAGCCGACTCTCTTTCCGTGGGGAGCGAAGCGGGGCGGGCGATGAGGCCGGGGGCGCCAACGCGGAGCTCACCCACCCAGTCCACCGCAAGCATGTGGCCGGGCAGGTGAACTCCACTCCCCCGCTCTCCCCACGCGCCGCGCGGTTAAATTGCTCGCCTCCTCCACCCCGCAGACCGCAGCAGCAGAGGCCGATCGAGCCGCGGCGGCATGGGTCCCAACCTCAAGTACCGGGCTGGGCTCGTCCTCATCGTCGCCGTCGTGCTCATATGGGTCACCTCCGCCGAGGTCACGCAGGTATGCTCCTGCCAAGCCCAGCTTTTTCCTCCTCCTCTTCCTCACATGCTTGCTGCTCCTTTTCTGTACTTTATCATTATTGTTGTTTATTCGAGGCCTCTGGATCTTGGCTGCTCTTGTTTGATAGTTTCCGCAGGCCTTTTGTATCGCATTTATTCTTCATCTGAATTGTTTAGTGTCATTGAGAAGTCTTTACTGCAATAGACAATTGTTTCACGGTGGTGGGATGTTATGGCAGCGTGTAGAATACGACCGAGCCTGCGCATCGATATGTTTTTCTTCTAGTATTTTCCGACCTCGATTTGGTAGCTTTTGCCACCGGGTGTCCTGGAGAAATTTGCTGTACAAAGTCGTTGCGTGTGTGGGTAGATGTCTGTACAAATGGAAAAATTGCTGTGAATGCTCCATGGATGTGTGCATCTGTCAGCATTTCAGTCTTTGCCTTGCAAATGCTAGTTTGCTTGAGTTGGTTGCTGACACTTCACATCACCAATACCCGGATGATTGTAGGTGGTTGTGATATTCTTACTCACCTAATGCATCATTGCAAGGAACCTTACTTCAGTTTTGGCAATCAGTACTTACATTTTACTGAAGAGCACTACATGGACACACTCTACTAGTTCATCAGGAGAGCATATGCGTTTCACCCTTACATGAATGTTTGTTTTGTTCCTTTTGATAAATTTGTTGTTATCAATGAAGCAAATTTTAACTTGAGCATCTGAACTGAACCTCTGTGTGCAGGGGATTTTCGCTAACTACAAGCAACCATTCGCAATTACTTACTTGGGGGCCTCCCTTATGGTGATCTACATCCCGTTGGCATTTCTGAAGGATTTTATATACAGATTGCTGAGAAGGAATTCTGGAAGCAGCAAGGCCTCAAAAATCGCGAGCAAATCTTCATTTGGCGGTAGCGCTCCTCTGAAGAATGGTGAATTTCAGAAGATGCTGGAAATGGAACCACAGAAAACCGTGGTGATAAAAATTACTGATGTGGACATTCCTGTACTAGAAGAGACGAAACCACTCATCTGTGGAATTGGTGAATGTGAGGGTGGGGTTTTGAAGGAGCAACAGCTTTCCACCAAGGAGATTGCAATTTATGGGTTGTATCTTTGTCCCATATGGTTTGTCACAGAGGTAAATTTTCCAGTTATCTTGCCTGTTACTTATGATTCATGAAATAGTTTGGTTTCAGTCATACAGACAGTATTTTGATCGATACAGTTACTCATCTTCTCTTATGCTTTGGATGCAGTATTTGTCAAATGCGGCACTTGCAAGAACCAGTGTGGCAAGCACTACTGTACTATCTTCAACTTCGGGACTCTTCACCCTTTTCATTGGTGTGCTACTGGGCCAAGATTCCATAAATGCTGCCAAAGTTATTGCTGTTTTTGTTAGCATGGCTGGTGTGGCAATGACAACTATGGGCCAGACTTGGGCAACAGATGAATCAGAAGTAAGCAATTCAGGGTGAGTGGGTTTACCCTGGCAATTAAGCTTCTCAGCTGTGCATTGGTACCAACTGCCAAGTGGCTGTATACTGTCCATACCTAATTTAGCTTCTCACCTGTGCATTGGTACCAACTACCAAGTGGGCTGTATATTGTCCATAATTAGCTTCTCAGCTGTGCACTTGCTTTCTTTTTAGTAAAGATGGTTAGCTGCAATCAAATTATTTTTCTTAAAAAGGAGAAACTAAAAGCATTTGACATTCCTGTTTCATGGGGTAATTAATGAGGCTGTTTTTGGGGATGAACTCATCACTTTGCCAATTGTCTAATTCTTGAGCTTTACAACCACAGGGCCACACAGAGGACTCTTCTAGGAGACATGTTTGGTCTTATGTCAGCTATGTCATATGGTCTATTCACAGGTTGGTTATTGCACTCTTCTCTTCAGTTTGTAGTCTATTCACTGGTTGGTTGTTGCCTGATCCTGATTGTTTCACATCATTCCAGTGCTTCTCAAAAAGTTTGCTGGAGAAGGATCAGAAAAGGTTGATGTCCAAAAACTGTTTGGTTTTCTCGGACTTTTCAGTCTTTGTCTTCTCTGGTGGCTTGGTAAGATTTTTCATTTTTGCACATTTTATTGTTCTAATAGTGCTCAGTATTCAAATATTCATTGATATAAATAGCATGTACTAAACATAAACTGCTGACATACAAGCCTTATGGCATTGGACGTGAGTCTCATCGGAAGCTACAGGGACTGGCTGTATTCACTCATTCATGACCCAAAATGTTCTGTATGTTGTGCATGCAAGTATTTTATTTGGTATTTTGGTCGAATCGTCAGGAATAGTTTTGTGTCGAGGTCCACATGTACTTTGTATGTATTTATAGTTTGTTCTTCCTGGTCTAAATATACCAATATGCTGAAGTGTTTGTATCTTTTCAGTGTGGCCATTAACTGCACTTGGCATTGAGCCAAAGTTTACAATGCCCCACTCAGCTAAAGTGGATGAAGTGGTGCTGGCAAACGGCCTTATTGGGAGTGTGCTATCAGACTACTTTTGGTACGCATTAAGAGAAGGCTAATGTTTTTTTTTACAATATTGCATAACTGCGGTGTTTTGACAACGTAACTTCTGCACAGGGCTCTTTCCGTGGTTTGGACTAATCCCTTGGTGGCCACGTTAGGCATGTCGCTCACAATTCCACTAGCGATGGTTGCTGACATGGTCATCCACGGCCGACATTATTCAGCAGTCTACATTTTTGGCTCTGTCCAGGTATCTAACTCTTTTGCCCTGCATCTCAGAACTGTTTATTTTAGGTTTTGTTGAAAAGCTATAATTCTAACCACTTCTGATGCACAAATACTGACAAAAACTACTGTTATCATTTCGAAAGTTGAAATAGCTATTGCCTATTGGTATCCCCATGTTCAGTTCTCTGAACCTCTTTGCCTGCTCAAGATCACTCTTACTTGCATTTGCCATCTGTTTTACTCTGTTTACCTGTGCTGCTCTTGCAGGTATTTTCTGGGTTCGTCATCGCCAATCTTGCCGACCGCGTTTCACGTTTCTTAGGTCTATAGTCGTGAAATGTACAAGGTTGAATCGGAGTGTACATCTGGAAGGTTGGGTAGGGTTAGTAACGAAGTGTACATTGGGTGTTTGGGTTAGTTAGTTATAAGGACAGCTCTGTCTTCTCTGTAAATCATAAGGATGGGGGAAATGGCATTGCAGCTCTGTTTCCTTTTTACCTTCGGCCCCCTTTACACGCAGGAATGGATAATTTTGGTGTGGTGGAATTGAAACAGTGAAAGCTTAGCATACGTAAGGAACATTATGAATTTATGATGTCGTGGCAGACCTTTGAAACTGTAAATTCTTAGCTTTTGCTATGCTATGTTAACGCCTGTATAGCGCAAAAATTTTCAGCGCTCTCACAGAAAAAGAAATTAAATAATCTTTGAGCACCATACTTGATGTGTGATGGGACTACACTTCAAGATAAAAAATCGTAATAATGAAAGGTTATGTTTTTTTAGGGGATCAAATGTTATGTGCATGCCTAGTTAAGGGCAATCTTCCTTTTTTTTTGAGACAAAGGTCAATTTCCCTAAACGGTGCCTGCAGCCGCGTTAGGTGGGCTGGCCCATTTTTCTGTTTCAGTCTGTATGTTTTTTTTTCTTCAGGGTGGGTCCAACCACTGACCTCCTGTATCGAGGCGCAATGCGCTAACCAACGGGCCGCTCAAGCTCGTCTGATATTTTTCAACATTCTCATTATTTTATTACTTCTACTTTTTCTTTCCTTTTTCCGTTTCTCCTTTTCTTTTCCTGGTTTGATGAACATTTTCTGCCAAATTGATGAGCTTTTCTCTAAAAGTTGATGAATTATTTTTCAAATTTCCATGATTTTTTTTTCAAATTTGATGAACCTTTTTCCTATTCAATGAACTTTTGTAAAAGTCGATGAACTTTTTTCTTCAAATCGATGAACTTTTTTCATTTTTTGATGATCTTTTTTCTAATTTGATTAACATTTTTTCAAGCTTGGTGAACTTTTGCCAATTTGGATGAACCTTTTCCAAATTGGATGAATTTTTTTCAAATTGATAAACTTTTTCCCAATTCAATGAACTTTTTTTAAATTTGGTGGACTTGTTTCATATTCAATGAACTTTTTATCAAAATTGATGAACTTTTTTTCAAACTCACAAACTTTTTCCCGTTTTGAGTTTTTTTCAAATTCATAAATCTTTTTGAGTTTGCGATTTTTTCAAAATATATTATTTTTTTAAATGAACTTCTTTTGAATTCGTGAACCTTTTCGATTTGGTGAACATTTTTGTGAATACGCGAACTTTTTTTGCATGTTTGTGAACTTCATTTGAAATCTATGAACATGTTTTCAAATAATTGAAAAATCTAAGCATTAAAGTGTAATGCCACGTCTACGTTTCTATTCTTAAACAACCCGCGCTGTAAATAGCGACTAGCAATTATTGGTCTAGTGGTTAGCATCGCTATAAAGAAGTTCGATGGCGCGAGTTCGAATTCCGGTTGATAGACATATATTTTGTTGTGTTTTTTGGCTTTGCGCTGTCGTGGGCCAGCCCACCCAGAGGTGCTGCGAGCGCCAGTTAGGTTGTGCGGCGCTGAAGGCGCGCAATAGGAGGCCTCTCCCTAGTTGGTGTAGAGGCCAGGACAATAATTTTAAATGAGGCTATCATGTCGCTTCCTTGTGGCCCACTCGGGCGGACCATGTAACCTAGCGCCGCCACCAAAAGAACCTCCAATCCTCTTGCCGCCGTCGGAGGAAGTTGTAGGGCGGAGCCGCTGACGTTGGCGGCGGGGACCTTTATGCTTGTGTCGTGGGGGTGGCCCCGGGCATGGCGGAGCCCCTCTCGGTGACGGTTGCGGCAACGTTTTGACGTGGCTACTCGGTTCCATCAAGGCTGGGCCGTTGCCTGCCTCCTCGTCTGCGTGTGACGTTGGGTGTGCTAGGTGGTGGTGGCGTGCTTTGGTACGGTTGTGTTGGCGTCAAATCACACGGTTGGGGAGCTGACTGATCCTGGTTGGGATCAGCAGGTTGGCGTCTAGCATAGTCACGGGCTGTTTACGGGGGTTTGACGGAGTGGTTAGCAGTGATTGGCTGAGATTTGGTTTAATGAGGCAGGCCCCACCAATGAAAATCGGGGGGAGGGGGGCAATTAGTGGAGGACACGCATGGAGGGTCCATAAAAGTCCGTTGTTTCCCTCCGTGCGTGTAGTATTATCGCCCCAGGGAGGATTGGGATATAGCATGGATATGACTGGTGGGGCCAATGTAGTGAGTTAGAGTATCGATTGATCCCATCCTAGATTATCTTTTTCCCGGTGCATCAAACGGATCCAGGGTTTAGTTTGACCAAGATCGATGAGTACAGGGTATCGATTTTAGAGATGTAAGGTTGATGATTCATTTGTGTCACACTATACAAGCTCATTAGCTCAGGGTTTAAAACAGACTTAACGAATGCTCCAGATTACATGGAGATGCGGTCTGTTCAGATAGAACTTGAAAGTTGAGCCGTATCTACCACAACTATACGCAGGGAAATCAATCGCAACAACTCCATGCCGTACACGTACGGGATTAAAACATATTTCAACAGGCTCCAGTTCATCGTCCGCGACATCAACCCAGCAACATTACTAGATCCGTAGGTCGCGCAGTTCACCCATGGCCAGGGTGCGCGGGACGGGTCGGATCTCACGCCGGCGGCCTCCTAAGGCGGTCCGCGGCGGCGGCGAAGACAGGATCAGCGCCCTCCCCGATGATCTCCTCCTCCTCATCCTGCGCCGCGTCGACACCCGCACGGCGCTCGGCACTGCGTCGCTGTCCAGGCGCTGGTCCCGCCTCCCCGCCGAGCTCCCCGCCCTGGACTTCAGTGTCTTCGACGTGCTCCCGGAGCGCTACTGCAGCTGGCTCCGCCTCCATCTCAGGATCGACGACGCCACGGATGAGAGTGTCCTGGCTAACTTGATGAGGTACGAGCGCCGCGCCATGCGCGCCCTAATCGGCTTCATCCAGAGCCGCCTCTTGTTGGACGCTCCCCGGAGGCTCCGCCGGCTGGGGCTCCAGTTCTTCTCCGCCGACAATAACAGCGGCCTCATCAACCGGCTCGTCGCCAAGGCCATCGACGACTGGGGGGTCAGCAATCTGGAGGCCGTCGCCGCGCCGTTCTACACGCAGCCGGCCGCCGCCCACGCCTTTCCCGGCCACGGCCTCTGCGAGCGTCCCCGCGCGTCGCGCCTGCGGAAGCTCAAGCTCGGGGGCTGCGCCGTGCTCCCGCCGCTTCACGAGCACGGCGCGCTCACCAAGCTCGTCCTGCAAGACATGCCGGAGTCGGTGCCTGTCGCGGCCTACGAGGCCGTGCTCGCCTCGTGCCCGCAGCTGCAGGTGCTGCACCTCGTGTGCTGCCTCTGCCGCGGCGCCGAGGTCATGACCGTCGACGCCCCAATGTCGCGGATCAGGGAGCTCGTCGTCGACAGGTGCGAGTTCCCGACGATGATACGCATGGCGGCCCTTCCCGGCCTCGAGAGGCTGGCCTCGCTCGGAACCAGGGTGTCCTTCGCGGAGTCCGCCTCGTTTCCCCGCCTCAGCCAGTGCAACCTCGCCTGGTTCTCCGATGCCCAGCCGACAAGGACGGTGCTCGACTTCCTCGTCCGACGGACCCCGGACATTGCCAGCCTTATGATCCGATTCACCGGACCGGAGAGGTGGATCGTGCCGTGGAGCCACCACCCGTCGTCGCTGCTGCCTAACCTGACAAGGCTACTGGTCGCCGACGTGCCTTCGTCCTGGGACGTCTCGTGGCCCCGGCTCCTCCTCGAGACGGCGCCTTCCCTCGAGACCCTGCATGTCCACGTCGCCGCCTGCGTGCAGGAGCCCGGCGAGGAGATAAGCTGGGGGGCTGCCGTGCCCCGGCACCATGGCCTCAAGGAGTTCGTGATGGCCGGTTTCGGGGGCACGGCGAGGCAGGTTTACCTTGTCAGGTTCGTCATGGGAGCGTGCACGGCGCTGCGGTGTGTCGCCGTGTTCAAGGAAGGGCATGCTCGTGACAAGGGGCACTGGGACTGGGAGATAGTGGTGCAGCCACACTCGTGGACCGACGAGGAGAGGAACAACTTGCTGGGCCAGATCATGGATGGCGCTTCTTCCTCGGCTGCCTCGGTTCAAATGGTTTTTGGCTGAGTTAGTTTTTCACGTGTGTTGTCTATGGCTCAATGGCTGGAACCTTCAATATGCGTCGGGTAGTTTAATGGTCCCTTGGGAAATACACTTTGATTCCTGGTTATATACACCCTATATGAGGATTTTTAAATAATTAAACAAAAAGGCAAAATAGTTCAGAAGTTTTTTAAAATAAAATTGACTTACTTTTGCTCGGGTATATATTTTTTACGAAAAAACAACATTGACTAACAAAAAAATTGTAAATGTTTCTAACAAAAAATTCAGTTTTTTTTAAATTCCATTTTTTGATCTTACTGTTCACCCGAGCTCACATGAGCTCGGGATTAGAACAGCCACATCCCCATTATGGTCATGTACTCTCATTCACTCCAAAAAAACCTAGTGCTCCCTAGATTAGGAGCATCCGCATGTATCTCGGGCTGTGGGGGTCACTATGGACCCTGTCTGTAAGGCTGTGTGTCATTGATTGAGAGTAACACACACCTAGTTGTATTGGGCCGACGGGTGTTTTTTGGTTTTTTGCAATGTATTACTTGTATTTTTCTTTCTTTTCTATTTATCCTTTTCTATTTTTTATTAATTCTTTTTATTTTTCATATTATAATTCATGAATATTATTTTCAAACATGAATATTTTTTAAATAGACAAATATTTTTTCAAGTTCTTGAATATTTATAAAGTTTGAGACAAGTTTTCAGTCTATGAATTCTTTTACATTAGTTCATCCTTTTCCAAATTCCTGAACATTATTTGAAATTAATGATTTTTTTAAATTTCATGGTTTTTTAATTCATGACATTTTCTAAAATCTGTGAACACACTTTTATTTAACAACTCATTCAAATTAAAAAATTGATAGCCATTTTGTTTTCTAAACTAGCAGTGAAGCAAGCGAGTGGAGCCGGGAGCCGAGCTGAGCAAATGAGATCTTCATTGCTCGGCCCATGTGAGCATTATGGCAGTAGTTTTACAATTTCAACGTAGAACAAGAGTTTTTAAGGAGGAAATACACAGGAGCACCTGGGTGCTCCACCGCCCAAAAATAGGAGAAAAAACATTTTTGAAATCTTGGGATATGAAACTTGCGTGCCCAATCTACTCCCCTGTGAAGTTTTATATGAAAATACCAGGAAATGTATCTGTGGCGAAGAAAATAAAGTCTGAACTAAAATCCATCTAAATAGTTTTTTTTCTATACATAGGACTTTTTTGGTCTTTTTGCCACAGATATGTTTCCTGGTATTTTTTCCTGAAATTTCACACAAATATAGACTGGGCACCCAGGTTCCATATCCCAAAATTTCAGTTTTTTTTTTGAAATTTCTCAGTATTTTTTAAACTTAATGTTCATATAGGGGTGTGTAGTGCCCAAGCGCTACAAATACTCTTCCCTTTCAAGGGCTAGTTATTTTGCTGGGCTTCCAGAATAAGCTGCTCCTACCCAATTTATTCTAGAAGCCCAACCAATTTTTTTTTAGTAAAAGCTTATTCTAGAAGTCAGCAAAAGAACTGGCCCCAAATATAGAAGGGGCTCACACAACCAACGCAGGCTACACCAAGGCCCAAATATGTATCTTCTTAGAACAAATACTGCCTCAACTGCAGCCCATCACGATATGCAAATGAAAGGAACACCAGTGGCGGCGCCAGCCTCAAGAATCTGTGGGGTCAATGGATTTTTTTCTTCACGGTGAACAGGAAGTGAACAGTGATTCTAGGCTGTTTTTCAAAAAAGCCCGACCCCACAGCTTACACATAGATTCGCCTCTGACCACCGTAACATAATTAAAATCCAAGCCAACGTAAATAAAACCAAAACCAAACAACTGACTGCAATAACCTGAAAGAGCTGATCCCACGAGTGAATCATCTGATGTATAGTTTCAGGTGGGTGACGGATGGGTGATTGGTTGCAAGTACCAATCATTCCATTCAGTAAACAGTCGCTTACTACTGTAGTATTGTCCTACTCTAGTACTCCCACTTGGCCACTTGTATTTCTGCTTTGCTTTGTTTGATTCAAGCTTTAATTAAGCCGCATTTCATACTCAAACATGAAATTACTTGTCGATCGTTCCCTCATTTGCGAATCCGCACGTCCGTTAATGCTGCGGCGTAAGTGCCATTAATTCAGACGTGCACGGTCCGACTTTGGAGATGGGATTGTACGGCATGAAGATAGGACCAAATAATTGATGAGAAGTTGAGAGCACACGGTGACCGAGTGGCTTCGGTTTGGCATCTTGAAACCTAAAAAACCTACTGAGTGCAACGTATATTTCTTGATCGAGATGCGTGGGCATGCATTCGTCACTCGCTAGCAGAGTACGGTAACAAAAAAAAAATCATATCATGTATATTAAGTATAAGCCCTTTTACAGTGTACAACCAATTTCTTTGGTACCGGCCTGCTATATATATAGACCCTCGGTCGGTATATATAGATCAAAAAAGGAATAAGAACCCCATGTCTAAATAAATAACAATAATAATAATCATAATCAAAGGAGAATAAAAGAACAAGAAATGTAAAATAATAATTGTACCCTAAATATAGGAATTTGTTTAGCTTCTTGAACAGTAGGTCCATGCACTTAATCCATGATACTGCTCGTGGTCTTCTTGATGAGGTCCCATGCACTTCTCACATGCCTTTCCTCTTGCAGCGACGATCCAACGGCGAAACGGAGCACAAATTTGTCACCGATCACCGTGTGTGCAAGATAAGCCTTGCCAGTTTTGTTCAGATTTTCCATTAGCACGCGGTTGGCCTCGTCAGCATCCTTCTCCGTCATGGCTCCACTTGCCTTGATCCGAAAGCAAACAAGAGCAAAGTTCCTCGGTACGACCACTTCAAACCTGTCATCGGCACGGACGAAATCTTCAAACATCTTGGCCATGGCAACATCACTACGGATGTGCTCTTGGAGCTTTGCGGTACCATAGGTACGCATGACCATCCAAAGCTTGAGCCCGCGGAAGCGCCGGCCAACGCCGACCTGCATGTCTTTAAGATCGGTGACCTCGCCGGACTCGGTAGCATCATTCTTGAGATACTCCGGGTTGGTCTCCAATGAGTCACTCAGTCGGTGAGCATCACGGACATAGAGACATGTGCAATCAAGGCATGTGAGAAGCCATTTGTGTGGGCTCATGCTAATGGAGTCCACGCGCTCGACGCCGTCGAGATGGTGGCGAAACTCAGGGCAGATACATGCACTGCCAGCGTAGGCAGCATCGACGTGGACCCATGCACTGAACATGGCGGCAACATCGGCGACGTCGCCCACCGGGTCAACGACATTGGAAGACGTGGTGCCCACGGTTGCGCAGACATATGTTGGCACAAGACCAGCGTCGGCATCAGCTTGCATGACCTCGAGAAGCTTTGCCGGGTCGAGCCCATAATTGGTTTCTGGCCCGGTAGGGATGGAGCGGATGTTGGCGGGGTCAAATCCCGCGAGGCGACAAGCCTTGAAGAACGTGGAGTGGGTTTGGTCGGCAGCATACACAGCCAAGCGTGGAATGCCAGACACGCCGACAGAGCCGCTTCGACGCAGCGCTGCATCACGGGCGGCGACTAGCGTGACGAGCATGGCCTCGCTTGTTGTGCCAAGGATAACCCCACCACCGGTGCCACGACCAGTGCTGGTGCGGTTCATGAAGGTTGTGGGCAGACGCAGGAGCTGCGCAAGCCAGTCGAGAGCGAGAACCTCCATCTCAGTGGCGGCAGGTGAGGCCTGCCACGTGAATCCGACGGTGTTCATGGCTGAGGCAATGAGGTCGCCGGCGATCGCAGCTGCGCTGTTGGTGGAGGGGAAGAAGGCGAAGAAGTTGGGGCTAGCCCAGTGCGTCATGCCGGGGACAACGGAGGTCCTGAGCTCCTTCATGGTGACGTCGAATGGCGCAGAGTAAGTTGGCGGGGATGCGCTGAGCTCGTCTTGCAGGTACCCCGGCTTCACGTTAGGGAGTACGGGCATGGACTCGATGTTGGTGTAGTAGTCGGAGATGAAGTCAACGGCCTTGTGGAGGTATGCACGGACATCTTCGGGGTTGAGCGGCTCGAACGCCGCCTTGTCGTCGGGGATGGCGGAGAAGGACATGGGGTTGGTGCCCAAGCTGCCCATTCCTTTTAGGTAGGTAATTTAAACCTTGATTATGAGCAAAGAAGGTTGGGAGGCGGAGAGAAGGATTGGCTTAATGAAGTTGAGCTAGGTAGCTTTGCTGCCGGAGAGCAAGAAGAAGAGGCGGAGGAGCTAGTAATTAGCTGGCTTGCTTTGCTGCTTGGTGAATGGAGTTAGTAGTTGGTGCGGGGTATATATAGGTGGATCCGGGAAGCGGCGTGGCGGGGTGGGCGTTGGATGGGTCCTGGTCGCGCGGGCCTACGTATGCTGCTTGGAAGGTTGGTGGTTGGTAGATATCCGAGCACAAGCGCGCGCGACATGAATCTGATGGTCAACTCGTCTGTTCGGTCCGGATACGTCCGAATAGACCCGTTATGATGCCGTTCGTTAATTGGTCACCGTCTGGCTGCTAAAGTTTTTTTTTTCTTTCTACGCATATACTCCGGACTACTAGGGGGCATGGATGGTTTTCGTCACCACAAAAAATCGTTTCTTGTTCGTATTATTAACTGCATATAATACAATATCATGCGGTCAAGATAGACCTTTTCTCTCCTAAAAGAAATTATCTATGGCTAGGGCAAATTCTCCGCTTCAGACTTCACCGGCGAGCCCGCGGGTTCGCCTCTCCTCTACCCGGCGCTCCATCGGTGGTGGGGAGGGGGATATGGGTGTCTTCGTTTCGGCTGGTAGTTTAGGTTAAGTGCTTTTTAGTACTTGCAAACGTGGCACTCCGGTAGATGACGACGTTTCTTCTGCATGTTTGTCTTCCAAGATCTAATCCTCGCCAAGTTTGTCCATCTAGATGTATGACGGAGCTCTGGCCTGGATTCATGATGTCTTCGTGGAATGGCGAGATTTGGTGTTAGTTGGTTCATATCTATTTGTGGGCTCAACGACGACGATTGCGGCTCTATGGCGCTGGTCCTTAGGGACAAGTGCATGAGGACTTTTTCTGGCTGTTATCGACAAGGTCAAGCCGGTTTCGGTAGGGGAGTGGCGACAGAGACGAGTCGATGGACCATTCTGGCGGCGGTAGTGGTCATTTGGTGGTCTAGAGACCTCGACGTATTTTTATTGTGTTTGAGGTGTTTTGTACTTTTGATGAACTTTTATAATAAATCTAAATCTTTCGCAAAAATACAATCAAAGCACCAAGTGTATATTCATACAACATATATGTTAGACCTACCACAATGAAGAGTAACATAAACTAGTATCATGTGCTTGACAAGTTTCATGCCATATGGGATAGCAGTTCTTCGCTGGTGAAAAAATAAACAAGTCTAACATTTGGAGGTAACATTCGGCGTTTGACTCTCTTTTTTTTTTTTGCGCAGGTCAAAATGCTTAAGTTTTCCCCCTGAAAATTTGCATGTACCATTTGGGTGTGACATTGAACACATCTATATTTTTTAGTTTGTTTGACATTTGTAAAATCCATTTTTGGCATGCAGGAGCATGTGCTCCATAGAGCCAAAATGGATTCCGCATGTGCAATACATAGTACTCCCTCCGTTCCTAAATATTTGCCTTTTTAGAGATTTCAAATGGACTACCACATACGATGTATATAGACATATTTTAGAGTGTAGCTTCACTGATTTTGCTTCGTATGTAGTCACTTGTTGAAATCTCTACAAAGACAAATATTTAGGAACGGTGGGAGTATCATACAATAGTATCATGTTATCACTACATTTGTTGATTTATAAAGTCTCAATTTAAAGTGCACTCCATTTATTTATTTTTATTTTAAAAATCTTTTGACGTGCCATGGTACTGTGCCATATACTAGAACCTTCTATAAAATAATTAATTGATGTGCCACATCATATTTTTGTTTACGTGGTAATGCATCATATTCTGATGCTCCCGCTGTGAGAGGTCTTACACGAACAATGCAACTTGTGGCAATGTTAGTAACTGTCATGGGTCCTGACCAGAAGAGATTTAGCGAGCGGTTTCCATCTCACTTGTTTTGTTTCAAGGGGTTGTCTCATTTAGATGGCTTCTTTTAGCACTTCTGGATCGATCCCTGGCTGAGGGCTCGCTTGCGGACAGGGCGAAGGTGGCGGTGACATAGGATGACGAGACAATGGTTGAGAAGGTGGTGGGGGGAGTGGATGGTTGTTGGGTAAGGAGGTGGTTTCCATCTTTGCCTCTTGATAATATTCAATTTTTTAGTGAATGCAAAATGTTTTAATTGTGAAATACTAGCCCCCTGCTAAGATATTAGAAATGCAAAACCACATTGTGAACTATAAGTTATCCAATCATAAACATTTATCTCAAGTTTGAAAAGGAGGTAAAACTCTTAGAAATTGACGTATATAGATTAAGTGAATGGTTAATGTTGCACACCTTTTATGTTGGATTGAACCATACATATGAATAATTGTTAGATTCATCTACAGATGGCACCTTTAGAAGCATGACACAAGCTCAAGCTCAAAATGTTTGGGTGGCATGATGGAAAATTATGTCAAATGACATATTGAGAGGGTTCCAACTACAATGCTAAACTCTACCCAATAGGTCCAAAGTTAAAATGCCAAACCTGGTATGCATATGTCTATGTTTTCTATTAATAATGCATCATCTAGTAAAATGCCAAACCCGGTATGCATATGTCTATGAGTGTACCCTCTCCGAAGTTATACAAGTTTTGTAAGAATTATCGGAAGTGCCTAATAGAACTGCTTGCAACAAACAAATTACTGAACATATAGGGCTAACTATTTCAAACGGCGAGGAGAAATATAATCAAGATGCCAATATCTCTATATAATTAGAGGATGGTTTGGAACCAATTGAACTGATTACCATTAATAATTTTGATTGTTATGCTCTTCGTGATTGTAGTGCTAGTGTTTATACAATTCTTACATCCTTATATAAAGTGATGGGATCTTGCTCAGTCCACTATGTAAAAGCTAGTGCTATAATATAAGTTATGCTCGCATTAAGTATCATTCTGGACATAGAGACCCATCATGTGTGTTCAATTATTTTGGGAAGGAGGGCGGCCCTAACATAATTCATGGGTATTTAGATGAAGACCACTTCTTTTTGGCAGAAAAAATCGTAATTACATCATCTATATGAAATATGTATTCAACAAATATACAACTCATGTGCACATCACGTCTACTTCTCACACTACCTCCACAACGTGTCCCATATATCGTCCCATGGCCCAATTATGCAACCCAAAGCCCATTAGGAGTTCAGGACATAGTTGGCAGTGGCACAAGGGCATCATCATGGGGTCTCTCGGGGGTGCTCGACAAAACACACGCACACACACACACGCGCACACACACACACACACACAGAGAGAGAGCTCCACGATGGCTTGAGTGTCAGAGTGTGGACGATGTCGCACATGATTCACTTATAAGAACAAATGCATGCTATGAAATCACTCATCACACGCTTTGCTTTATGTAAACTGTGTTCACTTTGACCAACCGTGTACGATCAAGCGCCATACAAACCGTGTGCACACCAACCGATATGCTTAGTGCGCTTGTTCATACCGTTCATTCATTCATTCTAAAACGAGCTAAGCTGCAGAAATTGAACAGCCTGCCGTTTCTAAAAGTAGGGTTCAAACCATTATTTAAAGTATTATAAATGTTATGGGATATGTGTACCCAACAAAATTGTCAGGTTAAACAACGTTCTTTTCTTTTTGCGAATGAGGTTACTACTAGCCACAATGGGTAGTAACATAGACTAGTAACATGCCCATGTTACTAGTCTATGTTACTACCTCTATAGTGGGGAGTAACATATGTGTGATAACATGCAGCACTTCATTTATTAGGCTATAGACATATTTTGCCTTAATATGTATGATGTTACTCATACTACTAGTAACTAGCTATGTTACTACTTTTCTCTCTTTCTTCATTTATTGCTTGCCACATCATCTAATTTATCTAGATATGTGGGATGTTACTATCAGCATACAACCCTACATTCCACTTTTGCTAAGGCCGATGAACAAATATTCCATCTATGGTCAACAAAAAGTTAATGGGATCAAAGTGAGAATGGGGCGTCGCTTTGTTGGCTAGGCGCTTGGGTACGCAGCCAGCCCGCCCTTATTTGAGCCTCAGCTCTAACGTGTGGTGCTCACGGAGTTCTTTTCTATTAAAAAAATGCCAACATGGTTTAGCCCTGAAAGTTATCAGTCTGAAATTTGCGGAAAAAATCTGAATTTAATAAATTATTTAGGGACCCAAAATAACTTTCCCAGTCTATTTTCAAATGTGAACTGATTTCTTAATTGATGTAAAAGTTGATCTCAAAAAGTCAAAGTTTTGTGATTCTTTCTTGTTCCTCTTAGTCAACATGCCCACTCCACTTTTTGTTTCTTGTTTTTCTAGCAGGTTGAAAGAAACCGCTTACTATTAGGACATAGTGTTTGGCACCACTTAGGGCTACTTGATTTATTTTCTTTAATATTGCATCAGGTTTAAACTATTTCATAGCCTCCCGCCCTATGAAAACTACTTCTTCTCTAATGTGAGATGTTGCTCGGTCCACAAAGGCCAACATTTTGAAAATAACTACCAGTTGCAGGACACCAGTTCTAAGGCAGAAGGTGCACTAGGCATCAGAAACTTAAAAGCAATAAACAAAAGCCTAATTCTTGCTGCGTCCTGGAGGTTAGCTAAAGAACCTTCTTCTCATTTATATCATGTTCTTCAGGCTAAATACTTTCCTATTACTACTATTTGGAAGGCCACTGTGGCCCCTCCTAAGTCAGCTTTTTGGGCTTCTGTTTTAAAAATGCTACCCAAACTGAAAGATCATGCTTTCTATCAGCTTACTAAAGGAAACATCTCTTTGTGGAGTATGCCTTGATGTCCTTTTTGGAATTCCATTCATGATTTTCTTATTCCTTAACAAGTAGGTTTTATTTATCCTTCTTTGGTTAGAGATCTTTGGCTGCCTGGGCAAAAAAATTGGAATCATCAACTAATTTTCTCTTTATTTCAGCAGCCTCTTGCTTCTCATAAAATTAACATTGATATCATTAAGAATAATAATGAAGATTTGCTCTGTTGACCCTTGGCTCCTAAGGGGTTTTGTTCTGCTAAAGCTGCCTACAACCTTTGTTTGCAAGCCATTCACTCTCATCCTAGAACTGCTCCTCTTCAGGTTTCTCTTGAGTTAAAAAACTTTCTCAAAGTCATTTGGAAGCAGAAAAATTTGTTGCCTAAAGTCCAAACTTTTGCTTGGAGGCTTCTTAGTAAAGCTTTGCCGACAGGTATGAGAGCAGAACATTTTTTCACTCATATTTCTCAGACTTGTTGTAGGTGTGCCCAGCAAGAGGATGAATTTCATCTCTTCTTTCTTTGTGATTTTGCTAGAGCTGCCTGGTTTTCTGCTTCTTGGTTTCTCAGATCCGGTTCTCTTGTTCAGGACCATAATTCAATGCACTCTATTCTCATTCATCTGGTTTCTATGGGGCATCCTTATGCTTCCTTGCAAAATGTTTTGAACTTTTTATGGTGTATCTGGAAAGCTAGAAATGATTTCTTATTTGAAAGAAAAAGATGTCTTCCTTACAAAGTGCATATTGCTGCTGCTCATATTGACATTGCATTGCATGAGGAATCTTTCCTCCCTTCTAATAATCAGATTTGTGCTAAGAACCATCTTGAGGCTCGGGTTGTTCCTAAACAAGGGCAGACTCTTAAATCTGATATGTTGATTAATGTTACTAAAATCTTTTCTGATGCAGCCTTTAGATCTTCAAAAATTTCAGGTCTTACTCAAGGGGAAGTAAAGACATATGTAGGAGTTTACTTTTGCATACCTTCTCCTCGGAGAGAAATTAACATTCAGGTTCAAGCTTCAGCGCCTCCCACTTCTACTCCTATTCAAGCAGAAGCAGTTTCTCTTGCATATGCAGCTCATTTGGCAGTCAGTCTTAGTGTTCAACAACCAACATTTTTAACCGATTGTCTCTCTCTAGCTTCAGCTGTAACATCTAGGAAGATAATCCATTCGGCTGCCCCTTGGAACATCAGAAAAGAACTGGCTTCCTTTGTTACATCTACTGCTCATCTTAACTCCCAAGTATTTCATATTTCCAGGAGCCTGAATGGAGTTGCTCACGACCTTGCTCAACAGGTTTATCAGTCTATTCGTGGTCCTATTCTAGATTGTTCCTCTCACTCTCATGCTTCTGATGACTGTTCAGTGTCTGCCATTTTGGGTGATTTTAATTTTTCAGGTTTTCAGGTGCACAAAGTGTATTGTTTCTAGCAGCAGGATGGATTCTTGTTCAGGCAGCTCTTCTCTCCTTTCTGCTACTAGTTCAGGCCTGCATCTCAACATCAGACAGTCGTTTATTACTGAATTCTACGAAGAGCATAGCTTGCTGGTGGCCATCAGTCACGTTTGTGTTAAGCTTGGCTGATGCTGCTTCTCTTGTATGCTTCCCGGTTCATGTGTATCACATCTGTTCTAGATGTAGTTCATCTGGTTGACTTTTGGTCAACCTATCTTTGCTAGCTTTTAACAGCTCCTCTTCTTTGGCTGTTTCCCTTTTCCCTATCTCTATTCAAGCCATATGTACTCTCTCTTGTACTGTTGTTATGAGCTGTTAATGATATTGGGCACCTTTTGGTGCCTTGTTCTGTTCAAAAAAAAAATTGGATGCCAAAGCTCCCACAAAACAAATTGGGCCACGTAGAGGCCAATGCACGCTAAGAGCATCTCCAGCCGTTGACCCCCCAGGGGGCGCCTAAAATCGCCTCCTAGGGCGAGCCGGCGCAAAAAAGGGCCTGGGGGCGAGTTGGTCCCCACGCGCCGGCCCTAGGGCCGCCCCCAGACGCGCATATTTTTTTTAAAAAAATGTTCAGCGAATTCGTTTAAACACGGCTAAATTTCAGCCAAATTTGGCATATATTAACATGTTCGGCGGTACATAGCAAATATAACTAAAACAAAAAGTCACTGAACGCCGAGTAGTCGCCGCCGTCGCCGCCATCCTCGCCGCCGTCGTCGCCAACGTCGCCACCATCGTCGTCGTCGGGCTTCTCCTCCTTGACGTGACCGTCCCTGGTGGATCACTGACCGGCGTCCCCAATGCGGACTGGTGGCGGCGGCGCGTCGTTGTCGCTGTCCTTGATGACGACGACTCCTCCTTCATCGCGGCCCCGGCGGCGCTGCTCGAACCGCGCCAGTGCGGCGCGTTGGCGCTCCCTCGCCATCTTCAGGGAGTTCTTGCGCGCCCATTCCAGGGCCGCGTCGTCGTCGAGCTTCGCGTCGCCGTGCTCCGTCTTCACGGCGGGGAGCCCCGGCTCCGTCTTCACCGGTGCGAGCCCCGGCTCTGTCTTTGGCTTGACGAAGCACGAAGGAGCCGACGAGGAGGCGCGCCGACCGCCCTTGTTGATGACAATGCCAGCGCTGCACGTGCGCCGGCCGAGCGGCGTCTCCGCCGCGGGCTCGGCCTTGACGCCGAGCAGCGCCGGAGAGCCGTACGAGTGGGAAGAAGCCCGTGAGGAGGAGTGGGAGGAGGACGATGAGGAGGAGCCAAACCTCCTGGGCATCCATTGCCCGGCGCGTCAACGGTGAGACGGGGCAGCCGTCCTCGTCGGGGGAGGGTAGGCCAACGGCGGGTTGTTGCCGCCCTCGAGGTGCGTCAGCACGCCCTCAAGCATGCGGCCGGGGACGCCCCACCACAGGTGACGCCCCTCGATGTTCTTCGTGCCGCCCACCACCGGCGCCCCGTTGGTGGATGCCAGCCTCGGCGGCGCTCGAAGTACGCCGCCCACGCCGCGTGGTTGTCGGCAGCGTACTAGGGGAGGGCGCGCTGCTCGTCGGTGAGGGAGGCGCGGACGATCTCCACCTCGTCGGCGAAGTAGCCAGGGTGCGCCACGGCGTCGGGCAACGGGGGAATGGGCACTCCCCCGTTGCTGAGCCTCCACCCCGTCGGCCCGGCGCGCATGTCCGGCGGCGCCGGGATGTTGGCCTGGAACAGGAGCCACGACTCCTGTTCGCGGAGCGAGCGGCGTCCGAAGCCGTTCGCCGCCGCCTCGTCGCCAGGGAAACGCTCGGCCATCGGGAGGGGGAGAGGGAGGGCTCGGCGGTGTACGTGCGGGAGAGGGAGAGGGAGGGCTCGGCGGCGGCACACGGGAAAGAGAGAGCTCGGCAGCCGAAGCCGTTCGCCGCCGCCTCGTCGCCAGGGAAACGCTCGGCCATCAGGAGGGGGAGAGGGAGGGCTCGGCGGCGTACGTGCGGGAGAGGGAGAGGGAGGGCTCGGCGGCGTACGTGCGGGAGAGGGAGAGGGAGGGCTCGGCGGCGGCGCACGGGAGAGAGAGAGAGAGTTCAGCGGCTAGGGCTGGTGTGGCCAGAGGCGGGGAGGCCACCGGCTTATATAGCTGCGCCACGCCTGTGTGTACGGTGCGCGGGAGGGGAGGCGTCGGCGCGCCGCCCCGTGACGCGCTGCCCGTGAGGAATCAATGGCAAGGCTGACCGGCGGCAGCCTTGCCATTGATTCCCCGCGGGAAACCGAGGCGTTGGGGGGAGACGAGGCGCGGTGTCGCTGACTTCGGCTGGCCCACGGCTCTTTCGCGGCAAAACCGCTCGCCCCGGTATCCTCGGGCGCCCCCAGCGCGCCGGGTTTGGCCTGGGTTCGCCGGCGCTGATTTCGGCCCAGGCCGACGAAAATCGGGCTCCTGGGACGCGACTGGACCGTTTTTTCAGCGCCGGCGCAAAAAAACACCTGAGGAGGCCTTTCTGGGGGCGCAGTAGAAGATGCTCTAACATGCGAAGAGCCGCCAACGACCAAAATGGCCGTAGCGCTAGGTGAGAGCCAAAACAATCAAGTGTGCTCATGGAGTCATGCTCCCTTAAAAAAATTGCACTCATAACAAAAACTAGATGATTTTCCCCGCGCGTTGCTGCGGGATTTTAAAGATTAATTTTGAATATGTTCTATATGAATAAAATGATCTAAATCGAAAGCTATTATTTTTGAAAGTAATTACATGTGAACAAAGAGTATGCATGTATGCTGGACTATTGGAGATATAACAATTAAATTGAGGTATGCATGTGCTACCAAATAGTTTTAGTGGATGATGACGTGAAACATTTTGTGATGTGGAGGGCTGCATGTTGAGAGAATTAGACTTAGAGCATCTCCGGCCGCGCCCCCAACAGGCCCCCCCAGGCCACTTTTTCGGCGCCGACGCTGAAAAAGCGGCCCAGTCGCGCCCTCAGGACACCGAAAATCGCCGGTTCGGATCTTTTTTCCGCCCGGCGGTCACAGGCGAACCCGGCGCGCTGGGGAGCAGTTGGGGGCTCCGGAGCTAGGGAAAAGCACGCCTGGCCCACACCGACAGGGGAAAAGTCAAGGTTTTCTTCCCCCGACTCGCCTCGCACCCCCCGCGCCCTCGGCCACCACTAGCTATATCCCGGCGACGGCCGCCGCCCTACTCCGCTAGATAGCCATTCCCCGCCGGAAAATAGGAGCGCTTCGCCGCGGCAGCCCCTCCCACAGCAGTTGGGCGTTTCCGGCCGCGGAGGCGCGGTTTAGCGGCGGGTACACGCCCGCCGAGCGCAAGGTGTTCGGCGTTTTTCCTATCTCGGCGATGGACTCGGATGACGAGGAAGAGCTCGCCGCGCTGCTGGAGGAGGAAGCCGCGGCCGACGTCCAGGAAGAAGAGCATCTCATGGTGCTCGCCGCCCTCGCCCAGCTGCTGGCGAGCCATGAAAAGCCGCGGCGAGGTGGCTCGGCACCGGGGCGGTTGAAAGCAAAGAACTGGCTTCGTCTTGAAGGCTACTGCATGCTCTACTCCGACTACTTCGCCGATGCTCCACTTCACGGCGAGAAAACATTTCGGCGCCGTTATCGGATGAGCCGAAAGCTCTTCCTCGGGATTGTGAATTCCATCCGGGAGTTCGACAACTACTTCAAGTGCAAGATGGATTGCACTGGCGCTCTTGGATTCACCTCCATCCAGAAGTGCACGACAGCGATGAGGATGCTTGCATATGAAGCTCCCAGTGATTCACTCGACGACTATGGGCGCATGGCCGAATCCACCAGCATAGAGTGTTTCTACAAGTTCTGTCGGGCAGTGGTGGCAGTGTTTGGGCCACAATACTTGAGAACACCCGATGCGGAAGACACTGCTCGGATCCTAGCCCAGAATGCAGCAAGAGGATTTCCTGGGATGCTTGGAAGCATCGACTGCATGCATTGGAAATGGAAGAATTGTCCATTTGGTTGGCAGGGGATGTACAAAGGCGCCAAAGGCGGTTGTAGTGTGGTGCTTGAGGCGGTAGCCACACAGGACCTCTGGATTTGGCACTCCTTCTTTGGTATGCCAGGAACTCACAATGACATCAACGTGCTGCAGTGCTCTCCTATTTTTGCCAAGCTCGTTGAGGGCCATTCTCCTCCGGTGAACTTCGAGATCAATGGGCACCAATACAACAAGGGGTACTACCTAGCAGATGGCATCTATCCGAGATGGTCGACATTTGTGAAGACGATCTCAAACCCTGCGGCAGGAGGCAAGAACGCCTGGTTTGCGAAAGTTCAGGAGGCTTGCAGGAAGGATGTCGAGCGGGCATTTGGTGTGCTCCAATCTCGATTCGCTGTTGTTCGGTACCCCACTCAGACCTGGTCCAAAGATCAAATGTGGGAGATTATGACTTGTTGTGTCATTTTGCACAACATGATCATCGAGAGCGAGCAAGAAGACCCAATGTTTGACACTGAACCATACTACAAGCAGGGTCCTCTAGCCGAAGTTGATCACCATCTACCGACAACTTGGACTGCCTATCTCAGTATGCGTCAGGAGATCCGAGACCCACAGGTGCATCATCAACTGCAGAAAGATCTGATTGAGCACCTATGAAGGCTCAAGGGGGACGTCGTGTGACGAAATACGAGTTTTTATTTGTTGAACTATATAATTTGTATTGAACTATTTGTTGTTGTACTATTTTGTTGAAGTATTTGATTTTTCTGTGATGAAATATGTGATAAGAAATAATTGTGTTGATAATTGAACGCCGAGACACGGCGAAACCACGCCGAATATGGGCCTATTCTCGCCCATATGGGCCCTTTATTCGCCGAAATTGGGCTGAGCTGGGGGCGACGACTGGGCGCAAAACCGCCCGCAGCGCCGATTGTATCGCCGGCTCGCCCCCAGGAGGCGATTTTTATGCGTCCGGGGGGGGGGGGGGGGGGGGGACAACGGCTGGAGATGCCCTTAGTCGGGATCAACTATTTCTATATTATAGATTATAGATATCCAAAAAGGAAACCTCAGATATTAATTACTCAAGCTCATCTCCAGGTTCAGATTTCGTGAAAATCCCAATTCATTTGTGAGGTATGTGACGGTTTCGTGTACCGGGAGTATATACCGTAGCCGACCTAGACTCAGCCCAACATTTTCTCCGCGCGTTGCTGCGAGATTTTAAAGATTGATTTTGAATATGTTCTATATGAATAAAATGATCTAAATCGAAAGCTATTATTTTCGAAAGTAATTACATGTGAACAAAGAGTATGCATGTACGTTGGACTATTGGAGATGTAACAATTAAGTTGAGGTATGCATGTGCTACAAAATAGTTTTAGTGGATGATGACGTGGCACATTTTATGATGTGAAAGGCTGCATGATGAGAGAATTAGACTTAGTGGGGATCAACTCTTTATGTATTATAGATATCAAAAAGGAAATCTCAGATATTAATTACTCAAGCTTATCTCCAGGTTCAGATTTCGTGAAAATCCCAATTCATTTGTGAGGTATGTGACGGTTTCATGTACCGGGAGTACCGTAGCCGACCTAGACTCAGCCCAACATGACGATCCGTTACTCAGCTCCTGGCGATCAAGTCAAGGATTTTGGAGATGGCGAAAGATCCTCGATCGGTAGCAACCGACCTACAACCTTGTAAATCCTATCCTGGTCCCCGTATATACGCAAGGCTAGGACTAGATCATATCGAGTAAGTTTCAGGTGCTACCAGACTTCATATGCTACCGTGATATCTGATTTTGGATTGTTTGATTTCAGATCCAATGGCATAGGAGAAACTATTTTACATGCGTGTAATTTTGAGACTTTTGAATGACTTTTTTACAAAATGATCAAGAGCTTCTAGTAGCCGTTTGATCTGAGATCTAACGGCTCCCAAGAGTCCATAATATATCACCAAATCCTCAATACATCCACTATATGGAGAGGGATCCTCTGACATGCAAGAGGGAAGTCAGGGAGCTACAGTGGCCTCTTTGTGTAAAATATGGAAGGCAAGTTAGAGATCCGACACTGCCCAGGAACCACTGTAGATGCATAGATTACTGTGGACAATCACTGTACATAATCGTTGTGTTAAATTGCAGCTTATGAAAATCTAGAGAAGAGAAGTCAGGCTACTGTAGCTTCCCCTGACTTCTCTTCCTAAGTCAGAGGATCTGAATCCCCACTATATACTATACCATTAATCTCATATGAGGCTACCGCCATTAATACATCCAACCAGGAGTAAAGTTTTTACCTTCATCGTGACAGTCTGAACTTGAGTAATCCCCTCGTGTGAATCCCTTTGGTACTTCCGGCTATCGAGGTTACTGCGAGTATGACGAACGGACACTATGCAAGAATAACAAATTCAAAAATATTTTCACAACTTTATTTATTTCCAGCGCCATGGTTTTTTCCTCAAGCAGATCACAAATAAATAAATAAATTATACTCCCTCCGATCGAAATTAATTGTCGCAACTTCAGTACAACTACGACAATTAATTTGGATTACATAGAATAAATAATTAGTTGATCCACTCTCATATCTATACACTATATTTTTGGATGTTTCTGAAAATTTTCAACATAGTTTTGTTTTTTTAAATATAGACAGCATGATCGGAGCACAAGATCTACTCTTTAGGAGTGATGGGTAGAAGATTACGTGTGAGAGGAGAGAGAAGGTCGTGTGAGAATAATAAGTTGGCGACATGTGTATGAGGGCATATCATTTTGAGATTTATGATGTCATCGTAAGCACCTCGCCGTCGATGGAAACATTTCCTCCCACTGAAAGCGCATTGCCGGAAATTCTGAAATAAATCCAGAAATAATGTGAGTATCAGGACTTGAACCCTGATGGGTTGGTAATACCACGGTCCCTCTAACCATCCAACCACAGGTTGGTTCGCACAATCACATTATTATTAACAGGTAAATCACAAGCTAACGTACTAGAATATTCATATGCCATTGCAACGCACGTGCATTGTTATAGTAGGAGATGAAATATGGGCCACGGTCAGAATTAATCAACCGACTATATACCTGAACAGGAGTTGAACTAAAATGTCAATTAGTTAGGTGCACGCGACGAACCGGAGTTGTACAAATATTCTGGCTTCCTCATTTGAGTATGACTTGGTAGCCAGGTAACACTGTATCGATGGAAGAGAACATACGTCGTTTACCGTGTCTATATGCATACGTACACACGCACGAATGCGATCAAGAAACTTTCTCCATCCTTTTCGCTGACAAAGGTGCTGAGCTAATCCGGTCGCTGACAAAGGTGCTGAGCTAATCCAGGTAATTAAGCAGAAACGTACTACTTGACCTACCCTCAAAAAAAGACGTACTACTTGACCTAGTAATTCACGTATACCAACTTCGTTAATGTACTCAGGTGTTGTGCATCCGTTTCATAATATTAAAAGTGTTTTTGACACTACACTAATATCAAAACGCTTTTATATTGTGAAACGAAGCGAGTAAATTATTCTTCTCTCCTGAAAAAACACTCTTTCTTTAAAATGTATAAAGTGTACGTTTCGGCATGATTCTCCATACTGATATAAGATGTCTTATATAATAATTTACAGAGGAAATAAATTATAATTAAACATGACCTATTGGCTCGGTGGGTTTGCCCATCCATACGCGGCTGCACGGTACCCTGCAATGCTTTTGATCTTCTGTCAGGTTGCATGCATCGTCAACTATAACAACAAAAGAAAATGGGCGATCGAGTTACTTGGTTATTTAGTCAAATATATTTTGAGGGAAGAGACAGAATAAACTTTTTCAAGCGAACTGGTACACAACTTTTCATGTAAAGTTAATTTGCTTTGACTTTTGACCGGGTGCCTGGACGGACGTGGTAAAAGTAAAAAAGAAAAATCACGCGTGATACCTCTCCTACTTTTCATCGGAGCATGCGTGACTGACTGCGGCCTGGAAGACCTATTTGATCATGTCAGAAAAAAATGAACATCTTTTTTTAACACAATAAGAGTAAATAAGTTATGTGCAATACCATCTGAATTTAATTTTTCAAATATAAATCCAATATTATAACTGTTATTGTATATAACTTTACTCCATTCGACGTCCTCTCATTTTCCTTCCCAACTCCGGCACACCTAGAACAAACCGCCCCTTTCAGATTTCACCGGCGCGCCCGTGGATTCACGTTCCCTATGTCTGCCGCTCGGTCGGCAGTTTAGGTTAGTGTTTTTTTATTCCACGCAGGTGCGGTGCTCAGGTGGATGGCACCGCTTCTTCTTTTTCTTCTTCTTCTTCTTCTTCTTCGAGTTTCTCTTCCGGACTCCATTGTCCTCGATTTCTTCCGTCTGGACGTAGTGAAGCTCTAGCGTAGATTCCCGCCGTCTCCTTGGAACGGTGAGGTTAAGATTTCTCGTCATGTAACAAATGCATGCTATGAAATCACTCATCACACGCTTTGCTTTATGTAAACTATGTTCACTCTGACCAACCGTGTACGATCAAGCACACCATACAAACCGTGTGCACACCAACCGATATGCTCATTCATTCATTCTAAAACGAGCTCAGCTGCAGAAAATTGAACAGCCTGCCGTTTCTAAAAGTAGGGTTCAAACCGTTATTTAAAGTACTATAAATGTTATGGGATATGTGTACCCAACAAAATTGTTTAAACAACGTTTTTCTTTTGCGAATGAGGTTAAACAACGTCCGGCCAACCTGTCGTTTTGACCCCAGTCTGAGCAAGCGTTTCACAAACATTTATTCAAGACTTGTGTTGTGTTAAAGCCCACGTGATCAATATCACATGGAAAAAGAGCCACGTGAATCTATACATGTGGAAATCCCATGCCTAAGAGTATCTTCAACAGCCGCGCAACGCCCCGCGCGCCGTTCGCCTGGTTTGGCGTGGCCGGCCGTGGTGGCTCCAACAGACGCGTTAAAATTGAGCGCGCGCGTAGCTTCAGCGGCCGCGCTAAAATGCAGCGCGTGCTAAACAGTGCGTATATTTTTTAATAAAATTCATAAATAGAAAAAACGATACATAGATATTTTACATAGTTCCATAGCATAGATAGATAAAAATTATTTAGATAGTGCAAAGACATAGATAAAAACTACTAGTGCAGCTACAGCCTACTCCCAGTCGTCGTCGTCATCGTCATCGTCGCCATCCTCGCTGGTCTGATCCGAGGTATCGAGCCACATGTCTTCCCAACGATCATCATCAGATGTAAAGATCGTCTCACCACCATTCTTAACGACATCGCACTGGGATAGCGCCAGGGCCTTCCGCCGACGCCTGTCCAACCGCTCAGCGCGGCGCCTTTGCATCTCCTCCTCGCGGCGCCTTGCCCAGTAGGCTTGCTCATAGGAGACGTCCTCCGGGTGTTGTTGGCGCCACTCCGCCATGACCCGCTCGTCCTCATGGGCGACGAGGAGGCGGTTCTGCCGCTCAGCGTGATACGCGCGGTCTTGTGCCCTGCGAAGACGAGGCGGCGGGGCGACGTCCAGCGCCTGCTGCAGCGTGTGGACATCGTGGAAGTTCATCTGCTGGCACGGCCTGCCTAGGGGCCATGCCGTTGCGTCGTACGCGCGGGCGGCCTCGTGCGCCGTCTCGAAGGTGCCGAGGCCGAGCCGGAGTTGGCCGGACCATATCTCCGAGTAGAGCCCGCCGTTGGGGCGCTGGTGGACGCCGCGGTAGCCCGACACTCCTCGGCGGCGCGGCGGCATGGTGGCGGGGCGCTGGAGCGGTGGCACGGGTGGCAGCGGAAGCAACCGAGGAAGCAGTGGAGGGGCGTGTGGCAACGAAAGAGTAAGAGAAGCGTGTGGAATAGGCGTGTGGCGCGCGCCGCATTTTATAGGCGCGCCGGAAGCGGTGCGCCAAAAAAAGCGCGCGACCTGCCGCCTTTTCCCGCGCGTGATTTTCCCGCCACCGCTGGAGCGCGCCGAAACGTCCTGCACGCCCAGAAGACTCGGTTTACCACGTGCGCGCTTTTTACCGCGGCTGTTGAAGATGCTCTAACGCGGAATCCTTTTTCTCGTGCTATAACGCGCGCGTGCAGGTGGTTGATTATGGTCAGGTCGTCAGTTGTCACCGGCACAACTGATTTCGTGAATTATTTTATTATAATTTTTTTGCAAGAAAACTTTCAATCTATTCACATTCAATCATGGCAATATAACGAACACCAGAAATAATAGAAATTACATCCAGGTCCATAGACCACCTAGCGACGACTACAAGCACTGAAGTGAGCCGAAGGCGCGCCTCCGTCATCGCCCTTCCCTCGCCGGAGCCGCGCAAAACTAGTTGTGGTAGACAGTCGAAAAGTCGTCGTGCTAGGTTTCCATCAGAAGACCGCATCATGCCGTCGCCCGATCCAGGCCAGCCACCGCAGCAGCCGACTGTGGCCCGAGGCAGGGCCGACCGCCGCTGCCATCCAAGCCAACGCCGACGCTTCCAGATTGGCCGCACCTCCACGCATGTTGGGGCCCCGCCACCCCTGAGACGCGGGAGGGAGGAAGAGCCCCCGCCACCACCGTCGGCCTTCGGGCGCAAGCCGACGGCGTCCTCCAGCGGCGGCGGGAGGAGGGGAGGAAGATGAGCAAGGCCCCGACGGCGGCTAGGGTTGGGGAGCCACCCGAGTTGCCCGAGCGGGGGGCAACGCGGGGGCTAAGTGGTAAGATCCACTGCGGCCTAACAATGCAACTTGTGGCAATGTTAGTAACTGTCATGGGCCCTGGCCCGATAAGATTTAGCGAGCGGTTTACATCCCAATAGTTTTAGATGGCTTCTTTGAGCACTTCTGGGTGGATCCCTAGCTGAGGGCTTGCTTGCAGACACGACGAAGGTGGAAGTGACATAGGGTGACAAGACAATGGTTGAGCAGTTCAGCGGAGGTGGGGGGTGGATGGTTGTTGGATGAGGAGGTGGTTTCCATCTTTGCCTCTTGATAACATTATTTTTTGTAAGAAATGAAAAATGTTTTAACTGTGAAATACTAGCCCCCTGCTAAGATATTAGAAATGCAAAACCACATTGTGAACTATAAGTTATGCAATCATAAACATTTATCTCAAGTTTGAAAAGGAGGTAAAAATCTTAGAAATTGACTTGTATAGATTAGGTGAATGGTTAATGTTGCACACCTTTTATGTTGGATTGAACCATACATATGAACAAGTGTTAGATTCATCTACAGATGGCACCTTTAGAAGCATGACACAGGCTCAAGCTCAAAATGTTTGGGCGGCATGATGGAAAATTATGTCAAATGACATATTGAGAGGGTTCCAACTACAATGCTAAACTCTACCCATGAGGTTCAAAGTTAAAATGCCAAACCTGGTATGCACATGTCTATGTTTTCTATTAATAATGCATCATCTAGTATTTATGATATTTCTAATTTCGTGAACTTGTTGAGTGAAATAAAGAACATGTTGGCATCAAAATAACTTCAACAATAATGCATGTACGAATACTGCAAAAATAATGATTACAAGCCTTATCATTGATATAATTAATGTGGGAGTAATAATTTTCCTACTAGATTTGTAGGAATTATTAAGTAATGAATTTCCACCCAAAACTAAATCAATACGTTGAACCATTTTTTTTGGTAAATTAGCACTCTCTTTGATAAAGTTAAAACTCTACAATCATATAGTTTGATGAAGCATAGATTGACACCATCTAAAATTAACAATGGAGAGACTCTCAAACATATTCAATTCATCCTAGATAAGAATTGGGAGAAAAGAACAAACAAAACCATGCATGCTGAAATTGAACCTAAAATTAAGCACATCATACACATGTCAAAAATGGTTGGTAGTGTACATTATTTCTTATTGATGTAATTAAATTTATTATGATGAGTCTACCCTCTCCGAAGTTATACAAGTTTTGTAAGAATTGTCAGAAGTGCCTAATAGTACTGCTTGCAACAAACAAATTACTGAATGTATAGGACTAACTATTTTAAATGGCGAGGAGGAGAAATATAATCAAGATGCCAATATCCCTATATAATTAGAGGATGGTTTGGAACCAATTAAAATGATTAGCATTAATAATTTTGATTGTTATGCTCTTTGTGATTGCAGTGCTAGTGTTTATACAATTCTTACATCCTTATATAAAGTGATGGGTGATACGTCTCCAACGTATCTATAATTTTTGATTGCTTCATGCTATATTATCTACTGTTTTGAACATTATTGGGCTTTATTATCCACTTTTATATTATTTTTGGGACTAACCTACTAACCGGAGGCCCAGCCCAGAATTGCAGTTTTTTTGCCTGTTTTAGGGTTTTGAAGAAAAGGAATATCAAACGGAGTCCAAACGGAATGAAACCTTCGGAAATGTGATTTTCTCATCAGATAAGATCCAGGAGACTTGGACCCTCCGTCAAGAAAGCCACGAGGCGGTCACGAGGGTGGAGGGCGCGCCCCCTGCCTCGTGGGCCCCATGTTGCTCCACCGACGTACTTCTTCCTCCTATATATATATATCCACATACCCCCAAACGATCAGATACGGAGTCAAAAACCTAATTCCACCGCCGCAACTTTTTGTATCCACGAGATCCCATCTTGGGGCCTGTTCTGGAGCTCCGTCGGAGGGGACATCGATCACGGAGGGCTTCTACATCATCATCCAAGCCCCTCCGATGAAGTGTGAGTAGTTTACTTCAGACCTACGGGTCCATAGTTAGTAGCTAGATGGCTTCTTCTCTCTTTTTGGATCTCAATACAATGTTCTCCCCCTCTCTCGTGGAGATCTATTCGATGTAATCTTCTTTTTGCGGTGTGTTTGTTGAGACCGATGAATTGTGGGTTTATGACCAAGTCTATCTATGAATAATATTTGAATCTTCTCTGAATTATTTTATGTATGATTGGTTATCTTTGCAAGTCTCTTCGAATTATCAGTTTGGTTTGGCCTACTAGATTGGTTGTTCTTGCCATGGGAGAAGTGCTTAGCTTTGGGTTCGATCTTGCGGTGTCCTTTCCCAGTGACAGAAGGGGCAGCAAGGCACGTATTGTATCGTTGCCATCGAGGATAACAAGATGGTTTTTTTATCATATTGCATGAAACTATCCCTCTACATCATGTCATCTTGCTTAAGGCGTTACTCTGTTTTTAACTTAATACTCTAGATGCATTCTGGATAGCGGTCGATGAGTGGAGTAATAGTAGTAGATGCAGGCAGGAGTCGGTCTACTTGTCTCGGACGTGATGCCTATATACATGATCATACCTAGATATTCTCATAACTATGCTCAATTCTGTCAATTGCTCAATAGTAATTTGTTCACCCACCGTAGAATACTTATGCTCCTGAGAGAAGCTACTAGTGAAACCTATGGCCCCCGGGTCTCTTTCTCATCATATCAATCTCAATCACTTTATTATTGCTTTGTTTTTTTACTTTGCTTTTACTTTTTACTATGCATCTCTATACCAAAAATACCAAAAATATTATTCATCATCTCTATCAGATCTCGCTTTCGTAAGTGACCGTGAAGGGATTGACAACCCCTAAGCGCGTTGGTTGCGTTAAGCTATTGTTTTTGTGTAGGTACGAGGGACTCGCGCGTAGCCTCCTACTGGATTGATACCTTGGTTCTCAAAAACTGAGGAAAATACTTACGCTACTTTTCTGCATCATCCTCTCCTCTTCGGGGAAATCCAACGCAGTGCTCAAGAGGTAGCAAGAAGAATTTCTGGCGCCGTTGCCGGGGAGTCTGCGCAAAAGTCAACATACCAAGTACCCATCACAATCCCTATCTCCCGCATTACATTATTTGCCATTTGCCTCTTGTTTTCCTCTCCCCCAATTCACCCTTGCCGTTTTATTTGCCCTCTCTCTCTCTATCCTCCCTCTCTTTCTCTATTTGCCTCTTTTGCTCGCTTGCCTTTTTGTTTGCTTGTTTATTAGTTTGCTTGTTTGTCATGATGGCTCAAGATAGTACTAAATTGTGTGACTTCACCAATACCAACAACAATGATTTCCTTAGCACTCCGATTGCTCCTCTTACCGATGCTGAATCTTGTGAAATTAATACTGCTTTGTTGAATCTTGTCATGAAAAACCCGTTCTCCGGCCTTCCTAGTGAAGATGCTGCTACCTGTCTTAATAGCTTCGTTGATTTGTGTGACATGCAAAAGAAGAAAGATGTCGATAATGATATTGTTAAATTGAAGCTACTTCCTTTTTCGCTTAGAGATCGTGCTAAAGCTTGGTTTTCGTCTTTGCCTAAAAATAGCATTGATTCATGGAACAAGTGCAAAGATGCTTTTATCTCTAAGTATTTTCCTCCCGCTAAGATCATCTCTCTTAGAAACGATATTATGAATTTTAAGCAACTTGATCATGAACATGTTGCACAAGCTTGGGAGAGAATGAAATTAATGATACGTAATTGCCCTACTCATGGTTTGAATTTGTGGATGATTATACAAATTTTTTATGCCGGATTGAATTTTGCTTCTAGAAATCTTTTAGATTCGGCCGGGGAGGCACTTTTATGGAAATCACTTTAGGAGAAGCTACTAAACTCCTAGATAATATTATGGTTAATTATTCTCAATGGCATACTGAAAGATCTACTAAAAAGGTGCATGCGATAGAAGAAATTAATGTTTTGAGTGGAAAGATGGATGAACTTATGAAATTATTTGCTAATAAGAGTGTTTCTTCTGATCCTAATGATGTGGACTTGTCTACTTTGATTGAGAATAATATAATGAATCTATGGATGTGAATTTTGTTGGTAGGAACAATTTTGGTAACAACGCGTATAGAGGAAATTTCAACCCTAGCCTTATCCTAGTAATCCCTCTAGTAATTATGGTAATTCCTACAACAATTCTTATGGAAATTATAATAAGATGCCCTCTGATTTTGAATCTAATATTAAAGAATTTATTTCTTCGCAAAAGAATTTTAATGCTATGATTGCAGAAAAATTGCTTAAGATTGATGATTTGGCTAGGAACGTTGATAGAATTGCTCTTGATGTTGATTCTTTGAAACTTAGATCTATTCCACCTAAGCATGATATCAATGAGTCTCTCAAAGCCATGAGAATTTCCATTGGCGAGTGCAAAGAAAGAGCGGCTAGGGTGCGTGCTAAGAAAGATGCCTTTATAAAAGCGTGTTCTTCTAGTTCCTATGAAAATAATGATGAAGATCTAAAAGTTATTGATGTGTCCCCTATTAAATCTTTGTTTTGCAATATGAATCTTGATAATGATGGGACTGAATATTATCCACCTCTACCTAGAAGGCGTTCCAAGAATTCTAAATCTTTTGATCTTGATGCTAAATTTGATAAAAGTGGGATTGAAGAAATTAAAACCCTAGATGTTGCTAAACCCACTATTATGGACTTCAAGGAATTTAACTATGAAAATTGCTCTTTGATTGATTGTATTTCCTTGTTGCAATCCGTGTTAAATTCTCCTCACGCTTATAGTCAAAATAAAGCGTTTACTAAACATATCGTTGATGCCTTGATGCAATCTTATGAAGGAAAATTTGAATTAAAAGTTTCTATCCCTAGAAAACTTTATGATGAGTGGGAACCAACTATTAAAATTAAAATTAAAGATCATGAGTTTTATGCTTTGTGTGATTTGGGTGCTGGTGTCTCTACTATTCCCAAAACTTTGTGTGATTTGCTAGATTTCCGTAATTTTGATGATTGCTCTCTAAACTTGCATCTTGAGGATTCCACTTTTAAGAAACCTATGGTAAGAATTAATGATGTTCTTATTGTTGCAAATAGGAATTATGTGCCCGTAGATTTTATCGTTCTTGATATAGATTGCAATCCTTCTTGCCCTATTATTCTCGGTAGACCTTTCCTTAGAACGGTTGGTGCAATTATTGATATGAAGGAAGGGAATATTAGTTTCCAATTTCCATTAAAAAATGGCATGGAACACTTCCCTAGAAAGAAAATAAAATTACCATATGAATCTATCATGAGATCCACTTATGGATTGCCTACCAAAGATGGCAATACCTAGATCTATTCTTGCTTGTTATGCCTAGCTAGGGGCGTTAAACGATAGCACTTGTTGGGAGGCAACCCAATTTTATTGTTATTCCTTACTTTTCGCTCCTGTTTAGTAATAAATAAATTATTTAGCCTCTATTTTGGTTGTGTTTTTTGTGTTTAATTAGTGTTTGTGCCAAGTAGAACCGTTGGGAAGACTTGGGGAAAGTCTTGTTAAACTTCCTGTAAAAAACAGATACTTTAGCGCTCACGAGAACTGCTGTCATTTTTATTTGGAGAGTGCTATTTAGTTAATTATTTTTGCAGATGATTAATAGATAAATTCGTCACGTCCAAAAATTTATTTTAGAATTTTTGGGGTTCCAGATCCTGCGCTAGCTACAGATTACTACAGACTGTTCTGTTTTTGACAGATTCTGTTTTTCGTGTGTTGTTTGCTTATTTTGATGGATCTATGGGTAATAAAATAGTTTATGAACCATAGAGAAGTTGTAATACAGTAGGTATAACACCCATATAAATAAAGAATGGGTTCATTACAGTACCTTGAAGTGGTCTTTTGTTTTCTTTCGCTAACGGAGCTCACGAGATTTTCTACTTTAAGTTTTGTGTTGTGAAGTTTTCAAGTTTTGGGTAAAGATTTGATGGATTATGGAACAAGGAGTGGCAAGAGAATAAGCTTGGAGATGCCCATGGCACCCCCAAGATAATCTAAGGACACCTAAAAGCCAAAGCTTGGGGATGCCCCGGAAGGCATCCCCTCTTTCGTCTACTTCTATCGGTAACTTTACTTTTGGCTATATTTTTATTCACCACATGATATGTGTTTTGCTTGGAGCGTCTTTTATGATTTGAGTCTTTGCTTATTAGTTTACCACAATCATCCTTGCTGTACACACCTTTTGAGAGAGCCATACATAATTTGGAATTTGATAGAATACTCTATGTGCTTTACTTATATCTTTTGAGTTATATAATTTTGCTCTAGTGCTTCACTTATATCTTTTGGAGCACGGTGGTGGATTTGATTTATAGAAACTATTGATCTCTCATGATTCACTTAGATTATTTTGAGAGTCTTAATAGCGTGGTAATTGCTTAATAATAATATGCTTGGTATTCAAGATTTGTAAAACTTTCTTTTGAGTGCGTTGAATACTAAGAAAAAAATTTGATGCTTGAGAATTGTTTTGAGATATGAGGATGGTGATATTAGAGTCATGCTAGTTGAGTAGTTGTGAATTTGAGAAATGCTTGTGTTAAAGTTTGTGATTCCCATAGCATGCACGTATGATGAACCGTTATGTGATGAAGTCGGAGCATGATTTATTTATTGATTGTCTTCCTTATGAGTGGCGGTCGGGGACGAGCGATGGTATTTTTCCTACCAATATATCCCCCTAGGAGCATGTGCGTAATAGTTTGCTTTGATAACTTCTAGATTTTTGCAATAAGTATATGAGTTCTTTATGACTAATGTTGAGTCCATGGATTATACGCACTTTCCTTCCTTCCACCATTGCTAGCCTCTCAAATACCGCGCACTTTTCGCCGGTATCATACACCCACCAAATACCTTCCTCAAAACAGCCACCATATACCTACCTATCATGGCATTTCCATAGCCATTCCAAGATATATTGCCATGCAACTTTCCACCATTCTGTTCATTATGACACGCTCCATCATTGTCATATTGCTAGCATGATCATGTAGTTGACATTGTATTTGTGGCAAAGCCACCGTTCATAATTCTTTCATACATGTCACTCTTGATTCATTGCATATCCTGGTACACCGCCGGAGGCATTCATATAGAGTCATATTTTGTTCTAAGTATTGAGTTGTAATTGTTGAGTTGTAAGAAAAATAAAAAGTGTGATGATCATCATTTTTAGAGCATTGTCCCAAGTGAGGAAAGGATGATGGAGACTATGATTCCCCACAAGTCGGGATGAGACTCCGGACGAAAAAAAGAGAGAAAAAGAGTCCATAAAAAAAGAAGGCCCAAAAAATGAGAGAAAATGAGAGAAGGGACAATGTTACTATCCTTTTACCACACTTGTGCTTCAAAGTAGCACCATGATCTTAGAGAGTCTCTCATTCTGTAACTTTCATATAATAGTGGGAATTTTTCATTATAGAACTTGGCTTGTATATTCCAATGATGGGCTTCCTCAAAATGCCCTAGGTCTTCGTGAGCAAGCGAGTTGGATGCACACCCACTTAGTTTCTTTTGTTGAGCTTTCATATACTTATAGCTCTAGTGCATCCGTTGCATGGCAATCCCTACTCACTCACATTGATATCTATTGATGGGCATCTCCATAGCCCGTTGATACGCCTAGTTGATGTGAGACTGTTTCCCCTCTTTTTGTCTTCTCCACAACCATCATTCTATTCCACATATAGTGCTATATCCATGGCTCACGCTCATGTATTGCGTGAAGATCAAAAAAGTTTTGAAAATGTCAAAAGTATGAAACAATTGCTTGGCTTGTCATCGGGGTTGTGCATGATTTAAATACTTTGTGTGCTGAAGATAGAGCATAGCCAGAGTATACGATTTTGTAGGGATAGCTTTCTTGGCCATGTTATTTTGAGAAGACATAATTTCTTTGTTAGTATGCTTGAAGTATTATTATTTTTATGTCAATATGACCTTTTGTCTTGAATCTTTTGAATCTGAATATTCATACAACAATTAAGAAGATTTACATTGAAATTATGCCAAGTAGCACTCCGCATCGAAAATTCTGTTTTTATCATTTACCTACTCGAGGACGAGCAGGAATTAAGCTTGGGGATGCTTGATACGTCTCCAACGTATCTATAATTTTTGATTGCTCCATGCTATATTATCTACTGTTTTGAACATTATTGGGCTTTATTATCCACTTTTATATTATTTTTGGGACTAACCTATTAACCGGAGGCCCATCCCAGAATTGCAGTTTTTTTGCCTGTTTTGGGGTTTCGAAGAAAAGGAATATCAAACGGAGTCCAAACGGAATGAAACCTTCGGAAACGTGATTTTCTCATCAGATAAGATCCAGGAGACTTGGACCCTCCGTCAAGAAAGCCACGAGGCGGTCACGAGGTTGGAGGGCGCCCCCCCCCTAGGGCGCGCCCCCTGCCTCGTGGGCCCCATGTTGCTCCGCCGACGTACTTCTTCCTCCTATATATATCCACGTACCCCCAAACAATCAGATACGGAGCCAAAAACCTAATTCCACCGCTGCAACTTTCTGTATCCACGAGATCCCATCTTGGGGCCTGTTCCGGAGCTCCGCCGGAGGGGGCATCGATCACGGAGGGCTTCTACATCATCATCCAAGCCCCTCCGATGAAGTGTGAGTAGTTTAGTTCAGACCTACGGGTCCATAGTTAGTAGCTAGTTGGCTTCTTCTCTCTTTTTGGATCTCAATACAATGTTCTCCCCCTCTCTCGTGGAGATCTATTCGATGTAATCTTCTTTTTGCGGCGTGTTTGTTGAGACCGATGAATTGTGGGTTTATGATCAAGTCTATCTATGAATAATATTTGAATCTTCTCTGAATTCTTTTATGTATGATTGGTTATCTTTGCAAGTCTCTTCGAATTATCAGTTTGATTTGGCCTACTAGATGGGTTGTTCTTGCCATGGGAGAAGTGCTTAGCTTTGGGTTCGATCTTGCGGTGTCCTTTCCCAGTGACAGAAGGGGCAGCAAGGCACGTATTGTATCGTTGCCATCGAGGATAACAAGATGGTTTTTTATCATATTGCATGAAACTATCCCTCTACATCATGTCATCTTGCTTAAGGCGTTACTCTGTTTTTAACTTAATACTCTAGATGCATGCTGGATAGCGGTCGATGAGTGGAGTAATAGTAGTAGATGCAGGCAGGAGTCGGTCTACTTGTCTCGAACGTGATGCCTATATACATGATCATACCTAGATATTCTCATAACTATGCTCAATTCTGGAAATTGCTCAACAGTAATTTGTTCACCCACCGTAGAATACTTATGCTCTTGAGAGAAGCTACTAGTGAAACCTATGGCCCCCGGGTCTCTTTCTCATCATATCAATCTCCATCACTTTATTATTGCTTTGCTTTTTTACTTTGCTTTTACTTTTTACTTTGCATCTCTATACCAAAAATACCAAAAATATTATTTATCACCTCTATCAGATCTCACTTTCGTAAGTGACAGTGAAGGGATTGACAACCCCTAAGCGCGTTGGTTGCGTTAAGCTATTGTTTTTGTGTAGGTACGAGGGACTCGCGCGTAGCCTCCTACTGGATTGATACCTTGGTTCTCAAAAACTAAGGGAAATACTTACGCTACTTTGCTGCATCATCCTCTCCTCTTCGGGGAAATCCAATGCAGTGCTCAAGAGGTAGCAATGGGATCTTGCTCAGTCCACTATGTAAAAGCTAGTGCTATAATATAAGTTATGCTCCCATTAAGTATCTTTCTGGACACAGAGAACCATCATGAGTGTCCAATTATTTTGGGAAGGAGGGCAGTCCAAACATAATTCATGGGTATTTATATGAAAACCACTTCTTTTTGGCAAAAAAATTGTAATTGCATTATCTGTATGAAATATGTATTCAACAAATACACAACTCATGTGCCCATCACCTCTACTTCTCACACTACCCCCACGACGTGTCCCATCTATCATCCCATGGCCCAATTATGCAACCCAAAGCCCATTAGGAGTTTAGGACATAGTTGGCAGTGGTCATGGGGTCTCTCCGGGGTGCTCGACAACACACACACACACACACACACACAGAGAGAGATAGAGAGAGAGAGATATCCACGAGGGCTTGAGTGTCAGAGGTATCGGTGGCCATTGGGTTTTTTATAGAGCGTCAACGACATTAGTATTTTATGATTGGGCCGTACGAGGCGTGGGAGGCCGGAAGATGCACCACAGTGGCATCGGTGCCTGGTGGAGTCAAATCGTGGCCATGGGCAACATGTGTGCGGTGCGAGTGCGAGAAGGACAGACATACCAATGGGAACACATAGTGAAGAGGTAGGAGAAGACGATCCCGTGATGCGTTTGCACATGGTTAGGTTTACGGATCCATGTGCGATAGGGCATATTTCCTTCAGTCTCCCACATGCAGTAGAGTCAATAATCTAGTTCACAACGTCATGTGATTTAACACCAATAGTTCACATCTTTATGTGATTAGTTCACATCTCCATGTGACTAATACCCAAAGGGTTTACTAGAGTCAATAATCTAGTTCACATCACTATGTGATTAACACCCATAGAGTGATCATGTTTTGCTTGTGAGAGAAGTTTAGTCAACAGGTCTACCACATTCAGAGTCGTATGTATTTTGCAAATTTTCTATGTCTACTATGCTCTGCACGGAGCTATTCTAGCTAATCGCTCCCACTTTCAATATGTATCCATATTGAGACTTAGAGTCATCCAGATTAGTGTCAAAGCTTGCATCGACGTAACCCTTTACGACAAACTTTTTGTCACCTCCATAACCGAGAAATATTTCCTTAGTCCTCTAAGGATAATTTTGACCGTTGTCCAGTGATCTACTCCCAGATCACTATTGTACTCCCTTGCCAAAATCATGCTAAGTATACAATAGGTCTGGTACGTAACATAGCATACTTTATAGAACCTATGACTGAGGCATAGGGAATGACTTTTCATTCTCTTTCTATTTTCTGTCGTGGTCGGGTTTTGAGTCTTTACTCAACTTCATACCTTACAATGTAGGCAAGAACTCCTTCTTTCACTAATCCATTTTGAACTTCTTCAAAATCTTATCAAGGCATGTACTCATTGAAAGTCTTATCAAGCGTCTTGATCTATCTTTATAGATCTTGACGCCTAATATGTAAGTAGCTTCACTGAGGTCTTTCTTTGAAAAAAATCCTTTCAAACACTCCTTTATGCTTTCTAGAAAATTCTACATCATTTCCGATCAACAATATGTCATTCACATATATTTATCAGAAAGGTTGTAGTGCTCCCACTCACTTTCTTGTAAATACAGGCTTCACCAAAAGTCTGTATAAAACCATATGCTTTGATCACTTTATATTAGAGTATCGGCAAGAAATCTTGGCTATTCACTCTATTTTTAAGTTTTATTTAAGTAAACCATGCACAATGCATAGGATTCATATTCCAACTCCAAGATGCTTGCACCAGTCCATAGATGGATCGCTAGAGCGTGCACACTTTGTTAGCACCTTTAGGATTGACAAAACCTTCTTGTTGCATCATATACAACTCTTCTTTAAGAAATCCATTTAAGGAATACAATTTTGACATCCATTTGCCAGATTTCATAAAATGTGGCAATTGCTAACATGATTCGGACAGACTTAGGCATCGCTACGCGTGAGAAAATCTTATCGTAGTCGACACCTTGAACTTGTCGAAAACCTTTTTGTGACAATTTGAGATTTGTAGATAGTAACACTACTATCAGCGCCCGTCTTCCTCTTGAAGATCCATTTATTCTCAATGGCTCGCCGATCATCGGGCAAGTCAATCAAAGTCCATAGTTTGTTCTCATACATGCATCCCATCTCAGATTTCATGGCCTCAAGCCATTTCGCGGAATCTGGGCTCATCATTGCTTCCTCATAGTTCGTAGGTTCGTCATGGTCTAGTAACATGACTTCCAGAAAGGATTACCATACCACTCAGGTGCGGACCATACTCTGGTTGACTTACGAGGTTCGGTAGTAACTTGATATGAAGTTTGATGATCATCATCATTAGCTTTTGCACTAATTGGTGTAGGAATCACTGGAACTGATTTCTGTAATGAACTACTTTCCTATTCGGGAGAAGGTACAATTACCTTATCAAGTTCTACATTCCTCCCACTCACTTCTTTCGAGAGAAACTTCTTCTCTAGAAAGGATCCATTCTTAGCAACGAATATCTTGCCTTCGGATCTGTGATAGAAGGTACCCAACCCTTTCCTTTGGGTATCCTATGAAGACACATTTCTCCGATTTGGGTTCGAGCTTATCAGGTTGAAACTTTTTCATATAAGCATCACAACCCCAAACTTTAAGAAACAACAACTTAGCTTTCTTGCTAAACCACAGTTCATATGGTGTCATCTCAACGGATTTAGATGGTGCCCTATTTAACGTGAATACAGCTGTCTCTAATGCATAACCCCAAAACGATAGAGGTAAATCGGTAAGAGACATCATAGATTGCACCATATCTAATAAAGTACGGTTACGACGTTCGAACACACCATTACACTGTCATGTTCCAGGCGGCGTGTGTTGCGAAACTATTCCACATTGTTTCAAATGAAGGCCAAACTCGTAACTCAAATATTCGCCTCCACGATCAGATCGTAGAAACTTTACTTTCTTATTACGATGATTCTCAACTTCACTATGAAATTATTTGAACTTTTCAAATGTTTCAGACTTGTGTGTCATTAAGTAGGTATACCCATATCTGCTCAAATCATCTGTGAAGGTCAGAAAATAATGATACCCGCCGCGAGCCTCAACACTCATCGACCGCATACATAGGTATGTATTATTTTCAATAAGTCAGTCGCTTGCTCCATTGTTCCGGAGAACGAAGTCTTAGTCATCTTGCCCATGAGGCATGGTTCACAAGCATCAAATGATTCATAATCAAGTGATTCCAAAAGTCCATCCGCATGGAGTTTCTTCACGCGCTTTACACCAATATGGCCTAAACGGCAGCGCAAATAGTATGTTGCACTATAATTATCAACTTTGCATCTTTTGGCATCAATATCATGAATATGTGTATCACTACGATCGAGATTCAATAAACCATTCACCTTGGGTGTATGACCACATAATGTTTTATTCATGTAAACAAAATAACAATTATTGTTTGACTTAAATGAATAACCGTATTGCAATAAACATGATCCAATCATATTATGCTCAAGGCAAACACCAAATAACATTTATTTTAGGTTCTACACTAATCCCGAAGGTAGAGGGAGTATGCGATGGTGATCTTATCAACCTTGGAATCATTTCCAACACACATCGTCACCTCGCCCTCAACTAGTCCTTGTTCATTTTGTAACTCCTGTTTCGAGTTACTAATCATAACAACTGAACCGGTATCAAATACCCAGGGGCTACTATGAACACTAGTAAAGTACATATCGATAACATGTATATCATATATACTTTTGTTCACTTTGCCACCCTTCTTATCCGCTAAGTATTGGGGCAGTTCCGCTTCCAGTGACCATTTTCTTTGTAGTAGAAGCACTCAGTTTCAGGCTTGGGTCTAGCTTTGGGCTTCTTCATGGGAGTGGAAACTTGCTGGCCATTCCTTTTGAAGTTCCCTTTCTTTCCCTTGCCCTTTTACTTGAAACTAGTGGTCCTGTCAACCATCAACATTTGATGCTTTTATTGATTTCAACCTTTGCCGATTTCAGCATCACGAAGAGTTCGGGAATCGTTTTTTCCATCCCTTGCATATTATAGTTCATCGGGAAGTTCTAGTAACTTGGTGATCGTGACTAGAGAACTCTGTCAATCACTATCTTATCTCGAAGATTAACTCCCACTTGATTCAAGCGATAGTATTACTCAGACATTCTGAGCACATGCTCACTGGTTGAGCTATTCTCCTCCATCTTGTAGGCAAAATACTTATCAGAGGTCTCATACATCTCGACCCGGGCATGAGTCTGAAATACCAATTTCATCTCTTAGAACATCTTATATGCTCCGTGGTGTTCAAAAAGTTTTTGAAGTCCCAGTTCTAAGCCGTAAAGCATGGTGCACTAAACTATTAAGTAGTCATTATACCGAGCTTGCCAAACATTCATAACGTGTGCATCTACTCCTGCAATAGGTCCGTCGCCTAGTGGTGCATCAAGGACATAATTCTTCTGTGCAGCAATGAGGATAGTCCTCAGATCACGGACCCAGTCCGCATCATTGCTACTATCATCTTTCAACTTATATTTCTCTAGGAACGTATCAAAATAAACGGGGAGCTACATCGCAAGCTATTGATGTACAACATAGATATGCAAATACTATCAGGACTAAGTTCATGATAAGTTAAAGTTCAATTAATCATATTACTTAAGAACTCCCACTTAGATAGACATCCCTCTAGTCATCTAAATGATCACGTGATCCATATCAACTAAACCATGTCCGATCATCACGTGAGATGGAGTAGTTTTCAATGGTGAATAGCTCTATGTTGATCATATATGCTATATGACTCACATTCGACCTTTCGGTCTCAATGTTCCGAGGCCATATCTGCATATGCTAGGCTCGTCAAGTTTAACCCGAGTATTCCACGTGTGCAAAACTGGCTTGCACCCGTTGTATGTGAACGTAGAGCTTATCACACCCGATCATCACGTGGTGTCTCGGCATGACGAACTATAGCAACGGTGCATACTCAGGGAGAACACTTATACCTTGAAATTTAGTGAGGGATCATCTTATAATGCTACCGCCTTACTAAGTAAAATAAGATGCATAAAGGATAAACATCACATGCAATCAAAATATGTGACATGATATGGCCATCATCATCTCGTGCCTTTGATCTACATCTCCAAAGCACCGTCATGATCTCCATCATCACCGACATGACACCATGATCTCCATCATCTTGATCTCTATCAAAGTGTCGTCACATGGTCGTCTCACCAACTATTGCTTTTGCAACTATTGCTATCGCATAGCGATAATGTAAAGCAATTATATGGTGCTTGCATCTTATGCAATAAAGAGACAACCATAAGGCTCCTGCCAGATGCCGATAACTTCAACAAAACATGATCATATCATACAACAATTTATATCTCATCATGTCTTGACCATATCACATCACAACATGCCCTGCAAAAACAAGTTAGACGTCCTTTACTTTGTTGTTGCAAGTTTTACATGGCTACCATGAGTTTTTGGCAAGAACCGTTCTTACCTACGCATCAAAACCACACCGATTTTTCGTCAAGTGTGTTGTTTTAACCTTCAACAAGGACCAGGTGTAGTCAAACTCGATTCAACTAAAGTTGGCGAAACAGACACCCGCTAGCCACTTGTGTGCAAAGCACATCGATAGAACCAGTCTCATGAACGCGGTCATGTAATGTCGGTCTGGGCCGCTTCATCCAACAATACCGCCGAATCAAAGTAAGATGTTGCTGGTAAGAAGTATGACTATCATCGCCCACAACTCTTTGTGTTCTACTGGTGCATATAACATCTAAGCATAGACCTGGCTCGGATGCCACTATTGGGGAATGCAGTATTTCAAAAAAAAATCCTACGATCACGCAAGATCTATCTAGGAGATGCATAGAAACGAGAGGGGGAGAGTGTGCCTACATGCCGTCATAGACCGAAAGCGGAAGCATTTAATAATGCAGTTGACGTAGTCGAACGTCTTCACGATCCAACCGATCCAAGTATCGAATGTACGTCACCTCCGTGTTCAGCACACGTTCGGTACGAGGACGTCCCTCGAGCTCTTGATCCAGTTGAGGATGAGGGAGAGTTCCGTCAGCACAAAGGCATGGCGACGGTGATGATGAAATTACCGGCGTAGGGCTTCGCCTAAGCACTACGACGATATGACCGAGGTGTGTAACTGTGGAGGGGGGCACCGCACACGGCTAAGAGAAGACTTGATGTCTCTTTGGGGTGCCCCCTGCCCACGTATATAAAGGAGGGAGGGAGAGAGGCCGACCCTCCTAGGGGCGGGCCAAGTGTAGGGAGTCCTACTAGGACTCCCAAGTCCTACTTGGATTCCCTTTCCTTTCCGGAGTAGGAAAGAAGGAAAGGAGGGAGAGGGAGAAGGAAAGGGGGGCCGCGCCCCCACCCATTGTCCAATTCGGTTTGGCCAGGGGGGAGGCGCGCGCCACCTCGTGGCCCTTCTTCCCTCTCTCCACTAAAGCCCAATAAGGCCCATTAACTTTCCTGGGCGAATTCCCGTAACTCTCCGGTACTCCAAAAAATACCCGAATCACTAGGAACCATTCCGATGTCCGAATATAGCCTTCCAATATATGAATCTTACCTCTCGACCATTAAGCGTCATCAAATCGTCATCGAACGTTAAGCGTCATCGGTGGCCAATATATGAATCACATAACTCATAATACAAATCGTCATCGAACGTTAAGCGTGCGGACCCTACGGGTTCGATAACTATGTAGACATGACCGAGACACATCTCCGGTAAATAACCTGGGTGCTCATATTGGCTCCTACATATTCTACGAAGATCTTTATCAGTCAAACCGCATAACAACATATGTTGTTCCCTTTGTCATCGGTATGTTACTTACCCAAGATTCGATCGTCGGTATCATCATACCTAGTTCAATATCGTTACCGGCAAGTCTCTTTACTCGTTCCATAATGCATCATCCTATGGCTAACTCATTAGACACATTGCTTGCAAGTCTCATAGTGATGTGCATTACCGAGAGGGCCCAGAGATACCTCTCCGATACATGGAGTGACAAATGCTAATATCGATCTATGCCAACTCAACAAGCACCATCGGAGACACTTGTAGAGCATCTTTATAATCACCCAGTTACTTTGTGACGTTTGATAGCACACAAGGTGTTCCTCCGGTATTCGGGAGTTGCATAATATCATAGTCAGAGGAACATATATAAGTCATGAAGAAAGCAATAGCAATAAAACTAAACGATTATTGTGCTAAGCTAATGGATGGATCTTGTCCATCACATCATTCTCTATTGATGTGATCTCGTTCATCAAATGACAACACATGTCTATGGTCAGGAAACTTAACCATCTTTGATTAACGAGCTAGTCAAGTAGAGGCATACTAGGGATACTCTATTTTGTCTATGTATCCACACATGTATCAAGTTTCCGGTTAATATAATTCTAGAATGAATAATAAACATTTATCATGATATAAGGAAATATAAATAACGACTTTATTATTTCCTCTAGGGCACATTTCCTTCAGGTACTTCATCGTTATCGAGCCTAGCTCACAATTCATCATATGAGCTGCTCGAAGCTTTGATTCAAGGTCTCCTCCCGAGATAAATGCCTCACTCTTCTCAAAGTTAATCTTTAGCCCGGACATCCCCTATGCACATGAGTAGAAATTTGAAGTTAATAATCTCTATGTCCGAGTTTTTAATGAAGATTAAGGTGTCGTCCGCATACTGAAGATGTGTCTCCACCCGTTGTGCACTACCGATATCGCAACACCAGAGATATGCCCAGCCTCTTTCACCCTATTTAACAATGCAACCAAGCCATCAGCTGCAATGTTAAACAATAGGGTGGTATAGGGTCTCCCTGGTATTCCGACAAAACGAGTCTATTTTCCCGTTGATATTGATTGTGGTCTGGCCACAGTTGACCAATTGCATCATCCAGCTCACCCATTGTGGGTCGAACCCTTTAGCATGCGTTTTTTTCTCTAGAAAGTCCCATCTTATCCTATCATATGCTTTCTCAAAGTCTATCTGCAGGATAAACACCTCCTTCTTATTGTGGATTTCGAGGAGCACTTCATGTAGGACAACCATTCCATACAGAATGCTCCGTCCTTTGATGAAGGCGGTTTGATTAGTGTCAATTACCCTATCCGCCACTGGAGCCAACCTAGAAGCATACCCTTAGCTAGTAACCGAGAGCTGACGTTGATTAGGGTAATTGGCCGGTATTGACGAATGTGGTCCGCTCCCTCCACTTTCGGCAATAGTGCCAAAATACCATAATTAAGCCTCTTCACATCGATACACCCTTTAGCAAAGTCTTGGACTAGCTTCAGGAAATGTGGACCCACCACATTCCAGAACGTTTTGTAGAAAGTGTCCGGAAACCCGCCCGGTCCAGGGGCAGTGTTAGATCTCATCCCCCCAAGTTGTATGAAATCTCCTTCAAGGAGAAAAGGGGCCAGCAATTGCTCGCAATCTACCCTTGACACCCTCCTATGTTGGTTCCACACCGTGGGGAGCAGAGACACCGTAGCTACCTCGGATGTCCTCAACAACTCTCTGTAAAACGGTTATTATATTTGTCGGTCCGATATAACAACTTTGCTAGAGTTACTCTATGTCACCAGTATCGATATACTGCATAGCTCAAGCATGAGAGAAATCATCTGTTAGAGCAAGTCTAATAAGGCCTAGTCAGCAGGCTATAAGACTTGCCATGTCATTAAAATCCTACTTGGAGGAGTGAGAGAAGAGGAGAGAGAGTGAAGCGGGCTCTTATTCTATAGACCGGCTATAGCACATAGATCAAGATAAAATAGTATGCATGCAACTCTCTCCAATCATATACATCGCTCATGCAGATATTAAATGCTTAGAGCCAACCTAAGGCTAGTCATAGTGGGAGTAACTTAGCGAGTAACATAGTGTACCCCAATTTTTTTTGCTTATGTGGCAAGTAGTTAATGAGAAGTAGTAACATAATATGTTATTGTAACATAACGCTTCTCAATAAAAGATGAGTCTACAAGCTAATAAATGAAACCATCTATGACAATACTACTATGTTACTTTGCACTATGAAAATCGTAATTTAGACTAGTGTCATATGCATGACTAATATAAGTTACTCCCCACTATGACCAGCCTAATAGCCAATCTAAGAGCCAACCTATTATATGAATATATTTTTATGAGGGCTTTAAGTTAGGTAGCATCTCCTTATAGCCAATAGCCGGCTACATTATTAACCATGCTCTTATATAATTTAGATGGGCCACGGACGGGAGACTAGTTGCGAGTACTGATCGCTCCATTCAGCATACAGTCATTACAGTAGTACCGCCCTACTCTAGTACTCCCACTTGTATGCCTGCTTTGCTTTCATTGACTCACAATTTTAAGAGCACGTACAATGCAGGCGTTTAAGGGGCCGTTCGGTTTTCCTCCGCTTCGCGCCTCCGCTCCAGGAGCGGACGAGTTGTGGTTGATAATCTGGGAACGGGCGAAACGATGCTGTCTAGATCCATGGATATTGAGGAGCGGGTGGATTGCCGAACGGGCCCTATGTCTGGGCTCCAGGGATTAAATCCCAGTTGTTTTCGTAGCTTTTTAGTGGACCATGGTTTATTTTGTGGCGCCCAGGAGTCAGGACGCTTAAAAAACCTACACAAAATATTGCCTCTGGGAACATAAGCGCTCATGCGTTGGAGATCCCCTATTAAGCCACGTTCATACTCAAACATGGATTTTCTTTTTGAAAGACCCAGCACCCCTATTAAGCCACGTTCATACTCAAACACGGATTTTCTTTTTGAAAGACCCAGCATTGCTGGTATTTCATTGGCTTAGCAGAGAAAGGTTACAAAAGAGAGATCAAAAAATCAAGGTCTGAATAAGGTAGAGAATGAGCACACAGGCTTCACTCCACTACCCCAGCAAAAATATTACTCCCTCCGTCTGAAAATACTTGTCATTAAAATAGGTACAAAGAGATATATCTAAAACTAAATTAGATCTAAATACATTCCCTTTTATTCTTTTTAATAATAAGTATTTTCGGACGGAGGTAGTACATGGTTTCACTCCTCACATAATGTCCCCGAAAGGGACCTCTATGCCGCGGGCGCCGGCGAGCCTCCATTGTTCCATGTCCCTCCGGCAGGCCGCGAGAACGTCGATGGTCCTTTCCTTTGCAAATCCGCATCGAAGTTGGGCGCAAAATAAATCGATCACTTAATTAAATCTTTGACCCTGTGTTTTGCTGTGTCAATGCTCCGGTGCAAGCACCATTAATTCAGACAGATGGAATTGTATGGCAGTTAGATAGGACCAATTAATTAATGGGAAGGTGGGAACACGCGGTGACCAGCTTCGGTCTGGCATCTTGAAACCTAAAAACCAATTGAGTGCAACATACCCATTTTGCCCCTGTTTGAATACTCTAACACAATTAGAGTTAGAGTTATTTTTTAACCCACTCTAACCCAAATAAACACATCTCACGCACAAATGGATGTGTCCATTTCTTGATTGATCGATATGCGTAGACAAGCATTCATCACTCGCTACCAGAGCACAGTAACAAATAAAAAAGTATCTCGTGTTCATTCAATATAAGCCATTTTACCTTTGACAGTCTACAATCCATTTCGTTGCCTACTATATACATATACCCTCAGTGGAAATAAGAACCACATGTCCAAATAAATAATAATCTGAATCGAAGCAAAAGAAAAGAAAGATAAATTAAAAGAATAAATGTATCATAAATATTGGGATTTGTGTTGCCCCTAAAGCTTTCGGCACCGATAGGTCTGTCCACTTAATCCATGATACTACCCGTAGTCTTCTTGATGAGGTCCCAAGCACTTCTCACATGCCTCTCCTCCTGCAGCGACGACCCAACGGCGAACCGTAATACGAACTTGTCACCGACCACCGTGTGTGCAAGATAAGCCTTGCCAGTTTTGTTCAGATTTTCCATTAGCACGCGGTTGGCCTCGTCAGCATCCTTCTCCGTCATGACTCCACTTGCCTTGATCCGAAAGCAAACAAGAGCAAAGTTCCTCGGTACGACCACTTCAAACCTGTCATCGGCACGGACGAAATCTTCAAACATCTTGGCCATGGCAACATCACTACGGATGTGCTCTTGGAGCTTTACGGTACCATAGGTACGCATGACCATCCAAAGCTTGAGCCCGCGGAAGCGCCGGCCAACGCTGACCTGCATGTCTTTAAGATCGGTGACCTCGCCGGACTCGGTAGCATCATTCTTGAGATACTCCGGGTTGGTCTCCAATGAGTCACTCAGTCGGTGAGCATCACGGACATAGAGACATGTGCAATCAAGGCATGTGAGAAGCCATTTGTGTGGGCTCATGCTAATGGAGTCCACGCGCTCGACGCCGTCGAGATGGTGGCGAAACTCAGGGCAGATACATGCACTGCCAGCGTAGGCAGCATCGACGTGGACCCATGCACTGAACATGGCGGCAACATCGGCGACGTCGCCCACCGGGTCAACGACATTGGAAGACGTGGTGCCCACGGTTGCGCAGACATATGTTGGCACAAGACCAGCGTCGGCATCAGCTTGCATGACCTCGAGAAGCTTTGCCGGGTCGAGCCCATAATTGGTTTCTGGCCCGGTAGGGATGGAGCGGATGTTGGCGGGGTCAAATCCCGCGAGGCGACAAGCCTTGAAGAACGTGGAGTGGGTTTGGTCGGCAGCATACACAGCCAAGCGTGGAATGCCAGACACGCCGACAGAGCCGCTTCGACGCAGCGCTGCATCACGGGCGGCGACTAGCGTGACGAGCATGGCCTCGCTTGTTGTGCCAAGGATAACCCCACCACCGGTGCCACGACCAGTGCTGGTGCGGTTCATGAAGGTTGTGGGCAGACGCAGGAGCTGCGCAAGCCAGTCGAGAGCGAGAACCTCCATCTCAGTGGCGGCAGGTGAGGCCTGCCACGTGAATCCGACGGTGTTCATGGCTGAGGCAATGAGGTCGCCGGCGATCGCAGCTGCGCTGTTGGTGGAGGGGAAGAAGGCGAAGAAGTTGGGGCTAGCCCAGTGCGTCATGCCGGGGACAACGGAGGTCCTGAGCTCCTTCATGGTGACGTCGAATGGCGCAGAGTAAGTTGGCGGGGATGCGCTGAGCTCGTCTTGCAGGTACCCCGGCTTCACGTTAGGGAGTACGGGCATGGACTCGATGTTGGTGTAGTAGTCGGAGATGAAGTCAACGGCCTTGTGGAGGTATGCACGGACATCTTCGGGGTTGAGCGGCTCGAACGCCGCCTTGTCGTCGGGGATGGCGGAGAAGGACATGGGGTTGGTGCCCAAGCTGCCCATTCCTTTTAGGTAGGTAATTTAAACCTTGATTATGAGCAAAGAAGGTTGGGAGGCGGAGAGAAGGATTGGCTTAATGAAGTTGAGCTAGGTAGCTTTGCTGCCGGAGAGCAAGAAGAAGAGGCGGAGGAGCTAGTAATTAGCTGGCTTGCTTTGCTGCTTGGTGAATGGAGTTAGTAGTTGGTGCGGGGTATATATAGGTGGATCCGGGAAGCGGCGTGGCGGGGTGGGCGTTGGATGGGTCCTGGTCGCGCGGGCCTACGTATGCTGCTTGGAAGGTTGGTGGTTGGTAGATATCCGAGCACAAGCGCGCGCGACATGAATCTGATGGTCAACTCGTCTGTTCGGTCCGGATACGTCCGAATAGACCCGTTATGATGCCGTTCGTTAATTGGTCACCGTCTGGCTGCTAAAGTTTTTTTTTTTCTTTCTACGCATATACTCCGGACTACTAGGGGGCATGGATGGTTTTCGTCACCACAAAAAATCGTTTCTTGTTCGTATTATTAACTGCATATAATACAATATCATGCGGTCAAGATAGACCTTTTCTCTCCTAAAAGAAATTATCTATGGCTAGGGCAAATTCTCCGCTTCAGACTTCACCGGCGAGCCCGCGGGTTCGCCTCTCCTCTACCCGGCGCTCCATCGGTGGTGGGGAGGGGGATATGGGTGTCTTCGTTTCGGCTGGTAGTTTAGGTTAAGTGCTTTTTAGTACTTGCAAACGTGGCACTCCGGTAGATGACGACGTTTCTTCTGCATGTTTGTCTTCCAAGATCTAATCCTCGCCAAGTTTGTCCATCTAGATGTATGACGGAGCTCTGGCCTGGATTCATGATGTCTTCGTGGAATGGCGAGATTTGGTGTTAGTTGGTTCATATCTATTTGTGGGCTCAACGACGACGATTGCGGCTCTATGGCGCTGGTCCTTAGGGACAAGTGCATGAGGACTTTTTCTGGCTGTTATCGACAAGGTCAAGCCGGTTTCGGTAGGGGAGTGGCGACAGAGACGAGTCGATGGACCATTCTGGCGGCGGTAGTGGTCATTTGGTGGTCTAGAGACCTCGACGTATTTTTATTGTGTTTGAGGTGTTTTGTACTTTTGATGAACTTTTATAATAAATCTAAATCTTTCGCAAAAATACAATCAAAGCACCAAGTGTATATTCATACAACATATATGTTAGACCTACCACAATGAAGAGTAACATAAACTAGTATCATGTGCTTGACAACTTTCATGCCATATGGGATAGCAGTTCTTCGCTGGTGAAAAAATAAACAAGTCTAACATTTGGAGGTAACATTCGGCGTTTGACTCTCTTTTTTTTTTGCGCAGGTCAAAATGCTTAAGTTTTCCCCCTGAAAATTTGCATGTACCATTTGGGTGTGACATTGAACACATCTATATTTTTTAGTTTGTTTGACATTTGTAAAATCCATTTTTGGCATGCAGGAGCATGTGCTCCATAGAGCCAAAATGGATTCCGCATGTGCAATACATAGTACTCCCTCCGTTCCTAAATATTTGCCTTTTTAGAGATTTCAAATGGACTACCACATACGATGTATATAGACATATTTTAGAGTGTAGCTTCACTGATTTTCTTCGTATGTAGTCACTTGTTGAAATCTCTACAAAGACAAATATTTAGGAACGGTGGGAGTATCATACAATAGTATCATGTTATCACTACATTTGTTGATTTATAAAGTCTCAATTTAAAGTGCACTCCATTTATTTATTTTTATTTTAAAAATCTTTTGACGTGCCATGGTACTGTGCCATATACTAGAACCTTCTGTAAAATAATTAATTGATGTGCCACATCATATTTTTGTTTACGTGGTAATGCATCATATTCTGACGCTCCTGCTGTGAGAGGTCTTACACGAACAATGCAACTTGTGGCAATGTTAGTAACTGTCATGGGTCCTGACCAGAAGAGATTTAGCAAGCGGTTTCCATCTCACTTGTTTTGTTTCAAGGGGTTGTCTCATTTAGATGGCTTCTTTTAGCACTTCTGGATCGATCCCTAGCTGAGGGCTCGCTTGCGGACAGGGCGAAGGTGGCGGTGACATAGGATGACGAGACAATGGTTGAGAAGGTGGTGGGGGGAGTGGATGGTTGTTGGGTAAGGAGGTGGTTTCCATCTTTGCCTCTTGATAATACTAAATTTTGTAGTGAATGCAAAATGTTTTAATTGTGAAGTACTAGCCCCCTGCTAAGATATTAGAAATGCAAAACCACATTGTGAACTATAAGTTATGCAATCATAAACATTTATCTCAAGTTTGAAAAGGAGGTAAAACTCTTAGAAATTGACGTATATAGATTAGGTGAATGGTTAATGTTGCACACCTTTTATGTTGGATTGAACCATACATATGAATAATTGTTAGATTCATCTACAGATGACACCTTTAGAAGCATGACACAAGCTCAAGCTCAAAATGTTTGGGTGGCATGATGGAATATTATGTCAAATGACATATTGAGAGGGTTCCAACTACAATGCTAAACTCTACCCAGGAGGTTCGAAGTTAAAATGCCAAACCTGGTATGCATATGTCTATGTTTTCTATTAATAATGCATCATCTAGCACTTATGATATTTCTAATTTCGTGAACTTGTTGAGCGAAATAAAGAACATGTTGTTGGAAATATGCCCTAGAGGCAATAATAAAATGGTTATTATTATATTTCTTTGTTCATGATAATTGTCTATTGTTCATGCTATAATTGTGTTATCCGAAAATCGTAATACATGTGTGAATACATAGACCACAACACGTCCCTAGTGAGCCTCTAGTTGACTAGCTCGTTGATCAAAAGATAGTCATGGTTTCCTGACTATGGACATTGGATGTCATTGATAACGGGATCACATCATTAGGAGAATGATGTGATGGACAAGACCCAATCCTAAGCATAGCTCAAAGATCGTGCAGTTCGTTTGCCGTAGCTTTTCCGAATGTCAAGTATCATTTCCTTAGACCATGAGATTGTGCGACTCCCGGATACCGTAGGAGTGCCTTGGGTGTGCCAAACGTCACAACGTAACTGGGTGACTATAAAGGTACATTACAGGTATCTCCGAAAGTATCTGTAGGGTTGGCACGAATCGAGACTGGGATTTGTCACTCCGTATGACGGAGAGGTATCTCTGGGCCCACTCGGTAATGCATCATCATAATGAGCTCAATGTGACCAAGTGGTTGATCACGGGATGATGCATTACGGCACGAGTAAAGTGACTTGCCGGTAACGAGATTGAACGAGGTATTGGGATACCGACGATCGAGTCTCGGGCAAGTAACGTACCGATTGACAAAGGGATTTGTATACGGATTGATTGAATCCTCGACATCGTGGTTCATCCGATGAGATCATCGTGGAGCATGTGGGAGCCAACATGGGTATCCAGATCCCGCTGTTGGTTATTGACCGGAGAGGTGTCTCGGTCATGTCTACATGTCTCCCGAACCCGTAGGGTCTACACACTTAAGGTTCGGTGATGCTAGGGTTGTAGAGATATTAGTATGCAGTAACCCGAAAGTTGTTCAGAGTCCCGGATGAGATCACGGACGTCACAAGGAGTTCCGGAATGGTCCGGAGGTAAAGATTTATATATGGGAAGTCAAGTTTTGGCCATCGGGAAGGTTTCGGGGGTTACCGGTATTGTACCGGGACCACCGGAAGGGTCCCGGGGGTCCACCGGGTGGGGCCACCTATCCCGGAGGGCCCCATGGGCTGATTTGGGTGGGGAACCAGCCCCTAGTGGGCTGGTGCGCCCCCCTTGGGCCTGCCCTGCGCCTAGGGTTGGGAAACCCTAGGGGTGGGTGCGCCCCCCCCCACTTGGCTTGGGGGGGGGAAGCCACCCTTGGCCGCCGCCCCCTTGGAGATCCATCTCCCTAGGGCCGGCGCCCCCAAGGCCCCTATATAAAGAGGGGGAGGGAGGGCAGCCGCACCCCTTGCTCTTGGCGCCTCCCTCTCCCTCCGTAACACCTCTCCTCCCCGCTTGCGCTTGGTGAAGCCCTGCCAGGATCCTGCTGCATCCACCACCACGCCGTCGTGCTGCTGGATCTTCATCAACCTCTCCTTCCCCCTTGCTGGATCAAGGAGGAGACGTCTTCCTAACCGTACGTGTGTTGAACGCGGAGGTGCCGTCCGTTCGGCAGTAGATTATCGGTGATTTGAATCACGTCGAGTACGACTCCATCAACCCCGTTCTCTTGAACGCTTCCGCGCGCGATCTACAAGGGTATGTAGATGCACTCCTCTCTCCCTTGTTGCTAGATGACTCCACAGATTGATCTTGGTGATGCGTAGAAAATTTTAAAATTCTGCTACGTTCCCCAACAGTGGCCTCATGAGTTAGGTCTATGCGTAGTTACTATGCATGAGTAGAACACAAAGCAGTTGTGGGCGTCGATATTGTCAATTTGCTTGCCTTTACTAGTCTTATCTTGATTCGGCGGCATCGTGGGATGAAGCGTCCCGGACCGACCTTACACGTACGCTTACGTGAGACTGGTTCCACCGACTGACATGCACTAGTTGCATAAGGTGGCTGGCAGGTGTCTGTCTCTCCCACTTTAGTCGGATCGGATTCGATGAACAGGGTCCTTATGAAGGGTAAATAGAAATTGGCAATTCACGTTGTGGTTTTGGCGTAGGTAAGAAACGTTCTTGCTAGAAACCTATAGCAGCCACGTAAAAACTTGCAACAACAATTAGAGGACGTCTAACTTGTTTTTGCAGCAAGTGTTTTGTGATGTGATATGGCCAAAGGATGTGATGTATGAGATGATCATGTTCTTGTAATAGGAATCACGACTTGCATGTCGATGAGTATGACAACCAGCAGGAGCCATAGGAGTTGTCTTTATTTATTTATGACCTGCGTGTCAACATAAACATCATGTAATTACTTTACTTTATTGCTAAAGCGTTAGCCATAGTAGTAGAAGTAATAGATGACGAGACAACTTCAAGAAGACACGATGATGGAGATCATGATGATGGAGATCATGGTGTCATGCCGGTGACAACGATGATCATGGAGCCCCGAAGATGGAGATCAAAAGGAGCAAATGATATTGGCCATATCATGTCACTATTTGATTGCATGTGATGTTTATCATGTTTTACATCTTATTTGCTTAGAACGACGGTTGCTTAAATAAGATGATCCCTCGTAATAATTTCAAGAAAGTGTTCCCCCTAACTGTGCACCGTTGCGAAGGTTCGTTGTTTCGAAGCACCACGTGATGATCGGCTGTGATGGATTCTAACGTTCGAATACAACGGGTGTAAGCCAGATTTACACACGCAATACACTTAGGTTGACTTAACGAGCCTAGCATGTACAGACATGGCCTCGGAACACGGAAGACCGAAAGGTCCAGCAGGAGTCGTATAGAAGATACGATCAACATGAAGATGTTCACCGATGTTGGCTAGTCCGTCTCACGTGATGATCGGACACGGCCTAGTTAACTCGGATCATGTTTCTCTTAGATGACTGGAGGGATGTCTATCTGAGTGGGAGTTCATTGAGTAATTTGATTAGATGAACTTAATTATCATGAACTTAGTCTAAAATCTTTACAATATGTCTTGTAGATCAAATGGCCCACGTTGTCCTCAACTTCAACGTGTTCCTAGAGAAAACCAAGCTAAAAGACGATGGCAGCAACTATACAGACTGGGTCCGAAACCTGAGGATCATCCTCATAGCTGCCAAGAAAGATTATATCCTAGAAGCACCGCTAGGTGACGCACCTGTCCCACAGAACCAAGACGTTATGAACGCTTGGCAGTCAGGTGTTGATGATTACTCCCTCGTTCAGTGCGGCATGCTTTACAGCTTAGAACCGGGGATCCAAAAGCGTTTTGAGAGACACGAAGCATATGAGATGTTCGAAGAGCTGAAAATGGTTTTTCAAGCTCATGCCCGGGTTGAGAGATATGAAGTCTCCGACAAGTTCTTCAGCTGTAAGATGGAGGAAAATAGTTTTGTCAGTGAGCACATACTCAGAATGTCTGGGTTGCATAACCGCTTGACTCAGCTGGGAGTTAATCTCCCGGATGACGCGGTCATTGACAGAATCCTTCAGTCGCTTCCACCGAGCTACAAGAGCTTTGTGATGAACTTCAATATGCAGGGGATGGAAAAGACCATTCCTGAGGTATATTCAATGCTGAAATCAGCAGAGGTGGAAATCAAAAAGGAACATCAAGTGTTGATGGTGAATAAAACCACTAAGTTCAAGAAAGGCAAGGGTAAGAAGAACTTCAAGAAGGACGGCAAGGGAGTTGCCGCGCCCGGTAAGCAAGCTGCCGGGAAGAAGCCAAAGAATGGACCCAAGCCCGAAACTGATTGTTTTTATTGCAAGGGAAGTGGTCACTGGAAGCGGAACTGCCCCAAATACTTAGCGGACAAGAAAGCCGGAAACACTAAAGGTATATGTGATATACAAGTAATTGATGTGTACCTTACCAGTACTCGTAGTAGCTCCTGGGTATTTGATACCGGTGCGGTTGCTCACATTTGCAACTCAAAGCAGGAGCTGGGAAATAAGCGGAGACTAGCGAAGGACGAGGTGACGATGCGCGTCAGGAATGGTTCCAAGGTCGATGTGATCACCGTCGGCACGCTGCCTCTACATTTACCTACGGGATTAGTTTTAAACCTCAATAATTGTTATTTAGTGCCAGCTTTGAGCATGAACATTGTATCAGGATCTCGTTTAATTCGAGATGGCTACTCATTTAAATCCCAGAATAATGGTTGTTCTATTTATATGAGAGATATGTTTTATGGTCATGCTCCGATGGTGAATGGTTTATTCTTAATGAATCTCGAGCGTAATGCTACACATATTCATAGTGTGAATACCAAAAGATGTAAGGTTGATAATGATAGTCCCACATACTTGTGGCACTGCCGCCTTGGTCACATAGGTGTCAAACGCATGAAGAAGCTCCATGCAGATGGACTTTTAGAGTCTCTTGATTACGAATCATTTGACACGTGCGAACAATGCCTCATGGGTAAAATGACCAAGACTCCGTTCTCAGGAACAATGGAGCGAGCAACCAACTTATTGGAAATCATACATACTGATGTGTGCGGTCCAATGAGTGTTGAGGCTCGCGGTGGCTATCGTTATGTTCTCACCCTCACTAATGACTTGAGTAGATATGGGTATGTCTACTTAATGAAACACAAGTCTGAGACCTTTGAAAAGTTCAAGGAATTTCAGAGTGAGGTTGAGAATCAACGTGACAAGAAAATCAAGTTCTTGCGATCAGATCGTGGGGGAGAATACTTGAGTCACGAATTTGGCACACACTTAAGAAAATGTGGAATAGTTTCACAACTCACGCCGCCTGGAACACCTCAGCGTAATGGTGTGTCCGAACGTCGTAATCGCACTCTATTGGATATGGTGCGATCTATGATGTCTTTTACTGATTTACCGCTGTCATTTTGGGGCTATGCTTTAGAAACTGCCACATTCACTTTAAATAGGGCTCCATCGAAATCCGTTGAGACATCACCGTATAAATTATGGTTTGGGAAGAAACCTAAGATGTCGTTTCTAAAAGTTTGGGGATGCGATGCTTATGTCAAGAAACTTCAACCTAAAAAGCTCGAACCCAAGTCGGAAAAATGCGTCTTCATAGGATACCCTAAAGAAACTGTTGGGTATACCTTCTACCTCAGATCCGAAGGCAAGATCTTTGTTGCCAAGAATGGGTCCTTTCTAGAGAAAGAGTTTCTCTCGAAAGAAATAAGTGGGAGGAAAGTAGAACTTGATGAAGTATTACCTCTTGAACCGGTAAGTGCCGCAGCTCAAGAAAATGTTCCTGAGGTGCCTGCACCGACTAGAGAGGAAGTTAATGATGATGATCATGAAACTTCAGATCAACTTACTACTAAACTTCGTAGGTCCACGAGGACACGTTCCGCACCAGAGTGGTACGGCAACCCTATCTTGGAAATCATGTTTTTAGACAACGGTGAACCTTCAAACTATGAAGAAGCGATGGCGGGCCCGGATTCCGACAAATGGCTGGAAGCCATGAAATCCGAGATAGGATCCATGTATGAAAACAAAGTATGGACTTTGAGTCACTTGCCCGATGATCGGCGAGCCATAGAAAATAAATGGATCTTTAAGAAGAAGACAGACGTGGATGGTAATGTGACCATCTATAAAGCTCGGCTTGTCGCTAAGGGTTATCGACAAGTTCAAGGGGTTGACTACGATGAGACTTTCTCACCCGTAGCAAAGCTGAAGTCCGTCTGAATCATGTTAGCAATTGCCGCATTCTATGATTATGATCTTCGACGGATTCGAGCCACAGCCAAGCGCGCCGCACTATCTCGATGGGCATGATATAGCTCTGCCGCCGAACAGCGCCTTGGAGGCCGCACACGCATCGGTTCCGACCATTGATTCGGAGCCTACTGCGCCGATCGAGGATCAGCGGTTGGACGCTGCCTCAGGGGCTGCGATCTCAGAGGCGATCGAGCCGAACTCCAGCCCTGCACTCCACATGGCCCGTGACTCCGAGGAGCCGGATTCCTCTCCGAACTCCGAGCCCCCCGCGCCCCTGCCGATCGAATTCGATTGGGCGCTGATAATGGAGTTCACCGCCGCGGACATCTTTCAGCACTCGCCCTTCGGTGACATCCTGAATTCTCTAAAGTCTCTCTCTTTATCAGGAGAGCCCTGGCCGGACTACGGTCAGCAAGGTTGGGATACGGACGATGAAGAAATTCAAAACCCACCCACCACCCACTTCGTAGCCACTGTCGACGACTTAACCGACATGCTTGACTTCGACTCCGAAGACATCGACGGCATGGACGACGATGCAGGAGACGAACAAGAACCAGCACCTGTAGGGCGCTGGAAGGCCACCTCGTCATATGACATATATATGGTGGACACTCCAAAGGATGGAGATGGTGATGGAATAGCGGGGGACGATACCTCTAAGAAACAACCCAAGCGCCGGCATCAGCGGCGCCGCTCTAAATCCCACCAAAGCAAAAAATGGTGATTCCGGCACGGGAGATAATACTACTTCGGATAGCGCCGAAGAACACCCTCTCCAGCAAGATTCAGCACAGGAGGACAGAGAAGCCAGCCGTCACGAGAGGGCGGCGAACCAAGAGGTTGAGGACGATAATTATACGCCTCCCTCCGAAGACGAGGCATGCCTCGATGACGATGAGTTCGTCGTGCCAGAGGATCTCGCCGAACAAGAGCGTTTTAAACGCAGGCTTATGGCCACGGCAAGCAGCCTCAAGAAAAAGCAGCAATAGCTTAGAGCTGATCAGGATTTGCTAGCTGACAGATGGACTGAAGTCCTTGCGGCCGAAGAGTATGAACTCGAACGCCCCTCCAAGAGTTACCCAAAGCGCAGGCTGCTACCCCGACTAGAGGAGGAAGCACCTACATCACCAGCGCATGACATGGCCGACCGGCCACCTCGTGGCCGCGACAGAGAGGCCTCTCGGCCCTCCACTCAAGCCATGCCCCGGCGCCGCGTCAAGCATACTAAGGCACGGGAAAATGCGCCCGACCTGCGCGACATACTGGAGGACAAGGCAAGGCAAACAAGATCGATCTACGGATCGCGCAGGCGCCCCACGGCACGTGACGGTGATCGTCACTCCGGATGCAATGAATCCGGCCGGGCCGAACTCAACAGACAAAGCTCCTTCGAGCTGCGTCGTGATATAGCCCAATACAGAGGCGCCGCACACCCACTATGCTTCACAGATGAAGTAATGGATCATAAAATCCCTGAGGGCTTCAAACCCGTAAACATCGAATCGTACGATGGCACAACAGACCCTGTGGTATGGATCGAGGATTACCTCCTTCATATCCACATGGCCCGCGGTGATGATCTACACGCCATCAAATACCTCCCACTCAAACTTAAGGGACCGGCCCGGCATTGGCTTAACAGCTTGCCAGCAGACTCAATCGGTTCTTGGGAGGACCTGGAAGCCGCATTCCTTGACAACTTCCAGGGCACTTATGTGCGACCACCGGACGCCGATGACCTAAGCCACATAATTCAGCAGCCAGAGGAATCGGCCAGGCAATTCTGGACACGGTTCCTAACAAAGAAAAACCAGATAGTCGACTGTCCGGACGCAGAGGCCTTAGCGGCCTTCAAGCATAATATCCGTGACGAGTGGCTTGCCCGGCACCTGGGACAGGAAAAGCCGAAATCTATGGCAGCCCTCACGGCACTCATGACCCGCTTTTGCGCGGGAGAAGACAGCTGGCTAGCTCGCAGCAACAACTTAACCAAGTACCCTGGTAATTCAAATACCAAGGACAAAAGTGACAGGTCGCGTCGGAACAAACAAAAGCGCCACGTTAACAGCGACAGCAACTAGGATACGGCAGTTAATGCCGGATTCCAAGGCTACAAATCCGGTCAACGAAAAAGCCATTCAAAAGAAATACTCAGGGCCCGTCCAGTTTGGACCGAATACTCGACCGCTTGTGCCAGATACATGGCACCCCCGAAAAGCCAGCCAATCACACCAACAGGGACTGTTGGGTGTTCAAGCAGGCAGGCAAGTTAAGAGCCGAAAACAAAGACAAGGGGCTGCATAGCGACGACGAGGAGGAGCCCAGGCCGCCGAACAACAGTGGACAGAAGGGATTTCCCCCGCAAGTGCGGACGGTGAACATGATATACGCAACCCACATCCCCAAGAGGGAGCGGAAGCGTGCGTTACGGGACGTATATGCGATAGAGCCAGTCGCCCCAAAGTTCAACCCATGGTCCTCCTGCCCGATCACCTTTGATCGAAGGGACCACCCCACTAGCATCCGTCACGGCGGCTTAGCCGCATTGGTTCTAGACCGAATCATTGACGGATTTCATCTCACAAGAGTCCTCATGGACGGCGGCAGCAGCCTGAACCTGCTTTACCAGGATACAGTGCGAAAAATGGGCATAGATCCCTCGAGGATCAAAGCCCACCAAAACAACCTTTAAACGTGTCATACCAGGTGTAGAAGCCAACTGTACAGGCTCAGTCACACTGGAAGTGGTCTTCGGATCTCCGGATAACTTCCGAAGCGAGGAGTTAATCTTCGACATAGTCCCGTTCCGTAGTGGCTATCACGCACTGCTCGGGCGAACCGCAGTCGCAAAATTCAACGCGGTACCACACTATGCATACCTCAAGCTCAAGATGCCAGGCCCTAGAGGAGTAATCACGGTCAATGGGAACACTGAACGCTCCCTCCAAACAGAGGAGCACACGGCAGCGCTCGCAGCAGAAGTACAAAGCAGCCTCTCTAGGCAGTTCTCCAGTTCGGCCTTCAAAAAGCCGGACACTGTCAAGCGCGCCCGAAGTACCCTACAACAAGACCGCCTGGCACGTTCTGAGCTAGCGTAGCAATGCGGCCCCAACCCTAGTCCTCGCGATATAGTGAAACCAGTGCTTCGCGTACATAACTACGCTCTTGAAATACCGTGGGCACAGGGGAAGGGGCACTATCACGGCACGCCCGAAATACGGCTTAAAACCGCACCAGGGGCTGCCGGATTCCTTTTTTTTCTTACTCTCAGGACTCCATACTTCGGACGACCCGTTCGGCAATTCAACTGCCGCACAAACGATGCAAGATCCAGGAACATAGACAAGCCACACCGCATTATGGAACTTCCAGGTGGTCTCTATTGCGAGCAGTATACCTGTTTTTTAATACAATCCCGCGGCCTGCCCCTGGCCAGGACATGTTAAATAGTCCAATTTCTTTTGCTTACCGCACTATTTGTATCGTTCGCTTTCATAGCAGCCTTTCTATAAACAATGCATAGTTTTTTGTCTATTTTTTGCATTATCCTCTTTTCATATATATGTTTATTAATAACATGTTGCATCCGTACACTATGGTACGGCAAAATACGCCAGGGGCTTCAGTACCCATCAATATGGCGTGAGAAGTCTGTACACTTTCACAAGTGCGGCACTCCGAACTTATAGCACTATATGCATCGGCTCCGAATCATGATTTGGGTCAATAGTTGGGTTTGCCCGGCTCCTATGTTTTGGTGCCTTACGTTCCGCTATATCGGCTAAGGTAACACTAGGAGAACCACTGCGATTGTGCCCCAGTTGAGCTGGGCCGAGCACCTCAGTGGAGAAAGCTAAAACTGACTGTCATGATGAGGCGAGAGACCGGTCGCTGTTCGAGAGGTTTTTCGAGTCCTTAAAGACTTATGCCGCTTCGAGCGAGGAACCGGCTTTGTCTGGCCAAGGCGTGGATAGCGCCCCGAACTCGGTCTTTCGAATACTAGGGGCTTCGCCAAAATTTAAAATTATAGAGTTCTATGGCTAAGTGAGAGTGTTCAAGCATTATAGTCCGATTGCCTTGTTCGTTGTGCTGAGCGCCTCCCTCGACGGACCCAATCATGGGAAAAAGAGCGCTCATGTTTATCCCGAACACCCCAGCACTAGTGGCATGGGGGCAGAAGCCGACGACTGGCCATCTCTCAATTTTTTAATAAACGGCCACACAGAAAGTAATATTTTAAATTCAACATGCATTGCTTAGCGCATACGAACAAGTTTTCAGCGCATAGGATAACACGAGCGAGTTCATTCAAAAATTACATCCTTGGTACATTCATCCGCCATAAGGCGGGCACGAGCCAGAACATCCTTGTAATAGTTCTCGGGCTTGCGATGCTCCTTCCCCGGCGGCGGCCCATCCCTCACAAGCTTCTCACCGGCCAGCTTACCCCAATGCACCTTTGCACGGGCAAGGGCCCTACGGGCACCTTCGATGCAGAAGGAGCGCTTGATGACCTCGAGCCTGGGACAAGCCTCCACCAGCCGACGCACCAGTCCCAAGTAGCTCCCAGGCAGGGCCTCTCCAGGCCACAGCCGAACTATGCAGCCCTTCAGGGCCTGCTCGGCCGCCTTGTGGAGTTCGACCGGCTGCTTCAGCTGGTCGCTCAAGGGCACAGGGTGTCCGGCCTCAGCGTACTGAGACCAGAACACCTTCTCTGCCGAGCTGCCTTCCTCGGCTCGGTAGAATGCGGTGGCATCGGATACGCTGCAGGGAAGATCTGCGAATGCCCCTGGAGAGCTCCGGATTCGGGTAAGTAGTTTACTTTTATATGTCTGCTTTGCATAGAGAATGCCTTACCCGCCGCTATCTTTTTCACCACATCCAATTCTTGGAGGGCCTTCTGGGCTTCGGCCTTGGCAGATTTGGCAGTTTTAAGGGCCGCAGCAAGCTCGGACGCTCACGTCTTCAAGTCGAGCTCCAAACTCTCATGTTTTTTCATGAGAGCCTGAAGCTCTTGCTACACCTTGCCGACCTGCGCCTCAAATTTCTCCCGCTTGGTGCGCTCCGTGGCCACTCTCTTCTCGGCCTCGGACAGCGCCTGCTTGAGGGTCGCCACCTCAGTTGTGGCCCCTACAATAAGCAGTATACTCCTGTCATTTTTTGCAATTGCGTCTTCTTATAGGAATTTTTTCTATAAGGTATCTCTTACCTTCGTTCTCCTCGAGCTGCCGTTTGGCAAGGCCGAGCTCTTGCTCGGCCCGCTCGAGGCCCTGCTTCAGGGCACCCACCTCCGCAGTCAGTGCGGAGGTGGCCAGCAGCGAAGCCTGCATACGTATATTGACTTCTTTTTAGTTAGACTCCTGCGATATTTAATAGATCCTCTATTCGGCTTTTCTTTCCAAACGCCAAACAGAGCATCAGGGGCTACTGTCTATACGGTAATATTTTTACATAGTTTTACTTACCTCGAAGCCTGTTAGAAGGCTAGCACAAGCTTCAGTCAGTCCGCTTTTGGCGGACCGAACCTTCTGGACCACCATAGTCATGATGGTACGGTGCTCCTCGTCGATGGAGGCGCCCTTAAGCACCTCCAGAAGATTGTCCGGCGCCTCCGGCTGGACGGAGGACGCCGGCTCAATAGGCTTGCTCCTCTTGACAGGAGTTCGCTTGCCGCGGTCCGGAACCGTTGATGATTCCGGCGCGGTGTCCGGCTTAAAGCCGGACTTGGAGCCCTGGGGAGTCTTGTCCCCTTTACTCCTGGAGTCCGGGAGGTCGCCTCGCGGCTCCTCCTGGACCACCTCCTCTTGCCCCGGAGCTTGTCGCAACGCCACTTCGGCGTCATCCACAGCACAGGGGGAGGCAGCGGGCGGAGCTAAATTCACGTCCGATGAATCCAGGGAGCCGCTCGACGACTCGTCGAGCCCGTCCTTGGGTGGGCTGCATGATTATATTCGACATTAGGGAAAGCTGTGCAACAAAAGGAATATCAGGAGTTACTCTGGTATCCGAACACTTACGATTTCGCCGGACGCTTGGCCCTGTCCGGCCACTCCTCTTCGTCCTCGTCGGCGTCGGGGGAGTAGTCCGGCGGAGGGGTTTTCCTCTTTTTGGACCCTTCCGCCTCCCCTGCTGGGGCGCCCTTCCTCTTCTTTCCTCCCCCCGCTGGAGGGGGAGAGTTTTCTTCTTCCTCCTCCTCGTCTTCACGGGAGGAGTGCGTCTCGGACTCGTCGGACGACGAGTCCGACACCACCATATGCCGGGAACTCTTTCGAGTCCCCGTGGCCTTCTTCTTCTTGGCCTTCTTCTCTGGCACCACATAAGGTGCCGGAACCAGCAACTTCACTAGGAGAGCAGGGGCTGGGTCTTCAGGCAAGGGAGCCGGACAGTTAATTAGTCCGGACTTCGGCTGCCAAGCCTGTCAAAGGTGAGGGAGTTTAGATCCCGCATAGAGTCAAACTATGAAAAAACTTAACATCCTGTAAAAGATGAAAATATCTTACCTCACCAGCAGGACACTGCGAGCTGAATCCACGGTCTTCGGAGGCGGATGTGGGAGCCTCGGCGCCTTTGGTTAGCCCCTTCCAGACATCTTCGTACGTCGTGTCGAAGAGCTTGCTCAGAGTTCGGTGCTGCGCCGTGTTGAACTCCCACAAATTGAAGTCCCGTTCTTGACACAGAAGGATCCGGCGGACGAGCATGACCTGGACTATGTTGACAAGCTTGAGCTGCTTGTTCACCAGGGACTGGATGCATTTTTGCAGTCCAGTCACCTCTTCTTCGTCGCCCCACGACAAGCCCGTCTCCTTCTAGGACGTGAGCCGCGTAGGGGGTCCGGATCGGAATTCAGGGGCTGCGATCCACTTCGGATCGCGTGGCTCGATGATGTAAAACCACCCTAACTACCACCCCTTCAAGGTCTCCACAAAGGAGCCCTCGAGCCATAGGACGTTGGCTATTTTTCCCGCCATGGCACCTCCGCACTCCGCCTGGTTGCCGCGCACCACCTTTGGCTTGGCGTTGAAGGTCTTGAGCCAGAGGCTGAAATGGGGGCGGATGCAGAGGAAAGCCTCGCACATGACGATAAACGCCGAGATATTGAGGATGAAGTTCGGGGCCAGATCGTGGAAATCTAGGCCATAGTAGAACATGAGCCCGCGGACAAATGGGGGAGAGGAAAACCCAGTCCGCGGAGGAAGTGGGGAAGAAATACTACCCTCTCATGGGGCCTTGGGGTGGGGAGAAGCTGTCCCTCCTCAGGAAGCCGGTGCACGATGTCTTTGGACAAGTATCCGGCCTTCCTTAGCCTTTTGACATGGCCCTCCATGACGGAGGAGACCATCCACTTGCCTCCCGCTCCGGACATTGTTGGAGAAGGTTGAGGTAGGAATTGCGGGCTTGGGCGCTGGAGCTCGGGTGCACAAAAGATGGATAGGCAAAGGAGGAAGAAGGCGTAGGTAAAAAGGTGGATCCTTATCCCCTTATATGGGCGGATGCGACTATGCGTCCCCACCAGCCTAGTAAAACTCGCTTGCCTCCCAAGCGTCGTGATAAATGGCGCGGTTGGGTTACCCACGTCCGTATTGATGAGAATCCCGTAAATGGGGGACACGATCTCTGCTTTGACAAGACGTGCCAAGGAAACCGCCTCGCAAAACACGCCGAGGTGGAAAAGTGAAAACGATTGGAATAAAGGCTTGGCCCTAGTGTGATGTCACGCTGTGGAATACGTCAGCAGATTAGATTTGTGTTAATATTATTCTCTCTATGGCAATACGTGGAAACTTATTTTGTAGAGCCGGACACTACTCTTGGTGTTTACAAACTTTTATGAAGAATTTGGAGGAGGAACCCGCCTTGCAATGCCGAAGACAATCTATGCGCAGGACTCGTCGTCATTGAAGCCTGGTTCAAGGGCTACTGAGGGAGTCCTGGATTAGGGGGTGTTCGGGTAGCCGGACTATACTTTCAGCCGGACTCCAGGACTATGAAGATACAAGATTGAAGACTTCGTCCCGTGTCCGAATGGGACTTTCCTTGGCGTGGAAGGCAAGCTTGGCGATGCGGATATTCAAGATCTCCTACCATTGTAACCGACTTTGTGTAACCCTAACCCTCTCCGGTGTCTATATAAACCGGAGGGTTTTAGTCCGTAGGACAACTTCATCATACAACAATCATACCATAGGCTAGCTTCTAGGGTTTAGCCTCCTTGATCTCGTGGTAGATCTACTCCTGTACTACCCATATCATCAATATTAATCAAGCAGGACGTAGGGTTTTACCTCCATCGAGAGGGCCCGAACCTGGGTAAAACATTGTGTCCCTTGTCTCCTGTTACCATCCGCCTAGACGCACAGTTCGGGACCCCCTACCCGAGATCCGCCGGTTTTGACACCGACAATATGTTTCTCGTGTATGGAGGTGACGAAGAGCTCGTCGTAAAGGGTTATGTCGATGCTAGCTTCAACACAGATCTGGATGACTCTAAGTCACAAACCGGATACGTGTATATTTTGAATGGTGGGGCAGTAAGCTGGTGCAGTTGCAAGCAAAGCGTTGTGGCGGGATCTACATGTGAAGCGGAGTACATGGCAGCATCGGAGGCAGCACAAGAAGCAGTATGGGTGAAGGAGTTCATTACCGACCTAGGAGTCATACCCAATGCGTCGGGCCCGATGACTCTCTTCTGCGACAACACTGGAGCTATTGCCCTTGCCAAGGAGCCCAGGTTTCACAGGAAGACCAGGCATATCAAGCGTCGCTTCAACTCCATTCATGAAAGTGTTCAAAATGGAGACATAGAGATATGTAAAGTATATACGGACCTGAATGTGGCAGATCTGTTGACTAAACCTCTCCCTAGAGCAAAACATGATCAACACCAGAACTGCATGGGTGTTCGATTCATCACAATGTAACTAGAATATTGACTCTAGTGCAAGTGGGAGACTGTTGGAAATATGCCCTAGAGGCAATAATAAAATGGTTATTATTATATTTCTTTGTTCATGATAATTGTCTATTGTTCATGCTATAATTGTGTTATCCGAAAATCGTAATACATGTGTGAATACATAGACCACAACACGTCCCTAGTGAGCCTCTAGTTGACTAGCTCGTTGATCAAAAGATAGTCATGATTTCCTGACTATGGACATTGGATGTCATTAATAACGGGATCACATCATTAGGAGAATGATGTGATGGACAAGACCCAATCCTAAGCATAGCTCAAAGATTGTGCAGTTCGTTTGTTGTAGCTTTTTTGAATGTCAAGTATCATTTCCTTAGACCATGAGATTGTGCAACTCCCGGATACCGTAGGAGTGCCTTGGGTGTGCCAAACGTCACAACGTAACTGGGTGACTATAAAGGTACATTACAGGTATCTCCGAAAGTATCTGTTGGGTTGGCACGAATCGAGACTGGGATTTGTCACTCCGTATGACGGAGAGGTATCTCTGGGCCCACTCGGTAATGCATCATCATAATGATCTCAATGTGACCAAGTGGTTGATCACGGGATCATGCATTACGGCACGAGTAAAGTGACTTGCCGGTAACGAGATTGAACGAGGTATTGGGATACCAACGATCGAGTCTCGGGCAAGTAACGTATCAATTGACAAAGGGAATTCTATACGGATTGATTGAATCCTCGACATCGTGGTTCATCCGATGAGATCATCGTGGAGCATGTGGGAGCCAACATGGGTATCCAGATCCCGCTGTTGGTTATTGACCGGAGAGGCGTCTCGGTCATGTCTGCATGTCTCCCGAACCCGTAGGGTCTACACACTTAAGGTTCGGTGACGCTAGGGTTGTAGAGATATTAGTATGCAGTAACCCGAAAGTTGTTCGGAGTCCCGGATGAGATCACGGACGTCACGAGGAGTTCCGGAATGGTCCGGAGGTAAAGATTTATATATGGGAAGTCAAGTTTTGGCCATCGGGAAGGGTTCGGGGGTTACCGGTATTGTACCGGGACCACCGGAAGGGTCCCGGGGGTCCACCGGGTGGGGCCACCTATCCCGGAGGGCCCCATGGGCTACTTGATTTATTTTCTTTAATATTGCATCAGATTTGAACTATTTCATAGCCTCCCACCCTATGAAAACTACTTCTTCTCTAATGTGAGATGTTGCTCGGTCCACAAAGGCCAACATTTTGAAAATAACTTCCACTTGCAGGACACCAGTTCTAAGGCAGAAGGTGCACTAGGCATCAGTAACTTAAAAGCAATAAACAAAAGCCTAATTCTTGCTGCGTCCTGGAGGTTAGCTAAAGACCCTTCTTCTCATTTATATCATGTTCTTCTGGCTAAATACTTTCCTATTACTACTATTTGGAGGGCCACTGTGGCCCCTCCTAAGTCAGCTTTTTGTGCTTCTGTTTCAAAAATGCTACCCAAACTGAAAGATCATGCTTTCTATCAGCTTACTAAAGGAAACATCTCTTTGTGGAGTATGCCTTGGTGTCCTTTTTGGAATTCCATTCATGATTTTCTTATTCCTTAACAAGTAGGTTTTATTTATCCTTCTTTGGTTAGAGATCTTTGGCTGCCGAGGCAAAAAAATTGGAATCATCAACTAATTTTCTCTTTATTTCAGCAGCCTCTTGCTTCTCATATAATTAACATTGATATCATTAAGAATAATAATGAAGATTTGCTCTGTTGACCCTTGGCTCCTAAGGGGTTTTGTTCTGCTAAAGCTGCCTATAATCTTTGTTTGCAAGCCATTCACTCTCATCCTAGAACTGCTCCTCTTCAGGTTTCTCTTGAGTTAAAAAACTTTCTCAAAGTCATTTGGAAGCAGAAAAATTTGTTGCCTAAACTCCAAACTTTTGCTTCGAGGCTTCTTAATAAAGCTTTGCCGACAGGTATGAGAGCAGAACGTTTTTTCACTCATATTTCTCAGACTTGTTGTAGGTGTGCCCAGCAAGAGGATGAATTTCATCTCTTCTTTCTTTGTGATTTTGCTAGAGCTGCCTGGTTTTCTGCTCCTTGGTTTCTCAGATCCGATTCTCTTGTTCAGGACCATAATTCAATGCACTCTATTCTCATTCATCTGGTTTCTATGGGGCATCCTTATGCTTCCTTGCAAAATGTTTTGAACTTTTTATGGTGTATCTGGAAAGCTAGAAATGATTTCTTATTTGAAAGAAAAAGATGTCTTCCTTACAAAGTGCATATTGCTGCTGCTCATATTGACATTGCATTGCATGAGGAATCTTTCCTCCCTTCTAATAATCAGATTTGTGCTAAGAACCTAGCCTCTTTCACCCTATTTAACATTGCAACCAAGCCATCAGCTGCAATGTTAAAGAATAGGGTGGTATAGGGTCTCCCTGGTATTCCGACAACACAGGTCTATTTTCCGTTGATATTGATTGTGGTCTGGCCACCGTTGACCAATTGCATCATCCAGCTCACCCATTGTGGGTCGAACCCTTTAGCATGCGTTTTTTGCTCCAGGAAGTCCCATCTTATCCTATCATATGGTTTCTCCAAGTCTATCTTCAGGATAAACACCTCCTTCTTATTGTGGATTTCGAGGAGCACTTCATCTAGGACAACAATTCCATCCAGAATGCTCCGTCCTTTGATGAAGGCAGTTTGATTAGTGTCAATTACCCTATCCGTCACTGGAGCCAACCTAGAAGCATACCCTTAGCTAGTAACCGAGAGCTAACGTTGATTAGGGTAATTGGCCGGTATTGACGAATGTGGTCTGCTCCCTCCACTTTCGGCAATAGTGCCAAAATACCATAATTAAGCCTCTTCACATCGATACACCCTTTAGCAAAGTCTTGGACTAGCTTCAGGAAATATGGACCCACCACATTCCAGAACGTTTTGTAGAAAGTGTCCGGAAACCTGCCCGGTCCAGGGGCAGTGTTAGATCTCATCCCCCCAAGTTGTATGAAATCTCCTTCAAGGAGAAAAGGGGCCAGCAATTGCTCGCAATCTGCCATTGACACCATCCTATGTTGATTCCACACCGTGGGGAGCGGAGACACCGTAGCTACCTCGGATGTCCTCAACAACTCTCTGTAAAACGGTTATTATATCTGTCGGTCCAATATAACAACTTTGCTAGAGTTACTCTAGGTCACCAGTATCGATATACTGCATAGCTCAAGCATGAGAGAAATCATCTGTTAGAGCAAGTCTAATAAGGCCTAGTCAGCAGGCTATAAGACTTGCCATGTCATTAAAATCCTACTTGGAGGAGTGAGAGAAGAGGAGAGAGAGTGAAGTGGGGTCTTATTCTACAGACCGGCTATAGCACATAGATCAAGATAAAGTAGTGTGCATTCAACTCTCTCCAATCATATACATCGCTCATGCAGATATTAAATGCTTAGAGCCAACCTAAGGCTAGTCATAGTGGGAGTAACTTAGCGAGTAACATAGTGTACCCCAATTTTTTTTGCTTATGTGGCAAGTAGTTAATGAGAAGTAGTAACATAATATGTTATTGTAACATAATGCTTCCCAATAAAAGATGAGTCTACAAGCTAATAAATGAAACCATCTATGACAGTACTACTATGTTACTTTGCACTATGAAAATCGTAATTTAGACTAGTGTCATATGCATGACTAATATTAGTTACTCCCCATTATGACCAGCCTAATAGCCAACCTATTATATGAATATATTTTTATGAGGGCTTTAAGTTAGGTAGCATCTCCTTATAGCCAACAGCCGGCTACATTATTAACCATGCTCTTATATAATTTAGATGGGCCACGGACGGGGGACTGGTTGCGAGTACTGATCGCTCCATTCAGCATACAGTCATTACTGTAGTACCGCCCTACTCTAGTACTCCCACTTGTATGCCTGCTTTGCTTTCATTGATTCACAATTTTAAGAGCACGTACAATGCAGGCGTTTAAGGGGCCGTTCGGTTTTCCTCCGCTCCGCGCCTCCGCTCCAGGAGCAGACGAGTTGTGGTTGATAAACTGGGAACGGGCGAAACAATGTTGTCTAGATCCATGGATATTGACGAGCGGGTGGATTGCCGAACGGGCCCTATGTCTGGGCTCCAGGAATTAAATTCCAGTTATTTTCGTAGCTTTTTAGTGGATCATGGTTTATTTTGTGGCGCCCAGGAGTCAGGACGCTTAAAAAACCTGCACAAAATATTGCCTCTGGGAACATAAGCGCTCATGCGTTGGAGATCCCCTATTAAGCCACGTTCATACTCAAACACGGATTTTCTTTTTGAAAGACCCAGCACCCCTATTAAGCCACGTTCATACTCAAACACGGATTTTCTTTTTGAAAGACCCAGCATTGCTGGCATTTCATTGGCTTACCAGAGAGAGGTTACAGAAGAGAGATAAAAAAAGCAAGGTCTGAATAACGTAGAGAATGAGCACACAGGCTTCACTCCACTACCCCAGCAAAAATATTACTCCCTCCATCTGGAAATACTTGTCATTAAAATAGGTAAAAAGAGATGTATCTAAAACTTAATTAGATCTAAATACATTCCCTTTTATTCTTTTTAATAATAAGTATTTTCGGACGGAGGTAGTACATGGTTTCACTCCTCACATAATGTCCCCGAAAGGGACCTCTATGCCGCGGGCGCCGGCGAGCCTCCATTGTTCCATGTCCCTCCGGCAGGCCGCGAGAACGTAGATGGTCCTTTCCTTTGCAAATCCGCATCGAAGTTGGGCGCAAATTAAATCGATCACTTAATTAAATCTTTGACCCTGTGTTTTGCTGTGTCAATGCTCCGGTGCAAGCACCATTAATTCAGACAGATGGAATTGCATGGCAGTTAGATAGGACCAATTAATTAATGGGAAGGTGGGAACACGCGGTGACCAGCTTCGGTCTGGCATCTTGAAACCTAAAAACCAATTGAGTGCAACATACCCATTTTGCCCCTATTTGAATACTCTAACACAATTAGAGTTAGAGTTATTTTTTAACCCACTCTAACCCAAATAAACACATCTCACGCACAAATGGATGTGTCCATTTCTTGATTGATCGAGATGCGTAGACAAGCATTCATCACTCGCTACCAGAGCACAGTAACAAATAAAAAAGTATCTCGTGTTCATTCAATATAAGCCATTTTACCTTTTACAGTCTACAATCCATTTCGTTGCCTACTATATACATATACCCTCAGTGGAAATAAGAACCACATGTCCAAATAAATAATAATCTGAATCGAAGCAAAAGAAAAGAAAGATAAATTAAAAGAATAAATGTATCATAAATATTGGGATTGTGTTGCCCCTAAAGCTTTCGGCACCGATAGGTCTGTCCACTTAATCCATGATACTACCCGTAGTCTTCTTGATGAGGTCCCAAGCACTTCTCACATGCCTCTCCTCCTGCAGCGACGACCCAACGGCGAACCGTAATACGAACTTGTCACCGACCACCGTGTGTGCAAGATAAGCCTTGCCAGTTTTGTTCAGATTTTCCATTAGCACGCGGTTGGCCTCGTCAGCATCCTTCTCCGTCATGGCTCCACTTGCCTTGATCCGAAAGCAAACAAGAGCAAAGTTCCTCGGTACGACCACTTCAAACCTGTCATCGGCACGGACGAAATCTTCAAACATCTTGGCCATGGCAACATCACTACGGATGTGCTCTTGGAGCTTTGCGGTACCATAGGTACGCATGACCATCCAAAGCTTGAGCCCGCGGAAGCGCCGGCCAACGCCGACCTGCATGTCTTTAAGATCGGTGACCTCGCCGGACTCGGTAGCATCATTCTTGAGATACTCCGGGTTGGTCTCCAATGAGTCACTCAGTCGGTGAGCATCACGGACATAGAGACATGTGCAATCAAGGCATGTGAGAAGCCATTTGTGTGGGCTCATGCTAATGGAGTCCACGCGCTCGACGCCGTCGAGATGGTGGCGAAACTCAGGGCAGATACATGCACTGCCAGCGTAGGCAGCATCGACGTGGACCCATGCACTGAACATGGCGGCAACATCGGCGACGTCGCCCACCGGGTCAACGACATTGGAAGACGTGGTGCCCACGGTTGCGCAGACATATGTTGGCACAAGACCAGCGTCGGCATCAGCTTGCATGACCTCGAGAAGCTTTGCCGGGTCGAGCCCATAATTGGTTTCTGGCCCGGTAGGGATGGAGCGGATGTTGGCGGGGTCAAATCCCGCGAGGCGACAAGCCTTGAAGAACGTGGAGTGGGTTTGGTCGGCAGCATACACAGCCAAGCGTGGAATGCCAGACACGCCGACAGAGCCGCTTCGACGCAGCGCTGCATCACGGGCGGCGACTAGCGTGACGAGCATGGCCTCGCTTGTTGTGCCAAGGATAACCCCACCACCGGTGCCACGACCAGTGCTGGTGCGGTTCATGAAGGTTGTGGGCAGACGCAGGAGCTGCGCAAGCCAGTCGAGAGCGAGAACCTCCATCTCAGTGGCGGCAGGTGAGGCCTGCCACGTGAATCCGACGGTGTTCATGGCTGAGGCAATGAGGTCGCCGGCGATCGCAGCTGCGCTGTTGGTGGAGGGGAAGAAGGCGAAGAAGTTGGGGCTAGCCCAGTGCGTCATGCCGGGGACAACGGAGGTCCTGAGCTCCTTCATGGTGACGTCGAATGGCGCAGAGTAAGTTGGCGGGGATGCGCTGAGCTCGTCTTGCAGGTACCCCGGCTTCACGTTAGGGAGTACGGGCATGGACTCGATGTTGGTGTAGTAGTCGGAGATGAAGTCAACGGCCTTGTGGAGGTATGCACGGACATCTTCGGGGTTGAGCGGCTCGAACGCCGCCTTGTCGTCGGGGATGGCGGAGAAGGACATGGGGTTGGTGCCCAAGCTGCCCATTCCTTTTAGGTAGGTAATTTAAACCTTGATTATGAGCAAAGAAGGTTGGGAGGCGGAGAGAAGGATTGGCTTAATGAAGTTGAGCTAGGTAGCTTTGCTGCCGGAGAGCAAGAAGAAGAGGCGGAGGAGCTAGTAATTAGCTGGCTTGCTTTGCTGCTTGGTGAATGGAGTTAGTAGTTGGTGCGGGGTATATATAGGTGGATCCGGGAAGCGGCGTGGCGGGGTGGGCGTTGGATGGGTCCTGGTCGCGCGGGCCTACGTATGCTGCTTGGAAGGTTGGTGGTTGGTAGATATCCGAGCACAAGCGCGCGCGACATGAATCTGATGGTCAACTCGTCTGTTCGGTCCGGATACGTCCGAATAGACCCGTTATGATGCCGTTCGTTAATTGGTCACCGTCTGGCTGCTAAAGTTTTTTTTTTCTTTCTACGCATATACTCCGGACTACTAGGGGGCATGGATGGTTTTCGTCACCACAAAAAATCGTTTCTTGTTCGTATTATTAACTGCATATAATACAATATCATGCGGTCAAGATAGACCTTTTCTCTCCTAAAAGAAATTATCTATGGCTAGGGCAAATTCTCCGCTTCAGACTTCACCGGCGAGCCCGCGGGTTCGCCTCTCCTCTACCCGGCGCTCCATCGGTGGTGGGGAGGGGGATATGGGTGTCTTCGTTTCGGCTGGTAGTTTAGGTTAAGTGCTTTTTAGTACTTGCAAACGTGGCACTCCGGTAGATGACGACGTTTCTTCTGCATGTTTGTCTTCCAAGATCTAATCCTCGCCAAGTTTGTCCATCTAGATGTATGACGGAGCTCTGGCCTGGATTCATGATGTCTTCGTGGAATGGCGAGATTTGGTGTTAGTTGGTTCATATCTATTTGTGGGCTCAACGACGACGATTGCGGCTCTATGGCGCTGGTCCTTAGGGACAAGTGCATGAGGACTTTTTCTGGCTGTTATCGACAAGGTCAAGCCGGTTTCGGTAGGGGAGTGGCGACAGAGACGAGTCGATGGACCATTCTGGCGGCGGTAGTGGTCATTTGGTGGTCTAGAGACCTCGACGTATTTTTATTGTGTTTGAGGTGTTTTGTACTTTTGATGAACTTTTATAATAAATCTAAATCTTTCGTAAAAATACAATCAAAGCACCAAGTGTATATTCATACAACATATATGTTAGACCTACCACAATGAAGAGTAACATAAACTAGTATCATGTGCTTGACAATTTTCATGCCATATGGGATAGCAGTTCTTCGCTGGTGAAAAAATAAACAAGTCTAACATTTGGAGGTAACATTCGGCGTTCGACTCTCTTTTTTTTTTGCGCAGGTCAAAATGCTTAAGTTTTCCCCCTGAAAATTTGCATGTACCATTTGGGTGTGACATTGAACACATCTATATTTTTTAGTTTGTTTGACATTTGTAAAATCCATTTTTGGCATGCAGGAGCATGTGCTCCATAGAGCCAAAATGGATTCCGCATGTGCAATACATAGTACTCCCTCCGTTCCTAAATATTTGCCTTTTTAGAGATTTCAAATGGACTGCCACATACGATGTATATAGACATATTTTAGAGTGTAGCTTCACTGATTTTGCTTCGTATGTAGTCACTTGTTGAAATCTCTACAAAGACAAATATTTAGGAACGGTGGGAGTATCATACAATAGTATCATGTTATCACTACATTTGTTGATTTATAAAGTCTCAGTTTAAAGTGCACTCCATTTATTTATTTTTATTTTAAAAATCTTTTGACGTGCCATGGTACTGTGCCATATACTAGAACATTCTATAAAATAATTAATTGATGTGCCACATCATATTTTTGTTTACGTGGTAATGCATCATATTCTGATGCTCCCGCTGTGAGAGGTCTTACACGAACAATGCAACTTGTGGCAATGTTAGTAACTGTCATGGGTCCTGACCAGAAGAGATTTAGCGAGCGGTTTCCATCTCACTTGTTTTGTTTCAAGGGGTTGTCTCATTTAGATGGCTTCTTTTAGCACTTCTGGATCGATCCCTCGCTGAGGGCTCGCTTGCGGATAGGGAGAAGGTGGCGGTGACATAGGATGACGAGACAATGGTTGAGAAGGTGGTGGGGGAGTGGATGATTGTTGGGTAAGGAGGTGGTTTCCATCTTTGCCTCTTGATAATATTCAATTTTGTAGTGAATGCAAAATGTTTTAATTGTGAAATACTAGCCCCCTGCTAAGATATTAGAAATGCAAAACCACATTGTGAACTATAAGTTATCCAATCATAAACATTTATCTCAAGTTTGAAAAGGAGGTAAAACTCTTAGAAATTGACCTATATAGATTAGGTGAATGGTTAATGTTGCACACCTTTTATGTTGGATTGAACCATACATATGAATAATTGTTAGATTCATCTACAGATGGCACCTTTAGAAGCATGACAAAAGTTCAAGCTCAAAATGTTTGGGTGGCATGATGGAAAATTATGTCAAATGACATATTGAGAGGGTTCCAACTACAATGCTAAACTCTACCCAGGAGGTTCAAAGTTAAAATGCCAAACCTGGTATGCATATGTCTATGTTTTCTATTAATAATGCATCATCTAGTACTTATGATATTTCTAATTTCGTGAACTTGTTGAGCGAAATAAAGAACATGTAGAAATAATGCATGACGAATACTGTAGAAATAATGATTACATGCCTTATCATTGATATAATTAATGTGGGAGTAATAATTTTCCTACTAGATTTGTAGGAATAATTAAGTAATGAATTTCGACCCAAAACTAAATCAAGACGTTGAACCATTTTTTTGGTAAATTAGCACTCTCTTTGATAAAGTTAAAACTCTCTAATTATATAGTTTGATGAAGCATAGATTGACACCATCTAAAATTAACAATGGAGATACTTTCAAACATATTCAATTCATCCTAGATAAGAATTGGGAGAAAAGAATAAACAAAACCATGCATGCTGAAATTGAACCTAAAATTAAGCATAGGATAAGAATGTCAAAAATGGTTGGTACTGTACATTATTTATTATTGATGTAATTAAATTTACTATGATGAGTGTACCCTCTCCGACGTTATACAAGTTTTGTAAGAATTATCGGAAGTGCCTAATAGAACTGCTTGCAACAAACAACTTACTGAACATATAGGGCTAACTATTTCAAACGGCGAGGAGAAATATAATCAAGATGCCAATATCCCTATATAAATAGAGGATGGTTTGGAACCAATTGAACCTATTACCATTAATAATTTTGATTGGTATGCTCTTCGTGATTGTAGTGCTAGTGTTTATACAATTCTTACATCCTTATGTAAAGTGATGGGATCTTGCTCAGTCCACTATGTAAAAGCTAGTGCTATAATATAAGTTATGCTCGCATTAAGTATCATTCTGGACATAGAGACCCATCATGTGTGTTCAATTATTTTGGGAAGGAGGGCGGCCCTAACATAATTCATGGGTATTTAGATGAAGACCACTTCTTTTTGGCAGAAAAAATCGTAATTACATCATCTGTATGAAATATGTATTCAACAAATATACAACTCATGTGCACATCACGTCTACTTCTCACACTACCTCCACAACGTGTCCCATATATCGTCCCATGGCCCAATTATGCAACCCAAAGCCCATTAGGAGTTCAGGACATAGTTGGCAGTGGCACAAGGGCATCATCATGGGGTCTCTCGGGGGTGCTCGACAAAACACACGCACGCGCGCGCGCGCACACACACACACACACACACACGCGTGCGCGCGCACACACACAGAGAGAGCTCCACGATGGCTTGAGTGTCAGAGTGTGGACGATGTCGCACATGATTCACTTATAAGAACAAATGCATGCTATGAAATCACTCATCACACGCTTTGCTTTACGTAAACTGTGTTCACTTTGACCAACCGTGTACGATCAAGCACGCCATACAAACCGTGTGCACACCAACCGATATGCTTAGTGCACTTGTTCATACCGTTCATTCATTCATTCTAAAACGAGCTAAGCTGCAGAAATTGAACAGCCTGCCGTTTCTAAAAGTAGGGTTCAAACCATTATTTAAAGTATTATAAATGTTATGGGATATGTGTACCCAACAAAATTGTCAGGTTAAACAACGTTCTTTTCTTTTTGCGAATGAGGTTACTACTAGCCACAATGGGTAGTAACATAGACTAGTAACATGCCCATGTTACTAGTCTATGTTACTACCTCTATAGTGGGGAGTAACATATGTGTGATAACATGCAACACTTCATTTATTAGGCTATAGACACATCTTGCCTTAATATGTATGATGTTACTCATACTACTAGTAACTAGCTATGTTACTACTTTTCTCTTTTTCTTCATTTATTGCTTGCCACATCATCTAATTTATCTAGATATGTGTGATGTTACTATTAGCATACAACCCTACATTCCACTTTCGCTAAGGCCGATGAACAAATATTCCATCTATGGTCAACAAAAAGTTAATGGGATCAAAGTGAGAATGGGGCGTCGCTTCGTTGGCTAGGCGCTTGAGTACGCAGCCAGCCCGCCCTTGATTGAGCCTCATCTCTAACGTGTGGTGCTCACGGAGTTCTTTTCTATTAAAAAATGCCAACATGGTTTAGCCCTGAAAGTTATCAGTCTGAAATTTGCGGAAAAAAATCTGAATTTAATAAATTATTTAGGGACCCAAAATAACTTTCCCAGTCTATTTTCAAATGTGAACTGATTTCTTAATTGATGTAAAAGTTGATCTCAAAAAGTCAAAATTTTGTGATTCTTTCTTGTTCCTCTTAGTCAGCATGCCCACTCCACTTTTTGTTTCTTGTTTTTCTACCAGGTTGAAAGAAATCGCTTACTATTAGGACATAGTGTTTGGGACTACTTAAGGTTACTTGATTTATTTTCTTTAATATTGCATCAGATTTGAACTATTTCATAGACTCCCGCCCTATGAAAACTACTTCTTCTCTACTATGAGATGTTGCTCGGTCCACAAAGGCCAACATTTTGAAAATAACTACCAGTTGCAGGACACCAGTTCTAAGGCAGAAGGTGGACTAGGCATCAGAAACTTAAAAGCAATAAACAAAAGCCTCATTCTTGCTGCGTCCTGGAGGTTAGCTAAAGACCCTTCTTCTCATTTATATCATGTTCTTCAGGCTAAATACTTTCCTACTACTACTATTTGGAAGACCAATGTGGCCCCTCCTAAGTCAGCTTTCTGGGCTTCTGTTTTAAAAATGCTACCCAAACTGAAAGATCATGCTTTCTATCAGCTTACTAAAGGAAACATATCTTTGTGGAGTATGCCTTGGTGTCCTTTTTAGAATTCCATTCATGATTTTCTTATTCCTTAACTAGCAGGTTTTATTTATCCTTCTTTGGTTAGAGATCTTTGGCTGCCTGGGCAAAAAAATTGGAATCATCAACTTATTTTCTCTTTATTTCAGCAGCCTCTTGCTTCTCATATAATTAACATTCACATCATTAAGAATAATAATAAAGATTTGCTCTGTTGACCCTTGGCTCCTAATGGGTTTTGTTCTTCTAAAGCTGCCTACAACCTTTGTTTGCAAGCCATTCACTCTCGTCCTAGAACTGCTCCTCTTCAGGTTTCTCTTGAGTTAAAAAACTTCCTCAAAGTCATTTGGAAGCAGAAAAATTTGTTGCCTAAAGTCCAAACTTTTGCTTGGAGGCTTCTTAGTAGAGCTTTGCCGACAGGTATAAGAGCAGAACGTTTTTTCACTCATATTTCTCAGACTTGTTGTAGGTGTGCCCAGCAAGATGATGAATTTCATCTCTTCTTTCTTTGTGATTTTGCTAGAGCTGCCTGGTTTTCTGCTCCTTGGTTTCTCAGATCTGATTCTCTTGTTCAGGACCATAATTCAATGCACTCTATTCTCATTCATCTGGTTTCTATGGGGCATCCTTATGCTTCCTTGCAAAATGTTTTGAACTTTTTATGGTGTATCTGGAAAGCTAGAAATGATTTCTTGTTTGAAAGAAATAGATGTCTTCCTTACAAAGTGCATATTGCTGCTGCTCATATTGACATTGCATTGCATGAGGAATCTTTCCTCCCTTCTAATAATCCGGTTTGTGCTAAGAACCATCTTGAGGCTAAGGTTGTTCCTAAACAAGGGCAGACTCTTAAATCTGATATGTTGATTAATGGTACTAAAATCTTTTCTGATGCAGCCTTTAGATCTTCAAAAATTCTAGGTCTTGCTCAAGGGGAAGTAAAGACAGGTGTAGGAGTTTACTTTTGCATACCTTCTCCTCGGAGAGAAATTAACATTCAAGTTCAAGCTTCAACGCCTCCCACTTCTACTCCTATTCAAGTAGAAGTAGTTTCTCTTGCATATGTAGCTCATTTGGCAGTCAGTCTTAGTGTTCAACAACCAACATTTTTAACTGATTGTCTCTCTCTAGCTTCAGCTGTAGCATCTAGGAAGATAATCCATTCGGCTGCCCCTTGGAACATCAGAAAATAACTGGCTTCCTTTGTTACATCTACTGCTCATCTTAACTCCAAAGTATTTCATATTTCCAGGAGCCTGAATGGAGTTGCTCACAACCTTGCTCAACAGGTTTATCAGTCTGTTCGTGGTCCTATTCTAGATTGTTCCTCTCACTCTCATGCTTCCGATGACTGTCCAGTGTCTGCCATTTTGGGTGATTTTAATTTTTCAGGTTTTCAGGTGCACAAAGTGTATTGTTTCTAGCAGCAGGATGGATTCTTGTTCAGGCAGCTCTTCTCTCCTTTCTGCTACTAGTTCAGGCCTGCATCTCAACATCAGACAGTCGTTTATTACTGAATTCTATGAAGAGCTTAGATTGCTGGTGGCCATCAGTCACGTTTGTGTTAAGCTTGGCTGATGCTGCTTCTCTTGTATGCTTCCCAGTTCATGTGTATCACATCTGTTCTTGATGTAGTTCATCTAGTTGACTTTTGGACAACCTATCTTTGCTAGCTTTTAACAGCTCCTCTTCTTTGGTTGTTTCCCTTTTCCCTATCTCTATTCAAGCCATATGTACTCTCTCTTGTACTGTTGTTATGAGCTGTTAATGATATTGGGCACCTTTTGGTGACTTGTTCTGTTCAAAAAAAATTTGGATGCCAAAGCTCCGACAAAACAAATTGGGCCACGTAGAGGCCAATGCAGGCTAAGAGCATCTCCAGCCGTTGGCCCCCCAGGGGGCGCCTAAAATCGCCTCCTGGGGGCGATCCGTCGCAAAAAAGGGCCTGGGGGCGAGTTGGTCCCCAGGGCCGCCCCCAGACGCACATATTTAAAAAAAACGTTCGACGAATTCGTTTAAACACGGCTAAATTTCGGCCAAATTTGGGATATATTAACATGTTCGGCGGTACATAGCAAATATAACTAAAACAAAAAGTCGATGAACACCGAGTAGTCGCCGCCGTCGCCGCCATCCTCGCCGCCGTCGTCGCCGCCATCGTCTCCGCCGTTGTCGTCGTCGGGCTTCTCCTCCTTGACACGGCCGTCCCTAGTGGATCCCTGATCGGCGTCCCCAACGCGGGCTGGTGGCGGCGGCGCGTCGTCGTCGCTGTCCTCAATGACAACGAGTCCTCCTTCATCGCGGCCCCGGCGGCGCTGCTTGAACCGCGCCAGGGCGGCGCGCTGGCGCTCCCTCGCCATCTTCAGGGAGTTCTTGCGCGCCCATTCCAGGGCCGCGTCGTCGTCGAGCTCCACGTCATCGTGCTCCGTCTTCATGGCGGGGAGCCCTGGCTTCGTCTTCACCGGCGCGAGCCCCGGCTCTGTCTTTGGCTTGACGAAGCGCGTAGGAGCCGACGAGGAGTTGCACCGACCGCCCTCGTTGATGACGATGTCGGCGCTCCACATGCGCCGGCCGAGCGGCGTCTCCGCCGTGGGCTCGGCCTTAACGCCGAGCAGCACCGGAGAGCCGTAGGAGTGGGAAGAAGCCCGTGAGGAGGAGTGGGAGGAGGACGACGAGGAGGAGCTGAACCCCCTGGGCATCCATTGCCCGGCGCGTCAGCGGTGAGATGGGGCGGCCGCCCTCGCCGGGGGAGGGTAGGCCAGCGGCGAGTTGTTGCTGCCCTCGAGGTGCGTCAGGACGCCCTCGAGCGTGCGTCCGGGGACGCCCACCACAGGTGACGCACCTCGCTGTTTGTCGGTGTACAAAAAGAGGAGTACACTTTTTGTACCCCTGTAACTGTGCATGGGCAGTCGGAGCCACGGGCACCACCACACTGAGCAAGGCAAGGAAGGTGAGCCAAGGTAAGGCCGAAGCTCAGGAGAAGCAGAACGACGCCAAGACCAAGACCACGAAGAGCAAAGGGGACGAAGCGGACCCCCCGGCAAGATCCTTGCCGGGAGGTGGTTTTAGCAAACCCGGCAAGACCCTTGCCATGGCAGCTCGCCCCACACCTACGGAGTAAGACACCCTTGAGTCCACTGCCCCCATGGGGCAAGGATTCGGGAGACATCCCCGTGGTGGCATCCAGATCTTTGTGCAGACATTCAAGATCGGATACACCCTTTAGAAGATGATGATCCTTGGCGGGATCCCAGCCAAGGAGGACGACAAGGCCCCCGGCAAGAGCCTTGCCGGGGATGACAGTAGGCGCCATAGCAAGACCCTTGCCGGGGCCCCGGCAAGGCCCTTGCCAAGAACACCCGTAGGGCCACCATCAGGCCCACGCCAGTCAAACCTCCACCGCCGTTCGCATGCAGCTGCCGACCCAACCAGCTGGGCAGGCACCTGCGTGGCAGCATGCGGATCTTCATGGAGACCCACCACTGCGCCACCTCAGCTGCCTGCCTGCCTACATGGCACCGCGGGCGCCGCTGGCCAGGGCGCGTGCCGACACGAGAGGGAGCGGCGACGGACGAGACAGGGCTCTCCCCCATCCCCGATAAAGCAAGGACACTTGGGCAAGACGCATTAAATGCGCCTTGTCATGTAATGCGAGGGATAACCTCACATCACTGTACCCTTTCCACCTCCTATTTGCCACTGTGGCAACCCCTTTCCTATAAAAGGAGGCCCGAGGCGACCAGGAGGAGGATTCGGCTTTTTGGAGCTCCTCAGGCCCCATAGCTAGCTCAAGAACACAGATATACAATCCACCAAAGCAGGAGTAGTGTTTTACGAATCCTCGCGGCCCAAACCTGGATAAACGAACCGTGTGCTATCTGTTTGATCCGCTCTTCTCGCGACCCCGCACCCCGCAACCGTTGTAGGGATTCTTGTGATCCCATAGGTGTCGTTCCCACCGACATTGATATACAATCCACCAAAGCAGGAGTAGGGTTTTACGCATCCTCACGGCCCGAACCTGGATAAACGAAACGTGTGCTATCTGTTTGATCCGCTCTTCTCGCGACCCCGCGCCCCGCAACCGTAGTAGGGATTCTTGTGATCCCATAGGTGTCGTTCCCACCGAGTTCAGGCCGCGAGGATGCGTAAAACCCTACTCCTGCTTTGGTGGATTGCATATCTGTGTTCTTGAGCTAGCTATGGGGTGTGAGGAGCTCCAAAAAGCTGATTCCTCTTCCTGGTCGCCTCGGGCCTCCTTTTATAGGAAAGGGGTAGCCAAAGTGGCACACAGGAGGTGGAAAGGGTACAGTGATGTGAGGTTATCCCTCGCATTACATGACAAGGCGCATTTAATAAGTCTTGCCCAGGTGTCCTTGCTTTATCGGGGACGGCGGAGAGCCCTGTCTCGTCCGTCACCGCTCCCTCTCGTGTCGACACGCGCCCTGGCCAGCGGTGCCCGCGGTGCCATGTAGGCAGGCAGGCAGCTGAGGTGGCGTAGTGGTGGGTCTCCATGAAGATCCGCATGCCGCCACGCAGGTGCCTGCCCAGCTGGTTGGGTCGGCAGCTGCATGCGAACGGCGGTGGAGGTTTGACTGGCGTGGGCCTGATGGTGGTCCTACGGGTGTTCTTGGCAAGGGCCTTGCCGGGGCCCCAGTAAGGGTCTTGCCGTGGCGCCTGCTGTCATCCCCGGCAAGGCTCTTGTCAGGGGCCTTGTGGTCCTCCTTGGCTGGGATCCCGCCAAGGATCATCATCTTTTAAAGGGTGTATCTGATGTTGAATGTCTTCACAAAGATCTGGATGCCACCACGGGGATGTCTCCCGAATCCTTGCCCCATGGGGGCAGTGGACTCAAGGGTGACTTACTCTGTAGGTGTGGGGCGAGCTGCCACGGCAAGGGTCTTGCCGGGTTTGCTAAAACCGCCTCCCGGCAAGGATCTTGCCGGGGGGGGGGGGTCCGCTTCGTCCCCTTTGCTCTTCGTGGTCTTGGTCTTGGCGTCGTTCTGCTTCTCCTGAGCTTCGGCCTTACCTTGGCTCACCTCCCTTGCCTTGCTCAGTGTGGTGGTGCCCGTGGCTCCGACTGCCCGTGCACAGTTATAGGGGTACAAAAAGTGTACCCCTCTTTTTATACACCGACAGGAGCCCCCGGGCCTGGGCCACATGTAAGCGCAATCGCGTCGTTGGGCTAGGCCCAAAAACAGTGCGCGGGCAGGCGGGGCGGTTTTTACCGCGGTAAGTCTCTTCGCGCGCTGTGCTTCCCACGCTTCCCGCGTGTGGCGCGGCATGGGGAGTCGTGTGTGACGTGGGCGACATGCGTGGGGTTGCTTCCCGCGGGCATGCGTCCCCTCACTGTTAATGTGAAAGGAGGCGGCCCGCGTTTTTCCCCCATAAGAAGGAATAACTGTGGGCGCGCTGCTCACTTTCTCCTCTTCCCTCGTGCATTTTCCAATCTTAGAGCCACCGTTCCCTCTCTTCCTTCCTTCCTAAGCTTTCGCTGTCGCCCGCCGCCGCTGCTTTGCCACCCCCTTTCCTCAACCCTCTAGACTTCTCGGCCGCCATGGCGCCCAAATTTGCCAAGGGCAAGGGGGTGGCTAAGGGCTCTGGGACCGTGGAGCCGCCGGAGAGCGCGCTATTGGGGGACAAGATGAAGTCCACCTTTTTCTTCCCCTCGATGGTTGATGTTCATGAGCTCCGGGCCTCTTTCAAGCCCCTATGGGGAGTGAAGACGGGGGGAGAGGATTCGGGACACCCGGCTACGCGCGCCATTCCTGCCGCTTGCGCTGATCCTGCCCCAAATCGGTACCCCTTCTTCGTTGATTACTTTTCTTGCAGGTTATCCCCCCCTTTCTCCGATTTCTTCTGCGACATCATGCACACCTTCGGTTTTCACCTCTTGGATTTTACTCCGAATGCGGTGGCATGTATGTATTTCTTTGCGCATCTTTGCGAGGGCTTTGTCGGGGTGCAGCCCAACACGACGCTCTTCCGCCATTATTTCTATCCTCGAATCCAAATGGGAGGTGCCGTCTCTGGTTGCGTCACCTGGATCCCAGGATCCAAGGACGCGTACCCAGACGGTGCCGTGAAGGAGAGGTGGGAAGAATGGCGTGAACAGTGGTGCTGGATTGAAGACGAAGACCCGCCGGAATTCTGCAAGGTCCGCCGTGTGCCTCCGGTCCGCGACAGCGATTGGGGTGATGTCGACGCCACCGACGGGAGGCTTACTGTTGCCACCATCAGGATTCTTCGGCTGACCCGGGCTGGGCTCACCCTTGAGATGATCGGGGCGGACTTTATACGCCACTGGATCGCCCCGTTGCACAATAAGGGGAGGCCAGCCTGGCTTTTCACGAATCCAGATGACATTATGCGGCTCCACCCTGGCCTCGACCACAACTTCACGGTGATGGCACATGCCCACTTCTGCCAGCGGCTCTTTCAGCTGGATGTGGGTCGTGACGGCGAAGTCGAGCGGACCGGCAAGGCCGCAAGGGTTGCCGTAAAGGTCAAAAAGGCCGTCAAGGGGCCGTTCTTCAAGTTGCCAGTGGGGGTGGTCCCGTTGTGCAATAATTCACGCCGGTCCGAGATCATCGCCATGATGCCGGACTGCAATGCGCATGGCCCCGTCCCGAGCTGGAGGGAGCCGTCGAACACAGATGTGCAGCAATTCTTTGACACCTTGATCGAGGTGTACGTCAATGCTGACGCCGAGCGGTGGCTTGTCATGGACACCACCCAGGCGGACCTGGACTACATCGCCACCAGGGCGAGGGAGGCACAGCTTGCCATGAAGGCCGGCAGCGCCGGGGCGTGGAGGACAAGGTCGCAACAGCCGCGGAGGAGCAGCAGTTCACCCTGTGGGCGGGCAGCCACCGAGGAGGCCAGCAGCGCCGACACCGGAGCTCCACTTGTCGAGGACGCGGCCGACGAGTCGTCGTCGGAGGAGGGCGTGGCGGCGGGCTCGGCGCCAGCCAGGGGAAGAGGGCAAGTCCTGCGGCGGTCTGGCTCCAGCGAGCCGGTCCGGCCCGGCAGGGCTACGCGGCCTCAATTGACCCTGGAGGGGTCCGGGCGCCACACGAGGGCCACGGCAGCGAAGAGGCTGATGAAGGCTGCTGAGAAGAAGAAGGCGACAGCCCCTTCCTCATCCGGGCACGCACAAACCCCGCCGCCTCCTTTGCCTCCTCCGGCAGGCGTCGACTCAGATGATGATGTGGAGCTCCCTTTTGATCTCGGGCCTCTTAGCCCAGAGAGGAAAAGGAAACTAGTGGAAGAGGAGGAGACGGATGACGAGTAAGTTCTCCGTTCCTTACTGTCATTTCCATTTCCTCGAATTGGGTCGCTTGTCTTGATCCATTTTTGCTTTCGTAGGGAGGCAGAGACGTTGGCTTAGACGGTGAAGAGGGCGAGGACCTCGGCGAGCAGCCAGCCCCCGGCTGGGGCTTCAAAGACACCACTGGTGGTGCTGAGCAGCCCGGACAGCAGCCCCCGGCGCAGCCCCCAGCGTAAGTTCGTCACCCTCTTCTTACTCGACATGTGGTAGGCGCTCGATGCTATGATGCTGACCTTGCCGGGTTTGCAGGAGGGGAGCGGCAGCAGGAGGAGCCACAGAGGGCTACTCCTAACACACCACCCCCATCGACTACGCCGCCGCGGGGCGCGTCCCCGGCAAGGGCATCAGGCACAGAGCCCACACCCATGGAGGAAGAGGGGAACTTGGGCGCTGGTGGCTCTGCCACGGCGCCAAATGCTGGCGGAGAGGGGACTTCTGCTTCACAGCCTGGCACTGGTGTGTCGCCTGTCCTTCGTCTCTGTTTTTCCCTTATTCTTTTCTTGGCTTCATTGCTCCCGTTGCTTCCCAGGCCCTCCTTCAACAGACATGGAGGACGTGGACACTGTTGTCAGGGATATTGCTGAGGAGGCCGCGGCGGAGGCCAGCAGGATTGCCGCCGAGTTCAGGCCGCGAGGATGCGTAAAACCCTACTCCTGCTTTGGTGGATTGTATATCTGTGTTCTTGAGCTAGCTATGGGGTGTGAGGAGCTCCAAAAAGCCGATTCCTCTTCCTGGTCGCCTCGGGCCTCCTTTTATAGGAAAGGGGTAGCTAAAGTGGCACACAGGAGGTGGAAAGGGTACAGTGATGTGAGGTTATCCCTCGCATTACATGACAAGGCGCATTTAATAAGTCTTGCCCAGGTGTCCTTGCTTTATCGGGGACGGCGAAGAGCCCTGTCTCGTCCGTCACCGCTCCCTCTCGTGTCGACACGCGCCCTGGCCAGCGGTGCCCGCGGTGCCATGTAGGCAGGCAGGCAGCTGAGGTGGCGTAGTGGTGGGTCTCCATGAAGATCCGCATGCCGCCACGCAGGTGCCTGCCCAGCTGGTTGGGTCGGCAGCTGCATGCGAACGGCGGTGGAGGTTTGACTGGCGTGGGCCTGATGGTGGCCCTACGGGTGTTCTTGGCAAGGGCCTTGCCGGGGCCCCAGTAAGGGTCTTGCCGTGGCGCCTGCTGTCATCCCCGGCAAGGCTCTTGTCGGGGGCCTTGTGGTCCTCCTTGGCTGGGATCCCGCCAAGGATCATCATCTTCTAAAGGGTGTATCTGATCTTGAATGTCTTCACAAAGATCTGGATGCCACCACGGGGATGTCTCCCGAATCCTTGCCCCATGGGGGCAGTGGACTCAAGGGTGACTTACTCCGTAGGTGTGGGGCGAGCTGCCACGGCAAGGGTCTTGCCGGGTTTTCTAAAACCGCCTCCCTGCAAGGATCTTGCTGGGGGGGGGGGGTCCGCTTCGTCCCCTTTGCTCTTCGTGGTCTTGGTCTTGCCGTCGTTCTGCTTCTCCTGAGCTTCGGCCTTACCTTGGCTCACCTCCCTTGCCTTGCTCAGTGTGGTGGTGCCCGTGGCTCTGATTGCCCGTGCATAATTATAGGGGTACAAAAAGTGTACCCCTGTTTTTGTACACCGACACTGTTCTTCGTGCCGCCCACCACCGGCGCCCCGTTGGTGGACGCCAGCCTCGGCGGCGCTCGAAGTACGCCGCCCACGCCGCGTGGTTGTCGGCGGCATACTGGGGGAGGGCGCACTGCTCGTCGGTGAGGGAGGCGCGGACGATATCCACCTCGTCGGCGAAGTAGCCGGGGTGCGCCACGGCGTCGGGCAACGGGGGAATGGGCACTCCCCCGTTGCTGAGCCTCCATCCCGTCGGCCCGGCGAGCATGTCCGGCGGCGCCGGGATGTTGGCCTGGAACAGGAGCCACGACTCCTGTTCGCGGAGGGAGTGGCGGCGAAGCCGTTCGCCGCCGCCTCGTCGCCAGGGAAACGCTCGGCAATCGGGAGGGGGAGAGGGAGGGCTCGGTGGCGTACGTGCGGGAGAGGGAGAGGGAGGGCTCGGCGGCGGCGCACGGGAGAGAGAGAGCTCGGCGGCCGAAGCCGTTCGCCGCCGCCTCGTCGCCAGGGAAACGCTCGGCCATCGGGAGGGGGAGAGGGAGGGCTCGGCGGCGTACGTGCGGGAGAGGGAGAGGGAGGGCTCGGCGGCGGCGCAGGAGAGAGAGAGAGAGAGAGAGAGCTCAGTGGCTAGGGCTGGTGTGGCCAGAGGCAGGGAGGCCACCGGCTTATATAGCCGCGCCACGCCCGTGTGTACGCTGCGCGGGAGGGGAGGCGTCAGCACGCCGCCCCGTGACGCGCCGCCCGTGAGGAATCAATGGCAAGGCTGACCGGCGGCAGCCTTGCCATTGATTTCCCGCGAGAAACCGAGGCGTTGGGGGGAGACGAGGCGCGGTGTCGCTGACGCGGCTGGCCCGCGGCTCTTTCGCGTCAAAACCGCTCGCCCCGGCATCCCCGGTGCTCCAGCGCGCCGGGTTCGACCTGGGTCCGCCGGCGCTGATTTCGGCCCAGACCGACAAAAATCGGGCTCCTAAGACGCGACTGGACCGTTTTTTCGGCGCCGGCACGAAAAAATCACCTAAGGAGATCTTTCAGGGGCGCGGCTGGAGATGTTGCGAACAGCCGCCAACGATCAAAATGGCCGTAGCGCTAGGAGAGAGCCAAAACAATCAAGTGTGCTCATGGAGTCATGCTCCTTTAAAAAAATTGCACTCATAACAAAAACTAGATGATTTTCTCCGCGCGTTGATGCGGGATTTTAAAGATTGATTTTGAATATGTTCTATATGAATAAAATGATCTAAATCGAAAGCTATTATTTTCGAAAGTAATTACATGTGAACAAAGAGTATGCATGTATGTTGGACTATTGGAGATGTAACAATTAAGTTGAGGTATGCATGTGCTACAAAATAGTTTTAGTGGATGATGACGTGGCACATTTTATGATGTGAAAGGCTGCATGATGAGAGAATTAGACTTAGTGGGGATCAACTCTTTATGTATTATAGATATCAAAAAGGAAATCTCTGATATTAATTACTCAAGCTTATCTCCAGGTTCAGATTTCGTGAAAATCCCAATTCATTTGTGAGGTATGTGACGGTTTCATGTACCGGGAGTACCGTAGCCGACCTAGACTCAGCCCAACATGACGATCCGTTACTCAGCTCCTGGCGATCAAGTCAAGGATTTTGGAGATGGCGAAAGATCCTCGATCGGTAGCAACCGACCTACAACCTTGTAAATCCTATCCTGGTCCCCGTATATACGCAAGGCTAGGACTAGATCATAGATCATCGAATCCTCAATACATCCACTGTATACCATACCATTAATCTCATATGAGGCTACCGCCATTAATACATCCAACCAGGAGTAGAGTTTTTACCTTCACCGTGACAGTCTGAACTTGAGTAATCCCCTCGTGTGAATCCCTTTGGTACTTCCGGCTATCGAGGTTACTGCGAGTATGACGAACGGACACTACGCAAGAATAACAAATTCAAAAATATTTTCACAACTTTATTTATTTCCAGCTCCAAGGTTTTTTTTTCCTCAAGCAGATCACAAATAAATAAATAAATTATACTCCCTCTGATCGAAATTAATTGTCGTAACTTTAGTACAACTACGACAATTAATTTGGATTGCATAGAATAAATAATTAGATGATCCACTCTCATATCTATACACTATATTTTTGGATGTTTCTGAAAATTTTCAACTTAGTTTTGGATTTTTTTTAATATAGACAGCATGATCGGAGCACAAGATCTACTCTTCAGGAGTGAGGGGTAGAAGATTACCTGTGAGAGGAGAGAGAAGGTCGTGTGATGACGAATAAGTTGGCGACACGTGTATGAGGGCATATCATTTTGAGATTTATGGTGTCATCGTAAGCATTTCGCCGTCGACAGAAACGTTTCCTCCCACTGAAAGCGCATTGCCGGAAATTCTGAAATAAATCCAGAAATAATGTGAGCATCAGGACTTGAACCCTGATGGGTTGGTAATACCACGGTCTCTCTAACCATCCAACCACAGGTTGGTTCGCACAATCACATTATTATTAACAGGTAAATCACAAGCTAACGTACTAGAATATTCATATGTCATTGCAACGCACGTGCATTGTTATAGTAGGAGATGAAATATGGGCTACGGTCAGAATTAATCAACCGACTATATACCTGAACAGGAGTTGAACTAAAATGTCAATTAGTTAGGTGCACGCGACGAACCGGAGTTGTACAAATATTCTGGCTTCCTCATTTGAGTATGACTTGGTAGCCAGGTAACACTGTATCGATGGAAGAGAACCTACGTCGTTTACCGTGCCTATATGCATACGTACACACGCACGAATGCGATCAAGAAACTTTCTCCATCTTTTTCGCTGACAAAGGTGCTGAGCTAATCCGGTCGCTGACAAAGGTGCTGAGCTAATCCGGGTAATTAAGCAGCAACGTACTACTTGACCTACCCTAAAAAAAACGTACTACTTGACCTAGTAATTCACGTATACCAACTTCATTAATGTACTCAGGTGTTGTGCATCCGTTTCATAATATTAAAAGTGTTTTTGACACTACACTAATATCAAAACACTTATATATTATGAAACGAAGAAAGTAGATTATTTTCCCCTCCTAAAAAAACACTCGTGTCTAGGACACATCTAAATGTGCTCTAATTATTGCACATCTAAGTAAGTGAATCAAACATAAAGAGAAAAAGAAAAAAGAAAAAGAAAAAAGAAAAAGAAAATATCCACACGAATCTCAACGTAAGATCAATGACATAGAATTTAGATGTGCGATACTTATGGCACATCTAAATGTGCTTTAGCAAAACTGTTCTTTAAAATATATAAAGTGTACGTTTCGGCATGATTCTCCATACTGATATAAGATGTCTTATATAATAATTTACAGAGGAAATAAATTATAATTAAACATGACCTATTGGCTCGTTGGGTTTGCCCATCCATACGCGGCTGCACGGTACCCTGCAATGCTTTTGATCTTCTGTCAGGTTGCATGCATCGTCAACTATAACAACGAAAGAGAATGGGCGATCGAGTTACTTGGTTATTTAGTCAAATATATTTGAGGGAAGAGACAGAATAAACTTTTTCAAGCGAACTGGTACACAACTTTTCATGTAAAGTTAATTTGCTTTGACTTTTGACCGGGTGCGTGAACGGACGTGGTAAAAGTAAAAAAGAAAAATCACGCGTGATACCTCTCCTACTTTTCATCGGAGCATGCGTGACTGACTGCGGCCTGGAAGACCTATTTGATCATGTCAGAAAAAAAGGAACATCTTTTTTTAACACAATAAGAGTAAATAAGTTATGTGTAATACCATCCGAATTTATTTTTTAAATATAAATCCAATATTATAACTGTTATTTTATATAACTTTACTCCATTCGACGTCCTTTCATTTTCCTCCCCAAATCCGGCACAGCTAGGACAAACTGCCCCCTTCAGATTTCACTGGCGAGCCCGTGGATTTGCGTTCCCTATGTCTGCTGCTCGGTCGGCAGTTTAGGTTAGTGTTTTTTTATTCCAAGCAGGTGCGGTGCTCGGGTGGATGGCACCGCTTCTTCTTCTTCTTCTTCTTCTTCTTCTTCTTCTTCTTCTTCTTCTTCTTCTTCTTCTTCGAGTTTCTCTTCTGGGCTCCATCATCCTCAATTTCTTCTGTATGGACATAGTGGAGCTCTGGCGTAGATTCCTGCCGTCTTCTTGAGGCGGTGAGGTTAAGATTTCTCGTCATGTAACAAATGCATGCTATGAAATCACTCATCACACGCTTTGCTTATGTAAGCTTGGTAGAACCAGGGGTCCTACCGGACCTGCTCCTTAGGTTGTAGGGGAAGACCGGGGGCTGTTGAGGGCGAGGGCGCGGCTTCCGGCGCGCCGGCGCCGTCGCGAGGTTGAGGGAGGGACGCGGCGGCTGAGAGAGAGGGCGGCTAGGGTTTAGGGCCCGCCTCCTCTGACAGTCGGGCAATAGAATTCTTCTTATTGCTTAATCTCAAAAATAGTCTTACAGCTAGTATATATAATCACGTTGCTGAAAATAAGATAACTTGTGGGCCAAGCCCCTAACTAAACTTGCCCGGTGGGCCTCCTACGGGCATAAGTCTGCCCGGTCATAACATCTCTCCCCGCCTGCGCAAACAGCTTGTCCTCAAGCTGAAAGTATGGGTAGTGTTGGCGGAACTCGTCACGTTGCTCCCAAGTGGCCTCCTCCGCCGGAAGTCCAGTCCATTGAATCATCACGTACCACACGCCGCAACGGAGCTAGGCCTGCAACACCTTCTCCGGTCCCGGAAGGATGCGTCCGTCGAAGGTTGGAGGGAGCGCGGGAGGGGCCGCAGGTGGCTCCCCACGGTAAGGCTTCAGCAGCCCCACATGGAAGGCGTCGTGGATGCGGGCTTCGGCAGGAAGCTGAAGGCGGTAAGCCACCTTCCCGATGCGCTCCAAGACAGCAAAGGGCCCCGCGTAACAAGGGCCCAGCTTGCGCTTGTTGGGGATCGTAGCAGAAATTCAAAATTTTCTACGCATCACCAAGATCAATCTATGGAGTAATCTAGCAACGAGGGAAGGAGAGTCATCTACATACCCTTGTAGATCGCAAAGCGGAAGCGTTCAAGTGAACGGGGTTGATGGAGTCGTACTCGTCGTGATCCAAATCACCGATGATTCTAGTGGCGAACGGACGGCACCTCCGCGTTCAACACACGTACATCCCGGTGACGTCTCCTACGCCTTGATCCAGCAAGGGGAGAAGGAGAGGTTGGGGAAGACTCCCTCCAGCAGCAGCACGACGGCGTGGTGGTGGTGGAGGAGCGCAGTACTCCAGCAGGGCTTCACCAAGCACCGCAAGAGACGAGGAGGGAGAGGGGTAGGGCTGCGCCAACAGGGAGATTGAATCGTGTGTATGGCAGCCCAAAACCCCACTATATATAGGGGAAAGGGAGGGGCTGCGCCCCCACCTAAGTTTCCATCCCTAGGGGTGGCGGCCAGCCCTAGATCCCATCTAGTGGGCGGCCAAGGGGGGAGAGAGGGGGGCGCACCACTAGGTGGGCCTTAGGCCCATCTGAGCCTAGGGTTTCCCCCTTTTCCCTTCTCTCTTTGCCTTGGGCCCTGGTGGGGGGGGGGGCGCACCAGCCCATTTGGGGATGGTCCCCTCTCACACTTGGCCCACGCAGCCCTCTGGGGCAGGTAGCCCCACCTGGTGGACCCCCAGGACCTCCCGGTGGTCCCGGTACGTTACCAATAGCACCCGAAACTTTTCCGGTGACCAAAACAGGACTTCCCTTATATAAATCTTTACCTCCGGACCATTCCGAAACTCCTCGTGATGTCCAGGATGTCATCCGGGACTCCGAACAACATTCGGTAACCACGTATATCTATTCCCTATAACCCTAGCGTCATCGAACCTTAAGTGTGTAGACCCTACGGGTTCGGGAGTCATGCAGACATGGCCGAGACAACTCTCCGGTCAATAACCAACAGCGGGATCTGGATACCCATGTTGGCTCCCACATGTTCCACAATGATCTCATCGGATGAACCATGATGTCAAGGACTCAATCAATCCCGTATACAATTCCCTTTGTCCATCGGTATGATACTTGGCCGAGATTCGATCGTCGGTATCCCGATACCTTGTTCAATCTCGTTACCGGCAAGTCTCTTTACTCGTTCCGTAACACATCATCCCGTGATCAACTCCTTGGTCACATTGTGCACATTATGATGATGTCCTACCGAGTGGGCCCAGAGATACCTCTCCGTTTACACGGAGTGACAAATCCCAGTCTCGATTCGTGCCAACCCAACAGACACTTTCGGAGATACCTGTAGTGTACCTTTATAGCCACCCAGTTACGTTGTGACGTTTGGCACACCCAAAGCACTCCTACGGTATCCGGGAGTTGCACAATCTCATGGTCTAAGGAAATGATACTTGACATTAGAAAAGCTTTAGCATACGAACTACACGATCTTTGTGCTAGGCTTAGGATTGGGTCTTGTCCATCACATCATTCTCCTAATGATGTGATCCCGTTATCAACGACATCCAATGTCCATGGTCAGGAAACCGTAACCATCTATTGATCAACGAGCTAGTCAACTAGAGGCTTACTAGGGACATGGTGTTGTCTATGTATCCACACATGTATCTGAGTTTCCTATCAATACAATTCTAGCATGGATAATAAACGATTATCATGAACAATGAAATATAATAATAATAACTAATTTATTATTGCCTCTAGGGCATATTTCCAATAGTCTCCCACTTGCACTAGAGTCAATAATCTAGTTCACATCGCCATGTGATTAACACTCACAGGTCACATCGCCATGTGACCAACATCCAAGAGTCTACTAGACTCAATGATCTAGTTCACATCACTATGTGATAAACACTCAAAGAGTTCTGGGTTTGATCATGTTATGCTTGTGAGAGAGGTTGTAGTGAATGGGTCTTGCCATATTCAGATCCCTATGTATTTCACAAAACTTTATATCGTAGATGCTGCTGCCACGTTCCACTTGGAGCTATTCCAAATTGTTGCTCCATTATACGTATCTGGTATCTCTACTCAGAGCTATCTGGATAGGTGTTAAGCTTGCATCGACGTAACTCTTTACGTCGAACTCTTTATCACCTCCTTAACCGAGAAACATTTCTTTATTCCTCTAAGGATAATTTTTGACCGCTATCCGGTGATCTACTCCTAGATCACCTTTGTACCCTTTTGCCAGACATGTGGCAAGGCACACATCAGGTGCGGTACTTCAGCATGGCATACCGTATAGAGCCTATGACAAAAGCATAGGGGACGACCTTCGTCCTTCCTCTTTCTTCTACCGTGGTCAAGCTTTGAGTCTTACTCAACTTCACACCTTACAACTCAGGCAAGAACCCCTTCTTTGACTGATCTATTTTGAACTCCTTCAAAAGCATGTCAAGGTGTGTGTTCTTTGAAAGTATCATCAGGCGTCTTGATCTATTTCTATAGATCTTGATGCCCAATATGTAAGCAGCTTTATCCAGGTCTTCCTTTGAAAATCACTCTTCAAACAACCGTTTATGCTTTCCAAAAATTCTACATTATTTCAGATCAACAATATGTCATCCACATATACTTATCAGAAATATTGTAGTGCTCCCACTCACTTTCTTGTAAATACAAGTTTCTAGCAAACATTGTATAAACCTAAAAGCTTTGATCACTCCATCAAAACATATATTCCGATTCCGAGATGCTTGCTCTAGTCCATAGAAGGATTGCTGGAGCCAGCATACCTTTTAGCATCCTTAGGATCGACAAAACCTTTTATTGTATCACATACAACTTTTCTTACGAAAAGTGGTAAGAAAACTTGTTCTGACATCCATCTATAAGATTTCATAATCGAAAAATACAGCTAATGCTATCATGATTCCGACGGACTTAAGCATCGCTACGGGTGAGAAATTCTCATCGTAGTCAACTCCTTGAACTTGTGAAAAGACTCTTTCCCACAAGTCGAGCTTCATAGACGGTAACATTACCGCCCACGTCCGTCTTCTTCTTAAAGATCCATTTATCTCAATGGCTTGCCGATCATCGGGCAAGTCCACCAAAGTCCATACTTTGTTCTGATATATGGATCCTATCTCGGATTTCATGGCTTCTAACCATTTGTCGGAATACGGGCCCACCATCGCTTCTCCATAGCTCGTAGGTTCATTGTTGTCTAACAACATGATATCTAAGACAGGATTACCGTACCACTTAGGAGTAGTACATATCCTTGTCGACCTACGAGGTTCGATAGCAACTTGATCCGAAGCTTCATGATCACTATCATTAACTTCCTATTCAACAGACGTAGGTGCCACAGAAAACATCTTTCTGTGTTGCATCATTCTCTGGTTGAAATAAAGGTTCGACAACCTCATCAAGTTCTATCTTCCCCCCACTCAATTCTTTCGAGAGAAACTCCTTCTCGAGAAAGGACCCGTTCTTAGCGACAAACAATTTGCCCTCGGATCTGAGATAGAAGGTATACCCAACTGTCACCTTTGGGTATCCTATGAAGATGTGTTTGTCCGCTTTGGGTTCGAGCTTCTCCGGCTGAAGCCTTAAGCATCGCAGCCCCAAACATTAAGAAATGACAACTTTGGTTTCTTGGCAAACCAATGTTCATACGATGCTGTCTCAACGGACTTAAATGGTGTCCTATCTAAAGTGAACGCAGCTGTCTCTAACGCATAACCTCAAAATGAAAATGGTAGATTGATAAGAGACATCATAGATCGCACCATATCTCATAAGGTTCGATTACGACGTCCGGGCACACCATAACCCAGTGGTGTTCCAGGTGGCTTCAACTGTGAAAAAATTCCACAATGTCTTAAGTGTTTGCCAAACTCATAACTCAGATATTCTCATTGATCAGATCGTAGGAATTTGATCTTCTTGTTATGATGATTCTTAACTTCACTCTGAAATCGCTTGAACTTTTCAAACGTTTCAGACTTGTGCTTCATTAAGTAAATATACCTATATCTACTCAAATCGTCAGTGAAGATGAGAAAATAGCGATATCCACCGCACGCTTCAATTCTCATTGGATCACACGCATCAGCATGTATGATTTCCAACAAGTCACTTGCCCGTTTCATTGTACCTGAAAACGGGGTCTTAGTCATCCTGCCCATGAGGCATGGCTCGCATGTGTCAAGCGATTCAAAATCAAGTGACTCCAAACATCCATCGACATGGAGTTTCTTCATGCATCTTACGCCAATATGACCTAAGCGGCAGTGCCACGAGAAAGTGGTACTATCATTATTAACTCTACATCTTTTGGCGTGAACATGTGTATTACCACGACCGAGATTCAATGAACCATTCACATAGGGTGCATGACCATGAAAGGTATCATTCATGTAAACAGAATAACCATTATTCTCTAACTTAAATGAATGACCGTATTGCAATGAACATGATCTAATCATATTCATGCTCAACGTAGACACCTGATAACATTTATCTAGGTTCAATACTAATCCCGAAGGCAGATGGAGCGTGCGATGGTGATCTCATCAACTTTGGAAACACTTCCAACACACATCGTCACCTCGCCCTTAGCCAGTCTCCGTTTAGTCCGTAGCTTTTGCTTCAAGTCACCAGTAATAGCAACTGAACCGGTATCCAATACCCAGGTGCTACCAGGAGTACTAGTGAGGTACACATTAATAACACGTATATACTTTGTTGAAGTTGCCAGCCTTCTTATCTACCATGCATTTGGGGTAATTCCGCTACCAGTGACCGTTCCCCTTACAATAGAAGCACTTAGTCTCGGGTTTGGGTTCAACCTTGGGTTCCTTCACTGGAGCGGCAACTGGTTTGCCATCCATGAAGTTTCCCTTCTAGCCCTTGCCCTTCTTGAAACCAGTGGTCTTGTTAAACCATCAACACTTGATGCTCCTTCTTGATTTCTACCTTTTGCGGTCTTAAGCACCGCGAACAGCTCCGGGATCAACTCCATCCCTTGCATGTCATAGTTCATCACGAAGATCTAGTAGCTTAGTGATAGTGGCTAGAGAACTCTATCAATCACTATCTTATCTGGAAGTTTAACTCCCACTTGATTTAAGTGATTGTAGCACCCAGACATTCTGAGCACATGATCACTAGCTGAGCTATTCTCCTCCATCTTGTTGGCAAAAGAACTTGTCAGAGGTCTCACACCTCTCAACACGGGCATGAGCCTGAAATCCCAATTTCAGCTCTTGGAACATCCCATATGTCTTATGGCGTTCAAAACGTCATTGGAATCCCGATTCTAAGCCGTCAAGTATGGTGCACTAAACTATCAAGTAGTCATCAGGATGTATCTGTCAAGTCTTCACAACATCCACAGACGATGTTGTAGGGGTTTGCACATCGAGCAGTGCATCAAAGACGTATGCCTTCTTGTAGCAGTGAGGACACTCCTCGGACTACGGACCTAGTCCGCATCATTGCTTACAATATCTTTCAAATTAATCTTTCTCTAGGAACGTATTGAAACAGGGAGCTACAACGTGAGCTATTTATCTACAACATATTTGCGAAGACAATTCAGACTATGTTCATGATAATTGAGTTCATCTAATGAACTCCCACTCAGATAGACATCCCTCTAGTCATTTAAGTGAAACATGATCCGAGTCAACTAGGCCGTGTCCGATCATCACATGAGACGGACTAGTCAACATCGGTGAACATCTTCATGTTGATCGTATCTTCTATACGACTCATGCTCGACCTTTCGGTCTTCCGTGTTCCGAGGCCATGTCTGTACATGCTAGGCTCGTCAAGTCAACCTAAGTGTATTGTGTGTGTAAATCTGGCTTACACCCGTTGTATTCGAACGTTAGAATCTATCACACCCGATCATCACGTGGTGCTTCGAAACAACGAACCTTCGCAACGGTGCACAGTTAGGGGGAACACCTTTCTTGAAATTTTAGTGAGGGATCATCTTATTTAAGCTACCGTCGTTCTAAGCAAATAAGATATAAAACATGATAAACATCACATGTAATCAAATAGTGACATGATATGGCCAATATCATTTTGCTCCTTTTGATCTCCATCTTCGGGGCTTCATGATCATCGTTGTCACCGGCATGACACCATGATTTACATCATCATGATCTCCATCATCGTGTCTTCTTGAAGTTGTCTCGTCATCTATTACTTCTACTACTATGGCTAACGCTTTAGCAATAAAGTAAAGTAATTACATGACGTTTATGTTGACACGCAGGTCATAAATAAATAAAGACAACTCCTATGGCTCCTGCTGGTTGTCATACTCATTGACATGCAAGTCGTGATTCCTATTACAAGAACATGATCAATCTCATACATCACATATATCATTCATCACATCCTTTTGGCCATATCACATCACACGGCACATGCTGCAAAAACAAGTTAGACGTCATCCAATTGTTGTTGCAAGTTTTTTTACGTGGCTGCTATAGGTTTCTAGCAAGAACGTTTCTTACCTACGCCAAAACCACAACGTGATATGCCAATTTCTATTTACCATTCATAAGGACCCTTTTCATCAAATCCGATCCGACTAAAGTGGGAGAGACAGACACCCGCCAGCCACCTTATGCAACTAGTGCATGTCAATCGGTAGAACCAGTCTCACGTAAGCGTACGTGTAAGGTCGGTCCGGGCCGCTTCATCCCACGATGCCGCCGAATCAAGATAAGACTAGTAACAGCAAGCAAATTGACAATATCCATGCCCACAACTGCTTTGTGTTCTACTCGTGCATAGAAACTATGCATAGACCTAGCTCATGATGCCACTGTTGGGGAACGTAGCAGAATTTTAAAATTTTCTACGCATCACCAAGATCAATCTATGGAGTCATCTAGCAACGAGGGAGAGACGAGTGCATCTACATACCCTTGTAGATCGCACGCGGAAGCGTTCAAGAGAACGGGGTTGATGGAGTCGTACTCGTCGTGATCCAAATCACCGATGACCAAGCGCCGAACGGACGACACCTTCGCGTTCAACACACGTACAGCCCGGTGACGTCTCCTACGCCTTGATCCAGCAAGGGGAGAAGGAGAGGTTGGGGAAGACTCCATACAGCAGCAGCACGATGGCGTGGTGGTGGTGGAGGAGCGCGGTACTCCAGCAGGGCTTCGCCAAGCACCGCAAGAGACAAAGAGGGAGAGGGGTAGGGCTGCGCCAACAGGGAGATTGAATCGTGTGTATGGGAGCCCAAAACCCCACTATATATAAGGGAAAGGGAGGGGCTGCGCCCCCACCTAGGTTTCCATCCCTAGGGGTGGCAGTCAGCCCTAGATCCCATCTAGGGGGCGGCCAAAGGGGAAGAGAGGGGGGGGGCGCACCACTAGGTGGGCCTTAGGCCCATCTGAACCTAGGGTTTCTCCCTTTTCCCTTCTCTCTTTGCCTTGGGCCCTGGTGGGGGGGCGCACCAGCCCACTTGGGGCTGGTCCCCTCTCACACTTGGCCCATGCAGCCCTCTGGGGCAGGTAGCCCCACCTGGTGGACCCCCGGGACCCTCCCGGTGGTCCCGGTACGTTACCGATAGCACCCAAAACTTTTCCGGTGACCAAAACAGGACTTCCCATATATAAATCTTTACCTCCGGACCATTCCGGAACTCCTCGTGATGTCCAGGATCTCATCCGGGACTCCAAACAACATTCGGTAACCACGTATATCTATTCCCTATAACCCTAGCGTCATCGAACCTTAAGTGTGTAGACCCTACGGGTTCGGGAGTCATGCAGACATGGCCGAGACAACTCTCTGGTCAATAACCAACAGCGGGATCTGGATACCCATGTTGGCTCGCACATGTTCCACGATGATCTCATCGGATGAACCATGATGTCAAGGATTCAATCAATCCCGTATACAATTCCCTTTGTCCATCGGTACGATACTTCCCCGAGATTCGATCGTCGGTATCCCGATACCTTGTTCAATCTCGTTACCGGCAAGTCTCTTTACTCGTTCTGTAACACATCATCCCGTGATCAACTCCTTGGTCACATTGTGCACATTATGATGATGTCCTACCGAGTGGGCCCAGAGATACCTCTCCGTTTACACGGAGTGACAAATCCCAGTCTTGATTCGTGCCAACCCAACAGACACTTTCGGAGATACCTGTAGTGTACCTTTATAGCCACCCAGTTATGTTGTGACGTTTGGCACACCCAAAGCACTCCTACGGTATCCGGGAGTTGCACAATGTCATGGTCTAAGGAAATGATAATTGACATTAGAAAAGCTTTAGCAAACGAACTACACGATCTTTGTGCTAGGCTTAGGATTGGGTCTTGTCCATCACATTATTCTCCTAATGATGTGATCCCGTTATCAACGACATCCAATGTCCATGGTCAGGAAACCGTAACCATCTATTGATCAACGAGCTAGTCAACTAGAGGCTTACTAGTGACATGGTGTTGTCTATGTATCCACACATGTATCTGAGTTTCCTATCAATACAATTCTAGCATGGATAATAAACGATTATCATGAACAATGAAATATAATAATAATAACTAATTTATTATTGCCTCTAGGGCATATTTCCAACAGCGCTTCGCGCGCAGGTCCAGGGAATGCGTAGAGAGGTGAAGAAGATGTAGCCACACCCAATCACCCACCGCGTACTCCGCCTCACGATGGTGGTCGTCGTCGTAGTGTTTGGCCAGCTACTGGGCCTGAAGGACGCGTTGCCGAACTTCGGCCAACATGTCGTCACGGCGCCGCAGAAACTCATCGGCCACCTCTGTTCGAGCCGTTGTCGGATCCACCAGAATGATGGGCGGTGGCGGCCGACCATAGACCACCTCAAAAGGAGTGGCGCGCAGGGCGAAGTGGTAGGAGGTGTTGTAGCAGTACTTCGCCCATGATAGCCAGTCCACCCAAGCGCAAGGACGATCACCTGTGACACAACGCAAATACATGGCAATCACCTTGTTGACAACCTCGGACTAACCATTCGTCTGAGGATCGAATGCTGTGCTCGGGCGGAGTTGCACGCCCGCCAACCGGAAGAGATCGCGCCAGACATGTCCGGTGAACACTTCGTCCCGATCGCTGAAAATCGAAGAGGGAAACCCGTGAAGACGAACGATATCGTCGAAGAAGGCGCGGGCCAAGGAGGCAACAGTGTACGGATGACCGAGCACAATGAAGTGGGCATACTTGGAGAAGCGGTCGACCACCGTGAGAATGACCGATTTGCCGCCCACCTTGGGGAGGCCCTCAATGAAGTCCATGGAGATATCCGCCCAGACCTGAGACGGCACCTCCAAGGGCCGGAGTAGACCCGCCGGTCGTAGCATCTCCGTCTTGTTGCGCTGGCATGTCACACAAGACCGAACCCAGTCACGGACCAGGGCCCGATCCCCAGGGATGTAGAAGTCGGCGCGGAAACGATGGAGAGTTTTCTGCACACCCTCATGGCCCACCGAGTGGGCCAGCAGCACCTGGTGACAGAGATCATCATGCGCCGACACGAAGACCCGGCGCCCATGGAGGAGCTGGCCGTTGGTGAAGCGCCAAGGCTCCTCCAGCTCGCCCGCCGCCAGCTGCTGCTGAAGAAGAAGGGCTTCGGCCGCGGTCGCCGTTGCCCGGTGAATGTCGGTGAACAGGCCAAAGGTCGGCCCAGAGCGGATGCACAACACTGCCCCCGCGGAGTCGCCGATGGTGGGGTCAAGGTTGGCGTCGCGGCGAGACAAGGCGTCGGCCACGGTATTAAGACGACCCGGGCGATACTCGACGGAGAAGTCGAAGCCGAATAGCTTGCTGATCCACTGATGTTGCGGCACGATCGAGAGCCTCGGAGGTGGATACGGTGATCATAAACCCGGGCTGGCGGAAGACCCTGCGGCTCGGTGAAGAGGTCGCCGTGCTGCTGCAGAAGGTGATCCAATAGTGGGTCCTCGGCCTCGGAGGTATCCACTGCCAGCTGAAGCTGCGGCGTCGCCAGTTCGGCGCCCCCAACGCCATCCCATCGGATGCGGCAGCCTAGCCGCCAGAAGGTCATCATCCGAACGTCGAAGTCCCAAAGTATGGGACCGAGGGTCCGCAGAAAGTCAACGCCAAGCATGAAGTCGAAACAGCCCAAGTCAATGCCCGCACATGTGATGGAGAAGTGTTCATCGCTGATGGTGATGGGTACGTCCCGTGCGAGGCCATGACACCGAAGGCGATCGCCGTTGGCCACCGTGACCCGAAGTTGCTCCCCGCCCCTCAGCTCAAGCGCTAAGTGACGCATGGTAGCCTAGGGCAGGAAGTTATGGGTGGAGCCTGTATCCACCAAGGCCACCAAGCGCTCATCGTGGATCATCACCGGCAAGAGCATGGTCCGCTCATCGCGGACCATGCTCTGGGGTGCGGCCTCAGCAGCCACTGGGGGTGGCAGTGCATCGGCCCCGTCAGCCAGGGCGTCCTCCTCGATGAAGTCAACCGTCTCCATGTAGAAGAGGCGCGGGCAGACATGGCTCGACGTATAGGGCTCATCATAGTTAAAGCAGAGGCCCTGGCGCTGCCGCTCCTTCTGCTCCGCCGGAGAGAGACGACCGAATGGTTGCGTCATGGCTGGGGTAGTAGTCGCCGGAGCGGGCGGAGGTGGCCGGCCCGACGCAGGGGGCAGTCGGGTGGCCTGCCGGCCTCCTCAAGCCGGGGCGGCTGGTTGCATGGCCTGGGCGCGAGCCTCGAAGGCGCGGGCGTAATACATGGCCATCTGGAGATCCTGAGGGCCGTGAAGCTCCACGTCCACGGATGTGATCCGGAAGGCCACCGACAAAGAGGTCGGCCCGCTGTTGCACCGTCACCCCCGACGCATGGCAAGCCAGGGCCTGGAAACGGTCGGTGAAGTCCTACACGTGGAGGTGAAGGGAAGGCGGCCGAGCTCCGCCAGGCGGCTCCCGCGAACCGGAGGCCCAAAGCGAAGGAGGCAGAGCTCGCGGAAGCGCTCGCAAGGGGGCATGGGGCCCTCGTCCTGCTCGAGAGCGTAATACCATGTCTGTGCCGCGCCGCGGAGGTGGTAAGAGGCGAGCTAGGTACGCTCCGATGCGAGGGTGTGATACGTCTCCAACATATCTATAATTTTTGATTGTTCCATGCTATTATATTATCTGTTTTGGATGTTTAATGGGCTTTAATATACCTTTTTATATTATTTTTGGGACTAAACCACTAACCAAAGGCCCAGTGCAAATTGCTGTTATTTTGCCTATTTCAGTGTTTCGCGGAAAAGAAATATCAAACGGAATCCAAACGGAATGAAACCTTCGGGAGAGTTATTTTTGTAACAAACGTGTTCCAGGAGACTTGGAGTGGACGTCAAGAAAGAAGCGAGGAGGCCACGAGGCAGGAGGGCACGCCCCCCACCCTCGTGGGACCCTCGCAGCTCCACCGACCTACTTCTTCCTCCTATATATACCCATATACCCTGAAAACATCCAGGAGCACCACGAAACCCTATTCCCACCACCGCAACCTTCTGTACCCGTGAGATCCCATCTTGGGGCCTTTTCCGGCGCTCTGCCGGTGGGGGAATCGATCACGAAGGGCTTATACATCAAGACCAAAGCCTCTCCGTGAAGGAAATATGCCCTAGAGGCAATAATAAAGTTATTATTTCTTTCCTTATATCATGATAAATGTTTATTATTCATGCTAGAATTTTATTAACCGGAAACATAATACATGTGTGAATACATAGACAAACATAGTGTCACTAGTATGCCTCTACTTGACTAGCTTGTTGATCAAAGATGGTTATGTTTCCTAACCATAGACATGATTTGTCATTTGATTAATGGGATCACATCATTAGGAGAATGATGTGATTGACTTGACCCATTCCGTTAGCATAGCACTTGATCGTTTAGTTTGTTGCTATTGCTTTCTTCATGACTTATACATGTTCCTATGACTATGAGATTATGCAACTCCTGTTTACCGGAGGAACACTTTGTGTGCCACCAAACGTCACAACATAACTGGGTGATTATAAAGGTGCTCTACAGGTGTCTCCGAAGGTACTTGTTGGGTTGGCGTATTTCGAGATTAGGATTTGTCACTCCGATTGTCGGAGAGGTATCTCTGGGCCCTCTCAGGTAATGCACATCACATAAGCCTTGCAAGCACTACAACTAATAAGTTAGTTGCGGGATGATGTATTACGGAACGAGTAAAGAGACTTGCCGGTAACGAGATTGAACTAGGTATTGAGATACTGACGATCAAATCTTGGGCAAGTAACATACCGATGACAAAGGGAACAACGAATGTTGTTATGCGGTCTGACCGATAAAAGATCTTCGTAGAATATGTGGGAGCCAATATGAGCATCTAGGTTCCGCTATTGGTTATTGACCGGAGATGTGTCTCGGTCATGTCTACATTGTTCTCGAACCCGTAGGGTCCGCATGCTTAACGTTACGATGACAGTTTCATTATGAGTTTATATATTTTGATGTACCGAAGGTTGTTCGGAGTCCCGGATATGATCACGGACATGACGAGGAGTCTCGAAATGGTCGAGACATAAGATCGATATATTGAACGGCTATATTCGGACACCGGAAGTGTTTCGGGTGATTTCGGAGAAAACCGGAGTGCCAGAAGGGTTACCGGAACCCCCCGGGTAAGTATTGTGCCTTAGTGGGCCTGAGGGGAGAGAGAGGGCAGCAGCCCGGGAGGTGGCGCGCCCCCTCCCATGGGGAGTCCGAATTGGACTAGGGGAGGGGGGCGCGGCCCCTCTTTCCCTCTCCCTCTCCCTCTCTTTCCTTCCGCCTTCCCTCTTCCTAGTTGGACTAGGAAAGGGGAGTCCTACTCCTACTAGGAGGAGGACTCCCCCCTCCTTGGCGCGCCTCAAGGGCCGGCCAGCCTCCCCCCCTTGCTCCTTTATATACAGGGGCAGGGGGGCACCTCTAGACACACAAGTTGATCTTCGTGATCGTTCTCTTAGCCGTGTGCGGTGCCCCCCTCTACCATAATCCTCGATAATATTGTAGCGGTGCTTAGGAGAAGCCCTACGACGGTAGAACATCAAGATCGTCACCACGCCGTCGTGCTGACGGAACTCTTCCCCGACACTTTGCTGGATCGGAGTCCAGGGATCGTCATCGAGCTGAACGTGTGCTAGAACTCGGAGGTGCCGTAGTTTCGGTGCTTGATCGGTCGGGCCGTGAAGACGTACGACTACATCAATTGTGTTGTGCTAACGCTTCCGCTTCCGGTCTACGAGGGTACGTAGACAACACTCTCCCCTCTCGTTGCTATGCATCACCATGATCTTGCGTGTGCGTAGGAAATTTTTTGAAATTACTACGTCCCCCAACAGTGGCATCCGAGCCTAGGTTTTATGCGTTGATGTTGTGCACGAGTAGAGCACAAGTGAGTTGTGGGCGATATAAGTCATACTGCTTACCAGCATGTCATACTTTGGTTCGGCGGTACTGTTGGATGAAGCGGCCTGGACCGACATTACGCGTACGCTTACGCGAGACTGGTTCTACCGACGTGCTTTGCACACAGGTGGCTGGCGGGTGTCAGTTTCTCCAACTTTAGTTGAACCAAGTGTGGCTACGCCCGGTCCTTGCGAAGGTTAAAACAACACCAACTTGACAAACTATCATTGTGGTTTTGATGCGTAGGTAAGAACGGTTCTTGCTAAGCCCGTAGCAGCCACGTAAAACTTGCAACAACAAAGTACAGGACGTCTAACTTGTTTTTGCAGGGAATGTTGTGATGTGATACGGTCAAGATATGATGCTAAATTTTATTGTATGAGATGATCATGTTTTGTAACCGAGTTATCGGCAACTGGCAGGAGCCATATGGTTGTTGCTTTATTGTATGCAATGCAATTGCGCTGTAATGCTTTACTTTATCACTAAGCGGTAGCGATAGTCGTGGAAGCATAAGATTGGGGAGACGACATCGATGCTACGATGGTGATCAAGGTGTCGCACCGGTGACGATGGTGATCATGACGGTGTTTTGAAGATGGAGATCACAAGCACAAGATGATGATGGCCATATCATATCACTTATATTGATTGCATGTGATGTTTATCTTTTATGCATCTTATCTTGCTTTGATTAACGGTAGCATTATAAGATGATCCCTCACTAAATTATCAAAGTATAAGTGTTCTCCCTGAGTATGCACCGTTGCGAAAGTTCTTCGTGCTGATACACCACGTGATGATCGGGTGTGATAGGCTCTACGTTCAAATACAATGGGTGCAAAATAGTTGCACACGTGGAATACTTAGGTTTAACTTGACGAGCCTAGCATATAACAGATATGGCCTCGGAACACGGAGACCGAAAGGTCGAGCGTGAATCATATAGTAGATATGATCAACATATTGATGTTCACCATTGATACTACTCTATCTCACGTGATGATCGGACGTGGTTTAGTTGATTTGGATCATGTGATCACTTAGAGGATTAGAGGAATATCTTTCTAAGTGGGAGTTCTTAAGTAATATGATTAATTGAACAGAAATTTATCATGAACTTAGTACCTGATAGTATCTTGCTTGTCTATGTTTGATTGTAGATAGATGGCTCGTGCTGTTGTTCCGTTGAATTTTAATGCGTTCCTTGAGAAAGCAAAGTTGAAAGATGATGGTAGCAATTACATGGACTGGGTCCGTAACTTGAGGATTATCCTCATTGCTGCACAAAAGAATTACGTCCTGGAAGCACCGCTAAGTGCCAAGCCTGCTGCAGGAGCAACACCAGATGTTATGAACGTCTGGCAGAGCAAAGCTGATGACTACTCGATAGTTCAGTGTGCCATGCTTTACGTCTTAGAACCAGGTCTTCAACGATGTTTTGAACGTCATGGAGCATATGAGATGTTCCAGGAGTTGAAGTTAATATTTCAAGCAAATGCCCGGATTGAGAGATATGAAGTCTCCAATAAGTTCTATAGCTGGAAGATGAAGGAGAATAGTTCTGTCAGTGAACATATACTCAAAATGTCTGGGTATCATAATCACTTGACTCAACTGGGGGTTAATCTTCCTGTTGATAGTGTCATTGACAGAGTTCTTCAATCACTGACACCAAGCTACAAAAGCTTCGTGATGAACTATAATATGCAAGGGATGAATCAGACTATTCCTGAGCTCTTCGCAATGCTAAAGCCGCGGAGGTAGAAATGAAGACGCAGCATCAAGTGTTGTGGTCAATAAGACCACCAGTTTCAAGAAAAAGGGCAAAGGGAAGAAGAAAGGGAACTTCAAGAAGAACATCAAACAAGTTGCTGCTCAGGAGAAGTGTAACGCCCGTGACCGATGTGCCAGGTGTCGTGCAGTTATTTGCTATTGTTGCCTTGTCATTGCTTCCGTGTCATACATTGCATATCATGTCATCATGTGCATTTCATTTGCATACGTGTTCGTCTCATGCATTCTAGCATTTTCCCCATTGTCCGTTTTGCATTCCGGCGCTTCGTTCTCCTCCGGTGGTCATTTCTAGCTTTCTTTCGTGTGTGGGGATTAAACATTTCTGGATTGGAGCGATACTTGCCAAGTGGACATGGTTTACTACCGCTAGACCGCGTGTCAAGTTTCGTACCATTTGGACTTCGTTTGATACTCCAACGGTTAACCGAGGGACCGAAAAGGCCTCGTGTGTGTTGCAGCCCAACACCCCTCCAATTTGGCCCAAAACCCACCAAACTCTTCTCCATGTCCTAGAGCGTTAGTTCACGATCGCGTGGCCGAAAACCGCACCTCATTTGGACTCTCCTAGCTCCACTTATGCCTATAAATACACCCCCCCTCCATTTCGGATCTCTCCCTCTCCGAAACCCTAGCCAAAAAAAAAGATCTCCGCGCCGCGCCGGACACGTCCTTGCCGGCCGGACAAAAATCGCCGCTGCCGCCCCGGAAATCCCGTGCTGCCACGTGGCGCTCCCGCCGCCAGCCGCCGCCGAGGCCCAGGAGGCCCAAGCCAGGCCCCCGCGAGCCCGTAGCCGCCGCGCACCCCCGCGCCTTCGTCTCCAGCCGCCGCCGCCCGAAGCTCCACCTCCGACGACCGGCGCCGCCGCGGGCCGCCTCTCCGCCGCCGTGGGCCGCCTCTCCGGCTCCGACGCCGCCCCACCACGCCGCCGCCGCGGGCCACGCCGCCGCCCGAGCTGGAGCTCGCCGCCTCGGTCACCACCGGATCCGGCCGCCCCCTCACCGGCCTTTCCCCGCTGCTCCGGCCTCCTCCCTCGACTCCGGCGCCGGCCAACCTCGAAGAACGCCCCCGATGAACAGTGCAGCCCTGATCTGGATCTAGATATGAGCATCTCGGTTGACTTTCTCCTCCCGAAACCCTAATTTTATGAAAATTTTGACCGGTCGTATCTCCGCATTCGTAGCTCCGATTTGGGCATATAGCATATAAAAATGTTTGCCTCGACGAGTACATCATTTCATTCCATTGAATCATTTTCATTTGAGTTCATCTTGATGCCCGAAATGCTGTTAGAAAGAGGCTCCGTGAGTTAATTGTCAGATCTGCTAGTTCATCTTAGACTTTTGTCATTTTTGCCATGATTATTGTGTGCATGCTATGCCTGTGAGTCCTTCATATGTTTTGTTAAGGATTTTGTCATCTATCCAGAGGTGCAACCCATGCATTTTTAGGATGTGTGTGGTGACATGTGCAAGCTTCCAAAGTGAGGCACCCGGTGATGTGTTTTCAGGGACTTAGTAGTTTTCACTAAGTCTGGGATTATTTAGTTCATGATGCCATATGTTCAGCTTGTTTCCTAGTGATCCGTGCCTCTTTTGAGGATGATTAGTAAAGGAGTTTTGCTAATCATGTTATACACTATCGATCCATGCCTTTGTTTGCAATTATGGAGCACCCGAGATTGAGTCAATCGAGCTCTACTTTTGCTTCGTGGTGAATCTGGGCAGATCGTTAACTTGTTTGCGATTTTGCCGATGTTATTGTAGTTGATCCGTGCATGCTATGCCATTATTCTTGCCATGTCTAGCTTGTATTTTGTGCCTTATTAGTGGGTGTATGCTTGCCTTGCCATGACTTGCACCGTAGTGAGTGCATCGAGCTTGTTTACATGCCTTCGTGAGTTGTGTTTCAGCACGTCCCAGTTTTTACTAAGTCTGAAAACTGATTTTGTTTTAGCTATGTTCGTGTGCTTATTAGTATATTTTGTGATCCCTTTTGGACCCAGGTCACTTAGGGACTTTTGTTAAGCTTGTTGAGTAGCTCCATGCCATGTCTTTCTTTGTCATGTTCAGGCCCTGTAGCATGTTATTTTGTTGCTCCGAAAAGGGCTTCATGATCTGAAATTTCAGACAAGTGTTAATTTCACTAAGTCTGAAATCTGTTTTGCATTTGCGTTTTTGTCATGCTTGTTTGAACCTCTTAATGGATGAATTGGCCGTAGCTCAGTGCTAGACTTTTGTTAAGCATCTTGTGTGCATCCCTGCCATTTATTTTGTTGTCATGTTTGGTGGCTGTAGCATGTTCATTTCGTTGCATTTAGATGCCTACTTGCTGTAAATCGCAGAACGGTGTCATTCTTAAAACACTTGCCATTTCCAAACCGTAACTCCGATTCCGATGATCTTTATATCGTTTTCAAGCGATTTCATCTCATATTTCCAGTGGCACCCTTGGAATTCCAAGTTGAGGCCAGGTCCATGCATTTCCTGTCATATCTTTCTTTTTGCATCCCGCATCGCATCCCGCATAGCATATCATCATTTCATCATATTGCTTGGTCTTGCACGTGGTTGATTGTATCCTTGTTGCTTGTTTGTCTTGTTTGGGTAGAGCCGGGAGATGAGTTCGCTAACGAGGAGCCCGTTGAGTTTGCTTTTGAGGATCCAGTCAACTCTGACAACCGTGCAGGCAAGATGATCATACCCTCGAAATCACTACTATCTTTGCTATGCTAGTTTGCTCGCTCTTTTGCTATGCCATTGCTATGATGCCTACCATTTGCTTGTCAGCCTCCCAAATTGCCATGTCAAACCTCTAACCCACCTTGTCCTAGCAAACCGTTGATTGGCTATGTTACCGCTTTGCTCAGCCCCTCTTATAGCATTGCTAGTTGCAGGTGAAGATTGGAGGCCGTTCCTTGCTGAAACATTTATTTACTTGTTGGGATATCATTATATTGCTATGTTATCTTAATGCATCTATATACTTGGTAAAGGGTGGAAGGCTGGGCCTCTCGCCTAGTGTTTTGTTCCACTCTTGCCGCCCTAGTTTCCGTCATATCGGTGTTATGTTCCCGGATTTTGCGTTCCTTACGCGGTTGGGTTATAATGGGAACCCCTTGATATTTCGCCTTGATTAAAGCTTGTGCAGCAATGCCCAACATTGGTCTTACCATTCGCCACCTAGCCTTTTCTTTCCCTTGGGTTCTGCAGACTCAAGGGTCATCTTATTTTAGCCCCCCAGGGCCAGTGCTCCTCTGAGTGTTGGTCCAAACTAGAGTCCTGTGCAGCGCCCCCTCGGGGAAACTCGAGGTTTGGTTTTAGTTGTATGGAGCGCTCATCTGAGTGTGCCCTGAAAAAGAGATATGTGCACCTCCTATCGGGATTTGTCGGCACATTCGGGCGGTGTTGCTGGTCTTGTTTTAACCTGTCAAAGTGTCTTGAGTTACCGAGATACCGAGTCTGATCGGAACGTCTTGGGAGGAGGTCTATTCCTTCGTTGACCGTGAGAGCTTGTCATGGGCTAAGTTGGGACTCCCCTGCAGGGATTGAACTTTCGAAAGCCGTTCCCGCGGTTATGGGCAGATGGGAATTTGTTAATGTCCGGTTGTAGATAACTTGAACCCTAATTAATTAAAATGAATCAACTGAGTGTGTTACCGTGATGGCCTCTTCTCGGCGGAGTCCGGGAAGTGGACACGGTGTTGGAGTAATGTTTGCGTAGGTTGCTCTCTAGTTTATCGCCCGTGCTTTGCCTCCTCTTCTCGCTCTCTTTTGCGAATAAGTTAGCCACCATACTTGCTAGTCGCTTGCTGCAGCTCCACTCATATTTACCTTTCCCTTCCTATAAGCTTAAATAGTCTTGATCGCGAGGGTGCGAGATTGCTGAGTCCCTGTGGCTCACAGATACTATAACTCCAGATGTAGGTCCAGGTGATTCCGCTCCAGGTGACGAGTACGAGCTCAAGTGGGAGTTCGACGAGGACTCTCAGCGATACTACGTGTCTTTTCCTGATGATCAGTAGTGGTGCCTAGTTGGGGTTTGATCGGGACCGTGTCGCATGTTGGGTTCTCTTCTATTTTGGCACTGTAGTCAGTCCATGAGTGTTTTGGATGATGTAATGTTATTTATGTTCTTGATTTACGTGGCGAGTGTAAGCCAACTATGTTCTCCCCTTTATTATTCATATTACATGGGATGTTGTGAAGATTACCTAACCTGCGACATATGCCTTCAATGCGATTATGTCTCTAAGTCGTGCCTCGACACGTGGGAGCTATAGTCGCATCGAGGGTGTTATAAGTTGGTATCAGAGCCTTCCCCGACCTTAGGAGCCCCATTGCTTGATCGTTTTAGCGGCCGAGTTGTGTCTAGAAAAATGTTTTGAGTCTTTAGGAATTATATATCGGAGAGTTTAGGAATTATTTTTACTTACCAGTCTCCTCAGCGCTCTGGTAAGGCATCCTGACGTAGAGTTTTGACTCTTCTCTTCTCAAATTTCACTAAAAAAAATTTAGGATCACGCGAGTATCTTGGAATCATTCCGATGGCTTATGATGAGAACATTGACTTGGTGCCTCCTGTCAGGGGTTTAGTGGAAGTGTCCCGGGGAGTTGAGTTCTGAGGTGTTGTCATCATAATTTTATCGTTGCAATTCTGGAATACTTGAGATATGTTCGCCGACATCGAAAATCTCTTTTATGCAGTTTGTTGGTGAGATAACCTCGACGCCACCCAGTACTGGGGCGGGAGTTCGGGAGTATCGCCATAACGTGTATAACGGATGCTTTTCGAAGGTTGAGGTAGATGGTTTCCGAAGTTTTCTTGGTTATGTGTTGAAGGATGGATACAGCTGGATGTAGGATTTGCTAGTTTGGGTGAGATATTATGCTTCCCCTGTATCCCCAACACCTGATTGCATAACCGGAAAGGTTCGGGAGTTTCATAGGTGGGAATTCAAGTAGCTCTTAGAATTTCTTTCCGATGGATGTATGATATGAAATTGGGGTTCGACGTCTAGTGGTCCGCCTATTCACGGTCGGTTTTACAGTGGTCTCGTTGTGTCTTAAAGAGTCCTTGGCTATGCCGACTCGGGGACGCTTCGTATGTCATGTGCACTGCCTTGTACATGATGGTGCTGTACGATCGAGCCCGTGTAGGCCCCACCACGAAAATTTCGGACGAAATCTCTATCATATGTTTGTTCTGGCTTATTTTGCAAGCCAATCCTTTGTTTTGTTTTGGACGAGTTGCTTCGAAGTCAAATGTTGATTCCATACCTTTTTCCAAGTGGTGTTCTCATATTCTTATGTGAATACTAATCCTTCTCGATCATCGAGTTTGTCATTTCAATTTCTTTTAACCGGTGTGTTTTCTCTTCAAGTGGATCCGATCATTTCAACATCAGTAAGATCAATGATCAGTTCTTCTCAACGGTGTTCGTTTCATCCATCCCAAGTTGCCTTTGTTTTTCCCGCCCTCCCTCCCTTGTTTTTTCTTCAACGACTCAGATTTCTTAATCAAGTATCCATTTTATTGATGAGAAATCTCGCCATTCTTTTCTATCAATATTCTTATCCGGTGATTCTCATGAAGATGCCAACGGAGCTTCAAGTTCGTCACTCTTCACTCGTTTTTCTTCTCCGGTGGTTTCAAGTCAAGCTTTGTGGATCATATCCTTTTTCCTCATTTCAAATACCTTTTCTTACCAGTGCATCTCTTTATCATTCACCTCTCACTATTGAATTATTCCGGTGTGCTCAACATATCTCGAAGATTCATGTTTTCCACTCTGCATTTGTTCAAGATCTTTCGAGGTTGTTATCTCATTCAAGTCATTTAATTCAACCGGTGCAACCTCTCTTTCAAATCATTCAACGGTGTTTCTTTTGAGTGGGACCTAACCCACAGGTCTTTTCCCAGGATCTTACCTGACTCCTCTTATTTTCCCGGAGCTACCATCAAATTTCTTTTCGAAGTTTAACGCAAGAATGATTTATCATCAGTCAAATGTCTTCTCAAGATCTGTCAAAATATTTTCATCGTTGGCTCAACCTCTTCGTTTTGATTCTTACGGAGTGTCTAAATAATTCATGGTGGTGTTTCTCATCATCATTCTAAGATTTTGAAGACCGAAGAAGAGTTTTTCCTCCATATCTTGCTTCATTCTCTTCAAGATTCGTGCCTCTATTTTGTTGCCATCCTCTCATAATTATTTTCGATCGTGAGAATTCTTTTCATCCATCCGGAGTAATTCAAGAGTCTTCTCAATTTGTTTACCCGGAGCCCATCATCTAAGATTTATTCATTCTCAGCTTTCAGCTATCATTCTCCAAATTTTATCGGTGCTTCATTCAAGTGATCTCTAATCAGTTCTTGATCCTTTTGTTCTCTTGTCTCTAAATTCTCTCAAGCATCTTCTTTCATTTGTTAATTCTTCCCGGCGTTTCTTTATGTTTTATTCATTCTTTTTCAATTCTTACGGTGGTTCGAGCAAGAGTTCTCGTCATTCGTTATCATATTAATTCATTCGTTGTCCAATTCGACCGGTGGTTCGTTGAAAACCTTCTCATGTTTGCGCTATATCTATCATAATCCTTTCTTCGAGAATAAGTAGTATGCCAATTCCATTGCTTGCCATCAATTTTAATTGGTGAAGGATACGCATAATGTAATTCTTATTCTTGTTTCATCGAGTTTATTTAATTCCTGTTTTCCGGAGTGGCTCATTATTCTTATTCTTGGTTCCAATAGCTCATCCTTCTTTCCCGGAGTTCCAAGCTCTAATTATCACGGAGATCCATCTAAATCATTGCAAGGCTTCACCTTGTGTTTTCAACTACCCCTTTCTTTCCGTTTGATCATTCTTTTGTTTAACGGAGTTCTTCATGGAGATTCTACATGATGGTTCATCAAGGATTTAATTCCTTCTCGAAGTGTTCATCAAGATTCTTTTCTAAGGAGCTCAAGCATTCTTCGTCTTGCAATCCGGAGTTCAATTCTTTCTACCGTATCATTTGAGGTGGTATTATGTCATTCTTGATGATTTCCCTATGTGGTTCATGATTCACATGTTGTCAAGATCACGTTCAATTTCTTCCAGTTACACTCGAAGTGCTGTCCAAATTATATCAGTCTTATCCCTTCTCAATCTTGTTTAACCGGAGTGTCGTGTCCTCTGCTCAAGTTCTTTTTCATCGTATCAAGTCTTGCATAACTTCTCAACCAGAGTGCTGCTCGAAGTTGTTCTTCCTTGTCCCTCTTTTCTAACGGAGTGTTTTCAACTTCGTTCATCGCCATTGTATTCTTTTCTCGAAATGGCTTAACCTTTTCAAGGTTCATGGTTTCACTCGCTTGTCAAAGAAGCAACTTAGTTTTACCTCTCCTCTTCCTCTTCCGTTTTCCCTCCGGTGTCATTCTAGATCTCGGGACGAGATCCTCTCGTAGTGGTGGAGTGTTGTAACGCCCCGTGACCGATGTGCCAGGTGTCGTGCAGTTATTCGCTGTTGTTGCCTTGTCATTGCTTGTGTGTCATGCATTGCATATCATGTCATCATGTGCATTTCATTTGCATACGTGTTCGCCTCATGCATTCGAGCATTTTCCCCGTTGTCCGTTTTGCATTCCGGCGCTTCGTTCTCCTCCGGTGGTCATTTCTAGCTTTCTTTCGTGTGTGGGGATTAAACATTTCCGGATTGGACCGAGACTTGCCAAGCGGCCTTGGTTTACTACCGCTAGACCGCCTGTCAAGTTTCGTACCATTTGGACTTCGTTTGATACTCCAACGGTTAACCGAGGGACCGAAAAGGCCTCGTGTGTTGCAGCCCAACACCTCTCCAATTTGGCCCAAAACCAACCAAACTCTGCTCCATGTCCTAGAGCGTTCGTTCACGATCGCGTGGCCGAAAACCGCACCTCATTTGGACTCTCCTAGCTCCGCTTATGCCTATAAATACACCCCCCTCCATTTCGGATCTCTCCCTCTCCGAAACCCTAGCCAAAAAAAAGATCTCCACGCCGCGCCGGACACGTCCGTGTCGGCCGGACAAAAATCGCCGCCGCCGCCCCGCAAATCCCGCGCCGCCACGTGGCGCTCCTGCCGCCAGCCGCCGCCGAGGCCCGGGAGGCCCAAGCCGGGCCCCCGCGAGCCCGTAGCCGCCGCGCGCCCCCACGCCTTCGTCTCCAGCCGCCGCCGCCGCCCGAAGGTCCACCTCCGGCGACCGGCGCCGCCGCGGGCCGCCTCTCCGCCGCCGCGGGCCGCCTCTCCGGCTCCGACGCCGCCCCACCACGCCGCCGCCGCGGGCCACGCCGCGCCCGAGCTGGAGCTCGCCGCCTCGGCCACAACCGGATCCGGCCGCCCTCTCACCGGCCTCTCCTTGCTGCTCCGGCCTCCTCCCTCGACTCCAGCGCTGGCCAACCTCGAAGAACGCGCCCGATGAACAGTGCAGCCCCGATCTGGATCTAGATCTGAGCATCTCGGTTGACTTTCTCCTCCCGAAACACTAATTTTATGCAAACTTTGACCGGTCGTATCTCCGCATCCGTAGCTCCGATTTGGGCATATAGCATATTAAAATGTTCGCCTCGACGATACATCATTTCATTCCATTGCATCATTTTCAGTTGAGTTCATATTGATGCCCGAAATGCTGTTAGAAGGAGGCTTCGTGAGTTAATTGTCAGATCTGCTAGTTCATCTTAGACTTTTGTTATTTTTGCCATGATTATTGTGTGCATGCTATGCCTGTGAGTCCTTCATATGTTTTGTTAAGGATTTTGTCATCTATCCAGAGGTGCAACCCATGCATTTTTAGGATGTGTGTGGTGACTTGTGCAAGCTTGCAAAGTGAGGCACCCGGTGATCTGTTTTCAGGTACTTAGTAGTTTTCACTAAGTCTGGGATTATTTAGTTCATGATGCCATATGTTCAGCTTGTTTCCTAGTGATCCGTGCCTCTTTTGAGGATGATCAGTAAAGGAGTTTTGTTAATCATGTTATGCTCTATCGATCCATGCCTTTGTTTGAAATTATGGAGCACCCTAGATTGATTCAATCGAGCTCTACTTTTGCTTCATGGTGAATCTGGGCAGATCGTTAACTTGTTTGCGATTTTGCCGATGTTATTGTAGTTGATCCGTGCATGCTATGCCATTGTTCTTGCCATGTCTAGCTTGTATGTTGTGCCTTCTTAGTGGGTGTATGCTTGCCTTGCCATGACTTGCACCGTAGTGAGTGCATCGAGCTCGTTTACATTCCTTCGTGAGTTATGTTTCAGCATGCCTTCTGAAAACCGATTGTGTTTTAGCTATGTTCGTGTGCTTATTAGTATATTTTGTGATCCCTTTTGGCCCCAGGTCACTTAGGGACTTTTGTTAATCTTGTTGAGTAGCTCCATGCCATGTCTTTCTTTGTCATGTTCAGGCCCTGTAGCATGTTATTTTGTTGCTCCGAAAAGGGCTTCATGATCTGAAATTTCAGACAAGTGTTAATTTCACTAAGTCTGAAATCTGTTTTGCATTTGCGTTTTTGTCATGCTTGTTTGAACCTCTTAATGGATGAATTGGCCGTAGCTCAGTGCTAGACTTTTGTTAAGCATCTTGTGTGCATCCCTGCCATTTATTTTGTTGTCATGTTTGGTGGCTGTAGCATGTTCATTTCGTTGCATTTAGATGCCTACTTGCTGTAAATCGCAGAACGGTGTCATTCTTAAAACACTTGCCATTTCCAAACCGTAACTCCGATTCCGATGATCTTTATATCGTTTTCAAGCGATTTCATCTCATATTTCCAGTGGCACCCTTGGAATTCCAAGTTGAGGCCAGGTCCATGCATTTCCTGTCATATCTTTCTTTTTGCATCCCGCATCGCATCCCGCATAGCATATCATCATTTCATCATATTGCTTGGTCTTGCACGTGGTTGATTGTATCCTTGTTGCTTGTTTGTCTTGTTTGGGTAGAGCCGGGAGATGAGTTCGCTAACGAGGAGCCCGTTGAGTTTGCTTTTGAGGATCCAGTCAACTCTGACAACCGTGCAGGCAAGATGATCATACCCTCGAAATCACTACTATCTTTGCTATGCTAGTTTGCTCGCTCTTTTGCTATGCCATTGCTATGATGCCTACCATTTGCTTGTCAGCCTCCCAAATTGCCATGTCAAACCTCTAACCCACCTTGTCCTAGCAAACCGTTGATTGGCTATGTTACCGCTTTGCTCAGCCCCTCTTATAGCGTTGCTAGTTGTAGGTGAAGATTGGAGGCCGTTCCTTGCTGAAACATTTATTTACTTGTTGGTATATCATTATATTGCTATGTTATCTTAATGCATCTATATACTTGGTAAAGGTTGGAAGGCTCGGCCTCTCTCCTAGTGTTTTGTTCCACTCTTGCCGCCCTAGTTTCCGTCATATCGGTGTTATGTTCCCGGATTTTGCGTTCCTTATGCAGTTGGGTTATAATGGGAACTCCTTGATATTTCGCCTTGATTAAAGCTTGTTCAGCAATGCCCAACATTGGTCTTACCATTCGCCACCTAGCCTTTTCTTTCCCTTGGGTTCTGCAGACTCAAGGGTCATCTTATTTTAACCCCCCCGGGCCAGTGCTCCTCTGAGTGTTGGTCCAAACTAGAGTCCTGTGCAGCGCCCCCTCGGGGAAACTCGAGGTTTGGTTTTAGTTGTATGGAGCGCTCATCTGAGTGTGCCCTGAGAAAGAGATATGTGCAGCTCCTATCGGGATTTGTCGGCACATTCGGGCGGTGTTGCTGGTCTTGTTTTAACCTGTCGAAGTGTCTTGAGTTACCGAGATACCGAGTCTGATCGGAACATCATGGGAGGAGGTCTATTCCTTCGTTGACCGTGAGAGCTTGTCATGGGCTAAGTTGGGACTCCCCTGTAGGGATTGAACTTTCGAAAGTCGTGCCCGCGGTTATGGGCAGATGGGAATTTGTTAATGTCCGGTTGTAGATAACTTGAACCCTAATTAATTAAAATGAATCAACTGAGTGTGTTACCGTGATGGCCTCTTCTCGGCGGAGTCCAGGAAGTGGACACGGTGTTGGAGTAATGTTTGCGTAGGTTGCTCTCTAGTTTATCGCCCGTGCTTTGCCTCCTCTTCTCGCTCTCTTTTGCGAATAAGTTAGCCACCATACTTGCTAGTCGCTTGCTGCAGCTCCACTCATATTTACCTTGCCCTTCCTATAAGCTTAAATAGTCTTGATCGCGAGGGTGCGAGATTGCTGAGTCCCTGTGGCTCACAGATACTATAACTCCAGATGCAGGTCTAGGTGATTCCGCTCCAGGTGAAGAGTACTAGCTCAAGTGGGAGTTCGACGAGGACTCTCAGCGATACTACGTGTCTTTTCCTGATGATCAGTAGTGGTGCCTAGTTGGGCTTTGATCGGGACCGTGTCGCATGTTGGGTTCTCTTCTATTTTGGCACCGTAGTCGGGCCATGAGTGTTTTGGATGATGTAATGTTATTTATGTTCTTGATTGACATGGCGAGTGTAAGCCAACTATGTTCTCCCCTTTATTATTCATATTACATGGGATGTTGTGAAGATTACCTAACCTGCGACATATGCCTTCAATGCGATTATGTCTCTAAGTCGTGCCTCGACACGTGGGAGCTATAGTCGCATCGAGGGTGTTATAAGAAGAAACGCAAGTCTGGACCTAAGCCTGAAACTGAGTGCTTCTACTACAAGCAGACTGGTCACTGGAAGCGGAACTGCCCCAAATATTTGGCGGATAAGAAGAATGGCAAAGTGAACAATGGTATATGTGATATACATGTTATTGATGTGTACCTTACTAATGCTCGCACTAGCACCTGGGTATTTGATACTGGTTCTGTTGCTAACATTTGCAACTCGAAACAGGGGCTAGGGATCAAGCAAAGATTGGCTAAAGACGAGGTGACGATGCGCGTGGGAAATGGTTCCAAAGTCGATGTGATCGCGGTCGGCACGCTACCTCTACATCTACCTTCGGGATTAGTATTGCGCCTAAATAATTGTTATTTGGTGCCAGCGTTGAGCATGAGTATTATATCTGGATCTTGTTTGATGCGAGACGGTTATTCATTTAAATCAGAGAATAATGGTTGTTCTATTTATATGAGTAATATCTTTTATGGTCATGCACCCTTGAAGAGTGGTCTATTTTTGATGAATCTCGATAGTAGTGATACACATATTCATAATGTTGAAATCAAAAGATGCAGAGTTGATAATGATAGTGCAACTTATTTGTGGCACTGCCGTTTAAGTCATATCGGTGTAAAGCGCATGAAGAAACTCCATACTGATGGACTTTTAGAACCACTTGATTATGAATCACTTGGTACTTGCGAACCGTGCCTCATGGGTAAGATGACTAAAACGCCGTTCTCCGGTACTATGGAGAGAGCAACGGATTTATTGGAAATCATACATACAGATGTATGTGGTCCAATGAATGTTGAGGCTCGTGGCGGATATCGTTATTTTCTCACCTTCACAAATGATTTAAGCAGATATGGGTATATCTTCTTAATGAAACGTAAGTCTGAAACATTTAAAAGGTTCAAAGAATTTCAAAGTGAAGTTGAAAATCATCGTAACAAGAAAATAAAGTTTCTACGATCTGATCGTGGAGGAGAATATTTGAGTTACGAGTTTGGTCTACATTTGAAACAATGCGGAATAGTTTCGCAACTCATGCCACCCGGAACACCACAGCATAATGGTGTGTCCAAACGTCGTAATCGTACTACATTAGATATGGTGCGATCTATGATGTCTCTTACTGATTTACCATCGAAATCCGTTGAGACGACGCCTTATGAACTGTGGTTTGGCAAGAAACCAAAGTTGTCGTTTCTGAAAGTTTGGGGCTGCGATGCTTATGTGAAAAAGCTTCAACCTGATAAGCTCGAACCCAAATCGGAGAAATGTGTCTTCATAGGATACCCAAAGGAGACTGATGGGTACGCCTTCTATCACAGATCCGAAGGCAAGACTTTTGTTGCTAAATTCGGAGTTTTTCTAGAGAAGGAGTTTCTCTCGAAAGAAGTGAGTGGGAGAAAAGTAGAACTTGATGAGGTAACTGTACCTACTCCCTTATTGGAAAGTAGTACATCACAGAAACTGGTTTCTGTGACACCTACACCAATTAGTGAGGAAGCTAATGATAATGATCATGAAACTTCAGATCAAGTTACTACCGAACCTTGTAGATCAACCAGAGTAAGATCTGCACCAGAGTGGTACAGTAATCCTGTTCTAGAAGTCATGCTACTAGATCATGATGAACCTACGAACTATGAAGAAGCGATGGTGAGCCCAGATTCCGCAAAATGGCTAGAAGCCATGAAATCTGAGAAGGGATCCATGTATGAGAACAAAGTGTGGACTTTGGTTGACTTGCCCGTTGATCGGCAAGCAATTGAGAATAAATGGATCTTCAAGAAGAAGACTGACGCTGACGGTAATGTTACTGTCTATAAAGCTCGACTTGTTGCAAAAGGTTTTTGACAAGTTCAAGGGATTGACTATGATGAGACCTTCTCACCCGTAGCAATGCTTAAGTCTGTCCGAATCATGTTAGCAATTGCCGCATTTTATGATTATGAAATTTGGCAAATGGATGTCAAAACTGCATTCCTGAATGGATTTCTGGAAGAAGAGTTGTATATGATGCAACCAGAAGGTTTTGTCGATCCAAAGGGAGCTAACAAAGTGTGCAAGCTCCAGCGATCCATTTATGGACTGGTGCAAGCCTCTCGGAGTTGGAATAAACACTTTGATAGTGTGATCAAAGCATTTGGTTTTGTACAGACTTTTGGAGAAGCCTGTATTTACAAGAAAGTGAGTGGGAGCTCTGTAGCATTTCTGATATTATATGTGGATGACATATTATTGATTGGAAATCATATAGAATTTCTGAATAGCATAAAGGGATACTTGAATGAGAGTTTTTCAATAAATGACCTCGGTGAAGCTGCTTACATATTGGGCATTAAGATCTATAGAGATAGATCAAGACGCTTAATTGGACTTTCACAAAGCACAAACCTTGACAAAGTTTTGAAGAAGTTCGAAATGGATCAAGCAAAGAAAGGGTTCTTGCCTGTGTTACAAGGTGTGAAATTGAGTAAGACTCAATGTCCGACCACCGCAGAAGATAGAGAGAAAATGAAAGATGTTCCCTATGCTTCAGCCATAGGCTCTATCATGTATTACAATGTTGTCTTCTCTCTTTTTGGATCTCAATACAATGTTCTCCCCTCTCTTGTGGAGATCTATTCGATGTAATCTTCTTTTTGCGGTGTGTTTGTTGAGACCGATGAATTGTGGGTTTATGATCAAGTCTATCTATGAACAATATTTGAATCTTCTCTGAATTCTTTTATGTATGATTGGTTATCTTTGCAAGTCTCTTCGAATTATCAGTTTGGTTTGGCCTACTAGATTGATCTTTCTTTCAATGGTAGAAGTGCTTAGCTTTAGGTTCAATCTTGCGGTGTCCTTTCCCATTGACAGTAGGGGTAGCAAGGCACGTATTGTATTGTTTCCATCGAGGATAACAAGATGGGGTTTTCATCATATTGCATGAGTTTATCCCTCTACATCATGTCATCTTGCTTAAGGCGTTACTCTATTTTCATGAACTTAATACTCTAGATGCATGCTGGATAGCGGTCGATGAGTGGAGTAATAGTAGTAGATGCAGGCAGGAGTCGGTCTACTTGTCTCGGACGTGATGCCTATATACATGATCATACCTAGATATTCTCATAACTATGCTCAACTCTGTCAATTGCTCAACAGTATTCGTTCACCCACCGTAAAATACCTATGCTCTTGAGAGAAGCCACTAGTGAAACCTATGGCCCCCCGGGTCTATGTTCATCATATTAATCTTCCAATACTTTGTTATTTCCTTTGCTTTTTAGTTTGCTTTTATTTTACTTTGCATATTTATCATAAAAATACCAAAAATATTATCTTATCATATCTATCGGATCTCACTCTCGTAAGTGGCCGTGTAGGGATTGACAACCCCTTATTGCGTTGGTTGTGAGGATTTATTTGTTTTGTGCAAGTGCGAGGGACTTGCGCGTAGCCTCCTACTGGATTGATACCTTGGTTCTCAAAAACTGAGGGAAATACTTACGCTACTTTACTGCATCATCCCTTCCTCTTCGGGGAAAACCAACAGAGTGCTCAAGAGGTAGCATGGCATAACCTCAAAGTCAAGGTGGCTGTCGGCTCTGTTGCACCTCCTAAACCCGGCGCAACTTTTCACTGCCTTCCGATTCCACAAGGCTATGCTGTTGTGATGGTGGATGACATAACGGAGGGATTTGAGGAGCTCGAGCTTGACCACCCGTCGGTGAAGGGGAGACTCGACTGGGTCTTGCGCTGAAGACTCCATGTCTATGGCGGAAGGCGCTCATCAAGCTTCCGAAGTGGACGCCTCCGCCTCCTCCTCCTCCTCCTCCGGCGAGTCAGGGCACTCCGCCTCCTCTTCTTCCTCCTCCTCCTCTGGCGAGTGATCAGGGCACTCTGCCTCCTTCTCCGGCTGCTTAGGCCTGTGGTGGCACTCCGCCTCCTTCTCCGCATGCGCCGGCGCGTCCGAGCAGCCCACCTCCTCCTCTGCCTCATCAGCAACGGCAGAAGACAGCCACCACCGCTCCGGCTGCTCTGGCGCATTGTAGCACCCCACCTCCTTATCCTCCTCGTAAGCAACAAAGGAAGACAGCCTCCACCGCTCCGGCTGCTCCGGCATCTAGCAGTACAGCCAGAGGCGGGAGGCAATACAGATTCGGTCCATCTCTCCTATAGAGAAGTTACCATACGAGATGACCGAGGAGGAAAACACAGAGATCTGTCAAGCCCAAGTGAGGGACTTCTTTGAAACGCGGAGAACTATGAGGCATACACCTTCGGAGTAGAAGATAGATCCCGTAAATGTTCATCGCACTATCAATGCCCTGAAGCGACCACCACCGTATCCGCCGCAAACCAACTATAAGCGCATATTTGAAAGGTCATATATCGAAGCGGAGTGGTCGTGAAGTACTTGCAGTGATCGAAGGTTAGCAGAACAAAGAAGTGGGAAAAAATCCCCAGCTCGGCGAACAAGCGAACCAATCGTGCTGCCGCTCAAGGTGTCTAGAAATATCGTCACTAATCATCCGAGGATGGTGCCCGGTACCAATCCTGGAGATTACCTGCCCGACGATGCACATTTTGATACAATGGAGGTGGACGATTTCAAATACCGGCACGGGAAGCCTCTCGTCAAACCTGGTCATCCTCCTCAAACAGCGATGATGCGAAGATTCCATGAGTGGTACATGGACACCTGCAGAGAGTCTGGGAAGGATACTTTGACGTTGAGAGTTAAAGAGGAGCACGACCTCATTGGAATTGATCTATTGTCTGTTCCATTTGAGGAGTTCTTCCAGTTTTTCAATCAAAAGGCCCTCGATAAAACAATCGTCACTTGCTACTATTTGTAAGTACTACTTCTGTAATTAAGTCTCTACATATAGCCCAGCTCTTTCATTGCATGTTATATAATTATCCTCACTATATTATGCATATTGAAGATCGTCGAATGCAGAAAAGCGGAAATCTACGATATTGGGTTCATTAACACAAATCTCATAGATGAATGGATGGTTAAATATGATGCCACACAAACCGAGGACAACTTGCAACGATCGTTGCTCAAAACAAAGATAAAATACTCTTTCCGTACAACTTCTAGTGAGTGTTACTATCTTGTGCGCATTCGGTTTCCCTTATTACTCGAGATTATAGTAATGTAATTGATGAGTTATGCATGTGTGCGCAGCTTCCACTTTATTCTCCTAGAGATTAAGCTTTAGTAGGGACTAGTAGCCGTCTTAGACTCGAGACAAAAAGATCCCGAGGAGTATGCGGCCATGACTAAAATGCTCAAGAGGTAAGTTCAATCGATCATTATCGCACCATATCGGCAACTTTGTTCATTTCCTGATATCAAGTAATTGTTTTCTTTGTCTGGCAGGGTCTGGAAAAAGTTTGCCACACAAGCTCCGGGACTGCTGGGGGAGCTGCGATTTGCACACCATAAGTAAGTACTACTAGCTAGCTAGTTTCGCGCATCTCCCATTGATTCTACCTAGTTTCATCAATACCATTTATAATGCTTCATTATCAGTTTGATCGACCTATCTCTCAGAGAAGGAGAGGTCGATCACTTCTCTCTGTAATGTTCATGAAGATCTTCTGTAATTAATGGTTTCCTTCATTTCCTTACTAGCTAGCATGTCGAGTCCTCTCTATACATATAGTACGTAGCATCGACCAAGCACGGAGATAAGAGAGGACACTTCTCCCTATTAGCTAGCTAACACAATATATGAAACCCCTAAATTAACCCTATAAAACCCCCAACCCCCCCCCTTCAAAAAAAACAAAAACCCTAGCCCTGAACTGCTGATGGGTGGATGCTTTTTGGTCTTGGTTGGTGCTACCAACCGGGACAAAAGGTCGTCCTACCTGGGCAAGCCGCAGCGGCCACGTGGAGCCCCATCTGTCCCGATTCGTAGGTGAACCGGGACTAAAGGTAATGGGCTTTAGTACCGACCCTTTAGTCCTGGTTCCGGAACTGGGACAAATGGGCCTCTAGCACCGGGACAAATGGGCCTTTTTCTACTAGTGAGCCCATGCAATATTACATAGGCAAACATTTCGTTCGTACTTCATACTTTCTCTGGTCCCCAAAAACACGTCTTATAAGGCACAAAAAGTTTAGCTAAATGTTTCGTTGGAATCACCGATACACCAATGCACATTTGAGATAGAATAGTACGTAGATTATCTAGATAGCAGTGGTATAAGATGGTCCAATTCCATCAAAATAGTACTTCATTTTTTATTTGTTTGGCCTGCCATGATACCAGAAAAAGACCCGGTTGGAGTTTACTCAGTAGCCATGATCAATGCCTACACACACTAATACAGAACTACCTTGGCACCCAATGAAATGAGTGCCATTGTCAGTCTCACTAGCTTTGCTAGTTACAAGGATCAAATGCAATTGTGTATGGAAGATTTATTGCAAAGGAAAAGTAAAAGCAAGGAATTAGAAAAGAGCATTGATAGAGGAGGAAAGAAATAGGAAGAAGAATGGGCTATGATCCATTGGTTCACTAGTGATTTCCCTCCAAAATATAGCATGGGGTGGTCAAAAGATTAAAATTTTGTCAATTAAATTGGACATCCAAACATATATAGACCATTATCCAATCGCACCTATAACTAATACTCCACCCATGACCGTTATCCAACATGCATCTTAAAGTATGAAGTACTAAAACAAAGTATTGAATTAAGTATGATGACATGAAGTAGGTGATATATTGTCTTTGCCCCGCATTCAAAGGACAACTACACAACCATCTTTTTATCCCTAGTGGCAAGACAATACAAGCCTTTTACACATTCTATCACTGGTAGATTACTTGCAGGATTGAACCTAACTATCATACACAACTCCCTCTTGGACATCATCTATCAAACTTGGCAAAAAAAGACAAATATATCGGGGAGCAGATATGAATAAGAATTTTGCAGCAAAGAAACCAAATTGGTCTTGAAAGAATTCATGGATATATCTGAACATAAAGTGGCAATTTATCACAATGCATCAAACCCACAAAAATATTACATCATACGGATCACAATCATGTAAGGAAGCTCATGTGATCTTTCCATTGAGAAGCAAGGGAGAGAAAACCATGAGGTGTTCATGATGGCCTTCAAGTTCATGGAGATGCCAAGATGGATAATTTCCCCCTTTGGCAGAGTATCGATGAAGGCCTCAAGATTAGACCACTTTGGAACAGAGAGGTGCAGCGGTCGAAACAGAAGAACTCCTCGATAGATAGGATTTTATCGCGAAACAAAAAATATAGTCATCGAGAGGTTGTGCACCGGAGGTTCAAAGGGGCCACGTGGGTACCACATGGGGCCACCCCTAGCTACATTCCCTGGCCACATGGGGCCCATAGGGCTCCCCTCGGGTGGGGCCCGGCTCATCCGGAAGCTTCGTGACTCAAAAAATTTCAGATTTTTAATGGATTTTTGGACCTCTGTAAAACAGATTTTTCCTAAAAGCTCAAAAACATGAAAAAAAACACCAACTTGAACTAGGCAATGAGTTAATAGGTTAGTCCATAAAAATGGTAAAAATTGGTGCCAAAAAGATATAAACATAGAACATATAATAAGAAATTATAGATATGTTTGAGTCGTATCGATGGTCCACCATCGCAGCATCGCCGTCCGCTCGACATACTTGCGGTCGGTTGCGGCATTGTCGCCCCACTTCCGCGGCAAGGTTGCCTCACACTCGTTGTCATCGTTGCAGAGTGTGCTACCTGTCCGTGTAGAATCCATAGCCTTCCATTGAAATGGTTCCAAAGTCGATGTGATTGCGGTCGGCACGCTACCTCTACATCTACCTTCGGGATTAGTATTAGACCTAAATAATTGTTATTTGGTGCCAGCCTTGAGCATGAACATTATATCCGGATCTTGTTTGATGCGAGATGGTTATTCATTTAAATCAGAGAATAATGGTTGTTCTATTTATATGAGTAATATCTTTTATGGTCATGCACCCTTGAAGAGTGGTCTATTTTTGATGAATCTCGATAGTAGTGACACACATATTCATAATGTTGAAATCAAAAGATGCAGAGTTGATAATGATAGTGCAACTTATTTGTGGCACTGCCATTTAAGTCATATCGTTGTAAAGCGCATGAAGAAACTCCATACTGATGGACTTTTAGAACCACTTGATTATGAATCACTTGGTACTTGCGAACCGTGCCTCATGGGTAAGGTGACTAAAATGCCGTTCTCCGGTACTATGGAGAGAGCAACGGATTTGTTGGAAATCATACATACAGATGTATGTGGTCCAATGAATGTTGAGGCTCGTGGCGGATATCGTTGTTTTCTCACCTTCACAGATGATTTAAGCAGATATGGGTATATATTCTTAATGAAACATAAGTCTGAAACATTTGAAAGGTTCAAAGAATTTCAGAGTGAAGTTGAAAATCATCGTAACAATAAAATAAAGTTTCTACGATCTGATCGTGGAGGAGAATATTTGAGTTACGAGTTTGGTCTACATTTGAAACAATGCGGAATAGTTTCGCAACTCACGCCACCCGGAACACCACAGCGTAATGGTGTGTCCGAACGTCATAATTGTACTTTATTAGATATGGTGCGATCAATGATGTCTCTTACTGATTTACCGTTATCATTTTGGGGTTATGCTTTAGAGATGGCTGCATTCACGTTAAATAGGACACCATCGAAATCCGTTGAGACGATGCCTTATGAACTGTGGTTTGGCAAGAAACCAAAGTTGTCGTTTCTGAAAGTTTGGGGCTGCGATGCTTATGTGAAAAAGCTTCAACCTGATAAGCTGGAACCCAAATCGGAGAAATGTGTCTTCATAGAATACCCAAAGGAGACTATTGGGTACACCTTCTATCACAGATCCGAAGGCAAGACTTTTGTTGCTAAATTCGGAGTTTTTCTAGAGAAGGAGTTTCTCTCGAAAGAAGTGAGTGGGAGAAAAGTAGAACTTGATGAGGTTGTTGGAAATATGCCCTAGAGGCAATAATAAAATGATTATTATATTTCCTTGTTCATGATAATTGTCTATTATTCATGGAGACTTTCTTATCATGCTATAATTGTATTATCCGGAAATCGTAATACATGTGTGAATACATAGACCACAATGTGTCCCTAGTGAGACTCTAGTTGACTAGCTCGTTGATCAACAGATAGTCATGGTTTCCTGGCTATGGACATGGGGATGTCATTGATAACGGGATCACATCATTAGGAGAATGATGTGATGGACAAGACCCAAACCTAAGCATAGCTCAAAGATCGTGTAGTTCGTTTGCTGTAGCTTTTCTGGATGTCAAGTATCATTTCCTTAGACCATGAGATTGTGCAACTCCCGGATACCGTAGGAGTGCCTTGGGTGTGCCAAACATCACAACGTAAATGGGTGACTATAAAGGTACATTACAAGTATCTCCGAAAGTGTCTGTTGGGTTGGCACGAATCGTGACTGGGATTTGTCACTCCGTATGACAGCGAGGTATCTCTGGGCCCACTTGGTAATGCATCATCATAATGAGCTCAATGTGATCAAGTGGTTGATCATGGGATCATGCATTACGGTACGAGTAAAGTGACTTGTCGGTAACGAGACTGAACAAGGTATTGGGATACCGACGGTCCAGTCTCGGGCAAGTAACGTACCGATTGACAAAGGGAATTGAGTACGGGATTGATTAGGTCCTCGACATCGTGGTTCATCCGATGAGATCATCGAGGAGCATGTGGGAGCCAACATGGGTATCCAGATCCCGCTGTTGGTTATTGACCAGAGAGTCGTCTCGGTCATGTCTGCTTGTCTCCCGAACCCGTAGGGTCTACACACTTAAGGTTCGGTGACGCTAGGGTTGTATAGATATGAGTTTGCAGTAATCTGAAAGTTGTTCGGAGTCCCGAATGAGATCCTGGACATCACGAGGAGTTCCAGAATTGTCCGGAGGTGAAGAATTATATATAGGTAGTGTAGTTTCGGCCATCGGGAAAGTTTCGGGGTCACCGGTATTGTACCGGGACCACCGGATGGGTCCCGGGGGTCCACCGGGTGGGGCCACCCATCCCGGAGGGCCCCATGGGCTGAAGTGGGGAGGAGAACCAGCCCATAGTGGGCTGGTGTGCCCCCCCTTGGGCCCCCCGTGCGCCTAGGGTTGGGAACCCTAGGGGAGGGGGCACCTCCACTTGCCTTGGGGGGTACTCCACCCCTTGGCCGCCGCCCCCCTAGGAGATCCCATCTCCTAGGGCCGGTGCACCCCCTTAGGGGGCCTATATAAAGGGGGGAGGGAGGGCAGCCGCACCTCAAGCCTTGGCGCCTCCCTCTCACCTGCTACGCCTCTCCCTCTCGCAGAAGCTCGGCGAAGCCCTTCTATGATCACTGCTGCATCCACCACCACGCCTCGTGCTGCTGGATCTTCATCAACCTGTCCTTCCCCCTTGCTGGACCAAGAAGGAGGAGACGTCATCCACTTCGTACGTGTGTTGAACGCGGAGGTGCCGTCCATTCGGCACTTATTCATCGGTGATTTGGATCACGGCGAGTACGACTCCATCATCCCCGTTCTCTTGAACGCTTCTGCTCACGATCTACAAGGGTATGTAGATGCACTCTCCTCTCGTTGCTAGTTGACTCCATAGATTGATCTTGGTGAAACGTAGGAAATTTTTTTTGTTTTCTGCTACGATCCCCAACAGTGGCATCATGAGATACGTCTATGCGTAGTTACTATGCACGAGTAGAACACAAAGTAGTTGTGGGCGTCGATATTGTCAATTTGCTTGCCGTTACTAGTCTTATCTTGATTCGGCGGCATCGTGGGATGAAGCGGCCCGGACCAACCTTACACATACGCTTACGTGAGACCGGTTCCACCGATTGACATGCACTAGTTGCATAAGGTGGCTGGCGGGTGTCTGTCTCTCCCACTTTAGTCGGATCGGATTCGATGAACAGGGTCCTTATGAAGGGTAAATAGAAATTGGCAATTCACGTTGTGGTTTTGGCGTAGATAAGAAATGTTCTTGCTAGAAACCTATAGCAGCCACGTAAAAACTTGCAACAACAATTAGAGGACGTCTAACTTGTTTTTGCCACAAGTGTTTTGTGATGTGATATGGCCAAAAGTTGTGATGAATGATGAATGATATATGTGATGTATGAGATTGATCATGTTCTTGTAATAGGGATCACGACTTGCATGTCGATGAGTATGACAACCGGCAAGAGCCATAGGAGTTGTCTTTATTTATTTATGACCTGCGTGTCAACATAAATGTCATGTAATTACTTTACTTTATTGCTAAAGCGTTAGCCATAGTAGTAGAAGTAATATTTGGTGAGCAACTTCATGGAGACACAATGATGGAGATCATGATGATGGAGATCATGGTGTCATGCCGGTGACAAGATGATCATGGAGCCCCAAGATGGAGATCAAAGGAGCTATATGATATTGGCCATATCATGTCACTATTATTTGATTGCATGTGATGTTTATCATGTTTTTGCATCTTGTTTACTTAGAACAACGGTAGTAAATAAGATGATCCCTCATAATAATTTCAATAAAGTGTTCCCCCGAACTGTGCACCGTTGCGACAGTTTGTTGTTTCGAAGCACCACGTGATGATCGGGTGTGATAGATTCCAACGTTCACATACAACGGTTGTAAGACAGATTTACACACGCAATACACTTAGGTTGACTTGACGAGCCTAGCATGTACAGACATGGCCTCGGAACACAGAAGACCGAAAGGTCGAGCATGAGTCGTATAGAAGATACGATCAACATGAAGATGTTCACCGATGTTGACTAGTCCGTCTCACGTGATGATCGGACACGGCCTAGTCAACTCGGATCATGTTATACTTAGATGACTGGAGGGATGTCTATCTAAGTGGGAGTTCATTGAATAATTTGATTAGATGAACTTAATTATCATGAACTTAGTCTAAAATCTTTACAATATGTCTTGTAGATCAAATGCCCAACGTTGTCCTCAACTTCAACGCGTTCCTAGAGAAAACCAAGCTGAAAGACAATGGTAGCAACTATACGGACTGGGTCCGGAACCTGAGGACCATCTTCATAGCTGCCAAGAAAGATTATGTCCTAGAAGCACCGCTAGGTGATGCACCCGTCCCACAGAACCAAGACGTTATGAACGCTTGGCAGACACGTGCTGATGATTACTCCCTTGTTCAGTGCGGCATGCTTTACAGGTTAGAACCGGGGCTCCAAAAGCGTTTTGAGCGACATGGAGCATATGAGATGTTCGAAGAGCTGAAAATGGTTTTCCAAGCTCTTGCCCGGGTCGAGAGATATGAAGTCTCCGACAAGTTCTTCAGCTGTAAGATGGAGGAAAATAGTTCTGTCAGTGAGCACATACTCAAAATGTCTAGGTTGCATAACCGCTTGACTCAGCTGGGAGTTAATCTCCCGGATGACGCAGTCATTGACAGAATCCTTCATTCGCTTCCACCAAGCTACAAGAGCTTTGTGATGAACTTCAATATGCAGGGGATGGAAAAGACCATTCCTGAAGTATTTGCAATGCTGAAATCAGCAGAGGTAGAAGTCAAAAAGGAACATCAAGTGTTGATGGTGAATAAAACCACTAAGTTCAAGAAAGGCAAGGGTAAGAAGAACTTCAAGAAGGACGGCAAGGGAGTTGCCGCGCCCGGTAAGCAAGCTGCCGAGAAGAAGCCAAAGAATGGACCCAAGCCCAGACTGGGTGCTTTTATTGCAAGGGAAGTGGTCACTGGAAGCGGAACTGCCCCAAATACTTAGCAGACAAGAAGGCCGGCATCATAAAAGGTATATGTGATATACATGTAATTGATGTGTACCTTACCAGTACTCGTAGTAGCTCCTGGGTATTTGATACCGGTGCGGTTGCTCACATTTGTAACTCAAAGCAGGAGCTGCGGAATAAGCGGAGACTAGCGAAGGACGAGGTGACCATGCGCGTCGGGAATGGTTCCAAGGTCAATGTGATCGCCGTCGGCACGCTACCTCTACATTTACCTACGGGATTAGTGTTAAACCTCAATAATTGTTATTTAGTGCCAGCTTTGAGCATGAACATTGTATCAAGATCTTGTTTAATACAAGATGGCTACTCATTTAAATCCGAGAATAATGGTTGTTCTATTTATATGAGAGATATGTTTTATGGACATGCTCCGATGGTGAATGGTTTATTCTTAATGAATCTCGAGCGTAATGCTACACATATTCATAGTGTGAATACCAAAAGATGTAAGGTTGATAATGATAGTCCCACATACTTGTGGCACTGCCGCCTTGGTCACATAGGTGTCAAACGCATGAAGAAGCTCCATGCAGATGGACTTTTAGAGTCTCTTGATTATGAATCATTTGACACGTGCGAACCATGCCTCATGGGTAAAATGACCAAGACTCCATTCTCAGGAACAATGGAGCGAGCAACCAACTTATTGGAAATCATACATACTGATGTGTGCGGTCCAATGAGTGTTGAGGCTCGCGGTGGCTATCGTTATGTTCTCACCCTCACTGATGACTTGAGTAGATATGGGTATGTCTACTTAATGAAACACAAGTTTGAGACCTTTGAAAAGTTCAAGGAATTTCAGAGTGAGGTTGAGAATCAACGTGACAGGAAAATCAAGTTCTTGCGATCAGATCGTGGGGGAGAATACTTGAGTCACGAATTTAGCACACACTTAAGAAAATGTGGAATAGTTTCACAACTCACGCCGCCTGGAACACCTAAGCTAAATGGTGTGTCCGAACGTCGTAATCACACTCTATTAGATATGGTGCGATCTATGATGTCTCTTACCGATTTACCGCTATCATTTTGGGGCTATGCTTTAGAGACTGCCGCATTCACTTTAAATAGGGCTCCGTCGAAATCCGTTGAGATGACACCGTATGAATTATGGTTTGGGAAGAAACCTAAGCTGTTGTTTCTAAAAGTTTGGGGATGCGATGCTTATGTCAAGAAACTTCAACCTGAAAAGCTCGAACCCAAGTCGAAAAAATGCGTCTTCATAGGATACCCTAAAAAACTGTTGGGTATACCATCTACCTCAGATCTGAAGGCAAGATCTTTTTTGCCAAGAATGGGTCCTTTCTAGAGAAAGAGTTTCTCTCGAAAGAAATAAGTGGGAGGAAGGTAGAACTTGATGAAGTATTACCTCTTGAACCGGTAAGTGGCGCAGCTCAAGAAAATGTTCCTGAGGTGCCTGCACCGACTAGATAGGAAGTTGTTGATGATGATCATGAAACTTTAGATCAAGTTGCTACTGAACTTCGTAGGTCCACAAGGACACGTTCCGCACTAGAGTGGTACGGCAACCCTGTCTTGGAAATCATGTTGTTAGACAACGGTGAACCTTCGAACTATGAAGAAGCGATGGCGGGCCCGGATTCCGACAAATGGCTGGAAGCCATGGAATCCGAGATAGGATCCATGTATGAAAAGAAGTACGGACTTTGACTGACTTGCCCGTTGATCGGCGAGCCATAGAAAATAAATGGATCTTTAAGAAGAAGACATACGCGGATGGTAATGTGACCATCTATAAAGCTCGGCTTGTCGCTAAGGGTTATCGACAAGTTCAAGGGGTTGACTACGATGAGACTTTCTCACCCATAGCAAAGCTGAAGTCCGTCCGAATCATGTTAGCAATTGCCGCATTCTATGATTATGAGATATGGCAAATGGACGTCAAAATGGCATTCCTTAATGGTTTCCTTAAGGAAGAATTGTATATGATGCAGCCGGAAGGTTTTGTCGATCCTAAGAATGCTGACAAGGTGTGCAAGCTCCAACGCTCAATTTATGGGCTAGTGCAAGCATCTCGGAGTTGGAACATTCGCTTTGATGAGATGATCAAAGCGTTTGGGTTTATGCAGACTTATGGAGAAGTCTGCATTTACAAGAAAGTGAGTGGGAGCTCTTTAGCATTTCTCATATTGTATGTGGATGACATACTATTGATGGGAAATGATATAGAATTCTTGGAAAGCATAAAGGCCTATTTGAACAAGTGTTTTTCAATGAAGGACCTTGGAGAAGCTGCTTATATATTAGGCATCAAGATCTATAGAGATAGATCGAGGCGCCTCATTGGTCTTTCACAGAGTACGTACCTTGACAAGATATTGAAGAAGTTCAAAATGGATCAGTCAAAGAAGGGGTTCTTGCCTGTATTGCAAGGTACGAGATTGAGCTTGGCTCAATGCCCGACCACGGCAGAATAAAGAGAAAAGATGAGTGTCGTCCCCTATGCCTCGGCCATAGGGTCTATCATGTATTCTATGCTGTGTACCTGACCTGATGTAAACCTTGACGTGAGTTTGGTAGGAAGGTACCAAAGTAATCCCGGCATGGAACACTGGACAGCGGTCAAAAATATCCCGAAGTACCTGAAAAGGACTAAGGAAATGTTTCTCGTTTATGGAGGTGACGAAGAGCTCGTCGTAAAGGGTTACGTCGATGCTAGCTTCGACACAGATCTGGATGACTCTAAGTCACAAACCGGATACGTGTATATTTTGAATGGTGGGGCAGTAAGCTGGTGCAGTTGCAAGCAAAGCGTTGTGGCGGGATCTACATGTGAAGCGGAGTACATGGCAGCCTCGGAGGCAGCACACGAAGCAGTCTGGGTGAAGGAGTTCATTACCAACCTAGGAGTCATACCCAATGCGTCGGGCCCGATGACTCTCTTCTGTGACAACACTGGAGCTATTGCCCTTGCCAAGGAGCCCAGGTTTCACAGGAAGACCAGGCATATCAAGCGTCGCTTCAACTCCATTCGTGAAAGTGTTCAAAATGGAGACATAGAGATTTGTAAAGTACATACGGACCTGAATGTAGCAAATCCGTTGACTAAACCTCTCCCTGGAGCAAAACATGATCAACACCAGAATTCCATGGGTGTTCGATTCATCACAATGTAACTAGATGATTGACTCCAGTGCAAGTGGGAGACTGTTGGAAATATGCCCTGGAGGCAATAATAAAATGATTATTATATTTCCTTGTTCATGATAATTGTCTATTATTCATGCTATAATTGAGTTATCCGGAAATCGTAATACATGTGTGAATACATAGACCACAATGTGTCCCTAGTGAGCCTCTAGTTGACTAGCTCGTTGATCAACAGATAGTCATGGTTTCCTGGCTATGGACATGGGGATGTCATTGATAACGGGATCACATCATTAGGAGAATGATGTGATGGACAAGACCCAAACCTAAGCATAGCTCAAAGATCGTGTAGTTCGTTTGCTGTAGCTTTTCTGGATGTCAAGTATCATTTCCTTAGACCATGAGATTTTGCAACTCCCGGATACCGTAGGAGTGCCTTGGGTGTGCCAAACGTCACAACGTAACTGGGTGACTATAAATGTACATTACAGGTATCTCCGAAAGTGTCTGTTGGGTTGGCACGAATCGAGACTGGGATTTTTCACTCCGTATGACGGAGAGGTATCTTTGGGCCCACTCGGTAATGCATCATCATAATGAGCTCAATGTGATCAAGTGGTTGATCACGTGATCATGCATTATGGTACGAGTAAAGTGACTTGCCGGTAACGAGACTAAACAAGGTATTGGGATACCGACGGTCCAGTCTCGGGCAAGTAACGTACCGATTGACAAAGGGAATTGAGTACGGGATTGATTAGGTCCTCGACATCGTGGTTCATCCGATGAGATCATCGAGGAGCATGTGGGAGCCAACATAGGTATCCAGATCCTGCTGTTGGTTATTGACCAGAGAGTCGTCTCGGTCATGTCTGCTTGTCTCCCGAACCCGTAGGGTCTACACACTTAAGGTTCGGTGACGCTAGGGTTGTATAGATATGAGTTTGCAGTAATCCGAAAGTTGTTCGGAGTCCCGTATGAGATCCTGGATGTCACACTAGTAGAAAAAGGGTCAAACGTGAAGCACATTAGTGCCGGTTTGTGTTTGAGCCGGCACTAATGTATACATTAGTGCCGGTTCCAACGGCTAGCGGGCCGCTTTCATTAGTATCGGTTCGTGGCGAACCTTTAGCACCGGTTCGTGCCACGAACCGGTACTAATGAGAGTGGTGGCAGGATGTTGTCAGACTGGGGGCCCTCCAGCCCCTTTAGTACCGGTTCTTGGCACGAACCGGTACTAAAGGTCGTCCTACATAAACCCTTCGTCCACCCGAGCTTGCTCTGTTCTTCCCCTTTCCCCTCTCCTCTCTGTTCTTCCCCTCTTCCTCTCGAGCTTATCACACATTTTGCCCAAAATTTGTCAAGATTTGAAGGCCCCCATCCATTCAAATGATCACAAAGGTTAGCAACTTTGTCCTTTCATCTCTCATTGCTAGATTAGCTCTTGCAATGCTTTATATAGTGATTAATTTGTGAGTTTAGTAATTTAGGAGGATATATATATGTGCTAGTATTTGATTTATATGCAATTTGAGGTCAAAAATAACAATTAGTTTGCATATGTAGGTGTGGTTTACTTAGTGCCTTCTAAATCTCCGTCGTAACCACCGTCGATCGCCCGCACCGTCCCGTCGCCGGCACCACCTTGTGGTGAGCCTATTGTTCATGAAATTTTATATAAAAATTGATGTTTGTGTGATTTGGATATATAGTTACTCGTATAATTATCTTACCCGTATGTTGTTTGTTATACATATAGTGCCATGGTTTTGATATCCGTCCCCGTCGGCCCTCGTCCTTGTTATGATTCGGATGTGGTATATATATTCTCTTTTAAAACTAGTTGCATTTCGTGTTTATGACAAATTATTCCCATCAAGTTGACATAGAAATTTTTTCTAGGAGGTATGTGAACCGGAAATTCCAACCGACCCTATTGTCGAGAGGTTAAATTTAGTTGAAAGAGAAAACGAGTACTTGAAAGAAAAATTGAAAAGAATTGAGGGGGAGAAGATGGAATTGGAGTTGCATGTTGCCGATGTCGTCGATGATCACAAGATCAAGATGGAGAAAATGCGCTTGAAGATTAGAAAGATTAGAAAATATGCCATCGATAGTGAGGCTTGGTATCATTATGCTGTTGGATCCATTGTTACCTTAGTTGCGATCTTGATCGTATTTGTTGTTGCATTTAAATGCTTTAGCTAGAGAGTTATTTGTTTGTTGCATTTAAGTGTTGTATGAACTTTATGTATGAACTTGTATTAATTTGGTCTATTCGGTGTTGTGTAATGAAGATGAGCCGGCAATGGATGTACGATGACCGATGCTCTCCCCAGTTCGTTGAGGGCATGCATACTTTTCTACTTGCGGCTGAGGCAAACAAGCGGGCGGATGGTTTTATGCCTTGTCCATGTGCTCGCTGTAAGAATGGTCACAATTACTCTACGTCAAGAACCATTCACGTCCACCTGTTTAAGTCTGGTTTCATGCCCCACTATAATGTTTGGACCAAGCACGGAGAAAGAGGGGTTATGATGGAAGACAATGAAGAAGAAGAGGATGACGACAGCTATCCTGGCCATGGGTTCCCTGAATACGATGATACAACAATGGGGGAAGAAGCTGAGCCGGTAATGCGGGAAGAAGCTGAGCCGGCAATGCGGGAAGAAGTTGAAGAAGAGGCATCAGATGAGCCCATTGATGATCTACGTCGGGCCATTGCCGATGCAAAGAGAAACTGCGCAAGTGATTTGGAGAAGAAGAAGTTGCAGCGCATGTTAGAGGATCACAAAAAAATGTTGTAGCCGAATTGCGTAGGTGACAAGAAAAAGCTGGGCACCACACTGGAATTGCTGCAATGGAAGGCAGAGAATGGTGTATCTGACAAGGGATTTGGAAAGTTGCTGGTAATGATAAAGGATATGCTTCCAAAGGACAACGAATTGCCCGAGAGTACGTACGAAGCAAAGAAGGCTGTCTGCCCTCTAGGGTTAGAGATGCAGAAGATACATGCATGCCCTAATGATTGCATCCTCTACCGCGGTGAGCACAAGGAATTGAACGCTTGCCCGGTATGTGGTGCATTGCACTATAAGATCAGCCGCGATGACCCTGGTGATGTCGAGGGCGAGCGCCCCAGGAAGAAGATTCCTGCCAAGGTGATGTGGTATGCTCCTATAATACCACGGTTGAAATGTTTGTTCCAAAACAAAGAGCATGCCAAGGCAATGCGATGGCACAGAGAAGACCGTAAGAAAGACGAAAAGTTGAGAGTACCCGCTGACGGCAGTGGAGAAAAATCGAAAGAAAGTACGGGAAGGAGTTTGCAGATGACGCAAGGAGCGTATGGTTTGGTCTAAGCGTAGATGGCATTAATCCTTTTGGGGAGCAGAGCAGCAACCATAGCACCTGGCCTGTGACTCTATGTTTGTATAACCTTCCTCCTTGGTTGTGCATGAAGCGAAAGTTCATTATGATGCCAGTGCTCATACAAGGCCCTAAGCAACCCGGCAACGACATTGATGTGTACCTAAGGCCATTAGTTGAAGAACTCTTACAACTGTGGAATGGAACAAGTGTACGTGCGTGGGATGAGCACATGGGGGAAGAATTTGACCTAAAGGCGTTGCTGTTCGTGACCATCAATGATTGGCCTGCTCTCAGTAACCTTTCAGGACAGACAAACAAGGGATACCGCGCATGCACGCACTGTTTGGACGATACCGACAGTATATATTTGGCTAATTGTAAGAAGAATGTGTACCTGGGACATCGTCGATTTCTTCCGAGCAGGCATCCCATAAGAAAGAAAGGCAAGCATTTCAAAGGTGAGGCGGATCACCGGACGAAGCCTCGCCACCGTACTGGTGCTGATGTACATGATATGGTCAAGGATTTGAAGGTGGTCTTTGGAAAGGGTCCTGGTGGACAACCTGTTCCGAATGACGCTGACGGACGCGCACCCATGTGGAAGAAGAAATCTATATTTTGGGACCTGCCCTATTGGAAAGACCTAGAGGTCCGCTCCGCAATCGACGTGATGCACGTGACGAAGAATCTTTGTGTGACCCTGCTTGGCTTCTTGGGCGTGTATGGGAAGACAAAAGATACACCTGAGGCACGAGAGGACCAGCAACGTATGCACGGAAAAGACGGCATACATCAGGGTCATGCAAGCTACGCTCTTACCAAAGAAGAGAAGGAAATCGTCTTTGAATGCCTGCTCAGTATTAAGGTACCGTGTGGCTTCTCGTCGAATATAAAGGGAATAATAAACATGGCAGAGAAAAAAATTCCAGAACCTAAAGTCTCATGACTGCCACGTGATTATGACGCAACTGCTTCCGGTTGCATTGAGGGGGCTTCTACCAGAAAACGTTCGATTAGCCATTGTGAAGCTATGTGCATTTCTCAATGAAATCTCTCAGAAGGTAATCGATCCAGAAATCATACCAAGGTTAGAGAATGATTTGGTGCAATGTCTTGTCAGTTTCGAGTTGGTGTTCCCACCATCCTTCTTCAACATCATGACGCACATCCTAGTTCACCTATGCGAAGAGATTAACGTTTTGGGTCCTGTATTTCTGCACAATATGTTCCCCTTTGAGAGGTTCATGGGAGTCTTAAAGAAACATGTTCATAATCGTGCTAGGCCAGAAGGAAGCATCTCCAAGGGCCGTCAAAATGAGGAGGTCATTGAGTTTTGTATTGACTTTATTCCTGACCTTAAGCCGATTGGTATTCCTGAATCGCGGCATAAGGGCAGACTGGATGGAAAAGGCACGCTAGGAGGGGAACAAATAATATGTATGGACGGACACTCTCTCACTGAAGCACACTACACAGTTCTACAGAATTCCGCCTTGGTGGCTCCGTATATGGATGAACACAAGAATTTGCTACGCTCCAAACACCCGGAGCAGTCTGATGACTGGATTACACGTGAACAAACCAGGAGTTTCGCCAGCTGGTTGCAGACACGTACCATGCATGACACCTCTATTGAAGATGACCTGTACTTGCTGTCCCAGTTACCATCTTCGAATATAATGACTTTCAAAGGGTACGAGATAAATGGTAATACATTTTACACGATCGCCCAAGATAAGAAGAGCACCAACCAAAACAGTGGTGTCCTCTTTGATGCAGAAACCAAGACGGGAAAGGAAACATATTATGTTTATATATAGGACATATGGGAACTTGACTATCGACGTGGTTTGAAGGTCCCTTTGTTTTGGTTCAAATGGGTCAATATGACACGAGGCGGGGTAACGGAAGACCCGCAGTATGGAATGACAACAATGGATCTCAACAATCTTGCGTATGCAGACGAACCATTCGTCCTAGCCAATGATGTGGCACAGGTTTTCTATGTGAAGGATATGTCTACCAAGCCAAGAAAAAGAAAAGATAAGGAAGCGAATGTATTGTACGATGAGCCAAAGCGGCACATAGTTCTTTCTGGGAAGAGAAACATCGTGGGAGTGGATGACAAGACAGACAAGTCAGAATATTATGAAAAGTTTGATGAAATTGCTCCATTCATAGTGAATATTGACCCGAGCATCCCGTTAAATGATGAAGATTTTCCATGGTTACGGCGCAAAGGGACACACGCGAAGAAAAAGTATCACACCCAAAGATCTGGGATGTGATCGGCTTCACTGTCATCACTTTCTTCTGTGTTTCACACCCAGAAGGGAATCTCTGTAATAGTTAGGGTAGTTAATTATGTGTTTTGGCATTTGAAACGCGAAGAAATTTTATGTGCAAACAAATTCTTTCATGCCTTTACTGATTTTTAAAGTTAAGTTATTCACAAACTAGTGATTCACACTAATTTCAAATAATTCAAAATTTAAACTATTCAAATTTGAAAACTACGGGCACTAACAGAAAGTTTGTAATTTTTTGTACCTAAAGCAAAAATATTCACAAAGAAACTCTAAATACACAAAAAAAACAACTCAAAAATAAATAAAGCCAAATAATAAAAAAAAAGCCCGCCTACTAGGCCAAAGAGGCCGGCATATGACTAGAAACCCAACCTGTTGTTGGGCCAGGATGCAGGCCCGCAAAGGCCCAGTAGGCCAACAGGGCAGCACAGAACATGTAGGCCCAGTAGGCCTGCTTTGGAGAGGAGCTTGAGAGAGCTACCGCACGGGGGTTTATAAACCAGTGCGGTCGCCCCTCGGCTAGCGAGGTGGGACTAAACTTGCCGCACCGCACCTGCACCAGCGCACGACCTTTAGTACCAGGTCGTGGCACCAACCGGTACTAAAGGGGGAGCCTTTAGTACCGGTTGGAGCCACCACCTGGTACTAAAGGGGGTCGCTTCCCGCCGCTTGGCCTGGCCAAAACAGGCCTTTAGTACCGGTTGGTGGCTCCAACCGGTACTAAAGGCCCCTCTATAAACAACACTTACAAAAATTTCAGTTTCTCATCTGCTTCTTCTCCTCTGCACCGTCGCCCGCCGCGCCCCCCGTACGTCTCCATCCCTAATCGCCGCCCCGTCCCCGTCGTCGCCGCCCCGTCGTCCCCATCCCCGTCGTCCCCGTCGTCACCGCCGCCCCGTCCCGGCCCGTCCCGCGTCGTCCCCGTCCCCGTCGTCGCCGCCCCGTACGTCCCCGTCGTCGTCGCCGCCCCGGCCATACGTCCCCGTCCTCGTCGTCGTCGCCGCCCCGGCCCATACGTCCCCGTCCCCGTCGTCGTCGCCGCCCCGGCCCATACGTCCCCGTCCCCGTCATCGCCGCCCCGTCCCTATCCCCGTCGTCGTCATCCCTGTCGTCGCCCCCCGTCGCCGCCCCCCGTCGCCTCTCGCCTCGCCGGTGAGCGCACACACACATACATTTTTTTGTTTTTAGTTATACAAATAGTTAGAAATTTTTCTATTTTTTAGAAATAGTTAGAAATGTTAGAATTGTTAGAATAGTTAGAAATGTTAGAATTGTTAGAATAGTTAGAAATGTTAGAATTGTTAGAATAGTTAGAAATGTTAGAATTGTTAGAAATTTTTCTGTTTTTTAGTTATAGAAATAGTTATAAAAAAGTTAGAATTGTTAGAAATTTTTCTGTTTTTTAGAAATAGTTAGAAATGTTAGAATTGTTAGAATAGTTAGAAATGTTAGAATTGTTAGAATTTTTTCTGTTTTTTAGTTATAGAAATAGTTATAAAAAAGTTAGAATTGTTAGAAATTTTTCTATTTTTTAGTTATAGAAATAGTTATAAAAAAGTTAGAAATTTTTCTTTTTTTTAGTTCTAGAAATATTAGAAATGTTATAGAAATGTTAGTTATATATAAATGTTAGAAATTTTAGTTATCAAAATCCAATCATTAAAAAAATGTTACTTTTTGCGGGCATATAGCTAGTATTTGTTCTCGACGATGCCCGGCCCGCATCCTCGCCGTCGACCCGTCCGCGACGACGTCCGACTGACCCATGTCCGGGACTGGGCTCCGTCGGGCTGGCACTGGGAGGTGCTGCCTGGAGGGGCACGCCGCTTGATGAGGAACCCGGCCCCGGGTCCCGTCGTCGACCCTGATCTCATTTGGTGGAGTTCGCGTGGGCCAGTTACGGTGCGAAGGAAGCCGGCCCCGCCGGAGGTGGTACGTCGCCGTGTCAGGGAGGAGGACGAGCACGTCCATCGCTACATGGTTGCGTTAGAGGGCGGCAGGTTCTCCAATACCTGGCAGTTTCTTCAGGGATCTCACTTCAGCTATGATCCTGTGAGGGTTCCTTCTCTTTGGGTGTCCACCGCCCGTGCCTAGCCAGTGATGTACTCAATATATAATATTCAAGACGATGTATTTGAGATTATATCTATTATTCGAGATGATGTATTCGAGATTATATCTATTATTCGAGACGATGTATTCAAGATTATATCTATTATTCGAGATGATGTATTCGAGATTATATCTATTATTCGAGACGATGTAATTTGAATACTAAATTGTTTTATATTTCTTTTGGCACATTTAAATAAAAGCTATGGCGGACAATACCAACAGAGAGGGAGAACAGACCATGTTCGATATAATACGCGGGCCAGATGATGATCAGAATGAAGAAGATTATGACGGCTTCGAATTTCTAAACAACACCGGAGAGGGTGATATGATATTCGATCACGACGACCGAATTGATGAAGTCATGAACTACGATTATGACAACACCGGAGAGGTATATATATTTATATAAGCAGGCATCTGGTGATCATCACATGTTTTAAATGAGTTGAAGATATATTAATGAATCAATCTTTCTTCTTTCAGCCATCCGGATCGAGCAAATCTTCAGGCAACAGGACGAAACGAGGCCCGAACAAAAAGTTGAAGGAGGGCGTAAAGTATAGTATCGAGGCAATCAAACCTAAAGGCGGACCATTAGCGCCTAAGAAGATTGCGGACAAGTTCATTCGTCAGTGCGCAGTTCTTGTGAAGGATCAACTCCCGATCTCCCTTCAAGAATGGAGAGAGCCAGCAAAGCCACGTCCAGATCTTACTTTTGTCGACGACAGACAAAAAAGTCTGCTTTGGGATACTCTCACGGAACATTTCACCCTACCAGATCATTTCACAGAAGCAGATGTGCAAAAAGTCAAGGACGCTGCTCTTAGGAAGATGGCGGTTGCATTCAAGAACCACAAGAATCGTGAATGGGACAAGTACGTCAAGGGAGGAAGGAAGACTCCAGTATTCGAGGGAACACTAGAGAATCAAAGTGCTCATTGGGACGATTTCGTGAAATTCAAGGATTCAGAATTATCTAAGGAATGGTCAAGAATAAACAAGGCCAGTGCCACAAAAAAGGATAAGTTCCATAAGCTGGGGCCAGGTGGCTATGCGGTGGGAATGCCTAAGTGGGATAAGTCTGAGAAAGAGATGCTGGATGCAAGTGTCACTCCAGAAGTAACACGCAAGTCCCTAGTACCTGCACAAACAAACAAGAACCCCGCAACCAACGCGATAAAGGGGTTGTCAATCCCTTCACGGTCACTTACGAAAGTGAGATCTGATAGAGATAATAAGATACATATTTTTGGTATTTTTATTGTATAGATTGGAAAATAAAGATTGTAAAATAAACAACGATAGGAATAGCAAGTAGATAGGAAAATAATATGATGGAAAATAGACCCGGGGGCCATAGGTTTCACTAGTGGCTTCTCTCAAGATAGCAAATTCTACGGTGGGTGAACAAATTACTGTCGAGCAATTGTTAGAAAAGCACATAGTTATGAGAATATCTAGGCATGATCATGTATATAGGCATCACGTTCGCGACAAGTAGACCAAAACGATTTTGCATCTACTACTATTACTCCACACATCGACCTCTATCCAACATGCATCTAGAGTATTAAGTTCATAAGAACAGAGTAACGCATTAGGCAAGATGACATGATGTAGAGGGATAAACTCAAGCAATATGATATAAACCCCATCTTTTTATCCTCGATGGCAACAATACAATACGTGCCTTGCTGCCCCTGCTGTCACTGGGAAAGGACACCGCAAAATTGAACCCAAAGCTAAGCACTTCTCCCATTGCAAGAAGATCAATCTAGTAGGCCAAACCAAACTGATAATTCGAAGAGACTTGCAAAGATATTAAATCATGCATAAAAGAATTCAGAGAAGAATCAAATATTGTTCATAGATAATCTTGATCATAAACCCACAATTCATCGGATCTCGACAAACACACCGCAAACAGAATTACATCGAATAGATCTCCAAGAGCATCGAGGAGAACTTTGTATTGAGATCCAAAGAGAGAGAAGAAGCCATATAGCTAATAACTATGGACCCGAAGGTCTATGGTAAACTACTCACACATCATCGGAGAGGCTATGGTGTTGATGTAGAAGCCCTCCGTGATCGATTCCCCCTCCGGCGGAGCGCTGGAAAAGGCCCCAAGATGGGATATCACGGGTACAGAAGGTTGCAGCGGTGGAAATAGGGTTTCGTGGTGCTCCTGGATGTTTTTAGGGTATATGGGTATATATAGGAGGAAGAAGTAGGTCGACGGAGCTGCGAGGGGCCCACGAGGGTGGGGGGGCGCCCTCCTGCCTCGTGGCCTCCTCGCTTCTTTCTTGACGTCCACTCCAAGTCTCCTGGATCATGTTTGTTCCAAAAATAACTCTCCCGAAGGTTTCATTCCGCTTGGATTCCGTTTGATATTCCTTTTCTGTGAAACACTGAAGTAGGCAAAATAACAAAAATTTGCATTGGGCCTTTGGTTAGTAGGTTAGTCCCAAAAATAATATAAAAAGGTATATTAAAGCCCATTAACCATCCAAAGCAGATAATATAATAGCATGGAACAATAAAAATTATAGATACATTTGAGACGTATCAAGCATCCCCAAGCTTAATTCCTTCTCGTCCTCGAGTAGGTAAATGATAAAAACAGAATTTTTGATGTGGAATGCTACCTAGCATAATTCTCAATGTAATTTTGTTTATTGTGGCATGAATGTTCAGATCCGAAAGATTCAAGACAAAAGTTTAATATTGACATAAAAATAATAATACTTCAAGCATACTAACAAAGCAATCATGTCTTCTCAAAATAACATGGCCAAAGAAAGTTATTCCTACAAAATCATATAGTCTGGCTATGCTCTATGTTCATCACACAAAGTATTTAATCATGCACAACCCCGATGACAAGCCAAGCAATTGTTTCATACTTTTGATGTTCTCAAAAAATTTCAATCTTCACGCAATACATGAGCGTGAGCCATGGATATAGCACTATAGGTGGAATAGAATGGTGGTTGTGGAAAAGACAAAAAGGAGAAGATAGTCTCACATCAACTAGGCGTATCAACAAAAGAAACTAAATGGGTGTATGAAAGCTCAACAAAAGAAACTAAATGGGTGTGCATCCAACTCGCTTGCTCACCAAGACCTAGGGCATTTTGAGGAAGCCCATCATTGGAATATACAAGCCAAATTCTATAATGTAAAATTCCCACTAGCATATGAAAGTGACAACATAGGAGACTCTCTATCATGAAGATCATGGTGCTACTTTGAAGCACAAGTGTGGTAAAAGGATAATAACATTGTCATTTCTCTCTTTTTCTCTCATTTTTTATTTGGGCCTTTTTCTCTTTTTATGGCCGTTTTCTTCTTTTTTTCTTTTCGTCCGGAGTCTCATCCCAACTTGTGGGGGAATCATAGTCTCCATCATCCTTTCCTCACTTGGGACAATGCTCTAATAATGATGATCATCACACTTTTATTTACTTACAACTCAAAAATTACAACTCGATACTAGAACAAAATATGACTCTATGTGAATGCCTCCGGCAGTGTACCAGGATATGCAATGAATCAAGAATGACATGTATGAAATAATTATAAAGGTGGCTTTGCCACAAATATGATGCCAACTACATGCTCATGCAAAGCAATATGACAATGATGTAACGTGTCATAACAAATGGAACGGTGGTAAGTGGCATGGCAATATATCTCGGAATGGCTATGGAAATACCATAATAGGTAGGTATGGTGGCTGTTTTGAGGAAGGTATATGGTGGGTGTATGGTACCGGCGAAATTTGGACGATACTAGAGAGGCTAGCAATGGTGGAAGGGTGAGAGTGCGTACAATCCATGGACTCAACATTAGTCATAAAGAACTCACATACTTATTGCAAAAATCTATTAGTTATCGAAAAAAGCACTACGTGCATGCTCCTAGGAGGATAGATTGGTAGGAAAAGACCATCGCTCGTCCCCGACCGCCACTCATAAGGAAGGCAATCAATAAATAAATCATGCTCCGACTTCATCACATAACGGTTCACCATACGTGCATGCTACGGGAATCACAAACTTTAGAACAAGTATTTCTCAAATTCACAACTACTCAGCTAGCATGACTCTAATATCACCATCTTCATATCTCAAAACAATCATCAAGTATCAAACTTCTCATAGTATTCAATGGACTTTTTATGAAAGTTTTTATTATACCCATCTTGGATGGCTATCATATTAGGACTAATTTTATAGCCAAAGAAAATTACCATGTTGTTCTAAAAGACTCTCAAAATAATATAAGTGAAGCATTAGAGATCAATAATTTCTATAAAATAAAACAACCACCATGCTCTTAAAAAGGTATAAGTGAAGCACTAGAGCAAAATTATCTAGCTCAAAAGATATAAGTGAAGCACCTAGAGTATTCTAATAAATTCTGATTCACGTGTGTCTCTCCAAAAGGTGTGTACAGCAAGGATGATTGTGTTAAACTAAAAAGCAAAGATTCAAATCATACAAGACGCTCCAAGCAAAACACATATCATGTGGTGAATAAAAATATAGCCTCAAGTAAAGTTATCGATGGACGAAGACGAAAGAGGGGATGCCTTCCGGGGCATTTCCAAGCTTAGGCTTTTGGTTGTCCTTGAATTTTTACCTTGGGGTGCCTTGGGCATCCCCAATATTAGGCTTTTTCCACTCATTATTCCAAAATTCATCAAATCTTTACCCAAAACTTGAAAACTTCACAACACAAAACTCAACAGAAAATCTCACGAGCTCCGTTAGTATAAGAAAACAAACCACCACCTCAAGGTACTGTAATGAACTCATTCTTTATTTATATTGGTGTTAAACCTACTGTATTCCAACTTCTCTATGGTTCATACCCCCGATACTAGCCATAGATTCATCAAAATATGCAAACAACACACGAAAAACAGAATCTGTAAAAAACAGAACAATTTGTAGTAATCTGTAGGTTTCGAATACTTATGTAACCCCAAAAAATTCTGAAGTAAATTGGTGGACGTGAGGAATTTGTCTTTTAATCATCAGAAAAAAGAATCAACCTAATCTCACTCTCCAGTAAAAAATGGCAGCAAATCTCGTGAGCGCTAAAGTTTCTAATTTTTACAGCAAGATCGCAAAGACTTCCCCCAAGTCTTCCCAAAGGTTCTACTTGTCACAAACACTAATTAAAAACATAAAACCACATCTAAACAGAAGATAGATTAATTAATTATTACTAAAAAGGAACAAAAAGCAAGAAACAAAAGTAAAATTGGGTTGCCTCCCAACAAGCGCTATCGGTTAACGCCCCTAGCTAGGCATCTATAATTTTAATGATGCTCACATGAAAGATGGCAATTGAAACACGAAGGGAGCATCATGAAGCATATGAAAATCACATCTAAGTCTAACATACTTCCAATGCATAGGCATTATATAAGCAAACAAATTATCAGTAAAAGCAAAAACTAGCATATGCAAGGAAGGATAAAGAAATAATAGCAATCTCAACATAACAAGAGGTAATTTAGTGACACGAAAATTTGTACAACCATATTTTCCTCTCTCATAATAATTACATGTAGGATCATAACCAAATTCAACAATATAGCTATCACATAAAATTTTCTCTTCATGATCCACATGCATGCAAAGTTGACACTCTTCCAAAATAGTGGGATTATCATAAAATAAAGTCATGACCTCTCCGAACCCACTTTTATCAAAAAATTCATAAAACTGAACATTATCCAAATATGTGGGATTTAAAGTTGACACTCTTCCAAACCCACTTTCAATATTATTTCAAACACTATTATCAATCTCATATTCATCATGGGGCTTAAATAAATTTTCAAGATCATAAGAAGAATCACCCCAATCATGATCATTGCAACAAATAGTAGTCATAGCAAAACTAGCATCCCCAAGCTTAGGGTTTTGCATATTATTAGCATAATTGACATTAAGAGAATTTATAATAATATTATTGCAATCATGCTTTTCATCGAAGGAACTATCAAGTATGGGTGCAATAACAATGATCTCATGTTTAACATAAGGAACTATAGCAAATTAGTCTTCATAAATATTGGCATCATGGCCACAAGAATAGCAAGCATCATGTTCATCAAGGGATATTTCAGTCAAATCATCGGAATCATAGTTATCTATAGATTCATGCATATCATTGTTCTCTCCCAAACCAATGGTCATTCTCTCAATAAATTCCTTAACATAGGCATCATGAGCATAGTTTTCATAGCAGTATTTAAGTATTTCAGAATTTTCAGATTGGTAGAGAGTAATATCATACTTTTCAATCAAAGAAGCAACTTCATGAGCACCCTTAAAAATGATAAATTCTTCAATTTGTTCGATAACATAGTAACTATAAACACCCTTTGCATAAGAAGATAAGATTTCATTATCATTAAACTCACATAGGTAGGGAAGGTGTTTTTTTAGGGTTCTTAGAGCAACAAGTAAAATCATAAATTTCACAAAGGTTCCAAGCATAGAATAGCAAACTATTTATTTGATACCATAAGAGCTTCCCTTTTTCAGACAAACGATGACGCACAAAATGAGCATGCTCATCTAAAGATTTTCCCTCAACTAAACTAGTTGGGGTTTCAGCATGAGCACATATAGATCGAAGATGATCCAAGTAGAACACTTTAAGTGGATCCATATTAATAGATTTTTAGCAAGCAAAGATGCAAGCAAATAGAAGGCACATGGAAACACAAACAAAAAGACATATGGGAAGAAGGCGAAGAAAAGGCAAAGGTTTTGGAAAATCGTTTTAGAAGTGGGGGAGAGGAAAACGAGAGGCAAATGGCAAATAATGTAATGCGAGGGATAAGAGTTTCTGATGGGTACTTTGTATGTCTTGACTTGAGCATAGATCACCTCGACAATGGTGCCAGAAATGGCTTGTTGACGGGAGATCAAATCTTGACTTGACTTGGTGCAACCTCCCTGGCAACGGCGCCAGAAATCCTTCTTGCTACCTCTTGAGCATGCGTTGGTTTTCCCTTGAAGAGAAAAGGGTGATGCAACAAAGTAGCGTAAGTATTTCCCTCAGTTTTGAGAACCAAGGTATCAATCCAGTAGGAGATAACACGCAAGTCCCTAGTACCTGCACAAACAAACAAGAACCTCGCAACCAACACGATAAAGGGGTTATCAATCCCTTTACGGTCACTTACGAAAGTGAGATCTGATAGAGATAATAAGATAAATATTTTTGATATTTTTCTTGTATAGATTGGAAAATAAAGATTGCAAAATAAACAACGATAGAAATAGCAAGTAGATAGGAAAATAATATGATGGAAAATAGACCCGGGGGCCATAGGTTTCACTAGTGGCTTCTCTCAAGATAGCAAATTCTACGGTGGGTGAACAAATTACTGTCGAGCAATTGATAGAAAAGCGCATAGTTATGAGAATATCTAGGCATGATCATGTATATAGGCATCACGTCCGTGACAAGTAGACCAAAATGATTCTGCATCTACTACTATTACTCCACACATCGACCGCTATCCAGCATGCATCTAGAGTATTAAGTTCATAAGAACAGAGTAACGCATTAGGCAAGATGACATGATGTAGAGGGATAAACTCAAGCAATATGACATAAACCCCATCTTTTTATCCTCGATGGCAACAACACAATACGTGCCTTGCTGCCCCTGCTGTCACTGGGAAAGGACACCGCAAGATTGAACCCAAAGCTAAGCACTTCTCCCATTGCAAGAAAGATCAATATAGTAGGCCAAACCAAACTGATAATTCGAAGACACTTGCAAAGATATTAAATGACGCATAAAAGAATTCAGAGAAGAATCAAATATTGTTCATAGATAATCTTGATCATAAACCCACAATTCATCGGATCTCGACAAACACACCACAAAAAGAATTACATCGAATAGATCTCCAAGAGAATCGAGGAGAACTTTGTATTGAGATCCAAATAGAGAGAAGAAGCCATCTAGCTAATAACTATGGACCCGAAGGTCTGTGGTAAACTACTCACACGTCATCGGAGTGTTGGGGAACGTAGTAATTTCAAAAAAATTCCTACGCACACGCAAGATCATGGTGATGCATAGCAACAAGAGGGGAGAGTGTTGTCTACGTACCCTCGTAGACCGGAAGCGGAAGCGTTAGCACAATGCGGTTGATGTAGTCATACGTCTTCACGGCCTGACCGATCAAGCACCGAAACTACGGCACCTCCGAGTTCTAGCACACGTTTAGCTCGATGACGATCCCCGGACTCCGATCCAGCAAAGTGCCGGGGAAGAGTTCCGTCAGCACGACAGCGTGGTGACGATCTTGATGTTCTACCGTCGCAGGGCTTCGCCTAAGCACCACTACAATATTATCGAAGATTATGGTGGAGGGGTGCACCGCACACGGCTAAGAGAACGATCACGAAGATCAACTTGTGTGTCTAGAGGTGCCCCCTACCCCTGTATATAAAGGAGCAAGGGGGGAGGCCGTCCGGCCCTTGAGGCACGCCAAGGAGGGGGGAGTCCTCCTAGTAGGAGTAGGACTCCCCTTTCCTAGTCCAACTAGGAAGAGGGAAGGGGGAAGGAAAGAGAGGGAGAGGGAGAGGGAGAGGGAAAGAGGGGCCGCGCCCCCCTCCCCTAGTCCAATTCGAACTCCCCATGGGAGGGGGCACGCCACCTCCTGGGCCGCTGCCCTCTCTCTCCCCTCAGGCCCACTAAGGCCCAATACTTCCCCGGGGGGTTCCGGTAACCCTTCCGGCACTCCAGTTTTCTTCGAAATCACCCGAAACACTTCCGGTGTTCGAATATAGCCATCCAATATATCGATCTTTATTTCTCAACCATTTCGAGACTCCTCGTCATGTCCGTGATCATATTCGGGACTCCGAACAACCTTCGGTACATCAAAATATATAAACTCATAATGAAACTGTCATCGTAATGTTAAGCGTGCGGACCTTATGGGTTCGAGAACAATGTAGACATGACCGAGACACGTCTCCGGTCAATAACCAATAGCGGAACCTGGATGCTCATATTGGCTCCCACATATTCTACGAAGATCTTTTATCGGTCAGACCGCATAACAGCATACATTGTTCCCTTTGTCATCGGTATGTTACTTGCTCGAGATTTGATCGTCGGTATCTCAATACCTAGTTCAATCTCGTTACCGGCAAGTCTATTTACTCTTCCGTAATACATCATTCCGCAACTAACTTATTAGTTGCAGTGCTTGCAAGGCTTATGTGATGTGCATTACCTGAGAGGGCCTAGAGATACCTCTCTGACAATCGGAGTGACAAATCCTAATCTCGAAATACGCCAACCCAACAAGTACCTTCGGAGACACCTGTAGAGCACCTTTATAATCACCCAGTTACGTTGTGATGTTTGGTGGCACACAAAGTGTTCCTCCGGTAAACGGGAGTTGCATAATCTCATAGTCATAGGAACATGTATAAGTCATGAAGAAAGCAATAGCAACAAACTAAACGATCAAGTGCTATGCTAACGGAATGGGTCAAGTTAATCACATCATTCTCCTAATGATGTGATCCCGTTAATCAAATGACAACTCATGTCTATGGTTAGGAAACATAACCATCTTTGATCAACGAGCTAGTCAAGTAGAGGCATACTAGTGACACTATGTTTGTCTATGTATTCGCACATGTATTATGTTTCCGGTTAATACAATTCTAGCATGAATAATAAACATTTATCATGATATAAGGAAATAAATAATAACTTTATTATTGCCTCTAGGGCATATTTCCTTTAGTCTCCCAGTTGCACTAGAGTCAATAATCTAGATTACACAGTAATGATTCTAACACCCATGGAGCCTTGGTGCTGATCATGTTTTGCTCGTGGAAGAGGCTTAGTCAGCGGGTCTGCAACATTCAGATCCGTATGTATCTTGCAAATTTCTATGTCTCCCACTTGGACTAAATCCCGAATGGAATTGAAGCGTTTCTTGATGTGCTTGGTTCTCTTGTGAAATCTAGATTCCTTTGCCAAGGCAATTGCACCAGTATTGTGACAAAAGATTTTCATTGGACCCAATGCACTAGGTATGACACCTAGATCGGATATGAACTCCTTCATCCAGACTCCTTCATTTGCTGCTTCCGAAGTAGCTATGTACGCTGCTTCACATGTAGATCCCGCCACGACGTTTTGTTTAGAACTGCACCAACTGACAGCTCCACCATTCAGTAAAAACACGTATCCAGTTTGCGATTTAGAATCGTCCGGATCAGTGTCAAAGCTTGCATCACGTAACCATTTATGATGAGCTCTTTGTCACCTCCATATATGAGAAACATATCCTTAGTCCTTTTCAGGTATTTCAGGATGTTCTTGACCGCTGTCCAGTGATCCATTCCTGGATTACTTTGGTACCTCCCTGCTAGACATATAGCAAGGCACATCAGGTCTGGTACACAACATTGCATACATGATAGAGCCTATGGCTGAAGCATAGGGAACATCTTTCATTTTCTCTCTATCTTCTGCGGTGGTCGGACATTGAGTCTTACTCAATTTCACACCTTGTAACACAGGAAAGAACCCTTTCTTTGCTTGATCCATTTTGAACTTCTTCAAAACTTTGTCAAGGTATGTGCTTTGTGAAAGTCCAATTAAGCGTCTTGATCTATCTCTATAGATCTTAATGCCCAATATGTAAGCAGCATCACCGAGGTCTTTCATTGAAAAACTCTTATTCAAGTATCCCTTTATGCTATTCAGAAATTCTATATCATTTCCAATCAATAATATGTCATCCACATATAATATCAGAAATGCTACAGAGCTCCCACTCACTTTCTTGTAAATACAGACTTCTCCAAAAGTCTGTACAAAACCAAATGCTTTGATCACACTATCAAAGCGTTTATTCCAACTCTGAGAGGCTTGCACCAGTCCATAAATGGATCGCTGGAGCTTGCACACTTTGTTGGCTCCCTTTGGATCGACAAAACCTTCTAGTTGCATCATATACAACTCTTCTTCCAGAAATCCATTTAGGAATGCAGTTTTGACATCCACTTGCCAAATTTCATAATCATAAAATGCGGCAATTGCTAACATGATTCGGACAGACTTAAGCATCGCTACGGGTGAGAATGTCTCATCGTAGTCAATCCCTTGAACTTGTCGAAAACCTTTTGCAACAAGTCGAGCTTTATAGACAGTAACATTACCGTCAGCGTCAGTCTTCTTCTTGAAGATCCATTTATTCTCAATTGATTGCCGATCAACGGGCAAGTCAACCAAAGTCCACACTTTGTTCTCATACATGGATCCCATCTCAGATTTCATGGCTTCTAGCCATTTTGCGGAATCTGGGCTCACCATCGCTTCTTCATAGTTCGTAGGTTCATCATGATCTAGTAGCATGACTTCCAGAACAGGATTACCGTACCACTCTGGTGCGGATCTTACTCTGGTTGATCTACGAGGTTCGGTAGTAACTTGATCTGAAGTTTAATGATCATTATCATTAGCTTCCTCACTAATTGGTGTAGGTGTCACAGAAACCGGTTTCTGTGATCTACTACTTTCCAATAAGGGAGTAGGTACAGTTACGTCTGTTGGGGATCGTAGCAGAAAACAAAAAAAAAATCCTATGTTTCACCAAGATCAATCTATGGAGTCAACTAGCAACGAGAGGAGAGTGCATCTACATACCCTTGTAGATCGCGAGCGGAAGCGTTCAAGAGAACGGGGATGATGGAGTCGTACTCGCCGTGATCCAAATCACCGATGACCACGGACGGCACCTCTGTGTTCAACACACGTACGGAGCGGATGACGTCTCCTCCTTCTTGATCCAGTAAGGGGGAAGGAGAGGTTGATGAAGATCCAGCAGCACGACGGCGTGGTGGTGGATGCAGCAGTGATCGCAGCAGGGCTTCGCCGAGCTTCTGCGAGAGGGAGAGGTGTAGCAGGGGAGAGGGAGGCGCCAAGGCTTGAGGTGCGGCTGCCCTCCCTCCCCCCTTTATATAGGCCCCCCCTAGGGGGGTGCGCCGGCCCTAGGAGATGGGATCTCCTAGGGGGGCGGTGGCCAAGGGGTGGAGTACCCCCCAAGGCAAGTGGAGGTGCCCCCTCCCATAGGGTTCCCAACCCTAGGCGCATGGGGGGCCCAAGGGGGGGGCGCACCAGCCCACTATGGGCTGGTTCTCCTCCCCACTTCAGCCCATGGGGCCCTTCGGGATGGGTGGCCCCACGCGGTGGACCCCCGGGACCCATCCGGTGGTCCCGGTACAATACCGGTGACCCGAAACTTTCCCGATGGCCGAAACTACACTTCCTATATATAATTCTTCACCTTCGGACAATTCTGGAACTCCTCGTGACACTAGTGCAGAACCGGGCAATAGCACCGGTTCGTAAGGCCCTTTAGTGCCGGTTCCATAACCGGCACTAAAGTGTGGTCACTAAAGGCCCCCCCTTTAGTACCGGTTCAGCACGAACCGGTGCTAAAGGGCAACCACGTGGCACGAGCCAGCTCCGGGGGCCGGGAGCCCTTTAGTACCCGTTGGTAACACCAACCGGTACTAAAATGTTTGGGGTTTTTTTGGTTTTATGATTTCTTTTTCATTTAATTTTGTGTTTTCCATTTTAATTCTTTTTCGTTTGCTGGTATTTTACGATACTACACATTGTACACGTTATGCATATATATATATATAATATATATATATAAATAGAATTTCTAGTAGAACCAATCATATATATATCATCAATGTCTCACAAACCACCATATTAATTCACACATACACACATGTATAGCTATATACAATTTCTCCTACATATGCATGTTGCCTTCGGAGCCAGTGGCATTAGCCTAATTGGTGCCTTCGGAGAAGGATGACAATTGGAAGTGGTTCATGACCTGGTCGATGGCGGCGGTAGCGGGTAATAGTATTCTCCCTTCGAATTTATGACCTGGTCGAGCAAAAATCCCGCTATATCCTCTTGAAGTGCTTCTACGCGCTCCGTTTCTAGGAGCTTGTCCCGCACCTCTTTGAACTGTTAAGAAGGAGATCAATATGCATGTGTATTAGTTGTGTGACTAGATATCGATAATGGTGTAAAAGTTGTGAATAGTGTTCTGACAAGCGTACCCATTCATGTCTTTGAGATCTGCTCCTTTCGGACGCCATCATGCGAATGTTCTCACAAACGCAGAATACACACAGATCAGTCCCCTGCGCCTGCTTCAGGGCCTTTATTACGAGAATGGAATTTAATTTGATCAGATAATAATTAATCAAGCATGATAATTAAAGAGATGGCAGCTAGCTAGCTAGCTAGTACTACTTAATTACTTACCTTGGGTCGAAACCATTTCAGCTGTCGTTTCCATTCGCCTTCCGTGACGCTGATGAACCTTGCCCAAGCCCTACCCGCCGACAAAGAAAATGAATAAAGGGATTATTAAATAGTTCATATCATGAAATGACGAACTAAATAGGCCGAGATATATAGTTAATAATGATTGAAATTACCGGTTGACTATCCCAAACAAGATGTTATAGTCACTATTTGCTTTGAGTAGTGAGTCCAGTATTTGAACTGTTCCGGCGTCAACTTTAATGATACACAAGATCCAGTGAAATCTGCATGCACACACGTTTGCATGTCTTAATTAAGCGGGCATATGTAAGCAAAAACATGTAGCTAGCTAGTAGGCAAAAACAGAGAATTTGTAGTACAAGAAAGTGTGACTCACTGGAAGTTGTAAGGAAGTAGTATATCTTCACTGTATTTGAGGCGCTTCAAGAACTCTAGCATGTTGTCCTCTACCTGCTTTTCATAATGCTTGTTTATTTTCCATGTGTATTCATTAACGGTGTTTGGGTCAATGAACCCAATGCCATAGCGTCCACCTTTTCTCATTTCATACATCTTCATCCTGCATAATACCACAGAAGAGAATATAGTGAGGATAATTACAGGTAATGATTGATCAAAAGGATCACTACAGCTAGCTTGAGACTTAAATTACAGAAAGAAATCACTTACAGACAATAGCAACTGACGATAGATTTGTCGAGTGCGTCTTGATTGTATAACTGAAACAGTTCAGAATACTCAACGGTCACAGCATTCTCATGGTAGTAATGATCCTTCTTGACTTGCACCATGAGGGACTATCGATCGGATGTCTTGGTAATGTCCATGTACAATTGATGCAATTCATACATTCTCGTTGGGAGCTTCTTGACCTCTTCTGGCTTGACCAAAGGTTGGCCCCGGGCATATTTCCATTTTATTTCCTCCTCTGTAAGCACAGGCATGTCCTCGATCTCGAGGAGTTGTCCAACAGTGATGTTGAGAGTTTCAGCCTGCATTATATGCTCCTGGGTTATTACCACATCGCCCACCTCAGGAACGTAAACTGTTTGCCCACAATAATATTGGGCGCGCGTACTGTCACGTGTTGTTCGCGGCACAACAAGCGGGGGGATCGATTGCGCCGCCTGTTCTCCCAGCTGGGCAACGGTTTTCCCGCATTTTTGACAGCTGCTTGTTGTTTGCTCGAGCTCGAGCTCGCCTTCTTCTGTAGACGTTGTCGATGTAACTTCCTGATGTGGCGCTCATAGTCTGTGTCAACAGGCTTAGGAGCTGGTGGTTGAGCCATACGAATGAAGTGGTCAACTACTTCCACATGCACTTTCTCCCTTGGCGGTGGTGGCGGTTTCGGTCCAAAATGGGCGTCGACTTCTGCCCGCACTATGGCATTGGTTTGCTCCTCGGTCCTGTCGTAAGCCCTCTCAGGAAGAGGAGTAGTGAGGTTTGGACCATATTTATATCGCTTGCCTCCGCCTGTACTTCCTATACTATGACCTCGACTCGTACCGCTACGCACCATAGCTACGGGGTGTCTCTTTTGCGATTGCTGAGGTGGCGGAGACGGCTGACGGGGCTGAGTTGGACGAGGAGGAGTGGCCTGAAGCTGTGCTGGACTTGTAGTGGCCTGAGGTTGTGCCGTACTTGGAGGAGGAGTGGACGTCTGACGCTGTGTCGGACTTGGAGGAGGAGTGGTCTGACACTTTGCCGGACTTGGAGGAGGAGGAGTGGCCTCACGCGTTGGTGGACTTGGAGGAGCGGGAGTCTGCTGACTCGGTGGCGGACTTCGACGAGGAGTCGGGTGACGCGGTGTCGGTGGCCTTCGAAAGATGATGCAATCCTTTCTCCATAGGATGATACGATGTTTGGCATCTCCGAGTGTGTGCTCCTCGTCACCTCCAGGAATGTCAAGCTCTAGCCCCGAATATTGGTCCACCACCTCATCAACCACGACACGAGCATAGCCTACTGGAATCGGGTTGCAATGGAAGGTTGCATCGGGGGAATTTGTATAAGCAACGCCGTCCGCCACCTTCAAGGATATGTTCTTAATTTTGAAGTGTAGCTCGCAGTTAGTGTTCTCTGCGATATCATCCATGGGGTATCTATCCAGCATTGCATCAAACGGGGCGGAACCCACGCTGCTTCTCGGCATGGATGGGGTGGTGGTATCCAATGCTAGATCATCCGCTAGCTGCTGCAGCTGCTAAGACCCCCTTTGCTGGCTAAGTGAGTCGATCTGCTCCTGCTGCCGCTGGAATTTGATTGCCAAGTCCGCGTGCGCTGATTCTAGGCCTTGAAGGCGTTCATAGTCGAGCTTCCTCTGCTCCTCCTCCATCTTCCTCTTCTTCTCCTCCGCAATATTCTTTCTCGCACGGGTTCTGTAGTCGGTGTTCCAGTCTGAAAACCCCTCATACCACGGAATAGCGCCCATGCCTCGTGTTCTTCCCAGGTGTTCAGGATTTCCTAGGGCACGCGTAAGCTCGCCGTTCTATCTGTTGGGCTCGAACAACCCGGATCGAGCCTCTTCTATTGCAACAAGTAGCTTATCTTCGGCTCCGTGCAGACATGCCTTCTTGGAAACTTTGCCTGTCTTCGGGTCCAACTCCCCCCCATGTGCATAGAACCAAGTCCTGCACCTGGGGGGGGGGCAGCTCAATGGCACTGATTGAGCCAGTTGAGGGGGTCCTTCATGCCGTAATATGTGGCGAAGTCGATCTTGGCGAACCGCGGCGGTGTCTGGGTCAGAGCGCCGTGTCGAGATGGCTCGGAGGTGCGGAGCAGCGAGGCGGGTGGCGCCTGGTCGGAGTACTCCGGGTAGGGAGCCGCGGAGCCGGATGGCCCGCGGAACTGCGGAAGCGGGGTCGGCTGCTCCAGAGCCGTGGTCTAGACGGTGATGGCGAAGACCCAGCCGCCCAAGCTGGGAGCGGCGACGGGGAGAGCGGGAACCGGACCTGATGTATCGGAAGGCCGGCCGGCGAGGACGCCCCCGAGCTAGGCAGAGGTGGCGCCGATGGTTGCAGCGTCGGCTGTGGAGGGTGGGCGAGCGCAACGGTTGCCGCGGGGGAAGCCGGCTACAGATGCCATAGGGGAGCCGCAGCTGGCAACGGCTGCAGATGCCACAGAGGAGCCGCAGCGGGAGTGGGCCCGCCGGGGTGCCCCGCTTGGAACGGCAACAGCGGTGGCCCGGTGCAGGCCGGCGCGCCCTGGGCCGGCCACGGCAACAGCGGCTGCCCGCTGCATGCAGACGCGCCTTGGGACGGCCACGGCAGCGCGGGGTGGCCGTAGGCGGCAATCGGCGCAGCCGGCGGTGGTGCGGATGGCCCGGCCAGGTACTGGTGGTACTGGTTCAGATGGAGTCCCTGGACGGCCCTCACGAGATCCCGCAACGTATCAGTGACATGTCCCTGGACGACCTATTTGCAAATTTTTAGAATCCTCAAATTCTAAAAGGAAAAAAAGATATGCTCAAATTTCAGTTCTTTTTTTGAATTTTGGTTAAATCTGGTCAAACTATGGTCAAACTACTTATTCAAGAAGTATTAGTGTTACTACATAATTATTCAAGAATATTAGTGTTACTAAATAATTATTTCAATTTTTTAAATTTTGGTCAAATCTGGTCAAACTACTTATTCAAGAAATATTAGTGTTACTAAATAACTATTGTTTTTTGGAATAATAGTTTCAAACTCACACAGTGAAACGTGTGAATTCATGCTCAAGCTAAACTCCTGAGGGTTAATAGGATTGACATCTTATTATTGTTAGGAAGACAATAAGTGCAGACTTGGAAACGAGGGGGAATGGAAACCGGAAGTTAAGCGTGCTCAGGTTGGAGTAGTGAGAGGATGGGTGACCGGCCGAGAAGTTAGATGATTTGAAATGATGAGGGGTAATTAGAGATTAGAGGTTAAATTGAGCAGTGATGAGGGATTGAGCAGTGATGAGGGATGATTAGAGATTAAATTGTTAAATAATTTAGAAATAGGAAAATGGGAAAAAAATCAAAAAATTCAAAAACAAATTTCGTAAAATTTCTTTAGTGGCTTTTAGTCCCGGTTGGTATAAGAACCGGGACTAAAGGGAGGGCCTTTAGTACCGACGCTTTAGTCCCGGTTCCAGAACCGGGACTAAAGACCCTCTAGAATTAGGACAAATGGCCCTTTTTCTACTAGTGTCCTATAATAGTGCAATCGGACTCCTCGAAGGCATTGGCGTCCCTGACCAGTGATAACCTGTCTCGGTCGGCATATGGACATTTGGTAGCTGAGATCAAGCATCTTATGGTACTTCATGAGTTTATTTCGCAGAAAATTAAGCGTGAGCAAAATAGGGTAGCATATCAGTTGGCTTTGTATAGTCGTATTGAGAATGCGACTGCTGTATGGCTAGATCATGGACCACCGTGCATAGAGGAACTTTTGCCTCTCGATTGTAGCCCTATTCTTATGGAATAAAACTCTTTACCCTCGTAAAAAAAACATAGTGTTTGGTATCGCTTAGGGCTACTTGATTTATTTTCTTTAATATTGCATCAGATTTGAACTATTTCATAGCCTCCCGCCTTATGAAAACTACTTCTTCTCTACTGTGAGCTGTTGCTCGGTCCACAAAGACCAACATTTTGACAATAACTACCAATTGCAGGATGATTGGAGCGCTTGATTTAATTGGATGCCAAAGCTCCGACAAAACAAATTGGGCCACGTAGAGGCCAATGCAGGCTAAGAGCAACTCTAACAAACCCCACATCCCACCGACCCGCAAAACACATTTTCAGTTTGCGGAAAACGGTCTTTGCGGGCCGGCGCGGACAGCCGCAAATGCAGACCCCTAAACGGACTCGTATAAAAGTATATTCGTGGAATAAGCTTTTTTACGGGTCGGCTTTGCGGGGTCTGCTCTTGCGCCGCTGCATCCCGCATCCCACCAGCCCGCAAATATAGCACAAAAATGAAAACAAACATCCACACTATGAAATAGTTATTCAAATCATGCAAGTGCCATCACTAATGTCTGCTGCCGAAAGGTTGCAAGCACGGACGAATCGGAGAGCAAGAACTTCTCGCACGGGCTCAATTCCATCTACATGGACAAGAATCGCACGCCACATCAATCAACTAGGCATAACGCTCGCAAATATCACAAAACAAAAACTAACCGGCAGCTCGTGCGGCGGGTGGTCCCGGGCGGCACCGAGAGGCGGGCTCGAAGGCGGTCGATCCCCGGCGGTGACAACGAGGAGGGGCGGCTCTTCTCGCCGGATCCGGGGGGTCGGTGCAGCGTATCCGGCGCTGGAGGGGTGGGGCACGGCCCCGCGGCGTGATTCCGCCCGCAGATTTGGTCGGAATCGCCGGTAGTGGACGGGCGGAACCAAAGGCGACCAGCGACGGAAGGAGATGAGAAAGGCGCGTGGGCTGAAATGTCCCTCCCGCCAACTGCTTCACTGGGATGCAGGGCACCGCAGCGACGAGGGAGAAACCCGCATATTCGCGGTTTGGGGCCGAGATTTTGCCGCGCCCCTCATAAAATTTTGCGGGCCGGCCGCGTTTGCGGGATCTGTTTGGCGGGATTTTCTGCACCGACCCGCATTTTAACAATTATTTTACGGTCGGAGCTTTTTACGGGGTCTGCTAGAGTTGCTCTAACATGCGAAGAGCCGCCAACGATCAAAATGGCCGTAGCGCTAGGAAAGAGCCAAAACAATCAAGTGTCCTCGAGGAGTCATGCTCCCTTAAAAAAATTGCACTCATAACAAAAATATCCAAAAAGGAAAGCTCAGATATTAATTACTCAAGCTCATCTCCAGCTTCAGATTTCGTGAAAATCCCAATTCATTTGTGGGGTATGTGACGGTTTCATGTACTAGGAGTACCCTAGCCAACCTAGACTCGGTCCAACATGACTCGTTGCATCCCATGACCCGTTACTCAGGCCCTGTTTGGTTCATAAGTCCTAAGACTTTTTTTAGTCCCAACTTATAAGTCGTAAGTTCCTAAAAAGTTTCTACCTGTTTTGGTTACTGGGACTTAACATGGACTAAAAGACCATATTACAACTATAAGTCCCTCCTTAAAAGTCTTATTTTATAAGTCCCAAATGTCCACTTTAAGTCCCTATCCCTCATGTTTGGTTTAGATGAGATTTATAGAGACTTTTTAAATCCCTAAACCAATAAGCCCCTAAAACAAACACCCTCTCAGCCCTTGTCCTCAACAGGACGCACGTCTACTTGGCGGTCAAGTCACGAGTTTGGTGATCGTGAAAGATCCTCGATCGGTAGCAATCAACCTACGACCTTGTAAATATACTATCCTGGTCCCCATATATACGCAAGTCTAGGGCTAGATCATAGATAACCAAATCTCGATATACCTACGTGATCTTTGGAATCTCACCCACCATGCACCATACTATTAATCTCATATGAGGCTACCTCCATTAATACATCCAAGCATGAGTAGAGTTTTACCTTCACTGTGACGGTCTGAGCATGGGTAATCCCCTTGTGTGAATCCCTTTGGTACTTCCGCCTATGGAGGTTACTGCCGGTATGACGAATGAACAGTATGCAAGAATAACACATTCAAACATATTTTCGTAAATCTATTTATTTCTAGCTTCCTGTTTTTTTCTCAAGAAGATCACAAATAAATAATTAAATTATATTCCCTCTGATCAAAATTAATCGTAACTTTAGTACAACTTTCATAGGGAGTAAATAATTTGGATTGGATGGAGTAAATAACTTTAGTACAATTAATTTGGATCGGAGGGAGTAAATAATTAGCACATGATTCACTCTAATATCTATACACTATATTTTTGGATGTTTCTGAAAATTTTCAACTCAGTTTTGGTCTTTTGAAAATATATACAGCATGATCGGAGCACAAGATATACTCTTGAGGAGGGAGGGGTAGAAGATTACGTGGGTGAGGAGAGAGAAGGTCGTGTGATGACTGATGATAACTTTAGTATAATTAATTTGGATCGGAGGGAGTAAATAATTAGCACATGATTCACTCTAATATCCATACTCTATATTTTTGGATGTTTCTGAAAAATTTCAACTCAGTTTTGGTCTTTTGAAAATATAGACAGCATGATCCGAGCACAAGATCTACTCTTCAGGAGGGTGGGGTAGAAGATTACGTGTGTGAGGAGAGAGAAGATCGTGTGATGACTGATGATAGTTGGTGACACGTGTATGAGTTGAGTGGTTTATAGGAGATGAAATATGGGCGACAGTCAGAATTAATCAACCGACTACGTACCTGAACAGGAGTTGAACTAAAATGTCAATTAGTTAGGTGCACGCGACGAACCGGAGCTGTACAAATATTCTGGCTTCCTCACTTGAGTATGACTTGGTAGCCAGGTAACACTGTATCGATGGAAGAGAACCTACGTCGTTTACCGTGCCTATATGCATACGCACGCACGCACGAATGCGATCAAGAAACTTTCTCCATCTTTTTCGCTGACAAAGGTGCTGAGCTAATCCGGTCGCTGACAAAGGTGCTGAGCTAATCCGGTCGCTGACAAAGGTGCTGAGCTAATCCGGGTAATTAAGCAGCAACGTACTACTTGACCCAGTAATTCACGTATACCAACTTGGGTGCTTGGACCTGGAAGACATCTATTTGACCGGGTGCTTGGACGGACGTGGTAAAAGTAAAAAAGAAAAATCACGCGTGATACCTCTGCTACTTTTCATCGCAGCATGCGTGACTGACTGCGGCCTGGAAGACCTCTATTTGGTCGTGTCAAAAAAAAAGGAACATCTTCTTTTTAACACAATAAGAGTAAATAAGTTATGTGTAATACCATCAGAATTTATTATTTCAAATATAAAATCCAATATTATACCTTTTATGGTATATAACTTATACTCCATTGGACGTCCACTCGTTTTCCTCCCCTAATCCGGCATAGCTAGGACAAACCGCCCCCTTCAGATTTCACCGGCGAGCCCGTGGATTCTCCTTCCCTATGTCTGCCGCTCGGTCGGCGGTTTAGGTTAGAGATTTTTTTTATTCCATGCAGGTGCGGCGCTCGGGTGGATGGCGCCGCTTCTTTGAGTTTCTCTTCCGGACTCCATCATCCTCAAATTCTTCCGTCTGGACGTAGTGGAGCTCTGGCGTAGATTTCTGCCATCTCCTTGGGGCGGTGAGGTTAAGGTTTCTCGTTATGCGGCGAGATTTGGTGTGAGGTGCTTCAGATCTATGCAAGGGTTCAACGACGACGAATGCAGCTCCAAGGCACTGGTCCTTAGGGGCAAGCACACGAAGACTTTCCGGCTATCGTCGACAAGGTCAAGCCGGCTCCAGTAGGGCGGCGGCGACAGCGGCGCGACGGCGGCTCGTTCTGGCAGCTGTAGTGGTTGTTCGATGGTCACCAAATCTCGATGTAATTTTTATTATGTTTGAGATGCTTTATACTTCCATTGTACTTTCATAATAGATTTGATGTTTTTTGCAAAAACAAAAAAAAACTTATCCTCCATCCGTTAAAATAATTAAATAAATAATTATACTTCCTTTCTCACAAAATATAGCACATGTTACTTTGAACTCACATACCAAGTAGTTACGAGGGGCCATTTAGGGTTCATGCATTGGTCATATAGTTGTTGATCATAAATGTTTCTATATGAATTGGCTTACTACGTCTTGTTTCTTAATATGCCTTACAAGAGAGGGGGGGGGGGGGGCACTAAGATGTGCTGCGTTTTATGACAAAGGGAGCATTTTATTAGTACAATTCATGTTCAGAATTTGTCGCCAAATTCAAGGGTGCCTTTCAAGCATGGAAGAAGGAAGTATATAATTTTAATAAAAATGAGTCTACTCTACTATTAAATACTCGGTCCATCTAAAACATACTATCTACGTCCCATATTAAGTGTTGCTCAAGCAAATTTATCTAGATTTATTTTAGTGCTAAATGCATCAGTTTGAGCGACACTTAATATGGGACGGATGGAGTAACATATTATGATAGAGTGTATCTAGGTTCCATGACAAGGTTATCCAATGCGTATGGCATATGCTAAGAGAATTTCTACACCTTCTCCCAAAAGTTAACTTTATATATCACCTAATTAAACTGAAATCCTAATAACTTGAAGTGTTTGGGAGGGTTGCACCAAGTCCTTTCCACTAAACTTAACTCCCAATGTTTTTTCCTTTGCTATGTGTTGCAACCATTTGCATATATAAAATACATTTGGCCCATACATGCATAACATATTGTTTCGGACTCCATGTTTGCAACAACATATTAGAGCCACATTTCAAATTTAATGTTTTCAAATTATCAAATTAAAATTCAAACACTACATACGGTCCAAATGAAGTAAACAATCCAAAACAAGATAAAACCATGATAATTATCACAAGAATGAACTATTGCCTATGAAATTCCCACAAGTGCTTGACATGGTCATCTCAGAGTTGGTCACAAGCTCCCTGGTTCTCGATCTTTTGATAAACTTTGAGGAACTTGTTGGGAAATGTAGCATGCAATTTCAAAAAATTCCTACGCTCACGCAAGATCTATCTAGGAGATGCATAGCAACGAGAAGGGGGGAGTGTGTCTACGTACCCCCGTAGACCGAAAGCGGAAGCGTTTGACAATGAGGTTGATGTAGTCGAACTTCTTCTCGTTCTGACCGATCAAGCACCGAACGTACGACACCTCTGAGTTCTGCACACATTCAACATGATGACGTCCCTTGCCTTCTTGATCCAGCAAGGTGTCGAGGAAGTAGATGAGTTTCGTCAACACGACGGCGTGGTGACGGTGATATTGAAGTGATCCGCGCAGGGCTGCGTCTAAGCACTACGAGAATATGACCGGGGGTGTAAACTGTGGAGGGGAGCGCCACACACGGCTAACAATTGATGTTGTGTCCTTGTGAAGCGCCCCCTCCCCACATATATATAGGTGAGAGGGGAGGAGAGGCAGCCAGGGGCGTCCTAGGGTTGGTCGCCGCCCCCTAGGGGCCCTGCCTTGCCCCCCCCCCTTTCCATGTATGCATGGAGAGGAAGGAAAGAGGGGGTGAGGGAAGGAAGTGGGAATCCTAATCCACACTTTCTTTTCCCTTCCCCCCTTTCCTTCTCCTCCTCCTATAGCCTTATAGGGTGCACCAGCCCATTCTGGTCTGGTGTGTTCCTTCACAAGGCCCATATGGCCCATAGGATTGCCGGGGGTACCCGAAACACCTTCCGGTGACCCGATAACTACCCGATACCCTCCGGAACACTTTCGGTGTCCGAATACCATCGTCCTATATATCAATCTTTACCTCTCGACCATTTTGAGACTCCTCGTCATGTCTGTGACCTCATCGGGGACTCCCAACAACATTTAGTCACCAAATCGCATAACTCATATAATACTAAATCATCATCGAACGTTAAGTGTGCGGACCCTACGGATTTGAGAACTATGTAGACATGATCGAGACACCTCTCCGGTCAATAACCAATAGCGAGACCTGGATACTCATATTTGCTACTACATATTCTACGAAGATCTTTATCGGTCGACCAGTTATGACAACATACGTTATTCCCTTTGTCCATCAATATGTTACTTGCCCAAGATTCAATCACCGGTATCCACATACCTAGTTCAATCTCGTTACCGGCAAGTCCCTTTAGTCGTTCCGTAATACATCATCCTGTAACTAACTAATTAATTACTTTGCTTGCAAGGCTTCTTATGATGTGCATTACCGAGAGGGCCCAGAGATACCTCTCCGATACTCAGAGTGATAAATCATAATCTCGATCTATGCCAACCCAACAGACACCTTCAGAGATACCTGTAGAGTATCTTTATAAATCACCCAGTTACGTTGTGACGTTTGATAGCACATAAGGCATTCCTCCGGTATCCGGGAGTTGCATAATCTCATAGTCAAAGGGATATGTATTTGACATGAAGAAAGCAATAGCAATAAAACTGAACGATCAATATGCTATGCTAACGGATGGGTCTTGTTCATCACATCATTCTCCTAATGATGTAATCCCGTTCATCAAATGATAACACATGTCTATGGTTAGGAAACTTAACCATCTTTGATTAACGAGCTAGTCTAGTAGAGGCTTACTAGGGACACGGTGTTTTGTCTATGTATCCACACATGTATCAAGTCTCCGGTTAATACAATTCTAGCATGAATAATAAACATTTATCATATAAGGAAATATAAAATAACAACTTTATTATTACCTCTAGGGCATATTTCCTTCAGAACTACTACTACCGGCATGGGCAAATCATATTTAACCCACCGTTGCGACCCCATGCATTGCAGTGCCGTTGTAGAACGTCTGCAGTTGGTCCCCGCCTGCAGCAATGGTGACTGTTGTGGCGGGGTGGGTTGCAGCATCACCGGCTGCCGCAACCCCGACGGCCTGCCTGCAGCACCACATCGCCCCATGGTGAGTTGGTCAGTGTTGCATAGTTCCTCACTGCGGCCTCTGATGGTAGCATGTGTGGCGAGCAATGGCCGTCTTGCGACACTGTTGATGTCTACGCCGCTGGCGGCTACTGGCCTCGCGGCCCCGTGACCCTGCCGTCACCATGAGCAACATTGCGCCTTCGTAGCAACAGCTCGCCGTTAACATCGTCAAACAGCAGCTGCCGCGGCACAGTGATGACCCCTTGCAGCAGCAGCAGCTTCGTCGGCTAAGTGTGTGAGATGGCTGTGAGAGAGGGGAGGCTCTGGGGCAGATAGGAAAGCATGGTTGCAGAGGGATTGAGAAGAGACGAGAGCAAGATTGTCTCGATTCAAGAAAGATGACAACTCGGTCGAGAAAACGGGATAAGGTTTGCAGGGATGTGAGGTGAGAGGATGAGCGGTGAGTAGGGCCACAGAGACGCGTGTCAATCCCTCGAGGCGGCTGAGAAAACTGCGGACTCAGTCAGGCAAAATAAAATGTTTCCCTTTAATTAATTTATGTTACTTGCAACCTACACAACCATTATTGCGTCCCCGCAAATTTATTTATTTTATCTAGACTGTTTTCAGATGGCATAAAGCATAGGCTCAGTCACTTTTCAACATTTTTAACGGGAAGCAAAGGAGACACAGTTTTGATATAAACTATTTTTTGTTTTGGGACTCTAATCCTTCTAGTTTTATCATTCCTGATACAAGTAACAATGTTTCTATTCTCGAGTTGAAATAAAGTGTGTCAGTAGGCTTTCTCTATGGGAGCCCCTATTTGACGCGTCTTGCGAGGATTTGAACTAGCGAGAAGCCGCTGGTGAATGTGTGCTCGTAACCAGTGAAGCTGACTAGCGTTGTTGATTTTATAGCAACGCATATCTTCAAGAACCCACTATAGTCTATAGCCGTAGAATCAGACTGATCTATTGTAGCGAATCGGAATCAGTTGTTGTCACAAAACCGGAATTAGTTACTTAGTGATTTTTTTAAAAACAAACAAGAAACATTTTTCTAAAAATGTATGCCTTGGAAAAGTTCGAACAATTTATGAATTTGTGAATAATTTTGCAAAAAGATAAAAAAATGAATTTATGAATATATTAAAAACACATTATTTTTAAAAAATGTGCACATTTTTTAAGTTGTGAAAAAATAATGACATTCTCGAAAAAGAAATCATGAATACTTTTTGAAATTCCTGAACATTTTTGAAATGTTAAAATTTTCTGAATTTGTGAACAAATATTTAAATTGCGAACATTTTTAAACGAGAACAATTGTTTTTTAAACAGGAACATTTTTTGAAGTGCAAACATTTTTGGAATTTCTGAACTAATTTTGAAAGCTAAAAAGAAACAGAAAACTAAAAATAGAAAAAAAACAAAAGTAAAAACCGAACAAAACCAAAAAACCAAAACAAAGGATAAACAAAAAGATGGTATAGGAAACTTCTAGATGGTTTCCAAAACTGGTCAGGAACCTTCCAGAAGGTTTGCAGGCTGAGATGGGCCGGCCCATTCTCGCGATCGGTGTATCTAGACAAAAACCTTGTTGTATCTTACATGCAATGCAGCCGAGCTGGATTTGCAGTTCGGAAGTACTACTATAAGTGAAAATGGCCCACACAGAAGAAGGGAATCGCCGCCTAATGAAAACCCTAATGGAGGGGAACTATCGGCGGGACTCAATGACACTTCCATCACTCTAATCCCTAAGGTACGACATCCCCAGTATATATCCCAGTACCGTCCAATTGCGCTTTGCCCAGTATTATACAAGATTGCTGCTAAGGCTATCACCAACAGATTGAGAGTGCATATGGAAGAGGTAATTAGTGAGGAACAAAGTGCTTTTGTTCCGGGTCGTTTGATCACGGACAACGTACTTGTGGCCTATGAATCTATACATACGATGCAAAGAAGAAAGAAAGGGAAGAATTATGCTTGTGCCATTAAACTCGACATGATGAAAGCCTACGACCGAGTAGAGTGGCATTATCTCGAAACAATCATGCTCAAGTTGGGTTTCAGTGGCAATTTTGTGAGACTGATCATGAAAATGTGTCACTTCGGTCAGATTCTCGGTGAAGGTAAATGGTGACCTTCTACCTTTTTTCACACCTTCGAAGGGCTTGAGACAAGGTGACCCGGTCTCGCCATTCCTATTCTTGTTGTGCGCAGAAGGTTTTTCCTCTCTGTTGAAATTCTATGATGCTGGCTACATTGATAGAGGAATCAGAGTTAGCTATGGTTCTCCTTGGGTGAGCCACTTATTATTTGCAGATGATATTCTAATTTTCATCAGTGCTAACCAGCAAAGTGCAGCACGGTTGAATACTATCTTGCAGGTATATGCTTCGGCTTCTGGGCAGTGTGTGAATCGGGACAAAAGTGCTATTTATTTCAGCCAAAACACACCGAAGCCAGTCAGACACCAACTCAAATGTCTGCTTAATATCCAAGTTAAGTCTTTCAGCGAGCGATATCTCAGGCTACCTACAGCTATTGGGCAAATTACTAGTGGTACCTTCGATCACCTTGCTGAACGAGCTAGGAGCAGAATTCAAGGGTGGTCGGAAAAATTGCTTGCGTGTGCAGAACGTGATGTGCTACTGAAATCAGTTGTGCAGGCCATGCCTACATACAGTATGAGTACATTTCGTTTAACAAAGAAAGTTTGTAAGAGTATTACTTCACCAATGGCCAGATATTTTTGGAGTAGTTTTCTTGACAAGAAAGGGATGCATTGAGTGTCTTGGAAGGAACTTGCTACACCCAAATGCAAGGGTGGTATGGGGTTCCGTGACATGCAACTATTCAATCTAGCATTACTTGGGAAACATGGCTGGAGGCTCATGACTAAACCAGATTCCTTGTGTGCCACAGTTTTGAGGGGCCGGTATTTTCCTAATGGCGATTTTTTGAATGCATCGGTGCCAAAAATAGCCTCGGCAACATGGCGCGCAGTCATAGCAGGGAGGGAGGCGCTCAAGGCTGGCCCGATTAAGCGGGTTGGTGACGGTAGTTCTATTGCGGTGTGGACAGATAAATGGATCCCCGGAACTATTTCGATGTTACCTTTGCTGAAACCACCAGTTACTAATATTGAACATGTCTCAAGTCTTATTGACACGGAGAACTGGAGGTGGAATGAGCAGCTGGTCGCCAAACTTTCATTGCCCCTGACGCTGCAGCTATTTTGAATAGTCCTCTTCGACAGGGCGGTGGTGAGGATTTCTATGCATGGGCATTTCATGCTTCGGGCAACTACACTTTTAAGACAGCTTATCGCACTCTCGTGACTCAAAAAGAGCGTCTTGCTCTAGAGGAAGGGTCGGTTACCGGTACTTCAGGGAATGATCAACAGATGTGGAAGGCTCTTTGGAAGCTAAATGTGGTGACAAAGGTACGTGTGTTCTGGTGACGAGTTCTATGTGGAATTTTACCTGATGAACACACTCTCAACCGGAGGCACATTGCACAAATAAGCACATGCAACATCCGTTTAGCTATGGAGGAAGATCTACAACATGCATTAATGCTATGTTCTCATGCTAAACGTTTCTGGGTGGTGGCCCGCGCTTGGTTTGATATTCGGCTGCCCAGGTTACATCCTAATTCGTGGGAAAGGGACATTCTGTGTCACCCAATGGTAGATGATAAGGACAGGCCAAAAATCTGAAGGAAATATGCCCTAGAGGCAATAATAATGTTATTATTTTATTTCCTTATATCATGATAAATGTTTATTATTCATGCTAGAATTGTATTATCCAGAAACATAATACTTGTGTAAATACATAGACAAACCAAACGTCACTAGTATGCCTCTACTGCACTAGCTCGTTAATCGAAGATGGTTATGTTTCCTAACCATAGACATGTGTTGTCATTTGATTAATGGGATCACATCATTAGGAGAATGATGTGATTGACATGACCCATTCCATTAGCTTAGCACCCGATCGTTTAATGTGTTGCTATTGCTTTCTTCATGACTTATACATGTTCCTATGACTATGAGATTATGCAACTCCTGTTTGCCGGAGGAACACTTTGTGTGCTACCAAACGTCACAACGTAACTGGGTGATTATAAAGGAGCTCTACAGGTGTCTCCAAAGGTACATGTTGGGTTGGCGTATTTCGAGATTAGGATTTGTCACTCCGATTGTCGGAGAGGTATCTCTGGGCCCTCTCGGTAATGCACATCACATAAGCCTTGCAAGCATTACAACTAATGAGTTAGTTGCAAGATGATGTATTACGAAACGAGTAAAGAGACTTGCCGGTAACGAGATTGAACTAGGTATTGAGATACCGACGATCGAATCTCGGGCAAGTAACATACCGATGACAAAGGGAACAACGTATGTTGTTATGCGGTCTGACCGATAAAGATCTTCGTATAATATGTGGGAACCAATATGAGCATCCAGGTTCCGCTATTGGTTATTGACCGGAGACATGTCTCGATCATGTCTACATTGTTCTCGAACCCGTAGGGTCCGCACGCTTAAGGTTTTGATGACAGTTATATTATGAGTTTATGCATTTTGATGTACTGAAGTTTGTTCGAAGTCCCGGATGTGATCACAGACATGACGAGGAGTCTCGAAATGGTCGAGACATAAAGATTGATATATTGGAAGCCTATATTTGGATATCGGAAGTGTTCCGGGTGAAATCGGGATTTTACCGGAGTACCAGGAGGTTACCGGAACCCCCCGGGAGGTATATGGGCCTTAGTGGGCTTTAGTGGAAGAGAGGAGAGGTGGCCAGGGCTGGGCCGCGCGCCCCTCCCCCTAGTCCGAATAGGACAAGGAGAGGGGGGCGGCGCCCCCCCTTCCTTCTCTCTCTCCTCTTTTCCCCTCCCGAATCCTATTCCAACTAGGAAAGGGGGGAAATCCTACTCCCGGTGGGAGTAGGACTCCTCCTGGCGCGCCCTCCTCCTGGCCGGCCGCACCTTCCCCTGCTCCTTTATATACGGGGGCAGGGGGCACCCCTAGACACACAAGTTGATCCACGTGATCATATTCTTAGCCGTGTGCGGTGCCCCCTTCCACCATAATCCTCGATAATATTGTAGCGGTGCTTAGGCGAAGCCCTGCGACGGTAGTACATCAAGATCGTCACCACGCCGTTGTGCTGATGGAACTCTTCCCCGACACTTTGCTGGATCGGAGTCCGGGGATCGTCATCGAGCTAAACGTGTGCTAGAACTCGGAGGTGCCGTAGTTTCGGTGCTTGATCAGTCGGGCCGTGAAGACGTACGACTACATCAACCGCGTTGTGCTAACGCTTCCGCTGTCGGTCTAAAAGGGTACGTAGATCACACTCTCCCCTCTCATTGCTACGCATCACCATGATCTTGCGTGTGTGTAGGAATTTTTTTTGAAATTACTACGTTCCCCAACAGTGGTATCAGAGCCTAGGTTTTATGTGATGATGTTTGCACGAGTAGAACACAAGTGAGTTGTGAGCGATATAAGTCATACTGCTTACCAGCATGTCATACTTTGGTTTGGCGGTATTGTTGGACGAAGCGGCCCGGACCGACATTACGCGTACACTTACGCGAGACCAGTTCTCCCGACGTGCTTTGCACAAAGGTGGCTAGCGGGTGACAGTTTCTCCAAATTTAGTTGAACTGAGTGTGGCTACGCCCGGTCCTTGCGAAGGTTAAAACAACACCAACTTGACAAACTATCGTTGTGGTTTTGATGCGTAGGTAAGATTGGTTCTTGCTTAAGCCCGTAGCAGCCACGTAAAACTTGCAACAACAAAGTAGAGGACGTCTAACTTGTTTTTGCAGGGCATATTGTGATGTGATATGGTCAAGACATGATGCTAAATTTTATTGTATGAGATGATCATGTTTCGTAACCGAGTTATCGGCAACTGGCAGGAGCCATATGGTTGTCGCTTTATTGTATGCAATGCAATCGTGCTGTAATGCTTTACTTTATCACTAAGCGGTAGCGATAGTCATGGAAGCATAAGATTGGCGAGACGACAACGATGCTACGATGGAGATCAAGGTGTCGCGCCGGTGACGATGGTGATCACGACGGTGCTTCGAAGATGGAGATCACAAGCACAAGATGATGATGGCCATATCATATCACTTATATTGATTGCATGTGATGTTTATCTTTTATGCATCTTATCTTGCTTTGATTGACGGTAGCATTATAAGATGATCTCTCACTAATTATCAAGAAGTGTTCTCCCTGAGTATGCACCGTTGCGAAAGTTCTTCGTGCTGAGACACCACGTGATGATCGGGTGTGATAGGCTCTACGTTCAAATACAACGGGTGCAAAACAGTTGCACACGCGGAATACTCAGGTTATACTTGACGAGCCAAGCATATACAGATATGGCCTCGGAACACGGAGACCGAAAGGTCGAGCGTGAATCATATAGTAGATATGATCAACATAGTGATGTTCACCAATGAAACTACTCCATCTCACGTGATGATCGGACATGGTTTAGTTGATTTGGATCATGTAATCACTTAGAGGATTAGAGGGATGTCTATCTAAGTGGGAGTTCTTTAAGTAATATGATTAATTGAACCTAAATTTATCATGAAACTTAGTACCTGATAGTATCTTGCTTGTTTATGTTTGATTGTAGATAGATGGCCCGTGCTGTTGTTCCGTTGAATTTTAATGCGTTCCTTGAGAAAGCAAAGTTGAAAGATGATGGTAGCAATTACACGGACTGGGTCCGTAACTTGAGGATTATCCTCATTGCTGCACAGAAGAATTACGTCCTGGAAGCACCGCTGGGTGCCAGGCCTGCTGCTGGAGCAACACCAGATGTTATGAACGTCTGGCAGAGCAAAGCTGATGACTACTCGATAGTTCAGTGTGCCATGCTTTACGGCTTAGAATCGGGACTTCAACGACGTTTTGAACGTCATGGAGCATATGAGATGTTCCAGGAGTTGAAGTTAATATTTCAAGCAAATGCCCGGATTGAGAGATATGAAGTCTCCAATAAGTTCTATAGCTGCAAGATGGAGGAGAACAGTTCTGTCAGTGAGCATATACTCAAAATGTCTGGGTATAATAATCACTTGATTCAATTGGGAGTTAATCTTCCAGATGATTGCGTCATTGACAGAATTCTCCAATCACTGCCACCAAGCTACAAGAGCTTCGTGATGAACTATAATATGCAAGGGATGAATAAGACTATTCCCGAGCTCTTCGCAATGCTGAAAGCTTGCGGAGGTAGAAATCAAGAAGGAGCATCAAGTGTTGATGGTCAACAAGACCACTAGTTTCAAGAAAAAGGGCAAAGGGAAGAAGAAGGGGAACTTCAAAAAGAACAGCAAGCAAGTTGCTACTCAAGAGAAGAAACCCAAACCTGGACCTAAGCCTGAAACTGAGTGCTTCTACTGCAAGCAGACTGGTCACTGGAAGCGGAACTGCCCCAAGTATTTGGCGGATAAGAAGGATGGCAAGGTGAACAAAGGTATATGTGATATACATGTTATTGATGTGTACCTTACTAATGCTCGCAGTAGCACCTGGGTATTTGATACTGGTTCTGTTGCTAATATTTGCAACTCGAAACAGGGACTACGGATTAAGCGAAGATTGGCTAAGGACGAGGTGACGATGCGCGTGGGAAATGGTTCCAAAGTCGATGTGATCGCAGTCGGCACGCTACCTCTACATCTACCTTCGGGATTAGTATTAGACCTAAATAATTGTTATTTGGTGCCAGCGTTAAGCATGAACATTATATCTGGATCTTGTTTGATGCGAGACGGTTATTCATTTAAATCAGAGAATAATGGTTGTTCTATTTACATGAGTAATATCTTTTATGGTCATGCACCCTTAAAGAGTGGTCTATTCTTATTAAATCTCGATAGTAGTGACACACATATTCATAGTGTTGAAACCAAAAGATGCAGAGTTGATAATGATAGTGCAACTTATTTGTGGCACTGCCGTTTGGGTCATATCGGTATAAAGCGCATGAAGAAACTCCATACTGATGGGCTTTTGGAACCACTTGATTATGAATCACTTGGTACTTGCGAACCGTGCCTTATGGGTAAGATGACAAAAACACCGTTCTCCGGTACTATGGAGAGAGCAACAGATTTATTGGAAATCATACATACAGATGTATGTGGTCCGATGAATGTTGAGGCTCGTGGCGGATATCGTTATTTTCTCACCTTCACAGATGACTTAAGCAGATATGGGTATATCTACTTAATGAAACATAAGTCTGAAACATTTGAAAAGTTCAAAGAATTTCAGAGTGAAGTTGAAAATCATCGTAACAAGAAAATAAAATTCCTATGATCTGATCGTGGAGGAGAATATTTGAGTTACGAGTTTGGTGTACATTTAAAACAATGTGGAATAGTTTCACAACTCACGCCACCCAGAACACCACAGCGTAATGGTGTGTCCGAATGTCGTAATCGTACTTTACTAGATATGGTGCGATCTATGATGTCTCTTACTGATTTACCGCTATCGTTTTGGGGATATGCTCTAGAGACGGCCGCATTCACGTTAAATAGGGCACCATCAAAATCCGTTGAGACGACGCCATATGAACTGTGGTTTGGCAATAAACCAAAGTTGTCGTTTCTGAAAGTTTGGGGCTGCGATGCTTATGTGAAAAAACTTCAACCTGATAAGCTCGAACCCAAATCGGAGAAATGTGTCTTCATAGGATATCCAAAGGAAACTATTGGATACACCTTCTATCACAGATCCGAAGGCAAGACTTTTGTTGCTAAATTCGAAAACTTTCTAGAGAAGGAGTTTCTCTCGAAAGAAGTGAGTGGGAGGAAAGTAAAACTTGACGAGGTAACTGTACCTGCTCCCTTATTGAAAAGTAGTACATCACACAAACCAGTTTCTGTGACACCTACACCAATTAGTGAGGAAGCTAATGATAATGATCATGAAACTTCAGAACAAGATACTACTGAACCTCGTAGATCAACCAGAGTAAGATCCGCGCCAGAGTGGTACGGTAATCCTGTTCTGGAAGTCATGCTACTAGATCATGATGAACCTATGAACTATGAAGAAGCGATGGTGAGCCCAGATTCCGCAAAATGGCTTGGAGCCATGAAATCTGAGATGGGATCCATGTATGAGAACAAAGTATGGACTTTGGTTGACTTTCCCAATGATCGGCAAGCAATTGAGAATAAATGGATCTTCAAGAAGAAGACTGATGCTGACGGTAATATTACTGTCTACAAAGCTCGACTTGTCGCAAAAGGTTTTCGGCAAGTTCAAGGGATTGACTACGATGAGACCTTCTCACCCGTAGCGATGCTTAAGTCTGTCTGAATCATGTTAGCAATTGCCGCATTTTATATTTATGAAATTTGGCAAATGGATGTCAAAACTGCATTCCTGAATGGATTTCTGCAAGAAGAGTTGTATATGATGCAGCCGGAAGGTTTTGTCGATCCAAAGGGAGCCAACAAAGTGTGCAAGCTCCATCGATCAATTTATGGACTGGTGCAAGCCTCTCGGAGTTGGAATAAACGCTTTGATAGTGTGATCAAAGCATTTGGTTTTGTACAGACTTTTGGAGAAGGCTGTATTTACAAGAAAGTGAGTGGGAGCTCTGTAGCATTTCTGATATTATATGTAGATGACATATTGCTAATCGGAAATGATATAGAATTTCTGGATAGCATAAAAGGATACTTGAATAAGAGTTTTTCAATGAAAGACCTCGGTGAAGCTTCTTACATATTGGGCATTAAGATCTATAGAGACAGATCAAGACGCTTAATTGGACTTTCACAAAGCACATACCTTGACAAAGTTTTGAAGAAGTTCAAAATGGATCAATCAAAGAAAGGATTCTTGCCTATGTTACAAGGTGTGAAATTGAGTAAGACTCAATCCCCGACCAATGCAGAAGATAGAGAGAAAATGAAAAATGTTCCCTATGCTTCAGCCATAGGCTCTATCATGTATGCGATGCTGTGTACCAGACCTGATGTGTGTCTTGCTATAAGTCTAGCAGGGAGGTACCAAAGTAATCTAGGAGTGGATCACTGGACAGCGGTCAAGAACATCCTGAAATACCTGAAAAGGACTAAGGATATGTTTCTCATATATGGAGGTGACAAAGAGCTCATCGTAAATGGTTACGTTGATGCAAGCTTTGACACTGATCCGGACGATTCTAAATCGCAAACCGGATACGTGTTTACATTAAACGGTGGAGCTGTCAGTTGGTGCAGTTCTAAACAAAGCGTTGTGGCAGGATCTACATGTGAAGTGGAGTACATAGCTGCTTCGGAAGCAGCAAACGAAGGAGTCTGGATGAAGGAGTTCATATCCGATCTAGGTGTCATACCTAGTGCATCGGGTCCAATGAAAATCTTTTGTGACAATACTGGTGCAATTGCCTTGGCAAAGGAATCCAGATTTCACAAGAGAACCAAGCACATCAAGAGACGCTTCAATTCCATCCGGGATCTAGTCCAGGTGGGAGACATAGAGATTTGCAAGATACATACGGATCTGAATATAGCAGACCCGTTGACTAAGCCTCTTCCACGAGCAAAACATGATCAGCACCAAAGCTCCATGGGTGTTAGAATCATTACTGTGTAATCTAGATTATTGACTCTAGTGCAAGTGGGAGACTGAAGGAAATATGCCCTAGAGGCAATAATAATGTTATTATTTTATTTCCTTATATCATGATAAATGTTTATTATTCATGCTAGAATTGTATTATCCGGAAACATAATACTTGTGTGAATACATAGACAAACCAAACGTCACTAGTATGCCTCTACTTGACTAGCTCGTTAATCAAAGATGGTTATGTTTCCTAACCATAGACATGTGTTGTCATTTGATTAATGGGATCACATCATTAGGAGAATGATGTGATTGACATGACCCATTCCATTAGCTTAGCACCCGATCGTTTAATATGTTGCTATTGCTTTCTTCATGACTTATACATGTTCCTATGACTATGAGATTATGCAACTCCCGTTTGCCGGAGGAACACTTTGTGTGCTACCAAACGTCACAACGTAACTGGGTGATTATAAAGGAGCTCTACAGGTGTCTCCAAAGGTACATGTTGGGTTGGCGTATTTCGAGATTAGGATTTGTCACTCCGATTGTCGGAGAGGTATCTCTGGGCCCTCTCGGTAATGCACATCACATAAGCCTTGCAAGCATTACAACTAATGAGTTAGTTGCAAGATGATGTATTACGAAACGAGTAAAGAGACTTGCCGGTAACGAGATTGAACTAGGTATTGAGATACCGACGATCGAATCTCGGGCAAGTAACATACCGATGACAAAGGGAACAACGTATGTTGTTATGCGGTCTGACCGATAAAGATCTTCGTAGAATATGTGGGAGCCAATATGAGCATCCAGGTTCCGCTATTGGTTATTGACCGGAGACGTGTCTCGGTCATGTCTACATTGTTCTCGAACCCGTAGGGTCCGCACGCTTAAGGTTTTGATGACAGTTATATTATGAGTTTATGCATTTTGATGTACCGAAGTTTGTTCGGAGTCCCGGATGTGATCACGGACATGACGAGGAGTCTCGAAATGGTCGAGACATAAAGATTGATATATTGGAAGCCTATATTTGGATATCGGAAGTGTTCCGGGTGAAATCGGGATTTTACCGGAGTACCGGGAGGTTACCGGAACCCCCCGGGAGGTATATGGGCCTTAGTGGGCTTTAGTGGAAGAGAGGAGAGGTGGCCAGGGCTGGGCCGCGCGCCCCTCCCCCCTAGTCCGAATAGGACAAGGAGAGGGGGGCGGCGCCCCCCCTTCCTTCTCTCTCTCCTCTTTCCCCCTCCCGAATCCTATTCCAACTAGGAAAGGGGGGGAATCCTACTCCCGGTGGGAGTAGGACTCCTCCTGGCGCGCCCTCCTCCTGGCCGGCCGCACCTCCCCTGCTCCTTTATATACGGGGGCAGGGGGCACCCCTAGACACACAAGTTGATCCACGTGATCATATTCTTAGCCGTGTGCGGTGCCCCCTTCCACCATAATCCTCGATAATATTGTAGCGGTGCTTAGGCGAAGCCCTGCGACGGTAGTACATCAAGATCGTCACCACGCCGTCGTGCTGACGGAACTCTTCCCCGACACTTTGCTGGATCGGAGTCCGGGGATCGTCATCGAGCTGAACATGTGCTAGAACTCGGAGGTGCCGTAGTTTCGGTGCTTGATCGATCGGGCCGTGAAGACGTACGACTACATCAACCGCGTTGTGCTAACGCTTCCGCTGTCGGTCTACAAGGGTACGTAGATCACACTCTCCCCTCTCGTTGCTATGCATCACCATGATCTTGCGTGTGCGTAGGAATTTTTTTTTGAAATTACTACGTTCCCCAACAAAATCATCACTATCATGTGGTCTATATGGCATTCACGGAACAGAATCAAGCATGATCAGGAATGGCTTGATCCCATGATTTCATTGCGATCCATCAAGGAGTCGCTAGCTCTGTTGGAATTGCCACGTAGTGCAGCAAAAATTCTACCAGGTTATGGTTGGAAGCCACCGGACCCGGGCATTGTCAAGATTACAACAGATGGGGCTATCAACTTCGAAGATAATTGTAGCGGTGTGGGTGGCATCGCTCGATCCATGTCTACATACCTGGGAGCCTGGTGTAAGCCGCACCTGGGGATCTCGGATCCATTAATTGCGGAGGCTTTGGTAATGTGTGAGGGGGCTCGTTTCGCAAGTCTGCGGGGACTCACACATGTGATCATGGAGCTGGACTGCCTGGAGTTGGTGCAACTCTGGAATACTCGCCACAATTCTCGTTCAATTGTGGCTCTAATCTTACTTGAAATTGAAGAGCTAGTTAGCAATTTCTCTTTATTTAGGAGTGAATTGCATAAAACCACCACATTTGGGGCTTCACTTGCAGAAAACCACCGGGTCACTAATTTTTTGCAAAAATCACCGCAGATTCGGTAAACTTGTTGCAAATAGCACTAATCGGGCGATTTGCTGCGTTTGATCACTTTCTGACAAGTGGGGCCGGGTTGTAAGGAGCTGACTTGGCCAAAAAAATACATACACCCCCCTGAATTTTACAAATGCACCCTTATTAGAAAATTTAAAAAGCAATCAGGGCCCCCCCCTTTCACCACCGTCCTCTGCCTCCTCCCAGGCGGCGGCGGCGAAGCCGGACACCAAATCCGGCGAGGAGCCCACTCCGGCGACCTCGTCGCCGCCGACAACACGTCGGCGACCATTGCTGCCCCGCCTACCATCCCTTCCTCCTCCCTTTTTCAAGGGATAAGGTATCTTCTCCTTCTCCTGTGTACGAGCTCATAGCCGGCGGCGGATCCGGCTTCGTCCAGCTTCCGCGAACGTCCTGGAGAGAGAGAGAGAGAGAGAGAGAGAGAGAGAGAGAGAGGGAGAAAGACAGGGGAGGAAGAAGATGGAGAGGGGGCGGCGGTTGTGCCCGGTGCACCGTCGAACTGCGGGGAAGTCCGGCCAGAGCGGCGCGAGGCTCGGTGGCGCGTGCGCACGGGGCTGCGGGGCTCTCCTGTGGGCGTGGACGCTCCGCTGCGGCTGCACGAGCGAGGGGAAGTGGGAGGTGTAGGAGGAGGGGAGGAGGCGCCGGAGATGGGCGGCGCCGCGCGCCGCCGACGGCGGCCGAAGCGCTTGGAGGTTGGCCAGCATCCACAGCGTCGAGGGGCGCTGGGCATCCTTGGCAGAAGGCCGAGGCGCGGCCACGGCATCCCGGCGGACGCCGCCGTGGCTTGAAGGCCGAGCTCCCGACGCCGCCTCCACGAAGTCCACGCCACAGACACTACACAGGAGCTCCGGCTCCCCGACAACGGCAGTGCGCTGCTGGCCCTCGTGCTTGCGGAGATGGCCGACGCGTGCGGGGACATCTCCACTCCGGCGAGGGGCAGAAGTCGAGGTCGGGCGGTCGGGGACAGGTCTGGGAGGAGGGGCGAGGGGGTCGATTGCTTTTTGTTTTTAGATCTAAGGAGGTGTATGTAAATGTTTTGCCAAGTCAGCTCCTTACAGCCCAGCCCCACTTGTCAGAAAGTGATCAAACGCAGCAAATCGCCCGATTAGTGCTATTTGCAACAAGTTTACCGAATCCGCGGTGATTTTGCAAAAAATTAATGACCCGGTGGTTTTCTGCAAGTGAAGCCCTAAATGTGGTGGTTTTATGCAATTCACTTCTTTATTTAGTGTACTTCATATAAATTGTTCGGCTAATGTTTCGGCTCATCTATATGCTAAACATGCTTGCACATTGAATATGACCGAATGCTGGCTTGATGTGATACCTAGCTTCCTAGTGACCAGCTTGATGGCTGATTGTCATAGGTCTGCTGTGATTTAATAAAGCTCTCTTGATTGCCGAAAAAAAGAAAAAAAAAGAAAACCCTAATGAGGCCGCCAGGGTTCGACGCGGTAGACGGCGAAGTCGGAGGCCTGTGTGGGGTCGCGCAGCAGCGGCCTGGTGACCCTGTCGACCTCGGCCACATCGAAGCCGTGCTCCCGCAGCACGTCCACGCAATCCTGCACGCCACACCGCACCTCGCTGGCCGCCCACCCCACCGTGCCGTCCCGCCACAGCCTGCGCAACGTGGCTGCCATCGCCGGCATCTCCTCCGGATCATAGAACACGTCGGACATGAGCACCACGTCCACGCGCAGGAGCTCGCAATCGGGCAGGTCGGCGTCCTCGCCCCAGCGCAGCTCTCGCACGTCCGCCTGCGCGGTCGTGAGACCGTTGGCCTCGGCGTTGGCCCTGAGGCCCGGCAGGAGCAGCCCCACGTCCGTGAGCACGCAGCGCGCGGCGCCGAGGCACGCGACGGCCGCGATGCCCGGGAGGCCGGTGCCGGCGCCGAGCTCGAGAACGGTGGCGCCGTGGATCGTCCCGGGTCTGGCCGAGGCAAGGTGGGTGGCGAGGACGACGGCGGAGTCCCAGAGCCAGGAGCCGGTGAGCGCGCGCCCCGTGGCCGGGTCGTGCGCGCCGTCGCGCTCCACCACGGCCAGGGCGCGGCCGGCCACGTCGACGTGCAGCACCGCATGCATCACGTGTGGCTTATCTGCTTGATCGCGTTGGGCTCCAGATTTAGACAGGCGGTATTAGATCGCACGGCTTTATTAACCGAAAGCTTCCGAACGAACGGAAGGTTCAGGATAATGCCGGACTGCCGCTTGGCTGTCGATTTGGCTCGATCTATCCATACCTGACCTGGATGTGTCCGTGTTCCTTACAGACTGGATTTGTATGCCGTGTTCAATTCACAAGTCGGGCCCTCTTGCATTGTTATCTGTACTACAAGCAAAAAAAAAGAATTAGATCTATTATAAAAATTCACCGGGAGAGTACAAAGGATCTCAAACCTAACGAACAAAACTGTCGCCAGAACGAGCCACCGACGCGCCGTTGTCGCCGCTCCCCTATCGGAGCCAGCTTGAACTTGTCGATAACAACTGAGAAGTCTTCCTGCATGTGCCCTAAAGGACTTGTCGTCGTCGAAACCTTGCATAGATTTGAAGCACCTGACACCAAATTTCACCACATGACGAGAAACCCTAACCTCACCGCCCTAGGGAGACGGCAAAATCTATGTCGGGGCTCCGTCGACTACATCCATACATGTTGGTGTTCTTTCCAACTATATATGTGCCTAACAACACATCTAGGTTCAAGTCGTACCCCTTTGCTCGTTCCAAGGGACACCCTGAGCTAGGGTTTCTCGTGCCTCCCATCGGCGCCGCCGGTCTGCCTCGTCTCTTGTGGCATGAGGGCCATGTAGGTGTAGTGGATCCGAGCCCTCATCGGCGGGAGGGCTCCATTTTTGGATGTCTTCTTGAGTTTTGTTAGGGTTTTGGTCCTGCTTGGGTTGGCGCCGGCTCACTGAAGATGGAATAAGATTCTCCTTGCCTAGCCCTCGTCCCCGCGGTGTTTCTAGCTTTGGCGGAGGACGTGTGAAGGTTCGTTTTCGGCAGATCTCACGGAATTCGATCGACGTTTGTCTTCGGTGGATCCATTTAGATCCAGTCCATGTAGATCAAGTCTCCGTCTGTATGTGTTTGTGTGTCTAGAGGTTGGATCCTTTTGATCTACGCTTCTCTTCATCGTCGCTGTTTGTTGTTCTAGTGTGCTAGTCTTATAGGGCCTTAGCACGATGACTTCTCGGGTGTCTACTATAAAAAGGTTTGCCTAGCTCCAGTGACAAGGGTGGCGGTTGCACGCCTTCGGCTCGCTTCCAATGCTTGTAGTTGTTGCTAGGTGGTCTATGGACAAACATGTAATTTTACTTCTGGTGTTTATACTCCCTTGATAGTTGATGAATAGATCAGAAGTTTTTCCTGCAAAAAACTATATATGTGCCTTAAAATATATCTTTGACTTTAATTAGTCCTTTCCAAAAATAAATATGTAGGTCCAATGGTCAGTACCAATGAATACATCATGAAATCTAGCATTAGCCATTGCCCATGAATTTTGGCACAGACCGCTATCAATGTTGAATCAGCGTACATTTTCATTTCTTCCTTTATGTGTCCACGTGGTAGTGGCATCAATGCGGACCGTTTGGAGGATGAGAGGGCAATTCTCGGCCTTGTGGAGGGGAAAGTCCACTTAACGAGCCATCACCCGTTGTTGGTCCACTCATCAATGTCATGTGAAGATCAGAGAGCAGAGTGGGACAAAAGTAAGGATGGCAATGGGTATCCACTGCCCACGTGCCCTGTGGATAAACCTCTATTAGGGTAAAGATATGGGACAAAATGTTACCCATGGGTATATAAATAGGGAAATTTGAAACCCATCGGGTAGAGCGGGTACGGGTGTGGGATCGTATAATCCATACCCACATACCAATGTACTCATATAAAATCTGAAAAGTATGGCCAAATTATCTCTACAATTTGTCCTGAATTTGTGAACTCAAAATGTATGACTATGTGATGTTGTTCACGGGAAAATTTGTTGTTTATTAAATGTGTTATTGTTTATGATGTGTTGTTGTTTATAAGTATGTGTTGCTATTACAATGTGTTCCTGTTTATAAATTATAATTGTATGTTGCTTTTTATGACTATGAGTTGTTCAAATTGATGCTATGCAAACATGAGTAATCATCATATTAGCTATCCATTACTTTGTGTCTATGACTAGTGGGGCCCTATCATCATATTCGTGTTCAACCGGTAGATTTGAGGTTTTTCTTGACGATTAGTCCTAGAGTTGTGGAATATTTTGCTAAAATTGCATAGAGTTGTGCTTTTGTCTTGCCCCTAAACTTGTGTATTTGTGAAAGAAAAGATCTTGAAGCCCTCGTCCCCGATTTGTTCATTTGCTTCGTCTATGGCCATTCTGCTGACCCGATCTCTTTGCTTGTTCATTTCTTCCTCAAGCACCATCGGATCGTCCCTTCCCGAAACAGATCAACTGGTTTTAGGATTATCATTGCTCTTCCCTTGCCTTTTCACTGTTGTATCTCCTATGGTCCCTGAATCTAGTGCTACTCACGTGCTTGCATAGTCTGTGTTTGATAATATGCACATGAGACAACTCTATGTGATCATGCTCTCTGAGGAATTGTGTATTTGAGTAGATCTATCTTTATCTCGATACTGAATTACCTGTTGAATCTCTCCTCGAACCCCTAGGTTATTACTCGAATACTTAGATCTGGAGCTCAGATCTGGTGAAGTTGTTCTGTTAGACCTCTGTTTTAGTTATTCAGGTGCTGATCAGTTTTGATTACTTATAATATAATCCCTGTGGAGAACACGACAGCCTCTATACCTAGCACCGATCAGTCACCAATCAAATTACCGCGGAAACTGACGAGAACCGGATTTATCATGCATCATAATATTAGTACCCTTCTTGACATCCTTCCTAACTTTGCCATTGTTTTCCTTTCAGCTAAACTTGAAACAATAAATAATAAATAACGCTTGTATTCCTATTTCCTATGCAAAGTTGTTTTTCAAATACTTGTATAATCCTGAGAAAGGGGGTACAAAACAAGATAGCCTACACAATCCGGATTTCACGTTGAATATCATTGGCACCAATGGTGTCAGGAGTAGTGGATGAAAGTGAACCCTTAGATCTTGATCTTGATGACCTTGATGATCTTGATGATGCCGTTGGCGAACTGTTCTTGGTAGATTTCTTCCTTCTAGCCTTTCGGGGTGGCTTTGGTATGTCAGGGTACGGTGTTGATCCCGGACTACTATTTTCTGGAGGTATACCATAGGCTGATATATCTCGAGGGTGGTCAAAATCTGCCAAACAACTTGGACAAATCAGCCGGTGGTTCTCAAAACTGTTTGTTGTTTCCCTAAAAAAAAAACTCTTTCTTGTAATAGCACATTTTCAAATTACTTAATTTTTTGATGGAAAGTTTAACATTTACTCATCCATTAATTAACCAGAAGAGAATTGTCTGGTTAATTAGTGAAAACCCCGCTGAAATCTGGGTACTATAGCTATATGAAGAATATTGTAAGTAATGAGTTAAAGTTTTATAACTTATCGATGATGCAACCATTAGTCCGTTTACCCCTCAACTCAGTTGTTTAATACCAATCATGTGTGCCTGCAGCTCTGATGCCCCATCATGATTATTAATGAACTAGCAGAAGATTGCTAAGCATAAACGGCAACATGGCAGCACGTCCCTATAATATCGAATGGCAAGTATCCTTCCCCATTTACACATTCCACTATAATAAACAAGACACGATCTTATTGTAGAAAAAAACATAACAGAATCTTCTAACGTGATGGAAACAGAAGGAATTGAGATCAAAACATGTGCACCACTACCAGAACTGAAGATCTGAAAAATACCTTGAGAACTCCAGGAGGTACCTGTAGATGGTCCGGAATTGCTCAACGTTGAAACGTCCGGTGTACCATTCATGTTGTTCATCTGCAAAGTAAGGATAAAATTGAAACTATGTCAGTTTCCCATTAAGTCATGACCAATGGGGATTATCGAGAAGAGGCAATGAGCCACAAGAGATTTTTAGTACTGTTCTGAATTCTGTAAGATATGTATATACCCAGCTAGGAGTAGGAGAAGTAGCAGCACTCCCTGTCGGGCTATCCCAACCGATATGCGCGACATGCTTCACGTCTATGGGATGACCAATCTCCATCTCTTGCTCCTTCACCACTGCAAGCATGGCATGGACCAGGGAAGGGTGAATAAAGATAAGGATAAGGAAGTATGCAACTGAATGCAAATTTTCACAATTAGGACATGAAGAATATCGCATACCAAAGATTTGAGTAATAATCCTGAGGCCCTTGAAGACCCCTTTCATCTTGTAAGCCATCAGTGGATGTTGTGCACAGATACCAGCTGAAGCCCTTCAAATGCAAAAGCACAAGAAACCAAGGTGAGCAATGAGCTCTAGTTCCTGAAAGAATTTTCATCGGCACACACACAGAAGGAGAAGTGGTAGATGGGTCAACTGATGGTGCGCATACCTCAAGATAGAAGGTGATGCCTCTCTTCTTGCTTGTTCAATGAGGGGTGTCTCCTCCCATCCTTCAACAATGGCATTAAAGACCTCATCCACAGGAAGGCCTTATTTGCCAGGACATATACAAGCTGGCAGCACATTTCAGGAACAGAAAACTGGCATCAGCAATGGTATAAACAAAGGAGCTGTCAAGTTATAGGACTATTCTAATGCTTACTCTCGGAATAATGACAATATGAGACTATATGGATCTGTCGACCAGAAACTCTTGTCTCCATACATTGGTACTTTGATTTCAGTTGTCAGTAAATGATTTGGATGCAATTTGAAAAAATAAACAAACACAAGTGAATAAGATATTCACTCGCAATCTAAATGTAAGGAGTAGAGTTGCATTGTTTTGATGTTCTGGGCCACTCGTTCTTCCGCTGTATACCGGCTGTTGTTTGACAGACACGAGCTAGGATCTGAGTTGGTGGACTACATTATACGAGATCGATGCAGCCACGTTGAGGACACATGGCTCATAATCAGTCAAGAACCGCGTTTCGTGGATACTGCAAAATCTCGAAAGCCCATGAAACATTTTCTCGGCCAACTGGTCGGGTATTCGACATCATTTACGTTACTACGCATAGTGCAGCTGAAAAAATGACAACGTCCAAATACACAGAGTCTAACTTCTGTTACTTTGTTTTATGTACATGTAAAAAAAGTTGCTCTTTATCGGTCAAAACCTCTCTAGAGTTGTTACGTCTGTTACTTTGTTTTATGTAGAAAAAAGTATTCTGATCGGTCAAAACTTCTCTAGCGTTGTTATGGTCTCCAAAACACAATCTTGACTCTATTTCTTTGACAACGCATTAAATCTAACAATATATAGATACTATTTTTTCAGGCAACCAGAAAAAGCTTTGAGTTCCTAATCAAGATTGATCCAAAAGACAATTCCGATACCAGATACCACATTGGAATTATGAGTATATGTCAACATCTATCGAACATCCAAGAACACCATCTGGATATTACAGTAATAACTTACACAGGAATATTACAGTAATAACGATTAGTGTGATTTCTCGCTGCGCGGATCAAAGCAGATTCGCAGACGCAGTCCGTCTGCATTCCTAGTTGCACCTGTTGGACACCTAGTACCAGGATTGTTTCCGTTAATGTTCTGTTTTTCCTTTTTTTATTCTTATTTTCTTTTTCTTTTTTCTTTTCTTTCCCTCCGATTCTTAATTTTTAGTTAACGTCCATAAAAAATGATCATCGTATTTTTAAAATATTCCCATCATGTATTCAAAAATGGCCACAGCATATCTCGAAAAACATTCACCATGTATTTAAAGAAATGTTCGTGTTGTATTAAAAAAGGCCCCTCGTGTACTTTAAAAGGTTCATCGCATATATAAAAATATACTTAGCATGTTTAGAAAATGTTCAGCACATATTGAAACATGTCCGTCGTGTATTAAAATTCATCCGCTTGTAGCTAGAAATTGTTCATGATGTATTTAAGCATTTATAATTTTCTTTCAAAATAGTGTATAGTGTATTTTTTTTATCCATGTATCTAGAAACTTTCCATCAAGTATTTCAAAAATCAGCACCATTTGTTCGCAAATCTTAGTTGCGTAGTTAATAAATTTCATTTTGTATTTAAAATATGTGAATTAATTTCATAAATTAATTGCATGGAAATTTTGTATGCATGGAAAAAAAAATTAAACATCCGTCTGGAATTAGTTTTCGCTGAAATGAATGTGTCTAGAAATATTTCAGTGCTAAAATATATCCGTTTGGGCGACAGGTAATTCCAGACGGTGAGAGTACATGATTAACATTTTTAAAATACACGAAACAGTTTTTTGAATGTATAAAAGTTTTGTAAAATTAGTCAAAATAAAGAATCAATCAAATATGTATGTTTTAGGTATTTTGAAATATAAAATGATTAGATAAAATTTTGTTCAGAAGGAAAAAAACATGAGGTACTTCCAGGGAGAAAATCGTGGCGTGCTAGCCTTGTGAGATAAAACTGTGTGCTTCTCGGGCCAGGCCGAAGACAAGTCCATTAGGCAAGGCGATCATCGCGCTCACTATAAGCAAAATATAGAAGCTGCTCCGCCTAAGCGGACCAACATGATTTGGGTATAATTACTCAAAAAAATGATTTGGGTATATGAATGAACGCGGGGGCTATAGCGATAGATAGGCTGGCCAAATATGCCTTCATGAGGAGTAAATTTCTGCGCCTTTTTTTCTTGTGTGCTTTTTGTGCCGTTTTTTTTTCAGTTTTCTGTTGTTTTTGGTTTTTTGTGTTTCTTTTACAGTTTTCTTTGGGATTTCCTTTCTTCTATTTCTCTTTTTTATTTTATTTTGTGAATAAATGTCTACCTTTTTTTCAAATACATGTTGCCTGATGTAAATTTTCCGTATATCTAGAACATTTTTCTTATTCATGCTGAACATTTTTCAAATACATGATTAACATTTTTCTAATACATGTTTTGAATATTTTTAACGAATAAGTGTTAAAAATTCAGCATTGGACATATTTTCAATGATACCTTACATTTTCTAAAATTACGCATATATTTTTCCCATTTTATAACATTTTTTAAATGTCACATAAATTATCCTGAAACGCGTGAATATAATTAAAAAATATGAAGTGTATCAACTATTTTAAATTTTTAAATACCATGAACATTTTTAAGAATCCTATCAATTATTATTTTCTAAAGTATGTGAATAGTTTTTTTCCTTTGCATTTACATTGATCAAATTCCCGGTGAATATTTTTAGAAAAAAAATAAGTAAATTAGATTTTTGGAATATGTGTATTTAGATTATTTTTAAAATATAACAAAAGATAAAATGAAACAATGTACGAATTAAGAAGCAAAGGAGAAGAGGAGACATGTGGCTTTGGTCGTGTTGGTGGGCCTGACCCAGTACCATCGCACTACACGCCATGCATCCTTAGAACTCGCCACATGTTCTTCTGGAAAAAAAGAACTCGCTACAAGTAAGAATTCGACACGCCCTATGAATACATGTTTTCGCATAGGCTAGCTCGGCTCTAATTGTGCTAAGCCCACCCTGGAAATGCCGAGCTTGGGCCCATCCCGACCCAACTTAACAACTTGTGAAATTTCTAAGTTCATATTTAACAAGTATATACGCATGAGCTTCATCATCACTTGTATTGTTGTTGAAGAAGTTCGACGCAATTCTTCTTCAACAACTTCTTCAGATTTAGAGACTTCTTCCTCAGAGTCCATTTCTTTCCCATGCCTTATCCTTGTGGGAGTTGTTCTTCTGGTTGGAGTGAGTCTTGGAGGGATTTCTTGATGAAGACTTCGAGAAGGAATTATCTTTCTTCTTTGAGAACTTTTCTTATTTTTCTTCTCAACAATAGAATCATAGATCTTGGTCTTGCTCTTGAAACTCTTGCTACCGCCCATGATGCACTTGCCACTTGCTATAGCTTCAACTTCCACATCGAACAATCAGAGATGAAATGTCCAGGCTTCTTGCACTTGAAGCATGCATAGTTTCTAGATGATTTTGAGCTTGACGAGGACTTTAAGTTACTGCTCAAGCTTTTCTTCTGGAACTGATTCTTTTTTTTTCAAACTGCTGAAAATGCTTAGTTACCAGCTCGAGATCTTTGCCACTTGCTCTAGCTCGAAGTTCCACATCCGACAACAGAGATGAAATGCTCGGGCTTCTTCCACTTGAAGCATGTATAATCTCTAGAAGATTTTGAGCTTGGCGAGGACTTAAAGTTACTGCTCAAGCTTTTCATCTGGGACTGATTCTTTTTTCCAAACTGCTGAAAATGCTTAGTTACCAGCTCGAGATCTTTGCTGATACTGTCAGGGTCATCAGAGTCTTCATCAGCATATTCTTCAGCATCTGAGGAAAAAATAGCTTCAGCTTTGAGAGCATGATTCTTTAGGTAGCTAGAGCCATATAGATCTCTTTCTTCTTGTTGTTCTTTATGGGTGGTCAGCCTCTCCGTAACATTAGCAGGATCGAGACTTTTGAAACCAGGTATTTCGTTGATCATCATCACGAGAGTATCAAAAGAATTGTCCAGTGACCGAAGCAACTTCTTCATAATCTCATGATCGGTAATATATTCAGCACCAAGACCTTGCAGCTCATTTGAGATATCACTGAGACGATCAAAGTTTCTTGACAGTTCTCATTCCCAGGCCACTTGAAGTGGCTGAACTTGGCTCGGAGAATAACAATTCATGTTTCTTCCTGAGTTGAAACACCTTCATTGATCATCTCTCATCTGTCCCAGATTTCTTTCACTAATCCAAGTCTTATGTAACAAAGGAATTGTGCTCTGAAAGGATCGATATGGTTGACTAGAGGGGGGGGGGGTGAATAGGCAACTACCAATTTTTAGCTTTTCTTTACCAAATTAAACTTTGCATCAAAGTAGGTTGTCTAGATGTGCAACTAGGTGAACGATCTATATGATGCAACAACAACAAGCACACAAGCAAGCAAGGGAACAAACACTAAAGAGCTTGCACAAGTAAAGGTAAGAGATAACCAAGAGTGGATCCGGTGAAGACGAGGATGTGTTACTGAAGTTCCTTCCTTTTGAGGGGAAGTACGTCTCTGTTGGAGCGGTGTGGAGGCACAATGCTCCCCAAGAAGCCACTAGGGCCACCGTATTCTCCTCACGCCCTCACACAATGCGAGATGCCGTGATTCCACTATTGGTGCCCTTGAAGGCGGCGACCGAACCTTTACAAACAAGGTTGGGGCAAACTCCATAACTTAATCGGAGGCTCCCAACAAGACCACGAAGCTTCACCACAATGGAATATGGCTCCGAGGTGACCTCAACCGTCTAGGGTGCTCAAACACCCAAGAGTAACAAGATCCGCTAAGGATGAGTGGGGGAATCAAAAATCTCACGGTGGAAGTGTAGATCGGGGCCTTCTCAACCACTCCCGAGCAAATCAACAAGTTTGGTTGGCTAGGGAGTGAGATCAGGCGAAAATGGAGCTTGGAGCAATAATGGAGCTTTAATGGTGGAAGAGGTAGGTCAAAGGGGGGAAGAAGACACCCTTTTATAGTGGGGGGAACAATCCAACCGTTACCCCCCACTCAGCCCCGCAGAGAGCGGTACTACCGCGGGGGCAGGGCGGTACTACCGCTCATAAGCGGTACTACCACTCCCCTCAGCGGTACTGCCGCGCTAGAAGAGAAGGGGCCGGGGCTGGGACCCAGAGCGGTACTACCGCGGAGGCAGGGCGGTACTACCGCTCACAAGCAGCACTACCGCCACTACTACCGCAGCTAGTACCGTAAAACCCGACACGAGAAAATGCGCACTCGAGTCGAGGCGGTAGGAGCACGGAGCCACAACGGTACTGCGGCTGAGGCCAAGCAGCGGTACTACCGCTCCGAGGAGCGGTACTACCGCTTACTGAGCTTCAGCCGTACTACCGCTATACTGCAGCTAGTGTCGTAAAACCCGACACGAGAAAATGCGCACTCGAGTCGAGGCAGTAGGAGCGCGGAGCCGCAGCGGTACTGCAGCTGAGGCCATAAAGCGGTACTACCGCTCCGAGGAGCGGTACTGCTGCTTAGTGAGCCTCAGCGGTACTACCGTTGTGGCCCGTGGTACTACCGCTGGGTCCAGGAAAAAACACAAAGGGGAGAAAAGAGAAGCTCCAGAGAGACAGAAACAAAACGGTGGGTGTGAGAAGAACGTGTACGTGTTGATTCCACCCAAACCATACCGAAGCAGATCCCCTCTTGTTAGTACGGTGACTACTACGAAACTTAGTCCACCAACAAAGTCACGAAGGAAGCTACACCGTCTTAAGTAGAGCGCCGAGGGGAAATAATCGTTTCGTGCCGAAGGATGAATATCTGAAAGAACTCAAAGCACCCGATTAGTCCGCAAATGTATTGTCATCAATCACCAAAACACCGTAGGGATAAATATGCCCTTACAATCTCCCCCTTTTTGGTGGATTGATGACAATACGGGATTTGCACAGAAAAGAGTAATGATATAGAATGCAAGAGAACCCACGCCTCTAAAAAATAGACAGGCTCCCCCTAGATGTTGTGCACACTAGATAAGTGCTTTGGACTGCACGGCACACATACTAGGATCACGGCTCCCCCTATATTTTAGAGACCAACAACCTAAGCAAGATGTATGAGAACAACATATATGATAGGATAAGCATGCAAGCTATAAGATACCGAGGTGCATAACACATAGATAAGATAACAAAGGTAGCATATGTCTTACACCATATGTCTTACACCATATGTCTGGAACTTAGGTCTCACAAGCACAAAACCAAACAAAACCAACAACGAGAAAGAAAACGAACGACACAAAGACACACTCGCAAACACAAATCCCTAAACTCTCTCCCCCTTTGGCATCGAGACACCAAAAAGGGCAGAGAGGGACACTACGACTCCAGGTGATGGGCGAGGAAGGTCCTGAACATCACATCTCTGCATCTTCATCGTGGGTTGAAAAGTGCTCGGCATCGGAGTCGGTCCAGTGACAGTTCTGATGAATCCAGTCCTCCTCTTCAGTGATCTGTCCCTCAGACCCACTGACAACTGTGGCTCCCAACTGACGCATGATCTCCTTGTGGCGCGTCCTGGCATTCTTCTCCGCCACATGAGTCATGTACTGACCATGGGACTCCATGCAGAAGAGCTTCTTCATCTTGCGCTTGAGCTTCTGGGCCCAAGATGGTTCTGCACTGGAGTGGCTAACGTCCTCATCGTGGGCATCAGGAGCAGCCTCACCCTCAGTTCCCATGGCAGCAGCAGCAGCAGACGGGCCCCCCGTGGCAGCAGTAGCAGAAGGACCCCCTGTGTGAGGCGCTGACCAGTTGTCCTTCTTCCTCAGACGCTTGATCTCATGTGACACCAACTCTCCAGTTTCTAGCAGCACTCTGGGATAAGTCTGTGCCCAGGCCCTCTCAATGAGCCTCATGATGAAGGGACCATAGATAGGACACTTGCGCTCAGACACGGCAGATACAAGTTCAGACCACATGACATGAGAGATATCCAGGCTCTCTCCAGTGTTTGCTTCCTTCTCATGCTGACAGAAAAGGAGCATGTCCACGAGGTAGGAGTGAACCTGATCCAGATTCCCAATGCGAGGGAAGAGAGTCTCACGGAATATGCGATGAAGAATGTCCAGATACGGACACAGCTCGTAGGTCTTCTTCTCAGTGACAGGGTGAACCTTCACAGTGCAGTAGGGCCAAAGGGCTTGCTTGTGGGTGGAAGTAACATGGCGGTGAGGACGGAAACCGACAGGAGTCTCAAGCCCGTTATCCACCACATCAAGTAACTCCATGAACGCCCGCCACTTGACAGAAAGCCGCTTGCCATTGGTCATCCAAGTCAGAGTCCTGTCGCTATCTGTTCCAAGATGGACGGTGGCATAGAATTGAGCCAACAAATCCGCATCGAAATCCTTGTTGAACTGCATGATCCTGAGAATGTTCAGCTGAGTGCACATCTGAAAGGCTTCTCCAAAGTACTCTGGATCCTTCTCCATAGCATCGGTGTCAATGGAGCGAACATCAACATAGAGATTCTTCTTGGCCTTGATCACATCAAAGTAGATGGAAAACTGAAAACGGTTCCAGAACGGAGGGTTGACCAAAGTGGGTTCTTGGTCCACCGTATAGGGGTTGCGGCGACGCTTCTCCCAAAACTCCTTGCTGGTCATCTCAGTCACAGCCTTCCCTTTTGGCTTGTTGGCGGCTCGCTTCGATTGCTGAGGAGGTGGAGGAACAGTTGCAGAAGCACTTGCTGGAGGCGGTTGGGTGCTCGAGGAACCACCGGCAGGCTCTGAGGTCCGGTAGCGCTTGGAGGTGGCACGCCCGGGGTTGATACGGCGACCTTGCTGCTCGGAAATGTCATCACCTGGAGCCAAACACAAAAGGAGGCAAAACAACTAGAAGAAATGAGCATAAGCTAACAAACACAACAAAAAGATCAAGGGAAGGTAGGAGAATGATGGAAATTGGCATGCAGCGGTAGTACCGTGACCAGCCCGCGGTAGTACCGCCCCAAAGGGAGCGGTAGTACCGCCCTAGGCCAAGCGGTAGTACCGCTCCAAAGGGAGCGGTAGTATGGCTTGAGGCGGATACACGGCAGTTTCAAAGCGCGAGGCGGTGAAACAGTGGTTTCCTACTACCGTGGACAGATCCGGCACTACTGGCCTACCAAATTCAAAAATATTCCTACCAAACATCAATCTAGATGATCTAGTTGCCTGCTCCAACCAACTCAAGCCTAGATTTAGCCAAAAATCTAGAGATGCAACCACCATTGCCCCTAAGCACAAGATCTAAAAGCAAGACCAAAAGAGAGAAGGAACGTGGGCAATACCGGCATCCATGGCAAGAGGACGAGGTGGGGATTGACTCCACCGAAGGAAATGGAGAGGAACGCCCCGGAGGAGGAGATCCACCGGAGCCCTTCCGCGGAGGAACGGTGCTGGAGAGAGGGAGAGGCACGAGGGGGCGAGCGAATGGGTATGGGGGAGAAGAAACCTCCCCCTACCCCGATAAAAACCCCTGGCCCCGCCCCGCAGCGGTAGTACCGCGCTGGGGAGCGGTAGTACCGCTCATAAGCGGTAGTTCCGCACTGGTGTGGCGGTAGTACCGCTTACCACGGTAGTACCGTCCATCACCAGCAGTAGTACCGCTTATCAGCGGTAGTACCGCTCGCCAGCAGCGGCAGTACCGCCCAGCACACCGCGGCAACTAGACTACATGGCTTAGCTAAAAAAACAGAAAACCCGCAATGAAAAGCAAAATAACACACCAGCAAGAGGCCAAGAAACCTCTCTTCAAGAGAGGGCGGTGGCCGAAGCCACCTATGTTTGAGTCAAGAGGTATGGCGCCGCGAAGATTTTAACCTTGGGCCCATGACCAAAACTCGTCTTTTGAGCACACGTGCCATCAACAATGGCTAAAGTGAAAGACTTGATCAATTTATGCATAATGGGGGGAGGGAGAGTTCATTGAGAGAACAACACTCCCCCTATGTCCATGCCTACACCTAAACTAGACAACAAATTGAGCGTGGTAGGGTGTGCACGGGTTCAAGCAACATTGCTCGAATCAATGATATTTAGCTCATGCCTTAACTCGCGAAATCTTGCTTCATCCAAGGGCTTCGTGAAAATATCTGCAAGGTTGTCATGAGTGTTGACATAGTTGAGCTCGATCTCTCCTCGCCTAATGTGATCCCGGATGAAGTGATACCGAATCTCAATATGCTTCGTCTTGAAGTGTTGCACCGGGTTGAGAGAAATCTTGATGGCACTTTCATTGTCACACCAAAGAGGCACTTTGTCACAAGTGACACCGTAATCCTTTAAAGTTTGCCTCATCCATAAGAGTTGTGCACAACAACTACCGGCCGCAACATACTCCGCTTCGGTGGACGAGAGAGACACACAACTTTGCTTTTTGGAAGACCAACTTACCAACGAGCAACCAAGGAATTGGCATCCTCCGGAAGTGGACTTCCTATCCACTTTGTCTCCCGCCCAATCGGAATCCGAGTACCCTACAAGCTTGAAGTTTGATCCTCTTGGGTACCATAAGCCAAAGTTTGGGGTATGAGCCAAATATCGAAAGATTCGTTTGACGGCCACATAGTGACTTTCCTTAGGTGCGGCTTGAAACCGTGCACAAATTCCCACACTCAACATGATGTCCGGTCTAGATGCACAAAGGTAAAGCAAGGATCCAATCATGGAACGGTATACCTTTTGATCCACCACTTTACCATTGGGATCTAGATCAAGTTGGCACTTGGTGGGCATTGGGGTGGAAGCCGGCTTGACGTCACTTAGCTTGAATCTCTTGAGCATGTCTTGAGTGTATTTGGATTGATTGATGAAGGTTCCTTCTCTTCTTTGCTTCACTTCGAACCCTAGAAAGAACTTCAACTCCCCCATGGAGGACATCTCGAACTTTGAGGTCATGAGAGCGGCAAATTCCTCATTGAAAGCTTTGTTAGGAGAACCAAAGATAATATCATCAACATATAATTGGCACACAAACAACTCCCCTTTGACCTTCTTAGTAAAAAGAGTGGGGTCGATTATCCCAACTTCAAACCCACGGTCTTGTAACAACTCGGTAAGGTGGTCATACCACGCACGTGGGGCTTGTTTAAGGCCATAGAGTGCCTTATCGAGTTGATACACATGATCGGGAAAGTAGGGATCCTCGAACCCGGGGGGTTGCTTGACGTACACCAATTCATTAATGGGACCATTAAGAAAAGCACTCTTCACATCCATTTGATGTAACTTAAAGTTATGATGAGAAGCATATGCAATCAACATGCGAATGGATTCAAGACGAGCAACGGGAGCAAAGGTTTCACCGTAGTCGATACCCTCGACTTGGGAGTAGCCTTGTGCTACCAAACGAGCCTTGTTGCGAATGATAATCCCATGGGCATCTTGCTTGTTCTTGAATATCCACTTGGTTCCAATGACATTGTGGTTCCCCGTTGGCCTTGGCACCAATCTCCACACTTTGTTGCGCTCGAAGTTGTTGAGTTCTTCATGCATGGCATTGAGCCAATCCGGATCTTCGAGCGCCTCATAGACCTTGTGAGGTTCCACACAAGAGACAAACGCGTGATGCTCACAATAATTTGCTAATTGTCTACGAGTGCTTACCCCCTTTCTTAAGCTTCCAAGCACATTCGTCATGAGATGATCCTTGGTGGAGAGCTTGGAAGCAACTTTGGCGGCACGACGCTCTAATTCCTCCTCGGTGGTGAGTTGAGGAGCGGTTACTTGATCATCTTGAGCGTCGTCATGAACTTGTTCTTGGTCTTGAACTTGCTCGGGGGAGAGAACTTGACCTTGGGCATCACTTGGTGTGTCAACACCGTCTTGAGTATGATCTTGCCCTAGGTCTTGTTCATGAGGTTGAGGGCCTTCACTTTGTTCTTCGGAAGCGTGTGGGCCTTGGGTTGGTGATGGCTCCACTTGAGTGGAGCATTGTCCTTCTCCTTCGGCCACAAGGGGTTCCTCAATGGGTAGGATGAAACCAACACCCATTCTTCTTATGGCTTGAGGAGGAATTTCATCACCTACATCACAAGTGCCACTTTGCTCCACTTGGGAGCCGTTATTCTCATCAAACTCCACGTTACACGTCTCCTCAATAAGTCCCGTGGATTTATTGAGGACACGGTAAGCATGAGAGTTTGTAGCATAACCAACAAATATGCCCTCATAAGCTCTAGCCTCAAATTTAGACAACCGAACACCTTTCTTGAGAATGAAACACTTACACCCGAATACCCGGAAGTACTTGAGGTTGGGCTTGTTACCGGTGAGTATCTCATAAGGAGTCTTGTTCAAACCCTTGCGGAGGTAGAGCCGATTTGATGCATGACACGCGGTGTTGATGGCTTCGGCCCAAAAGTTGTACGGAGACTTGAACTCCGCCATCATGGTCCTTGCCGCATCCATCAACGTCCGGTTCTTCCTCTCCGCAACACCGTTTTGTTGAGGGGTGTATGGTGCGGAATATTGATGCTTGATTCCCTCATCACTAAGAAATTCATCCAAGGTGTAGTTCTTGAACTCGGTGCCGTTGTCACTTCTTATTGTCAAGATCTTTGCATTGTGTTGACGTTGTGCTTCATTGGCAAAGTCAATGACGGTTTGTTGGGTCTCGCTCTTCCTCTTGAAGAAATACACCCACGTGTACCTTGAGTAGTCATCCACAATCACCAAGCAATACTTTCTACCTCCAAGACTATCGAAGGATGGAGGCCCAAAGAGATCCATGTGAAGGAGCTCCAAAGGCCTCTTTGAATAAATGATAGTCGTGGGAGGGTGAGCCTTCTCATGTAGCTTTCCTTCGATACAGGCACTGCAAGCACGATCTTTAGCAAAACTAACATTCGTTAGTCCACGGACATGGTCCCCCTTTAGGAGACTTTGCAAAGATCTCATATTGACATGGGCTAAACGGCGATGCCAAAGCCATCCCACATCAACTTTAGCCATTAGGCATGTCGCGGTCTTAGTGGGTCGCTCCGAAAAGTTAATCACATATAGACCGTTCTCGACATGCCCAACAAAGGCTACTTTAAGAGTCTTGCTCCACAAGAGGGCCACGGTATCGATATCAAAGAAAGTGGCAAAGCCCATGATTGCAAGTTGACGAACGGAAAGTAAATTGTATGCAAGGGACTCAACAAGCATGACCTTCTCGATCGTGAGATCATGAGAGATGACCACCTTGCCAAGTCCCAATACCTTAGAAGATGAGGCGTCACCCCACTCGACATTGGTGGGCATAGATGGAACCTTGTGCACGTCCACCACCAAGTCCTTGCTTCCGGTCATATGATTTGTAGCTCCGCTATCGAGCAACCATGATCCACCACCGGAAGCAAACACCTACAAGAGATCAATGCTTGGTTTTAGGTACCCATTTTGTAATGGGTCCTTTGATGTTAGTAACAAGGGTCTTAGGAACCCAAATAGACCATTCAATGTGCTCATGAAGAGAACCAACAAATTTGGCATAAACATGCCCATCACTAGCACGGCACAACACATAAGAAGGATTAAAATCGCCGGCTTTGTTGGGTGAGGTGACATTGCCCTTCTTGACTTTGTTCTTCTTCTTCTCCTCGGGGACACTCTCTCCCGCCCTCACAAAGGTTTGCATGAGGGGAGGAGGTCGTTTGGTCTTGTCATTCTTCTTCTTGTTTTTGGAGTCGGGGACGTACCCAACCCCTTCCTTCGCCACACCTCCCTTTTGGTTGATCAAGAGATCATTGAGGTTCTTCTTGCCTTGTATGCAAGTCGCAAGGCCTCTCTCAAGTTGCTCCTTCAACTTAGCATTTTCCTCAACAAGATGTATATGCTCACAACACGGGTTAGTAGCATTTGCATTATCAATTAAAACCATATGAGGAAAAGTTGCTTTCTCCTTAGTTAGCTTCACTTGGAGTTGATCATGAGACTCCTTGAGACTAGCGTGAATACCCTTCAAGGCCTTGTGGGCCTTGTCAAGTATATCAAACTCCTCTTTGAGTCTAGCAAGATCAACTCCGAGTTTGGCCTTCTCGGAATTTAGCACACGAGAAACAACGAGGGCATGATCATAATCTTTCTCTAACTTAGCATGATCAACGTTGTATGACTCCTCAAGAGCCAAACGAAGACCACGCTCTTCCTCAAGAGCATTGGAAAGATCCGAAATCTCATCGGCATAGTCACGACTATGCCCTTCCATCTTTGAGATGGTGTCTTCGTGAGCCTCGATCATGTCATTGGCCTCACCAAGTTGTTCCAAGAGAGCAACAAAGTGCTTCTTGGATTTTCCCTTGAGTTTGCCCATAAAGGCCTCAAACTCGTTAGCCTCCACATTAGCTCCCTCAACTTCATTAATGCTCTCCGATGGGGAAGGATGATTAATGATGGTAGTTTTGATGTTGGAGGTTACCTTGTTGGTGGCTTTCGCCATGAGGCACTTGGCGTTGATGCTCTCGTTAGGTGAGTCGAAGAGAGACACTCGTGACGTTGTGGCAATGGCGACGGAGGCCATGGCAACCGACTCATCATCTTCATCATCGTCATCATCCTCATTGTACTCTTCTTGCACAACCAAGGCCTTGGGAGGAGTCTTCTTGGTGAAGTTGTTCTTGTTGGGGAACGACTTGGCCTTGTCCTTTCGGATGAGTTTGCCACCATTGTCTTCCCTCTTCTCATACGGGCATTCCGCAACGAAATGACTCACGTTGCCGCAATTGTAGCAAGTCCTTACACGTTGCTTGCCCCTCGTGCCACTCGAGGTGTTTTTGCTAAAGTTGTTCCTCGAGTTTTTCTTGCTCCAAAATTGCCTTGAAGCAAGTGCCATGTGTTCATGATATGCATACTTTGTATCTTCGGGGTTGCTCTCCTCCTCTTCCTCTTCTTCTTCTTCCACGGTGAGCTTGGCCTTCAAAGCAAGGTTAGGCTTCTTTCCCCGTTGAGAACGGAGCACCGCATTGTCGGCGGTCTTGTCCAAAATGTTCATGGCCACAAACTCATCCAACACCTCGCTTGAGGTCAAAGTGTGGAAGTCCGGTCTTTGGCGGATGACGGAGGACATGGCCTTGTGGTAGGGCATCATTGCCTTGAGGAATTTGCGCTTGATCCAATTGTCATCCGTGTCCTTGCTCCCGTGATCTCGTAGTGAGACCGCGAGTTTGGTGACTCTCCGATAAAGCTCACGAGGTTCTTCATCTTCCTTCATTGCAAACTCATCGGCCTCATCTTGTACCACTTCATAGTTGGAGCGTTGAATGCTTGCGCTTCCCCGGTAGAGAGACACGACACAATGCCATGCATCTTTGGCCAAGGCGAAGGGACGAAGATGAGGTAGGTCTTCGGGTGGAATTGCATCTTGAATGATGAAGAGAGCATTCTCATTGAATTGATTGTCCGCGGCTTCTCGAGGAGTGAAGTTGCTTGGATCATGTGGGTAGAAACCTTCTTCAATGATTCTCCAAAGGTTAGTGTTCACATGATTTAAATGACGTTTAAAGCGGTAAACCCAAGAATCAAAATCCTCATTTTTCACAATCTTAGGAGGAGGACCGGCATGATTCAAATGAGTAGAAGGAACAGGTCCACCATACACAAGTGGTGGTTCCACATGGGCAAAGATGCCGGTGCCATTCTTGCCACTAGAAGAAGGAGCCTTTTCACTACTAGCTTCCCCCTTGTCGGGGATAGCATCCGACACCTTGTTGGTGGGATCCCCCACTTTCAACGGTGCGGTGGATAGTTTAAGCCCCTCAAGAAATTTAGTAAACATGTTTTCAACTTCGGTCATCATGGAGGTTTTCAATGTCTCCAAGGCTACATTGAACTCCTCACGAGAGACCAAAGTTCCCCCATCGCCCATAGACGAGATAGGATTCACACCAGAGTGTTCATCCGCTCCGTCTACGGTATCAACCATACTCTTTGGACGGTAAAGTCCTTAATAAAGAGACGAGGCTCTGATACCAATTGAAAGGATCGATATGGTTGACTAGAGGGGGGGGTGAATAGGCAACTACCAATTTTTAGCTTTTCTTTACCAAATTAAACTTTGCATCAAAGTAGGTTGTCTAGATGTGCAACTAGGTGAACAATCTATATGATGCAACAACAACAAGCACACAAGCAAGCAAGGGAACAAACACTAAAGAGCTTGCACAAGTAAAGGTAAGAGATAACCAAGAGTGGATCCGGTGAAGACGAGGATGTGTTACCGAAGTTCCTTCCTTTTGAGGGGAAGTACGTCTCCGTTGGAGCGGTGTGGAGGCACAATGCTCCCCAAGAAGCCACTAGGGCCACCGTATTCTCCTCACGCCCTCACACAATGCGAGATGCCGTGATTCCACTATTGGTGCCCTTGAAGGCGGCGACCGACCCTTTACAAACAAGGTTGGGGCAAACTCCACAACTTAATCGGAGGCTCCCAACAAGACCACGAAGCTTCACCACAATGGAATATGGCTCCGAGGTGACCTCAACCGTCTAGGGTGCTCAAACACCCAAGAGTAACAAGATCCGCTAAGGATGAGTGGGGGAATCAAAAATCTCTCGGTGGAAGTGTAGATCGGGGCCTTCTCAACCACTCCCGAGCAAATCAACAAGTTTGGTTGGCTAGGGAGTGAGATCGGGTGAAAATGGAGCTTGGAGCAATAATGGGGCTTTAATGGTGGAAGAGGTAGATCAAAGGGGGGAAGAAGACACCCTTTTATAGTGGGGGGGGGGAACAATCCAACCGTTACCCCCCACTCAGCCCCACAGAGAGCGGTACTACCACGGCGGCAGGGCGGAACTACCGCTCATAAGCGGTACTACCGCTCCCCTCAGCGGTACTGCCGCGCTAGAAGAGAAGGGGCTGGGGCTGGGACCCAAAGCGGTACTACCGCGGAGGCAGGGCGGTACTACCGCTCACAAGCAGCATTACCGGCACTACTACCGCAGCTAGTACCGTAAAACCCGACACGAGAAAATGCGCACTCGAGTCGAGGCGGTAGGAGCATGGAGCCACAACGGTACTGCGGCTGAGGCCAACCAGCGGTACTACCGCTCCGAGGAGCGGTACTACCGCTTACTGAGCTTCAGCCGTACTACCGCTATACTGCAGCTAGTGCCGTAAAACCCGACACGAGAAAATGCGCACTCGAGTCGAGGCGGTAGGAGCACGGAGCCGCAGCGGTACTGCAGCTGAGGCCATAAAGCGGTACTACCGCTCCGAGGAGCGGTACTGCCGCTTAGTGAGCCTCAGCGGTACTACCGCTGTGGCCCGCGGTACTACCGCTGGGTCCAGGAAAAAACACAAAGGGGGAGAAAAGAGAAGCTCCAGAGAGACGGAAAGAAAATGGTGGGTGTGAGAAGAACGTGTACGTGTTGATTCCACCCAAACTATACCGAAGCAGATCCCCTCTTGTTAGTACGGTGACTACTACGAAACTTAGTCCACCAACAAAGTCACGAAGGAAGCTACACCGTCTTAAGTAGAGCGCCGAGGGGAAATAATCGTTTCGTGCCGAAGGATGAATATCTGAAAGAACTCAAAGCACCCGATTAGTCCGCAAATGTATTGTCATATATCACCAAAACACCGTAGGGATAAATATGCCCTTACATGCTCTATAAAGCTGATTGCAAATGACGTCATTTGCTTGAGCATCTAGTATCAATCATGTTGTTTCACTTATGTTGTGAGATAACCAAGAGTCTCAATCATGTATCCATTCTGCACAACCTGCCACATATCATCATCAATGGCCTTGCTACGAATCCTCATATTTTCTTTCCAGAAAGGGTAGTCTGCCCCATCAAAGACATATATCTTCTCTGTAGACTTGAAGTTAATTGCGAAAGACATACTCAAACTCCAAGGTGGTTAGACCTTAAAAAGCAAAGACAAGTAGTACATTGCTCTAATACCAATTGTAGAATAGCAGTATGCCGACCAGAGAGGGTGACACTAGTAGAAAACAGGGCTTTGGTCCAGGCCGGGTCAGCCCATTAGTCCCGGTTCAGTCCAGAACTGGGACCAATGTGGGCATTGGTCCCGGTTCGTGAGCCCAGGGGGCCGGCCGGGCCACGTGGGCCATTGGTCCCGGTTCATCTGGACCTTTTGGTCCCGGTTGGTGGGATGAACCGGGACCAATGGGCCTCGCTCCTGGCCCACCACCATTGGTCCCGGTTGGTGGCTTGAACCGGGACCAAAGACTCCCGTTTAGTCCCGGCTCATGTCACCAACCGGGACCAATGAGATGCCTATATATACCCCTCGCTCACGAGCAGAGCACCCCAGTGCTCTGTTTTTCTCTGGTCGAGGGGGAGAGGGCTTGGTGGTGCTCTAGCTCACCTCCTATGCACACAAGGTGTTCGATGGAATGCCCGAGCCACACTACTTAAGCTTTCTCCTCTCCAAGCTCGATCTCCAAGCTCCATTTTCCATAATATTTGTCTAGGTTTAGCGGTCCGTCACGCCCCGTCCCCGTCTTCACCGCCGTCGATCACCCGCGCCGAGCTCATCGCCGGCACCACCGTGGTGAGCCTCTTGTTCTTATCTTCTTTCTGAAAGGAAAAATATTCTTACTTGTATGTTTACATAGATACTTGTATTATTTTCTTACTTTTATTATTGCATCTTATAATATTCTTACTTTTATTATGGCACCACCGTGGTATCCGCCCCCTTCGGCCCTCATCCTGTCTATGATTCGGATGTGGTATATATATTATCTTTATAACTATTGGTTCATTTATTGTTTATGAAAATTATGCCGACCAACGTGACATAGATTTTATTTATGTAGGATATATGTGAATCGGAAATGCCAACCGACCCTATTGTCGAGAGGTTAAATTTAGTTGAAGAAGAAAACAATTTGTTGAAGGAAAAAATAAAAAAATTGAGGAGGAGAAGATGATATTGGAGTTGCATGTTGCGGATGTCGTCGATGATCACAAGATCAAGATGGATGCAATGCGCTTGAAGATTAGAAAGATTAGAAAATATGCCATTCATACCGATGCTTGGTATCATTATGCCGTTGGATCAATTGTTACCTTGGTTGCGATTATGATCGCATTTGTTTTCGCATTGAAATGTTTTACATAGTTTCAATGTATGGTTTAATTAATTAGATGCTCTGGAGAGCTATATGTTGTTAGATGAGAACTATGTATGCACTTTGGTTTTAATGTGATGATAAACTTCTATTAATTTGGACACTTAATTATATATAATGCACGCAGATGAACCGACAATGGATGTACGGTGACAGACACACCCGCGAGTACATTAAGGGCGTGCATGAGTTTCTCGATGCGGCTGAGGCAAACAAGCAGAATGGTTTTATGTGTTGTCCATGCACTGAATGTGGGAATACGAGGTCTTACTCTAACCGGAAAATCCTTCACTCCCACCTGCTTTACAAGGGTTTCATGCCACACTATAATGTTTGGACGAGGCACGGAGAAATAGGGGTTATGATGGAAGACGATGAAGAAGAAGAGTACGATGACAACTATGTGCCCCCTGAATACGGTGATGCTGCAACGGGGGGAGCTGGTGAAGATCAAGAGGAACAAGACGATGTGCCCAATGATGCTGCAACGGGTGAAGCTGCTAAAGATCAAGAGGAACCAGACGATGTGCCCGATGATGATGATCTCCGCCGGGTCATTGTCGATGCAAGGACGCAATGCGAAAGTCAAAAGGAGAAGCTGAAGTTCGATCGCATGTTAGAGGATCACAAAAAAGGGTTATACCCCAATTGTGAAGATGGCAACACAAAGCTTGGTACCGTACTGGAATTGCTGTAGTGGAAGGCAGAGAATGCTGTGGCTGACAAAGGATTTGAGAAGCTACTAAAAATATTGAAGAAGAAGCTTCCAAAGGATAACGAATTGCCCGACAGTACATACGCAGCAAAGAAGGTCGTATGCCCTCTAGGATTGGAGGTGGAGAAGATACATGCATGCCCTAATGACTGCATCCTCTACCATGGTGCATACAAGGAACTGAACGCATGCCCGGTATGCGGTGCATTGCGGTATAAGATCAGACGAGATGACCCTGGTGATGTTGACGGCGAGCCCCCCAAGAAGAGGGTTCCTGCGAAGGTGATGTGGTATGCTCCTATAATACCACGGTTGAAACGTCTGTTCAGAAACGAAGTGCATGCCAAGTTGATGCAATGGCACAGTGAGAACGAAAAGAAAGATGGGAAGTTGAGAGCACCCGCTGACGGGTCGCAGTGGAGAAAAATCGAGAGAAAGTACTGGGATGAGTTTGCAAAGGACCCAAGGAATGTATGGTTTGCTTTAAGTGTGGATGGCATTAATCCTTTCAGGGAGCAGAGCAGCAATCACAGCACCTGGCCCGTGACTCTATGTATGTATAACCTTCCTCCTTGGATGTGCATGAAGCGGAAGTTCATTATGATGCCAGTTCTCATCCAAGGCTCTAATCAACCCGGCAACGAAATTGATGTGTACCTAAGGCCATTAGTTGAAGAACTTTTACAGCTGTGGAATGGAAACGGTGTACGTACGTGGGATGAGCACAGACAGGAGGAATTTAACCTTAAGGCGTTACTGTTCGTGACCATCAACGATTGGCCCGCTCTTAGTAACCTTTCAGGACAGACAAACAAAGGATACCACTCATGCACGCACTATTTAGATGACACTGAAAGTATATACCTGGACAAATGCAGGAAGAATGTGTACCTGGGCGATCGTTGATTTCTTCCGACCAACCATCAATGTCGAAAGAAAGGCAAGCATTTCAAAGGCGAGGCAGATCACCGGAAGAAGCCCGCCATGCGTACCGGTGATCACGTGCTTGCTATGGTCAATGATTTACACTACGTAATCTTTGGAAAGGGTCCCGGTGGACTAGCTGTTCCGAATGACGCTGAGGGACACGCACCCATGTGGAAGAAGAAATCTATATTTTGGGACCTACCCTACTGGAAAGACCTAGAGGTCCGCTCCTCAATCAACATGATGCACGTGATTAAGAACCTTTGCATGAACCTGCTAGGCTTCTTGGGCGTGTATGGGAAGACAAAAGATACACCTGAGGCACGGGAGGACCTGCAACGTTTGCACGAAAAAGACGGCATGCCTCCGAAGCAGTATAAAGGTCCTGCCAGCTACGCTCTTATGAAAGAAGAGAAAGAAATCTTCTTTGAATGCCTGCTCAGTATGAAGGTCACGACTGGCTTCTCGTCGAATATAAAGGGAATAATAAATATGACAGAGAAAAAGTTTCAGAACCTAAAGTCTCATGACTGCCACGTGATTATGACGCAACTGCTTCCGGTTGCATTGAGGGGGCTTCTACCGGAAAACGTCCGATTAGCCATTGTGAAGCTATGTGCATTCCTCAATGCAATCTCTCAGAAGGTGATCGATCCAGAAATCGTACCAAGGCTAAGGAGTGATGTGGCGCAATGTCTTGTCAGTTTCGAGCTGGTGTTCCCACCATCCTTCTTCAATATCATGACGCACGTCCTAGTTCATCTAGTCGACGAGATTGTCATCCTGGGGCCCGTATTTCTACACAATATGTTCCCCTTTGAGAGGTTCATGGGAGTCCTAAAGAAATATGTCCGTAACCGCACTAGGCCAGAAGGAAGCATCTCCATGGGCCATCAAACAGAGGATGTTATCGGGTTTTGTGTTGACTTCATTCCTGGCCTTAAGAAGATAGGTCTCCCTAAATCGCGGTATGAGGGGAGACTGACTGGAAAAGGCACTCTTGGAAGAGACTCAATAATATGCAGGGACGGATATTCTTGGTCTCAAGCACACTACACAGTTCTACAGAACTCTACCTTGGTGACCCCGTATGTCGATGAACACAAGAACAGTCTGCGCTCCAAACACCCGGAGCAGTGCGACGACTGGATTACATGCGAACACATCAGGACTTTCAGCAGTTGGTTGGAAACACGTCTCAGAGGTGACAACACTGTTTGTGATGAGTTGTACTTGTTGTCCAGGGGACCATCTTTGACTGTATTGACTTACAAAGGATACGAGATAAATGGGAATACATTTTACACGATCGCCCAAGATCAAAAGAGCACCAACCAAAACAGCGGTGTCCGCTTTGATGCAGCAACCGAGAGCGGAAAGGACACATATTATGGTTACATAGTGGACATATGGGAACTTGACTACGGACCTGATTTTAAGGTCCCTTTGTTTAAGTGCAAATGGGTCAATCTGTTAGGCGGCGGGGTACAGGTAGACCCACAGTACGGAATGACAACAGTGGATCTGAAAAATCTTGGGTACACTGACGAACCGTTCGTTCTAGCCAATGATGTGGCACAGGTTATCTATGTGAAGGACATGTCTACCAAACCGAGAAAAAGAAAAGATAAGGAAGCGAATACATCATACGATGAGCCAAAGTGCCACATAGTTCTTTCAGGAAAAAGGGACATCCTGGGAGTGGACGGCAAGACAGACATGTCTGAAGATTATGAAAAGTTTCATGAAATTCCTCCCTTCAATGTCAAGGCTGACCCAAGCATCCTGATAAACAATGAAGATTATCCATGGTTATGGCGCAATAAGCAAATGACACAAGCGAAGAAAAAGTGAAGACTTTCTCCCGCAACTATTATGA